>NC_140494.1:3437553-4120053 GCF_964271855.1 Acomys minous | reverse complement strand
CCTGCAATTGGGATGTAAAGGGAATAAATATAAAAATGTGAGGCCCCTGGGGAATTAACCATGTTTCAAGGGAAAGTGACATCCAAAACTATATGAGCAGGACAAGTTAAGCTTAACATCACTTTCTTTCTGTCTTTCTTTCTTTCTTTCTTTCTTTCTTTCTTTCTGTTAAAGAGTGCATGGGACTATACAGGTGGCTCATCTGTAAAGATGAACCCTTCCAGTACAGGACCCAGAATCACCTCCCAGCAGTCATATGGTAGCTCAATCCATATGTAACTTAAGTTCCAGGGATTCCAACATCTACTTCCGGTTTCCACTGCTACTTCATGCATGTGGTGCTCATGTAGGAATGCAGGCAAACACTGACGCATAGCAAATAAAAACAGGTACATAACAAAAAGAGGATGCAGTGCTGGGCATCGGAAAGCAAGAGGAGGAAACTGGGGAGAGTTGTCAGAGGGGTGAAAATGATCAAAACATGTTGTTCTCTCTCTCTCTCTCTCTCTCTCTGAATTGTGTGTGTGTTAACATAGCACATATAGCAGGAGTAAGAGCACCTTGCTGGCCATATAGGCACTCTCATTCTTCAAGCACCATTTTCATTATTCACGTGGGAAATATACTTGAGATGGGAAAGTTTCATTCTGAAGTAAACTTAGTTTGACCTTTATTTCCTGTGAGATTAGTCTTTTATCCATTTTGGAGGATATATCTACATATATATGAGCATAAATACATTGATACTATATATGTTTGCATATATTCTGCCTATATACAATGGAGTATACATTATACACACACATCATTGAGAACACACACAACAAATAATGAAATCATCTAAAGGACTATGTGTATGTATGCAAAAAACGTTATAGATATCAAATTTCTAAGTATTATGGCTAAAATATTGACTTTCTGGAGGAGATGAACTCTTGCTTCTCAAAATATAATCCAAGGTGGGTCGAGAGATTAAGGGAAAATAAACCCATAAAAAGAGAAGCAGGTATTGATTGATGTTTCTCTTTTCAAATGGGAGGACAGTTGAGTTTAAATAGATTAAGCTTGACCTCAACCAGGACTTACTCATTGATTTACTCAGACACTACCCATTAGCTATATTCAGGAAGAGCACAGACCACAGACAGAGGGGTATTAGGAGATGCCTTGACATAAAAGGGCCCTGAGACACACATTCTGAACCTTCCACACAGTTGAGAAGACAACGCTTTCCATTTTGATATTATATGTAGAAATGAAATTAACTAAAAATTAAGGTAATTCATTAGTAAGTAGCTCTTTGAAAAACATGCAACTGTGGAGAATTGGCAAGATCTGTATTAAATTTCAAAGAAATTGTAGCAAATTCACACTCTGCAACTAGCATTTATTCACAGCAGTCATTTTCTATGTTAGATTTAGCATGAGTCTCTTGTACCTAACAAACTACTTGAACTAAAAATGTACTTATCCTGGGGCATGCCATTTTCTTTTTGTAACTCTATAGAGGTTTCATATAGAATCCTTCATTATTTCTGAAGTGAAAGTGTAGAGGTCAAATACATAGCAGACTCCTTTTCATTGAAGTTGCCAAGGTAACTTCCTACCATGGGAAATTTGGGAAAGATTATTTTATTTTGTGTATTACTGTTCATAATAAATAAATTCTAAAACAATATCTTTGTGGAAGGGATAGAGAACAAAATAAAGGATTCCTATCTCCTTTGTTGCTTTTCACAGAACAACGTGTTCTAAGAGCATGAAAATGTATCCCGGAGGATACTGCAGACCCTCAGCTGTGTAGCTTGAAAACATTGCTGTTCTTTGGTCCCTTGTGTTATATTTTTTATGGAAGTGACCAGGATCTGCAGCTTCCCTCTGGGCCCAAGGACATGTCACTGGGCTGCGAAAGCCATGCCTTGAATTCAACTTCCACAAAATTTTAGTATGTTAGCATCTTCTGTTCTGATGTAATGACCAAGACTATGAGACGATGTCATCTTTGATGTGAAGGTGCCCTGATGACTCTTACAGTGCACAGGGCATATTTTTCTGAGACAATAACAATTTACAGTCTCGCTTTACCCATGTTCACTCCATGACTTCATTTTATAGGCCAGATGAATCCAGAACAAAGATAATCTCAGCTGTTTACTTTACTTTCCTGCTGACTGTATGTCTAATCAGTGTTCTAGTGCTATGGAGAGAGAGAGAGAGAGAGAGAGAGAGAGAGAGAGAGAGAGAGAGAGAGAGAGAGAGAGAGAGAGAGAGAGCATAATTAATGTATTTATGTTACATCTCAACATAGCTTTCTCTCCCTCCTCTAGTCCAAGTCCCTCTCTTTCCCTTCCCCTCCCTGCCATCCCATAACTCTTCCATTTCTCTTCAGGAAAGGGGAAGACCCCCTGAATATCAACCAGCCTTGGCATATCAAGTTGCAGCAGGACTAGGCGCATCTTTTGCTCCTTAGACTAGGCAAGGCAGCCCAGTTAGGGGAAAGGGATCTAAAAGCAGGCAATGTAGTCAGAGACAACGCTTCCTCCTGCTGCTTCCAAAGGAAACATTTTAACTGAGGCTGCCTGCAGTTTCATAGGATTGGCCCATTGTCAACATGGTGGGAAACATGATGGCTGGCAGCCAGACTTGGTGCTGGAGATCCTTCAGATTGACAGAAGGCAGGAAGAGTGCAAGCCAAATCAAACTTCAAAGCCCACTCCAAGGAAACACCTCCTCCTGCAAGGCCATACTTACTCCAACAAGGCCAAGACATCCCATCAGAGCCACTCCCTGGTAACCAAGCATTCAAATCTATGAGCTTATAAAGGCCATTTTTACTCAAGCCAGCACTCTGGATTCCACTCTTCCCAGGCCTGTATCCTGTAGACACTGCCAGTTTTCATCTTTTTACTTATAGTTGATATTAACAAATATTCTGAATGACCTATGTCTGTCTTCTGTTGCATGCCCTGTGCTCCTACATGACATCAGTGCCAAGAGTCCTCATGTGTCTTGTTAGCCACTGATGTATGTCTCAGCATTCCAAAATGAGTTTGGTTTTCGGATTCCTTTTACTTTTGAGGAGACTGCATTCCATGTTGATTTAGAATTATTTCTAGTCTTAAAACAATGTCAGGCGAAGTCTCATCAGCCCTGTTTCTTAAATTGGAGCTTGTTTATCACTCATGACAGCTGGATTATACTTTTCATTTCCCTCACCTCTAAATGTCTACTGTCCTTCACCTTCTCCATGACCTTCCTCTTTCCTACCATACCCCAAAGAAGTCATCTCTTTTGGAAATATGGTCTTAGCATCTTCTTCCTGTTACACTATCCAGAGCTTTTCTCTATAGCTTTTGAGTCACTGTTTATAATCTCTTAAAATAGAAGTAATTACAAGGCTTCTATAGGTTATATACCTTGACTTTTCTCATCCAGTCTTTACTGTTTTCAACTACTAGGGGCAAATGTGTCTTAGCTGCAAATTCCTACTTTAGTGATAGAGTTATATGGACTGGCAAAAATCAAACACCCAGGACACACCACATTTTCTTAACTAGGGCAACTTTATTAATTTGAACAGTAAACTGAGCAGCCAGGATGCAGCACAGACTCAGGAGCACAGACTTGGGAAAGCTGATACTGCAACCAGACTCTTCTGGGTGAGCAGGTTTTAAGCTCAAAAACCACTAGCAACATGCGTCAGACACTGTCATCACAATACCGAGAGCCATTAGCAGATGGGCCATCTAACATTACACAGGAGGCAACAATAGCAGGTTGGCTCTGTAATAATAGGTTTCCACGAACTGGGAGTAAGAAATGAGTCATGGTGGTTATGGTTGAAATGCAGAAAAAAAATTTTAAAGGAAAGAAAGGGAGGGAGGGAGGGAGGGAGGGAGGGAGAGAGAGAGAGAGAGGAAGAGATAGAGAGGGAGGGGCATGGAGGCAGAGACAGAGAACACACCTGCACGGCTGGGTGTGTAAGCCCTAGCAAATGGGTGGCTGGCTTAAACACACGCCAAGCTTCATTCTTTCCATAGACAACACACATTGTGTTATCAGGCAATATTTTAAGATCCGTGCCCTCTTTGTCTCTGCAGTTGCTGAGGGTTCTAGGCATTCCCAACTCTATTGACTTTGTTGTTGCCTTTAGGCATCAAAGAAATTTATGCCTAAACTGAAGTACTATAAAATGTTTGTGGTGTTATTTAATAACAAGAAATATAGAAACTTAATGGAAAACTGAATTAGGAAAATGAAGCAGCATTTGACTGTAAAGGTATTGTTGATGATCAATACACACCTATCTTTTTTTCATCCAATGAATATTTTGATGCAGGCTTGGTGAGGGTGAAAGTAACTATTTAACATGTATAACCTAACAAGCACTGAAATTATTATTTTTTATTTATTTTTTTGAAGTTCTTTTTTTTCTCTTTCATTAATTTATTCTTGTTACACCTCAATGGTTATCCCATCTCTTGTATCCTCCCATTCTTCCCTCCCTCCCATTTTCCCCTTACTCCCCTCCCCTATGACTGTTCCTGAGGGGGATTACCTCCCCCTCTATATGATCATAGGGTATCAAGTCTCTTCTTGGTAACCTGCTGTCCTTCCTCTGAGTGCCACCAGGTCTCCCCGTCCAGGGGACATGGTCAAATGTGAGGCGCCAGAGTATGTGAGAAAGTAATATCCCACTCTCCACTCTACTGTGGAGAGTGTTCTGTCCATTGGCTAGATCTGGGTAGGGGTTTAAGGTTTACCGCCTGTATTGTCCTTGGCTGGTGCCTTAGTTTGAGCAGGACCCCTGGGCCCAAATCTGCCTATCATAATGTTCTACTTGTAGGCTTCTAGGACCCTCTGGATCCTTCTACTTTGCCATTCTCCCATGATTCTCTCATCTAGAGTTCCACTAGAATGTTCTTATTTTTTTAAAAATTATTAATGAGGTATTTATGTCACAGTTTTCTGAATGATGGTTGTATTCTCAAAAACAACTTGAGAAATGTGTTTTTAATCATTAAAATAAATTAAATTCAGTATTTAAAAATTTTTAAATATTTATACAATGAATTTTCTCACTACATATTTGTATGAAATGTTTGCTATAAGCTTAATTTTTGAAAAAATATATAGCAACAATATCTAGCAATTAAAATTACTCAAATCTTAATTTATATGTTGATCTAACTCACTTTATGTAGTGGTATATTCTTACATCTATAAATTAAGGGATTATAATATTTTATTCAGTTTGTCTTTCAAATGTCTTCACATGGCAGATTAAGAGTCAAAACTCTCAAAAGGAGGGCTGTAATCACCACAGGCACAATATTTCCTGCAGTGAGCTAAAGTCTTATGCAATAGCCATCTTTATTCATATAATCAAGAAATTTATACTCTGAGGTTTAAAGAAAAATTATTGAATAAACTGTGCAATCACATGTGGCAGAAACATGTTTTTCCATAGTCCTGAGTTTCTCCTCTCTGCTATACCTCGGAGGAGTACAGAAAGACAGTCCAAGGACAAGTCTGTGTTGTGAAGAAACTGAGGTCATAACAACTCTTGTCTTGCTTTCCTGGTGTTTTCCAACAAGCACTCAGAATTCTCACAGGACTCCATTCCTGCACTGTGTTCTGACACCTATTATTGTTAGACTTGGTCTTTTCATAGTGTTCCAGAGGTTCTGGATGTTTTGTGCCAGGAGTTTTTTAGATTTAAATTTTTTTTTTGACCACCGTATCTGTTCATTCCACTTTATCTTCAATGCCGGAGATTGTGTCTTCCATCTCTTGTAGTCTGTTAATGAGACTTGCATATGTGGTTCCCGATCCAATCCCTAAGTTTTTTATTTCTAGGTTTCTTTCAGTTTGGGTTTCATTTATTGATTATATTTCCTCTTTCTGGTCTTAAACTGTTTTATTCATCTCCTTCTACTGTTTCATTGTATTTCTATAGATTTCCTTGAGGGGCTTATACTTTTCTTTTTTAAGGGTATCTTTGATATTCATACAGCATACGTTAAGGTCTTTTTCTTGTGCTTCAGCTATGTTGAAATACACAGGCTCTTCTGTGGTAGAGTTATTGGCTTCTGGTGGTAATATACTATCCTGGCTGTTATTGATTGGTTTTCTGCACTGTTGTCTCAGCACCTGGAATTGGAACTATTGTAATCCTAGATCCTGATATCTGGTCTAGTCTTTGTTGGGTGTGTATTTTGTTCCTTGGTTCCTGTTGTCTTCTCTGCTTCTTAGGAGAATGTGGTGGGTGTGTCTCCCGGTGGGAAACTTTTCTGGGATCCCGATATGTGTGGTTGCTGAGGATACCTGATAAAATACCAATACCTAGGTATGAGGATGGGCTGGAGAAGGATCAAGTGGTCTGCATGAAGAAGGAAAGCAGCAAGTTCCACAAGGATGTGCTTCTTGGGAGCACTCATGGGAATGGAGGCAGGGAGAGGGGAGAGGCCAGGTATGCTGGTAGGCTACCTGAACACCTTCACCTCTTTGTATCATCTTTCAAATTCAATCCCCCAGTCTTATGCACAGCCTGCAGTAGAACACCTGCTAAAAACTCCTTTGCTCCGCATGCCATCGTCTCCAGTGGATCATACAGATTGTCCCTCCTAACCTCTCTCCCACTACTCATTGCTTTATCTCAGACCTCAACTCCAGCAGAAAAATGAATATAACCAGAAAAAAAAAACATTCCAACTGAGATATCCCAGAACCAGAAAGACACATATGTTACATAATTTCTTATATGTGAATATAAACTGTTAAATCAATGAAAAGCAAACAGTAATCTATAGGAACACAGAGGTTAGGTATAGAGTAAGGGACTACAAGGATACAGACAGATATTGTTAGGAAATGGAAATAGAATAGATAATTATGGCTGGAAATGGAGGATCAAGTAGAGGGGAGGTAGAACCAGGTAACTGAGGGAAGGAATATATATATTGTGAGAGACATCTGAAACTAATGACCATTTAATAGGCAATGTGGAACCCCAATACAGTATAAGCTTTCTAACACACACACACACACACACACACACACACACACACACACACACACATATATATATATACAATCTAAATGAAATAGCCAAACAATAGAGGAGAGTCCCAAACAGCAATCTCTTGTCACCAAACAAAGCTTCCAGTATTTGATATTTGATTACATCATATTGAGTTGTTGGCTGAACAAATTCTATAGGATTCTTGTAACAACCTAGTTTGTTGCCAAGACAATAGTTATCTCCCCACAAACTGACAGCAAGAGCCCATTGATAAAGACCACACCTGTTCTGCTTGTTGAACATGGAGCAACCAAGCTCCTACATTAGAGCCTTCACTCCTATGTTCTCTGGCACAGCAGGATACTCTGCATACTACCAAATGAGAAATGTAAACATTAAGCCAGCTGCAACCCCGTTGATGTATAATGGGACCTGATATGCTAGGGCAATGGTGGCACAAAAATTCTAGGAACCAACCAATATCTGATTTGACCTAAGGCCCATTCAGGAGATAGAACCCATATCCAGCACTGTTTGGATGATCAAGAACCAGAGAAGAAGGAACCTAGGAATGTAGGGTAAAACCAAATACTAAATACTAAAACAACAACAAAACAAAAACAAAAAACAAAATGACTCCTAATGACTTTCTGCTATACTCAGACCAGTGCCTCTCTCAGCCATCAGAGAAGCTTCCTCTCGTACCAGATAGGAGCAAATACACAAACTCATGGCCACACATTATGCATATATATATATATATATATATATATATATATATATATATATAGAGAGAGAGAGAGAGAGAGAGAGAGAGAGAGAGGAGAGGGAGACTCAGTTCTAAATAGGATGTCTCCATCAAATGCCTCCCTCAGAGCTTAGGGAATTCCACAGAAGAGGGGACAGCATGCACAGGGCCTGAACAGTCTGTATCTGGTTCTCTGTGTTTATATTTTTCTTCCTGTTTAATGTTTTTATGAGATTCCTGAATATATGAATAAATAGGTCCCAGATTCTTGATCCCTTCACTTAGAATTTCCCTTCTTTTCTTTGCCTTGTTGAAATTTGATGTTATTCCTCAGTTTATCTTATTACATTTTATTTTGCTATTATGCTTTAGAATTCAGTTTATTTTATTTTTATTTTAATATTTTTAATTTTTACATATACATTTATCTCATTACACATATATAAAATAAACTACATACAGCATGAAGAACCATGAAACAATTAGTTATTATATAAATGTTACATTCATAATGTCTTGGCTATTTGTATTTGGCAACCTGGAAGCAAACATATTTCCTACCTTGATGAGTCTAAAATTCTGAATATAAATCAGTATCTATTATATCTCATCATAATCAAATTAAAACATCTATCTAGACCTAAAAATATCTTAACCCCTAAACAACTAAGCTTCATTGTAAAACTAAACTGTCTGGTCTTCAACCCCATCAGAGACTTGAGAAGGAATAAAATAATTACTTGAGTAAACAGTAAGTACAGGTTAGCAGCTTCCAAAATGAAAAAAAAAATGACAGGGACAATTTTGCTGCCTGAACAGTCCCCCAAAACTCTCTATAATGTTGGAGCATCATCTTCAGCCTTCTGGCCCAGTATATCTCACAGACATGTTTGTGAGGCAGGAACAATTGAGGACTTGCTTTCCCTCTCTTGGCAGAGTTTGGCCATTGACTCTGCCTGCATCCAAGCTTACCTATTTTTTAGGCATAATTCTTTCTGTGAAAGAAATAAGGACATTTTGCTTAGTGGCTGGTTTGCTGCATTTGAAGCCATCTCCATAAGGAGGTTCTTTGAGACATTGGTATAGAATTCAAATTTAAGATTACACTTCACACACATTATATATATTTCAACTCTAATGTGAGGTATTGTACCCATACAACTCAAGTAGAATACAAGGTTTACCTCCAACAGTTTTAAAGTGCTATTGCAGACTCTTTAGGATAGTAAATAATACAAGTTAATTGTTAGTCAATCAAATCATGGACATGTCAATTACTAGTCTATTTTTATCACAAGAATATACATCCTAGGTATAATAAATAGATATGATTCTATATATAGATAAGGTAAAATGGTTAGATAAGGTCTTCAAAGGCCTCAGGGTCCTACACAATATGGCAACTAAACATGTTTTTAATTTTGTAAGGATTCTTTGGCAATAAGACAGGTTTTTTCCTGGCAATGCCCAGCCTACTCCAAAGAAGACTATGAGGGTCAGTTTGCTTTCTAATGAGAGCTAGGAAGGAGGTGGATTTGGATGGGAGATCATGAATGAATGCAGTGGGAGGAGTAGGGGAAGGGAAACCATGATAGGATGTATTATGTGAGGAAAATAAATAAAATGAAATAAAAATATTTGTACAAGGAATGGAGACCTTTAAATTCAGTCTACTTTCAATTTCACTGTTGGATCTATATGTTAGTTGATTGAAAATCAATTATAACTGTAATACTGATGATTAATAACTAACTATAATAAAGTATTTTATATGATATTGAATATGCACATAAACCTTTTAGCTTATAACCACTAACTAATGGCATATCACACAAAGGCACACAGCTAAGAAAATTTTGGGAAAAAATGAGAGTGAAACAATTAGTAAACCCTGAAATTATTGCTTTTGTCCTTAAGAGTATTACAATTTGTACCAATACATGAAAAGGTACCATTTGCTACACAAAATGTTAGACAGACAGTAGTAATTATACCGGATTTTTCATTGCACTTATAGAAGCTTTCTTTCATTCTCAATATTAAATTTATGACAAGTCATGTAGCCACTAACATATTCTTTTTTATATCCTGCTTGATCTCTAAAAGTTTATATGTGTATTATGCAAAAATATATGAAAATTTCTTCCTCTTTAAGTATCAATTTAGTCTATTTAATACTGTAATGTATATATAAATCAGCTTCTGAGTGCAATTTCATACAAGATAAATGAAAAAGAAACTTAAGGAATAAAAATTAAAAGGACTAAGAATATAGAACATTTTTAATCTGAATTTCTCTCTCCTGTGACTTCACTATCCCCTGTTTCTGCTGGGGCTGCCCATGGCTGCGACGGTGATTCACAAAACAGGGATGATCCAATCCCCACATATTTCTAGGAGGTTTTATTTCCAAGCACCCTGGGTCTCAAATCAAGCCCTTTTCTGTTTCTTGTGGTCCACTGCCAGAAATTACTTTACTCATCTGTTCTGAAAAGCCCAAGTATTCTTAACCAATCTTTGATCCAAGAGTCCAGCAGGGGAGAACATGGGAGCATGGAAGAACACTGATAAAAGACAACACATCATGGTCATGTTCTAAATATATGTGTCCTAATATATTGCCTTATATGAAATACAATTTTCCTTTATAATTATAGACCCAAACATGTGTTTTTCATAACTTTTTAGGATCTTTAAGCCTTGACAGGGTTGTGCTGGATGAAAGAAAGCAGCAAGCTTTCTTATAATCAATAATTATGATATAAAAATGTGATTAGGAAAGAATTCTATCAATCAGCCATTGACCTCTTAGGGATAACATATAAGCACAAATGGCATTAGTTGTAGAGGATTCTCTCTCTCTCTGCCATAGTACTAATTTGAAATCACACTCTGATATTGGATTTGGTTACTGGCATCTTCAATTGCAATTATGGAGTCATTTTCTGAAATTCTGGTCTGATCCATGGATATAGAAAAACATTAACTGAAAACTGAACAATAAGAATGGATCCAACAATTCCACATGAACAATATCATTCCCACCAGGAAGAGCAGCCTTTATAGATACTGCCCTTGCTAGGGAGGGGAGCAAACCTGTAAAACCACTTTGGATATCAACCTGGCACTTTCTCAGAAAACTGGGACTAACTATACCACTCTGGCCCCACACCCAAAATACACTCCACCATACAGCAAGGACATTTGGTCAATTATGTTAATAGCAGCTTCATTTGTAATAGCCAGAATCTGTAAACAACCTAGAGGTCCCTCAAAAAAAAAAAAAAAAAAAAGAATGGATAAAGAAACTGTGCTACATTACACAATGGAATACCACTCAGTCATTAAAAACAAGGAAATCATGGAATTTGCAGGCAAATGGATGGAACTAGAAAAGATCATCCCATGTGAGGAAACCCAGAAAGGCACATATGTTATGTATTCACTTATAAGCAGATTTTAGCCATTTACTACAGGATGAAAGTACTACAATGCACAGACTCAAAGAAGATAAGCAACAAGCAGGACCTAACAGGGCATACTTAACTCCTACACAGAAGGGAAACAGACTAGACAGAGGGCGTGGTGGCTGAGAGGGAAAGAGAGGGTAGGAGAGGGAGCACAGAGAGAGAGGGGAGGAGATCAGATCTGGGCAGAGCAGGAGCAGGAGGAAAAAGGAGAAACTGTGGATGGGAACATCTCCGTGACAACCTGGAGGCTGGAGACCTAAGTCAGCATAGCCCTCTGGGAGGATATAAGGGGATCTATTGCTGAGATACAAAAGAAAAAGCCCTGCCCATCCCAGCAATGTGTTTGAAATGGAATGATATTTATGAAAGATAAATTTCTTGACTCATTGCTCTGACTTGTCTTCTTTCTTTGGGCCTGGAATTTATTGGACAAGTGTAGGAATATTACAGATTGCTTCGGTTTTGCTTGGCTCTCATCCACAGTTAGTTTTGAGACAGGGTCTCTCTCTAATACAGACTTGCTTTAAACTCACTGTACTTCTTTCTCAGCCTCCCAAGAGTGATGATTATAATCATGTTCCATCATGTTTCTCCTGAAGTTTGGTAACAACACTAACCAGAGTATTAATAAGGTGGTCACTATTTATTTAAACATTTTCTATGTTTAGCCATTTATTACAGGATAAAAGTACTGCAATGCACAGACCCAAAGAAGAACAGTTCATTCATGAGAAAGTCAGTAAACAGGATATGCTTAACTAGTAAAAGTAAATAAAACCCAGGATTACACAGTATACTTTTATTATGAAACATTTTGTATATTAATAAGATATTGAATGCCAATACATGTATTATTAACGTTATTTTCTACACACTTACATTTATAATGTTAAAATCTATGAATGGAAAGAAAAGTTATCATAATAATAGAGTTTGGTATCATCCAATTAAAATAATAGTGAAAATAATTTGGAGTGTTATTCCACTCAAAGAGTTCCAGAGATGATTACAGGTTTCTCAGTCACACAGTGACCATCTTAAACTGCATGATTCTAACATATTAGCCAAAGTGAATTTATTACAGCTTTTTACCAACCCATGCAACTCTGATTTAAAGTCGTGCATTCTAATGTGTTTTGACAAGTAAATTGCTTGCCTTTTTTTCCATGATAGCCAACCATATAAATAATGCATGCATAGTAATAGCTCGAGCAATAATGTAAAAGTCAACCATGAAGCACACACAGCATGTTAATGACAAAAGTCCCCTAGCCTATCAAGAAGAAAGCCACAACTCAAAGAAAGGCGGCATGCCTAGGTCAAACCTCCACCAAAGATGAAAATGTTTGTCCCTTTTGTCTACCCCACTGTATATTTCCCATTTAAATATTAAATATTAATACTTGTATCCTTTATAGAAGGAAGCATCAAAATTCACAACAATTCTATGACTTTTAAAAAAACACTTGATATAGCTTAAATTAATTTATGAATACAACAGTATGTAGAGAAGAAAATTTTATTCTCAACTGATCTCCATCATGACAGCTCTCTCTCTCTCTCTCTCTCTCTCTCTCTCTCTCTCTCACACACACACACACACACACACACACACACACACACACGTTTGTGTGTGTGTCTGTGTGTCTGTGTGCAAGAATATATTACTTCAAAATATCAAATGATAATGCTAACCAAAATGAAAAATATCAATATTTGTGTGTCTTTATATCCTGTTGAATAATCTATGATAGAAGGCCTTTCTTTGTCATAGTTTCTACTTTCATGTCTTTAATTTTACATTAGATTTAACTTAAATCAAAAGAAAAACAAACATTCATACTTGTATTCTCCTGGTTATCACAATCACCACCCCCTCATCACCATCATCATCATCATTCTCCATTGTTGCCATCATCATCAGAATGGTTACTACTGTGTGAAAGAAAATGGTTAATTTCTAAAAGTGATACCACATTCTCTTTTGTGATTAAAATTGTAATAGCTATAGCTCAAAATTAACAAGTCACATAACAGTGACCAATTCCTCCCTCCAATATTCTTTGGGGAAATAATGTGTGTCAGAAATTCTTATGCTCAATTTAATTTCTGTTTTTTGTTTATTTGTTTGGTTTGGTTTGGTTTGGTTTGGTTTGGTTTGGTTTGGTTTGGTTTGGTTTGGTTTTTTGAAACAAGGTTTCTTTGTGTGGCCTTGGCTGTCCTATACTCACTTTGTAGACCAGGCTGGCCTCGAACTCACAATGATCCGCCTGCCTCTGCCTCCCGAGTGCTGGGATTAAAGGCACATGACACCATGCTCGGCTTGCTCATTTTAATTTCTACTCTATGAAGTTAGGCAAGGTAATGAGCTGTTCTCAGTCTTGAAGCAGAAGAAACAGCTATTATTCAAAACCTAAAGACAGTTACACCTAATGCGAAAAGTCTGCAATGGAGACAGCATGCACAAAAGATATGTATGTCAAAACAAGAAAAAGATGACATAGATTTTACAGAGAGCAAGTGAGGGGTGTGCGGGAGCTCCCAAAGCTGGAAAAGGGACATGGAGGAATAATGTGATAATATTACGATATCAAATGCAAATATCAACATCTAAACAAAAATGTTAAAGGTATTCTAAGACAAAAGATAGGAATACTTTGGAATAAACTCACAACAAAACCACCAGACCTGTAGGAGTTTTGATGTAAGAAAATAACAAACTGCGAAGCACCAAAGCTCTGAAAGAACAGTTTATGCATAATCCTTTGTGTTTAGTTCTTTTTTACAAACTTACATCTACACCAAAACCTATAACAAACTTTTATAGCAGTACTATTTATAATAGTTAAGAAACATAATCAAACAAACTGTCCTTCAGTTGGTAAACACACAATGAAAAATGTGCATCTGTACAAGAAAACACTGTTCCACGAGGGAAGGGAATGTGCTAAGGAACGGAGAGAAGATCTAGATAACATTAAATGAATTCCATCAAATGTATGTAGCCATTGTGGAAACAAATAAGACCAAAAACCTACAAAGTATCTTAGCCCTATTACACTTTAGAAAATTGATACACTTAAAAAGGGAAGAAGGAAGAGGAAGAGAAGGAGAAGGAGGAGGAAGAAGAGAAAGAAGAGGAAGAGCAGGAGGAGGAGAAGGGGAAGGAGGGGGAGGAGGAGGAAGAAGAGCAAGAGGAGGAAAGAGTAGCTCCTGAGGATTAGAAGTAATGGAGAGAGAAACAGATGCGAATACAGGGCATTGAGACAGTGCAGGCACTGGGTGGGGATATTCACTATATGTTGTTCAAACTCTGAGAATATACAAAACAAACACCATGAGTGAGTACTAATGGACAGCTACTCTGTGTAACAATGATATTAGCTATGAGTCACTGACATTACCAAAGCCACCACTCTAGTAACAGATGTTGATGTTCAGGGAAGGGGGCTGTCTTGGCAGTCCAGATGTGAAAGTTCTATTAATTCAAAACTACTCTAAAAGATTCAGATCAATTAAAGGTGGCTCAAAAGTGGAATGCTTCTGTGAATAGAGGAGCCTTCTATTCATAAATAAAGCAATTTTTATAGTCAAAATGAGACTACTGATCTAAGAAAAAAAAGCAATGCAGTTTGATAATCATTTTCACAAACTGAAAAACCATTTTGATAGGTATAAGGGTTTTGTTGCATTGTGTTTTCTTATTTTTCTGGCAGCAGACTGAAAATGCTGGCTTATGAAACTAGAGTTAATGCCATTTGCACAGTGTGCATGCAATATTATATAATGGTTCAGAAGCTAAATCTGTCTGCAATCTGTTGTTTTAGTAACAAATATGCATTAAGCAAATGAGCTAAAATGGAATTACAGCTAGAAATGCTCAAATCTCGCTTCCTTTTACTTTGTATGTTATTACAATACCAGGCTGCTTATGTCGTCCTCTGACCAGGCTTCCCAACTAATCATTGTAAGTATGCACTTAAAATGTTCTGTCTCTCTACAAATCTATTTGTGACTATCAGATTTTCTGTACTAGTTCTTCGAAATAATACATTAAGGAACACTTTGTCTTGCCATTAACATCTTTAACGATACTTTTAAGTGATACTTGGCTTGCTCTATGGCAAAATAAGTCCAAACACTAACACTTTTAAACTATATTTATAATCTACTTTCCCCATCTAAAACTGTGTGTCATTTGTGCTCTATTATGAATGATACATGATTGTGCATTTTCCTTTGATAAACAGTGTGATACATTCACCTAAACACACAACTGTTCAAACTATAGCTTTGGAGATCACCTCATTTAGTTTAGACCATATGATAGCTGGTTTAAAAAAAACTTTCACAACAGATTAGTAAACCTTATTTTTACATGTTTTTATTTTACTTGGATGAATATTTTACCTACATGTATACAAGTGAACATGTTGCCTAATACCAAAGGAAGTTAAAGAAGCCATTATATTTCCTGGACCTGGAGCTATAGAGGGCTGTGAGCCACCCTGTGAGTGCTGGGAACTGAGTCCACATCATCTGCAAGAACAAAGGCTGCTCGCTTGTCGTAAGCGCAGAGTCATCGCTCCAGCTCCCACAACAAAGTTTAGAGCAAAACTACAAAGTCCTCCTACACAGAGTCATAACCCTCCTAAAACTTACACCCGTCCAGAAAGTTGTCTCGCCCCTCTTCAACATGGTAATGAACAGGTGTTATTTTCAATATTTGACAGACATAATTGTCATAAAAAGATCAATAATCAAATAAGCATACAGACAGATATTTATTTATTATTTAGTGTGTATGGATATTTTGGCTCATGTATACATGTGAATCTTGTGTGTGTCGTTCTTGGTGAGGCTGGAAAAGGACAGATGATCCTCTGGAACTTAAGTTATATACGACTGTGAGTTGTCATGTGTGTACCAGGGACCAAACCTGTATCTCCTGGAAAAGCAGCAAATGCTCTTAAACGTTGATCAACCTTCTAGACCAGTGATTCTCAACCTATGGGTCATAACCATCTTGGGGGGTGGTGGGTCGAATGGCCCTTTCACAGGGGTTGAGTATCAGATATCCTGCATATCAGATATTTTACAATTTGTAACAGTGGCAAAATTACAGTTATGAAGTAGGACCCAAAATATTTTATGGCTGAGGATTACCACAACATAAGGAACTGTATTAAAGGTTTACAGCATTAGGAATGCTGAGAATCATTTTTCTAGACCCTTAAGTTATTTTTATGAAAAACGGTTTTTTAGAAATAAACACCTAGTAGAAACACTATTGTTTGCAAATCAGCATTTCATAAGAGTCTTGTGGGAATCATGATATAAATTCTAGTATCATATAATCTACATTTAATGATAAAATGTAAATATAAGAAGTCATATATATATATATATATTTGAATATTTGGCAGAAAATCATTGGAAAAAACAAACTGATGATATTATGATAAGACAACAATAATGTTGAAAAGTAGGTTGTTCTTAAGTAAATAATTTGAGAGAATTTTCCACTGATGATAACATCAATCGTCATTATCAGCTCAGAAATTATAAAATAATTTCATTGTACTCACTTACCCTTTTAATGGGTAATTCAAGACCCACTTACCATTGTGTTCAAAACTGACTGCATAGATATTACAAAACAAAAAAAGTACTGTTTAGTGCACATATGTGAAGGCGATACATACAGTCTAAAAGGAAACAGATACATAAGATTGAAGAATAAATTAGGTTTCAAACAGTAATCTAACTTTATTACAATTTTATAATTCACTTTGAACAATATCCTATTTTTGGAATGTACTGGAATGTTTCTCACACCTCCTACACATCTGGTAGGAACAATTCGCTCAGAATGAGTGACAGTGCACACTCAGATAAATAGAAGCTTCACTGCTAAAAAGTGCTACTCCAATTTGCAACGGCTTCATCTTAATTTTGACATCTCAATATTGTCTCCATAGGTTTGCTTTGACAATGTTTTGTTGTGTTTTGACAGTTTTCAGCTTTATTCCAAAGCCTTAGAATTTTAATTCTTGGTTTCACACCAGAGACACAAGGGTTCTCAGTTAAGATAACCCCCCTCCTCCACTCCCTGTCTTCTTGGAATGGAAAGAAGTATTCTGAAATTTAGCTGAGAGTAGTTTACTCCCTTGCCGTGTGAAATAGGCAAAATTGACTTCTAGGATCCTGGCATATTTTTCCAACTAATGATGTAGAGGACTTCCAACTCACCTCTTCAAGAGCACTTTCAGGAATTGAGACACAATTAATAATGATTTTTAATTTTTGTAAGAAATATAATATTTCTATATAAACCAAGTATATTTTGTGTGCTATTAATAAAATTTTTATATGCTATGCATGGTAGTACATGTCTGTAATTCCAAAAATTGAGAAGTAAGGGCACATGGATTAATACCATGGGCAGCCTTGGCTGGAATCTCTGTCTCATATAATCATGTGCTCTAAAAAGAGTGCACAGTATTGAGCAAGTCTTACAATTGGGTGTAATGCAGCATCAATTTTTTTTAATATTTCCAAACTTATGAATAAGTCAATCTGAGCCAAGTGTGGTGGTTCACACCTTTAATCCCAGCACATGGGAGACAGAGGCAGGGGGATCACTCTGAGTTTGAGGACAGCTTGGTCTACAAAACAAGTCGAGGACAGCCAAGGCTACACAGAGAAACCCTGTCTTGAAAAATAAAGAAAGAAAAGAATAACTCAATCTATGGTACTGATTTAGTTTAATGCTTAGATTCTATGACAATCTTATTTTAGCTTTTTCTCTAGAATTTAAATTATGATGCATTTATTTGTTACTCCTCAAATGTACACACAAATATTAACTCCATATGATCATTTTCCTTTAGGAACATGCAAAACACAGCCTTCTAATAACCAGGCAAACATTTTACATAACATATAACTGTTTAAGAATCAGTATCTTTTTATCTCCTCACAAAACTACACAGTAAAAAAAAAAAAAAAAAAAACAACAACAACAACAAAAAAAAAACCTGAGTGTTTGCACATGAGGAGGATTCATAGTTCCCATAACATCTTCATAGATGTCATCTGAACATGCCTTCAACATAATACAACTGTAACATTTAAAATGTATAATAGTAAGAGTCAACTCTGTCTGTGGCTAATCCAAGCCATAAGAATTGACTTTCATAGACTAGATAGTGTTGGAGAATGGTGACTCTGCACTATTATGTGTGGGCTGCATTTAAACCAACGTAGACATCAGCCAGTCACTGAAGGACTATTACTCATTTTTTTTCTAAGCCTCTGTGATGAATGGTTCGATAGTTTGTATGGCTATATTTTAAACAATCAATTATAAGAACAATTTAATTGTTATCTCATCAAATCATGTCAATTACTAGTCTATTTTTATCACAAGAATAGACATCCTAGGTGTAACATATAGACATGATTATATAGAAAGATAAGGTAAAATACTTAGATAAGGTCTTCAGAAACCTCAGTGACATACAGAATGTGGCATTTAAATATGTTTTTATTATTTCGAAGATAGATTTACAATGAGACAGGTTAACTCCTGGCAACACCCAGCCTACCTCAAATAAAATGAGCATCAAAGAACCTCCTTATGGAGATGGCTTCACATGTGGCAAACCAGCCATGGGAAAAGTGTTCTAGTTTCTACCAGACAGAATTCTGCCTAAAAATGGGCAAGCGTGGATGCAGGCAGAGTCAACGGCCAAACTCTGCCAAGACAGGATAAGCAAGTCCTCAATAGTTCTGAGTCACAAATATGTCTGTCAGATATATTGGTCCAGAAGGCTAAAGATGCTTCTGCAATGTTACAGAGAGTTTTGGGTGACTATTCAGGTAGAAAGCTGTCTCTGTCATCTTCTCATTTGAGTAGCTGCTAACCTGTACTCCCTGTATACTCAAGTAAACAAATTTATTGCTTCTCAAGTCTCTGATGGGGTTGAAGACCAGATAGTTTTGTTTTTACAATTAAGCTTAATTGTTTAGGAGTTAAGATGTTTTTAGGTCTAGATAGATGTTTTAAGTTGATAATGATGAGATATGATAGATATTGATTTACGTTCAGAATTTTAGACTCATCAAGTTAGGAAAGACGTTTTCTTTAAGGCTGCCAAATACAAATAGCCAAACACTATAAATGTTATTGTTTCATGGTTCTTCTTGCTGTAGGTAGTTTATTGTACATATAGATAATAATAATAATAATTACATATGTAAAATATTTAAAAATAAATATAAAATTAAAGAAACTCTCTAATCTTTGACATTTAATGTCTCACATAGACCTGCCAAGACACAGACAGACACACACACACACACATACACAAAGGTGGGCAAGGGAGGAGGAAGGGATGGATGGATGGAGGGAGGGAGGGAGAGAGAGAGAGAGAGAGAGAGAGAGAGAGAGAGAGAGAGAGAGAGAGAGCGCAATATCTGAAAAAGTCTTCCTTGCAACTAGAAAGGCTTATATGGATACTAGAGAGTCATAACTACCTTGATAGCTTGATTTGGTCAAACAAGACACAAGGATATTACATTTCACAACTCTGTCTCCTGAAGCCCTCATATCTCACAGGGGAATCAAAGAGTTCTAAGGTTGTGTATCAAAACTGCTTTGCGCATCATCGCCTGTGTATTTATTGCTCATAACTGCAACATCAATATGCACATACACCTCCTCACTGGCGACCAAGTAAAAACACAGAGAGCTGAATGTGGCCTCTTCACGCTCCCAGTTCCCAGCTGCAGAGGCAAGTCCCAGAAACAGCTGAAAGTCCTTGTGTGTGCTTTCCAACGCATCGTTTCCTGCAAGCATTGCCATATTTACACATACATGCACCATAACTGTGCATGTCACTCTTCTTTGTTTACTAGGTTAGTTGTCATTTTCTGTTTTTAAAATAAGATGCTCCATACTTCAAAAGATTTTTGGCAGCCAGAAGGCAAAAGTGGGTGTTCAAAGTAAACCCTGATTACACAGCCAAAGATGTTATTTTTAAGGGGATTTAAACCAATTAAGGCACTTTAAAATTAAGAATATCAATACTAATTAAAATTAATTGACAGACATCCTTGGGAAAGCATATCAAGAAAAATAACTTTAACTTAAAATTTCAAAACTGTGTGTCCGTGCTTCTCGGTTTATAAAGGCATATTCTACATTAGGATTCTTGGCATTATGTGGTTACCTAAAAATTGTCCTTAACTACTAGTGTGTGTGTGTGTGTGTGTGTGTGTGTGTGTGTGTGTGTGTGAATTAAACTATTTGCAGGGTACTTGATTGATAATTGTTGAATTTCTAACATTTTCTTGTTTTTTTCAAAACACAGTGACTAGATATCTCATGTTAAACCAAGTAGTAAGCATTGGTTTAAGCATGTTATTTCTGTAAAGGACTATTTCTAACACCAAAAGAAATAAATTATGACAAAATAATTGGCTCTTCATAAAACACCAAAATGTGAAAGAACAAAAATGTTGTTGCTTCCTGGTTCTCAGTTAATAAAGATTAATTACACATATGTTGCTCAAGATGGGCCAGTTGAAAAGAAACAATTTCTGGAACATTTAGACATATGGTTCCCTTCCTTTTGTTTCCAGAAAAATATGTTAGTATTTAGGCTGGCATACAAATATACTTTCAAATAATCAACAAGTGTATTTTATACTGTAAGCAGAATCACATTCTAGATATTAAAAGGAATGTTTTACCATATTGCTGCCAATGTGTCTTTCTCTGAATCCTGGCGAGACATCCTTCATTTAAGCAGTCACAAAACAGGTAGATCTGGGCCATATGCAAAGCTCAACAGCTGTTTCTAAGTTAGTATTCCCCATAGTACCACAATGAATACTGCACATGCTTAGGCTAGGGAAGAAAAGTCTCGTGTAACATTTTGTATAACTTTCTGTAATAAAGGAAGAAGAAATCGCAAGGGTTGCTATACCAAAATGCCACAGACTGTGAAGCTTAAACAACATAAATATATTCCCCCCACAGTTCTCAAGTCAAAAATCAAGGTGCGAGGCCATGTTGGCTTCCTCTGAATACCTTCTCAGCATATAAATGGCTGCTTCTACGATGTACCCTGGGGATGTACCTTTGTCTGTGTCTAGTCTCATGTCTCTTATAGGTCTGTTGTAATCTTTTAAAAGGATGTGTGGTTGCCAGTCATAATTAGCATATTCTTAAACTCATGAAGTCACCTTTTTGAAGTCACAGTGTCCTAAGTTACAGGAGGCTACAATTTAATATGTGAACTTGGAAATGACATTATTCTGGCCAGAGGTGCAGTATATTTGTCATAATCACTTTGGGCTACATCTTGCCTCAAAGATAATGAGAGCTTTCTCCATCCATATTCTACAATGACGCTGTTTTGCCTTCTTATCAAAGGTGGTTCCCTCCTAGAGTTTGCACAGGCTATCACTTTTATATTTGACAGAATACAAGTATTGTTCAGAAACCACTCCATGTATCTTTTGAAGATGGGTCATAAAGCACAACGGAAACTTCCCCCTTGATCACAGGAGCATGCACACCTTCTGGCCGCCATGCTTTACACATACCAAACCGCAAGGAGAAAGCTAGTACACACACTCTGGTTAAGCATTGTAAGCCTTCATCCTGGCACTAGCTATGTAAGTGAGCGAGAAAAATTCAGAGGTGCCCCGTGCTTCTAACTTGAAACAGATAGCACTGTGGTATGTCAAATACTGGAGAGCAAGAAGGAGTGTGAGGGGGCTATCCATGAAGACTAAGCAGTCTATCAAGGAACATCAGGGTATGTTCCCAATTCTTTAATAATGAATTCAGGACTTGAATATGCTTGAGGAACGTGGTATCACATCTGGAGGAAGGAAGCATATTCCTTCAGAGTGGACCATTTGTGCAGGTCACTCAAGGTAACACCGAGCATCACAGCACTATCTAGATGGATTCGACAGGTGATGTAGCCCATGCTCTTAACCACTGAGCCACCTCTCAGCATCAGTTAATGACTTGTAAAGAAGTAGATCTCTAGCCTCTCTTTCAGCTAAAACGCAGCACTCCAAGTACAGAGAACAGCTATAAAGAAACTAGCCTGAAGCAAACTTGTTAAACAATGAAGTATTTGACAGACGTATATGTGAGGCAGTAACTATTGAGCATTTGTTTACCCCTGCATCCAAGCTTCTCCGGTGTTATAAAGAGTTCTGGGTGACTATTCAGGCAGAAAACCATCTCTTATTTTTTTCATTTTGGAAGCTGCTAAACTGAACTTCCAGTTTATTCAGTTAATTAATTTTATTCCTCCTCAAGTCTCTGATGAGATTGAAGACCAGATAGTTTACTTTTACAATTAAGCTTAGTCATTTAGAAGTTAAGATGTTTTTAGGTCTAGATAGAAGTTTTAAGTTGGTAATGATGAGATATGATAGATACTGATTTACATTCAGAATTTTAGACTCACTAGAACAGGAAAGACGTTTTCTTCAGGGTTGCCAAATACAAATAGCCAAAACACTATCAATGTAAACACTTACATAATTCCTGTTTCATGGTTTTATTGCCTTATGTATTTATTGTATATATTTGTAATAATATAAATTTATTTTGTAAAAGAGAAAAATAATAAAAAAAGAAAAAATAACAGCAAAAAAGTAAAATATTTTGTAGTCAGCATCACCATGTCCCCAGCACAGGATAATATTTCATGTACACACTCTCTTCATGCCGCACATTTCTGTCACATACCCATATACACACAAAGAGTCAGTTCATGAACCACACATAAAAATGCATAGGCAGACATGCAAACAACTTAAAGACACATGAATGTTTAGCGATAAATACAACACAATTGGAAATTTTTATGAAGAAATATGTAAGACAGAGAGACAAGTAAACAACAAAAAAGAAAATGTGAATAAGGAGGCTTTTAAATAGATATTAGGAAAATGTTTCTGCAACCTAGTCCATCAGCTATATTTAAATAATTTCTAATAAAATTTAACTATATATAAGTCAAATAAGTTACGTTTTGAAAGAATCATTTGTTGTTACATATTTGATGCAGCATATTTTCTTCAGAACTTGTAAAATGAAGTTTACATATGAAAAAATATATATATTATAAAATGTGATTGTGACCATGTACATGTATGTTAGGGGGTATGTGTAAAGGAGGAAAACCTCTGGTGTCCTTGCATTTACCTTGGTTGAGACAGGGTCTTTTTGTTGTTTTATTTCATTGTGTATGCCAGACTAACATCCTTTTGAGGAGTCTCCTCTCTCTACACTGAGATTAGATGTTCATGTTACTCAGCTTTTACCTGGGCTGTAGGGATTCAAATATATTTCATAGTGCTAGTATAACGAGTGCTTTCACCCACTAAGCCATGCCCTTGGCTTCCAAAAGTGCTTTTTTTAAAAAATATGATCTTCAACTTTTCTTGTTTTATAAGCCCAAATGCATTTATCATACTTTAAAATAGCATCACCTCATCATCATCATCATCATCATCATCATCATATTATTATTATTATTATTATTATTATTATTATTATTATTATTATTATTATTATTCAGAATTCCAGAAACATATATGTCCTCATATTTTATTTGGTATGCTGTGAGTGGAAATACATAATAGGTCTGTCTAACTTACAGATAAACCCAGTATGTCACAGAAACTCATGTTGTAACAGCTTAGCTTGCCTCTCTCTAAGATCTGTGATGTTTATCTTTTGTATGTCCAAGAAAATGTGAAAATAATAACTCAGTACTTTTAATAGTTTAATGTGACAATGCAATTACCACAAGGCACAGTTGAACACAGTCTATATTATTATCTATTTTTGTATAATCACTCAGCAAAACTTGACAGCTAGAATTGCTGAGGGAAGTCGTGATAACGAGAATAATAATTCTTCAAAATTATGCAGTTTGGCATGGGCTTTGATATGTGCACCTGCCAACAATTACTTTTCAGCTAGAGAATAGCTATACTCTAATTATAGCATGTATGGTGCAGAGGCTCTTTGCCATCCTGAATACTCTATTAGATGAAATGTTCCCAAATTTACTTGCAAAGGTCTATGAATGCCTAGTTGGTTATAAGCTATATTGCAATTGACATTGTTCAGGAGGTCTCATATAATAGGTGCTCAAGAAATATTTACTAAAGTTGCCTGTTATCCACTGCATATGGCTCCTGACTATTGTCCTTAGTTTACTGTAATGAGTGCAAAATAATCTGAATGCAATGTCTGTGCTCTGGGTTTTCCTATTTTGTTTGAAGTCTTAGCATATCTCCTTTTCGTGATGTATCCTGAGCTCTGCTAACAACAAGAGACAGCACATTCCCAGTTAGCAGTTTTCCTCTCTTCAGCTAGGTAAAAGGAATAAGGATAGAAGAAATTCACTAAGGATCTTCTGTGGGTCTGACATGGCAGTGGCTTTTGTTCCACTCAACATCTATATCTATCTATCTATCTATAGATATAGATATAGATAGATAGATAGATAGATAGATAGATAGATAGATAGATATAATTTCATTGACCTCTTGTCCCTACTTTGGTCATTTAGGCCTATACAGGAAACATAAATATATTATGGCTACCATCCATGTCCACCACCCATGCTCACTGCATCCGAGAACATTACAAGGACAGCAAGTGCTTTTAACAACAGCACCGAGTCCTACAGAAGAGTATAAAACACTTACTGCAGGAAATCATTTAACTCTTAATAGCTACAAGTAAGCATTCTTGATTTTTAATTTGTGTACTAATCTGATTTCAGAGCACATGCACAATCATCTTCAATAGTCCACAAGTACTGTCTTCCTTCCAAACTGGCTTGCATTCAATTTTTATTCATCTTTTGAGAAGACTGACAGTTTCACTGACAGGTTCTAAAAATATAAAAATGAATAAGCTGCCTTGTTATTCCATTTAAGAGGGCAATCTCATGTAGCCCAGGCAGGCCTTGGATATGCCACGTAGGCTAATTTGATCTATATTCCTGATTCTCCTGCCTCCGTCTTCTGGGTGCTGCCATTAAAGCCATGCACCACTACCGTGCTCAGTTTTATGTAATGCTAGAGATCAAAGTTAGGGTTTCATGCCTGTTAGACAAACACTCTATCAATTGAGCTTCATCCCAAGTCTTAAGATTCCTTTATTATAAAACTCTTAACGCTAGTGGAGGAACACATGAGTGACTATACACCACTGCCGTAAGCACACGGATGCTAACTAGGAACTGAAAGAACATGCACCATGTTACAGCATGGTCTGGTGCTTTGTATTTAATTGTTAACTGTTTTACTCCCTGGGGTTGGCTTGCTGTCTTTTACAGGCAGACTATCACATACCCGAAGTGACATTTGTGAACTTTGCTCCCAAGTTATCCCTGAGTGGCTAAATATAAAGTTGCCTACATACACGGGCGTGGCAGAAATGAGACAAGCGGAGTTAAGGCTCCTGGGGTTGGAGGGCAGAAAGATCCTGGGAGGGGGGCAGGAGAGAGGGACAGGAGAGGAGAAGGAAGGGAGTCTCCATGGGTTAGGGTGAAGAAGAACGACCACGTGGCTGGGAGGAGACAGCGCTGAGGACTGGTGATGGAGAGAAGCAGTCCAGATGAAAAGAATGTCCAAGCAGTTGTAGAAATCATGGG
The DNA here is from genome assembly GCF_964271855.1 of Acomys minous. NCBI lineage: Eukaryota > Metazoa > Chordata > Mammalia > Rodentia > Muridae > Acomys > Acomys minous. Next base: position 4,094,097 of record NC_140494.1, on the reverse strand, counting down.
TGGAAAGTAGCCCAGATGGGAATAATTATAGCAATTGGCATGGGATGCGGGGCTGTGAGGTATCTAGGTAGCTTAGGGGCTTACATCTGCCCAAACCCAGAGTCATCTTAGTCTTGGCTTCCATTGCCACAATAAAGTACCTTTACAAAAAAGCAAGTCGGGGAGGAAAGGATTTATTTGGCTTACATGTCCACATTGTAGTCCATCACTGAAGGAAACCAGGACAGGAACTGAAAGAGGGCGTGGACCTAGAGGCATGCGCTGATAAGGAGGCCATGGAAGGATGCTGCTTCGCTGGCTTGCTCACTCATGGCTTGCTCAACCTGCTTTCTCAGAGGACCCAGGGCCACTTGCCAAGGGCTGACGCCACCCACAATGAGCTGTGTTCTCCCTCATCAACCATTATTAAGAAAACACCTGCTATGACTGCCTACAACCCCATCTTATGCAAGCATTTTCTTGACTAAGGTTCCCTCCTATAAGACAACTTTAGCTTGAGTTTAGTTGACATAAAACTACCCAGCACAGCAACATTATAAAATAGAACAATAATGTGTGATCTGACAAAGAAATTTTAGGGCCGAGGTTCTAGTTTAATGATAGAGCACTACCCCAGCAAGTACAAGGCCCTGAGTTCAAATTTCAGTGTTGCAAAAAAGGATATATTTTGCAGATAAATCAGCATATCTTCATTGTTCCTGTCTTTATAGTAGAGACAGTTTAATCAGAATTTGGTGACTTTAATTTCACCTATCTATGACAGTCTTCACCTGGTCATCACATACAATAAAGAAATGGAGCTTGACATTTTTTCCTTAAAATTTTTAGAGTTGTATTTGTTCAGATATTAGAAAACTGTAAGATTTTATTTTTACATGAAATTATCAAAGTCATTCAGTGTTAACTCTTTAAAAAATATTTTCCCAGTGGTTACTATTATTAATGCATTGTGAAAATGATATTGACATTTTCTTTCTCTTTTTTTTGCAGTTTGAATTATAGTTTATTTAGAAGCATTTAAGAGTTAGAGTGTAAGTAAACAGACTATGAATAATTAAAATTTCCATTTATTATAAATACCAACTAATACTATTTTAACTACCCTTCCACTTTAAGTGGGGGCCCAGATTCCTTCTCTGAAACTCTTACCATGAATAAAGTCTTTAGTGTTTCGTTTCCTCTTCAGCACCACCTGTACCCAAATCTCACTTTTATACACTAGAACTCTGAAAGCAAGCTTCTTCCCTTTTATCCTAAGGGTAAACTAACCTTTCGGTGGGTTAGCCCCCAACCACTACTTCCTGCTCTCTAGGGCTGGACACCCCAGAAGGGGATCACAAACGTTTGAGAAGTCACCAGCATTGCTGTGGCCCCTCCCCCATACCGGAACCTTACTGAGATGAATCTCTGCACATACCTTACCTCTCTAAGATCTGCTGTGACAGTCAGAAAAAGGGCAACTGTTAAATTTCCCTTTCCCTTTATCTAACAGGCAGGTTTTTTCATTCTCTACAGGATTCTCAGAATATCTCACCCTACCTAGGATTTTTCCTTAAATAAAACTTTATGCAAAATTACTTCAACAGACACTGTTCAGTAGGTGCTGGTGGGCTAACTAGCATGCTTGTCAGTGCTTGCAGGCTCCTGCCACATGAATACGCAGCTGTACCTCTGGGGTCCTCTGAAAGCAAAGTGGTACTTATTAATTCTTGAAGGGAAATGACTTTCTTGATCTGCTGTCCTTTAAGGTCACGAAGCTATGAAGCTTGGGGTTGGTTATAGAAATTAGGAGGATAACTCTTGAAAACATTCAAGGTTAATGTTTAAAAAACAAAACACCAAACTAACATTTAACAGCCCATTAAAACATCCACATGAACCAAAGGTAACTACTCAACTTCAGTATAAGCAGAAGGAAAAGCGATCTACCGGAAGTCCAAGTCACACACTTCCACAGACTGCAGGGGACAGAGTTCTGTCGATGTCAGTTGAAAACTGTGCCCACCATTCATGCCATTTCTAAAGTGAAAGTTTAAGTTCTGGCCTTTGATTTGCTCCAAAAATACTGCAACAGGTTTTGTTTTGACTATTCAGTGATGCTCGACATACATTCATCGGACTGGAAAGCAAGCAAGGGTTTCCACCCACACCTCCATGACAGAAGAGATCATCTCTTAGTGCAGGCAGTTATTTAATACAAGATCAGTCCTCAGTAGCGGAGGTTGTTCCAATCACTGTTGTTGACTTGAAGGAGCTCTGTCACAACCTGCAGCATATGGTAATTGTGTTTTCTCAGCAGCCTGAGGTTCAGCTGCCTGTCACAGGATCCCATTTCAAAGAGGTGGGCCATCATGGCTGCTGTCTGATCTTCAGAAGTGATGGGCTGTGCACAGACCGGTGGCCTAGAAAATAAGGCTTTGAAGGCAGAGGCAGCAACAGACAAAGCCCCCTTCCCCAGTCCTCCAGCAATGCTGCTCCCACTGTGGTGCCGTGAGTGGTCACAGCTCCTCTGTCTGCTGCTCATGAGTCCTGATGAGCCTCGGGGCTCTCCTCAGGGACTGAAGGAACTTCTTGGATGGTAACTAGTGAATCCACTCCTGGGGACCCAAACTGAACACAAGGGGAGCTCCCAGACACTGCTGGTGGAAGTCCTACCACCTCAGGGATGAAGGGCACTATGTCCAGAGTCTGTGAGGTCGTGAGGATGTCACTAATGCTCTGCTCTTAGGGCTGACTCTCCCCTCCTAGGAGTCTCTCCAGCTTTGGTGGTTGGTTCCTGATCAGCCTCAACCCCAGGCTTGCCTTCAGCCCCTCACCCCAGGGGGTAGCTGGTGTCAAAGCACTCAGGCGGATGATGATGTAATCCTCAGAGGAAGCAGAAGACTGACTTTGAACTTCATTCTGGAGTTCCTCTTCTTCCTCCTCATCCTCAGCAACGTGGACAAACTCCTCCCTCTTATCTCCAAGTGGTCCTTCTTCAGGCAAGGCAAACTTCAAGGAAGAATCCTTTCTGCAGAGTCCAGGTAGCTCAACTGGATGCTATCCCTCTGTGGAATGTAGCTGTAAATCACTCTGTGGGGACCGCTGCCTGCAAGGTGGGTTGCGGTCTGGAGCAGAATCCAAGGTAAGGGGTTGCATTACAGTCTCACACACAAACTGCGTTCCGCTCAGATCATCCTCTGTTTCTTCCACTGAAGCAGTGGCCGCGGCCTTACTCTTTGCTGATATGGTGGCATCAGGAGGTGCTTTAAATCATGCCCCTTCACTATTAAAGGACTATGATGTGGCAGAGAAGACATGCACGGAGTCATATCCAGAGGGGTGCTGTGGGGCACTCTCTCTAACTCTTGTACAACGTTTATACCCAGCAGCTAAAGGATAGCAGGTTCTGGGCAGTCAGAAGGTCCACGGGTGCAATGTAGAATTCCCTCTCACTGGCAACATTTTGTGTCTTCGTTGGGGTGCTGGTCCTGGTCCTTTCTGTCTGCTTTGTCACTTCACCCAGTGGAATCTCTTCTTCAGCAGGAAGAAAAGCTTCCTCTTGCTCACGGGTGAGATCATCAGCTTTGCTTGAGCTGATCACAACCGTTTCAACGTTGTCAGGGCTCTCAGAGGACGGAAAGGATCCACTATGATACAGCACCACACCCGAGGCCCAAACTGCTGGCCTTTGTGAGAAAGGAGCCAATGCAAAGTGTATGTCCCCTCCATGGTTGGAGCGATGAACTCCACAGACACAAGGCCCACATGGCCAGCCTTCAAACAGGGAATTAAGACACCCTTCTTTGTAGAAGCCAAAGTCAAGTTTCCCCACATGAACTTGAGCTTTGTGTCTGTATTCAACTTCCCATTCCCTGTGTTTTTCATCCTCCAGTGTTTGATAAACTTAGTTCCTGACTGAAGATTAGTCCCATCGGGCAAATTTTCATCCACAAATGCTGCGCTGAGCATCAGCATAACTGGGGCACAGGGCTGCAAAGGAAGCATCAGGGTGTTGAACGGCAGAAAGCTCTCTGGCCGGCCCAAAGAGGACTTGGGACTCTGGAGACGATGGATCAAATTCCACAAATGAATCCTCCTGTGGAGTTTAAGCTGCCTTTTATGCTGCTTGACCTCTGCTTTCCGCTGTTTCTTCTCAGCACACAACCTTTGCTTTTCTGCTTTCACAAAATTCTTATCCACTAGTTTTTGGAGCCTGACTTGTTCTAGAGCAGCAGGCAGGCGAGGGGTGAAACACCTCGAGTGGGAAAATGACTCGGAGGAAATCACAACAGGTCTCCGCAACTTTAGCAGGACGTGGGTAGTGCCACAGGCGTACGGGCCAGGTTTACAATCTTCACAAATGTTGTGGAACGGGCACAGGCTACACCGGTAATGCACACCGACGATCCTCTTTTGGCAGTGGCTGCAAGCAATATGCCAGCTGAACTAGTTCTCTGGCAAAAACAGTGTTTCCTCAGAAACAGGCCTTGAGACTCCTGAGGTAGAGGAAGTCAAGGGTGGCTTGTTCTGGAGGACAAGCCTTTCCCGCAGCCTCTGCTCAAGCTTCTCAACCGTTTCCTTAACCACTTGTCCTCTGACCGTCTCCAGGTAGCTTGTAAACCAGTCTGCGGGCTTATCTTGAGGCTGGTCCGTGCCACAAGGAGCAAGTGAACATGGCTGTGCTGCGGGCTCCTCTGTGGTCTTCATGTCTGATCCCAAGACTCTCACCAGTGATGAATAATGTGCAAGTGGCTTCTTCCCTGTCCTGGTAGCTGCTGGTTTTTCTACTACAATTTGGGGGAATGTTTCATCTATAACATGGCACCCTTCATGGACTTGCATCTGTAGCTGGTTTTCTTGCTTAATATTAGCCATCTTAAGTGCTTCTTCGTATTCTCCTTGACTATTGATGGATATCTCTTCATTTTCCACATCCAGGGATTTTATTTGGATAGTATTCAGATCAAATGAAACTTTTACCATAGCTCCAACATCAGTTCAAGTTGTATTTTCTGGATCCGAAACCAGAGAGCTTTGGGTTTCATTTTTAAAAGTCACATTTAGAGTAACTTGTGGTTCCATGATGTGGGGCTGAGGCTGTAGTCCCAGATATTCAGGAAGTTGAAGCAGTTGGTAGTTAGAGTCGAAGAGTTCTAGGTCGGCCCAAGAATCGTGGGGCTGGATGGGAATTGTAGTCTTTCTGGAACTTGCAGCTTCTTTTAGTCTATTCTCTGTGAGCAAGACAGGAAGACAGAGTACAGTGATGCATAGCAGCTAGCTTGCGTAGCCTCGAGGTTTCCGCTGTAATGACTGGGTTACTGTGCTAATCGTGCCTGCTTCCGGTGTCGGGCTATTGACATTTTCTTGTTTACAAAATTGGTAATAAAGATTTAGATAGTAGTAAACACTTATTGTACTTTAAAACAACATTAAATTCTATTTTTTTTAGTTCGATTACATCAATTTCTCTTGAAATATATTGAGAACACACTTAGGTGTGATTTAAGGAGAAAATATCTGCTTACAAGTGCTTTATAAGTCCTGGACATTTATAGGCAAATATTTCAATAAAACCATGCAAGAAAAAAACACGGATGGGCAATTGTTGACACAGTTGATAATTCTTTCTAAAGTGGGTAAGGAAGGAAACTATCAGCTATGCCAGAAGTATAAAACTTAACAGTGTCTGTAAAATTACACACAAGTAAACAGTAATAGACAAAGTGTTACATGTTTTAACAGGAAAAGGTGTTTATTTCTATGTAATAGGAAATCTGAAAGAACCTTGTTGCTTATCATATATCCATTTTCAACATGTCTCAGGACATATAACTAGGCTCATGATGATGAGAATTCCAAACCACTGTGTCACTGTGGAGGTACTCTAGAGGAATCAGTGAGGAATGTGCACATAGAGGGCACCATTAATCCTACTGTAAGATGCCATACCTCCATCTGCAGGGGCCCAGATGCAGTCCAGTGCTCGGACAACATCCTCTGTCTTTCATCATGTCTGTTCTTCATCCTGCCAGCTTTTGGAGCTCTAATGCAAACCCCATACTGTTTCTACCCAACCACAAAGCCCGGGCTCACAAGCCATCCCGATGCCCTATGTCTCTGGTCCCACCTTCTCCTCCGAGCCTCGTCCTTCATATTGTCTCCTCATTATGTCATTGGACTTGGTCATCAGCAAAACCAATCAGTGGATGCACATCCTCCTGTGATTGCCACTTCTGTACTAACCCAAGATAGGCTGCACGTCATACCTGTTCTATATTGTCTCTCTCATCTGTGACCAAACAGACACGTCATTTCTGAGGGATGTCTGAATGTAATCAATGTCCTGATAAAGTTCCCCTTCATGAAAGACACTGGAAAACACCCAGCTCTGCTAACTGCAAGGGTCCTTTTCATTCTTGCTACCCAAATGATCAAGACATCATGCTAATAGCAGAATGTGTCTGGCTTCCTTCAATTATGTCTAGACCATAAGGTCTAAAAGGTGAGGCATTACGTAGGAAGACGGTTTGAGAAAAGGGAAGATTCAGCATGGCTGTCCGTGCAGAGCTTTGTGAGCAACTGAAAAGGACCACGATTTCTTGCACATCTTACTGGGTTCTCTAGCAAAGTTCAAGCAAAAAGTTTGCAGGATCCATATGCCGTCACCTCTCTAAAGGTCATAAAATTACCTCCTTCATTTTGCTTTTCCAGCCTAAATTATTTCAATGAGCTAAAATTAAATGTTATCTTACTTTTAATACTAAAGTCCTTCTGATTATTTTAATAACATGCAAATTGCATCTGTATAACCCAAAGTACATAATCACCTGAGTAATGATCCGATGGATTAATTTTGCATTAAAATTTATTCAATTAATTAACAGCAGTTCACTGAAATTATAAATGTGCAAAAACATCTCCCCACTAGGAAAAAAGATGGCATGATTGAAAAGAGGGTCACTTTTGATTCTGGCTTATTTATTGTATAGCTAATACAGACAAATAGATTCATAAGATGATCCTATCACATATCCTATATTGATTTTAAAAAATTAAAAATGGAGGGTTTTAAAAATCTGTAACAGAAAGTAAACATTTGTCTTGTTTTCATGTTGGTCATTTCCTTTTCAGGGTAGCAGGATAATTTCACCTAGATACCTACTGTTCAGTCAGGGAGGTGACGGGTAGCCAAAACTAACTACATAAACAATGAACAGGAATTTAGTGGGTCAACATCAGGAAACAAACAATACTGAAAGGTTTCTGAAGGCCAATTTATATGTAACAAGTTAATGTTCAACAAGTAGATTGTGAACCTAAAAGAGAATAGACTTCTCTTGACACTACTGATAAGCTGGGAACCTCATCTTAATCTTTGGAAGCAAGTTTTTTTCTATAATAGAACAATCTTTAAAATTTTTGAGATCTGTGGAAATATAAGTATCCTTTATGGTTTGTCATTGAGCTGGTAACTGATTTCAACACAGCTTCCTTTATTTTGCTAATTCTTTCTACTTTTATTGCTGTTTGTTGTTCATGTATCAACTTCTATTCATTTTAATTTTATTTTGTTTATTATTAGTGTGTGTGTGCACATGCACATGTGTGTTTGTGTGTGTATGTGTTTGTGCGTGTATGTTTGTGTTTGTGTGTGTTTGTGTGTTGTGTTTGCGTGTGTGTGCGCACATGTGTGTTTGTGTGTGTGTTTGTGTGTTGTGTTTGTTGTGTGTGTGTGCACTCATGTGTGTGTTTGTGTGTGTGTGTGTGTTTACACATTCTACAGCATGCTTGTTCAGATCAGAGGAGAGCTTTTTTACATAAATCCTCTTCCTCCACTTTTCTGTGTGCCCTGTGGGTTGACCTCACGTGTTCAGGACTGCATCCAGCTTGAATGACAAGTACCTTTTCCTTCTAACCCATCTCACTGGCCTTAAGCTCTTAGTCAATCAATTCATTGAGGTTATTAATATTAAATTCAATTCTTGAAATTTTTCATTGCTCTAAAATTGATAGTAGGCAGAACATCTGAATGTCTGGTGAATCTGTCCAAAAAAAAAAATTCTTAGGTTAACATTCCAGATCCATAGCACTAAAAGTTTGTTTTATTTCAATATCTCATCATCCTACCTTGAGAGACAATAGCAAATGTGGACCATCAACACCATTTCTTATAAGACATCAAGGCATTTCAGGGCTTCATGAATGCAAACCATCCCTGTGCAAATAGATCAGTTAGCAATAAAAACCCTGACTGTCTCTTAGGACTAACTGACCCATGCCCCAGATGTTATTAACTGATGAATTTAACAAAAGACATGGAATGGTAAATGAGTAAAATATTGATCAACAGCTTCCAGAGAGGATGCTCAATGATGTTACACAGAGGGTGCCAGAAAAATCCATGTTTATGCCTATTTAAGGGAAGTCATTTAAAGTTCGATTTCAGCTGGAGAATAAGAATATAATAACAAGGAATAAAAAATGACCACGGTCAATACTATAGACTGTGAACAAGTCAAATGAGCAGAATATTCATCATTGGGGAAGAACACAAGAAAGAAATAATCTATGCCAAAAGGAAACAAGAGCTTCAGGAGAATGTGCCCACTGTAATTCAGAGGGAAAATGTCCTCCATCTGGTTGAATGACAGCAAAAGCAAAGGGAATCCTAAATTTGAACTTAAAGTTCAATATGTAAAAAGTAAAATCTTGTTTAAAATTACTGCTGACAAGTTCTAAACTAAAGATTCACACATAGCAATAAATGTTTCTAACAATATTACTTTTATACCAGTTAATGGGTCCTGAGAGAATCAAAAAAGAAGAGCTCAAGACTAACAATAAGAATGAATAATTTTAAGAGCATATAAGTGACGTGAGATTGAAACAAGTCATTAGTAAGATGTAGTATCTATTGTCTCTCATAGACTTTCTTTACATATAAAACATATCTCTTCCCCTTGAGGGTCAGAGCACAGTCAAAGGAATGATACTGGGTGATCCATGCTTTGGGGAAACTGTGAGAGAGGCCCCAGGGAAAACAGCAGAGGGTCTTTTTATCTCAAGTGCATTTTGCTCTCTGGGTTGTTCTTGAATGTAATGTTGTGCCGTTTATGATAAGCATTTACATTCAATTTATCAGACATGTTTATTCCTGTTGTGCATCAGAACATAGCTGTAGAACCCAATCTGGTTAGTGTGCCCCAAATCTGGATATGTATTTGATTACTGACATTTGTCACATGTCTTTCTGAACATTTCTATCATGTCTTTTCAGCTCAAACAACCTTCCTTGGATCATCCTTTTCTTTGTTACATTCATGTGTGGAAATAGAACAATACTGAAGTAATGCTGTCTATAGCATTAGACTGTAGTCTGCCCAATTCTTTCTGGTCCTCAGATCCCAGTTCTTATAGACAGATCTACATAGGTTGATGGAAGTTGACATTGAGTATCAGGAAAATATAAGAAAAAATGCTTAAGTCACAGGTATCAATGCCTGAAGCTGCTTTTCATAAATGTTCACCTATGTGGATTATTATGATGTTTTTGGGAGTACAGAAATAAAAGTAGTATATTTAAAAAACACATTGAGGCAATTGGAGAGTATAAAATGCTGTACTAATTTATCACAATCAGTAAAACTTTAGTAATAAGTACAGACTGTTTATTAATTGTACCAATTAAATGTTTATTAAACAACAGATCAGTTATAGATAGAGGAACAGAAAGATTATAGAGAAGATGATAGAGAGATAGATAGATAGATAGATAGATAGATAGATAGACAGATAGACAGATAGACAGATAACAAACATATGCCACACTTAGTTGATATCTTTGAGGGAAAAGAGAAGAGGAGTGGATCTGTGGGAGGGGAGGGACTGGGAAGTGAAGAGAGAAGAGAAACTGCAGTCTGGATGTAATAAACGAGATAAGAATTAACCAGAGAGAGAGGAGGGAGAGAGAAACTATATTTTTCTCTCCTCTTTATTTTTTTAACCACTGTTTGAACTTCTTCCATAGAAATTTCAGTAAAGAAAAAAAACCTGCATTTTTCTCTAAAATATAACTCATACAGTGTGCCCATTATATAAGGACTACATGCTAAACATGAATATCAATTTTCACATTTTAAAATATGTTTTATGTGAATCAATAAATTTTAAATGTATACTTTATATATAAATTATAAATTCTACGACAGACAGATTGACCAATAATAGATACATGTAAGACAGATACAAGATGATGGATGGATAGATAGATAGATAGGTAGATAGATAGATAGATAGATAGATAGACAGATAGATAAACATTAGTATGCTTTTTTATATTTAGACTGAGAAACTCTGAATTCAGTTTTGTTTTGCTTTATTGCATATGCAATATCATCATCTAAAATCAATAGAGTCCGGCAAGTTTTTGCTGAACCTACCGTACTCACTCCCAGACTCCAATTACTGCAGAGCCTAGATGAATGGAATTAACCAGACAACAGAAATATCCATGTATTGGTGAAGCTCAAGTCAAGCCACCATGATGTCGGTAAGTGACGCTGATGAGAAAGGGCCCTCACAAACCTGCAGATAAATCCTGATCCAGTCCATCTGACCAGTGCTCACAGGGAGGTGTGTACGACTAGAGGTGTAAGACACTGGGTATTCTGAAATTCAGACCACAGCTTCTGCAAAGACTTAAGTAAATTGAAGGAGGTCCTTAGTGCAACCCTCAAGCCTTCCCTATCTTTCAAAAGCTTCTTGAAAAACAAACAAACAAATAAACCTTTAATGTTAATTGTGGTGTTTTCTTTTCTTTTTTTTTACTTTTTTTTCTCCTTTATTAATTTATTCTTGTTACATCTCAATGGTTATCTCATCCCTTGTATCCTCCCATTCTTCCCTCCCTCCCATTTTCCCCTTATTCCCCTCCCCTATGACTGGTGTTTTCTTTAATAAGATAGACATATAAACATATTTAAATCCATCTATTGAGCTACCTAAAGCAGTTTATTTGAGGACATGAACAATAAATTTAATAAGAGATGAATCATCAAAAATTTCACTCATACCCTACTTTGAACCCAAAGTAGAGCTAAGCTTTGTGACAGTTTTAATAGCTTTCCATACAATACTCTCAAGGAGTTAATAATGTATTTAAGAAGATGATTATAATACATGACACAAATGTGACTGTACGCCAGCATGTAATTGAGAGCTAAATTGTGTGGAACATCATCTACGTACTGTCAAAGTTGGAAGGAGATAAATTAGTGGAAGCTGAAACACAAAAGAAATGTGTGGAAGTAATTGAACTATATCTTTTTTGTTTTTATATTTGTTTTTGAGATGTGGTTTGTCTGTGTAGTTTTGGTTGCCTTGGACTCACTTTGTAAATCAGGCTGGCCTTGACAGTGCCCAACATCTAGCTATATCATTAAAAGTAGATTTCAAATGTATATGGTCAAAATGAAGACACTGGGTTCAGAAAGAAGGAAGAAATAGAATATTCAAAAAGATAATGGGTACAACCCCTAAGCAGAATTAAAATATGAATCAAGGATGTGGACACTGAACATCAAATCTTCAGACTAATATCTCAGAACAAAGTATACTTCCAAATGACTTGTACTGTTCTTGGTTCTCATAAAACTATGACAAGTGGGAGCCATTGTTTTCTCATTTTAAACATAGTAATTGAGGCAGAGTGTAATGGCCAAAGCTCCTTTAGTTAATGCACTGTAGATGAAGATGTCACCTGCCCCAAAACTCTGAAGACACATAAAAAGGAGTTTGGGATAAAGTCAAAGAAAAGACTGGAGATCTACATGCTGAGCTGTCTCACTCTGTAGAGCACAACTCTCTCTTCTTTTATTATTAAAAGTATGTTCTCCTCATATGATTTATCCTGATTATGGTTTGCCCTCCCTCTACACCTCCCAGTCCCTCACTGCCTTCTCTCCCATCATAATCTACCATTTTTCTGTTTCTCACTAAAAAACAAACAGGCTTCTAAGAGATGCTAATGAGATACAGTAAGATAAAAATAAATGCATTGAAAAAGGAAAAAGTAAAGAGAAGGAAAGATCCTAGGAAGTGAAAGAGACAGAGACAGACACACAGAGAGAGAGACAGACAGAGACAGAGAGACACATTCAGATATCCCTTAAGAGCACTAAACTGGAAGCCATAATACATACATAAAAGACCAGTAAGGTTAGAAAGAAAGAAAGAAAGAAAGAAAGAAAGAAAGAAAGAAAGAAAGAAAGAAAGAAAAAAAGAAAGAAAGAAAGAGAGAGAGAAAAACAAAATGAGATAAAAATTTCATAAATAGGAAGGAAGAAGAACCTAATTAACTAAAGATTAGCAAAGACTTCAGGAACTTAAGAAAACTCATCTAAGATAATATGAAATATTATGTACTCTCTGAAAATCAGTAAAATAGAGAGGAAAGAGTTCAAGCAAGTGCACACAATCTAAGACAGCATGTATCCAGTCAATACAGTAAAATGTTTCTGTAGTATATTCTTATGTGATTTTAAATGTATTATATGATATATGGTATAACAAGTCTTATGTTAGGCACTGTCAATTATTTTCTATGACAAATACAATACACTGTTTAGATAATTAAGCAAAAAAATATACTGTAAAGTTTGTGGATACACAAAATACTTCATTCCATCATGCCAGAGGCAATGATGACATTTACTTTATTACTTATTTGTTAGTATATGCATTGCATATAGATATCAACAGATGATATAGATATAGGTATTGATGTTATAATTTACATTTTATAGACTTTATGTTTGTTTGTATTTTAATTTTGTGTAGGCCAAAGGAACACATGCAGTGGTGTGAGCGTGGAGGTCAGAGAACAGCGTACAGCAGCTGGCTCTCTCCTTCTATAATATGGGTTCCCGGGATCAAACTCAGGCTCCTGTGGTTGACAGGAAGTGCTTTTACCTGCTGAGCCATATCACTGGCCCTGCCTCCCACAACATAATGAGCATAAAACACTACTTATATTGTAAGGCTGTGCTTTTTATGCAAAGGACAGATGAAGACCTGATCGTTTAATATATCTTAATTACCATTCTTTTGTGTTTTTTTTTTCAGGTATTCATGGAGATCATTGAAGAGAAAGTGCTAAACATGCAATCATATTGTGTTTTGTTCATCTATATAGACTTTTCTGATTTTGGAATTTTTACAAAACTGAGACCTACCATGTCCATATACCAGCAAGTTATTTATTTTTATTTCTAAATGTTGATGTTTCCACTTCCAAAACTTGGAAACTTCTCTTGATGAATTACGATAATCCACGCCATAGTTATGCTTTCTTTGGGGAGTCCTAATGCTATAATTTATAGTAGATCAGTTCATAATAAATATGTGATACATATAAACTCAGTGTTGTATTTTTCTTTATAGCACTATGTTTTCTTATTAAAAGCTCAACCACTGTCAACTGCTCAATCAGTAAAAATGCATTAAAATAAAAGCCAGTTTTGAGTGGTTCTTTGTGAAATATTACTTTTTCTTTTAGCAAGTTTTATTGATTTAAGAAGATATGGCTCTTTGATAAACACAATTCGCTTTGCTGTATTTCTGTTCTGTTTGCCAAGACAGCTGATTCTCAGACTTCTTGGGACTCTCTGTCTCTGCATCTCATCATCACGGAAGAGAACTGAGGTTACAGATGCTCTCCATGTGTCACATAATTTACATGTGTCCTGTGAATTTGAATTCACACACCCTTGTACTTGGAGAGTAAACTCTTCAGTCAGCTGAGCCATCAACCTACCCATTGAATCAATAATTTTTAATGTGTGTACATAAATTGCTAAATAAGTAGAAAGGTATATGTATGCTTACTGTATATTTGTAAGTGCATACATATCTTTTACATACAGTATTATCTTCATATACTGTCATTATATTCATAAGCACACATACATGCAGTTATAGACAAAAATATAATATATACACATACACAATATGCGCCTGTTATACATATTTCTTCTCAATACTTTACTTCTTCTACTTTGGTCATAAAGCCAAAGTATTCAGTCTAAACTCCTATTAATAAAATGAAAAATGAGTTAATTAGCAAAATTTGCTTAATGTTTTAGCATATATTAATTATCCATGACAATAGGATTCATTGTGGCATTTTCAGGTGTACAGAATGCATTGCTATCATAATTGTCACCCTACACCCCCTGCCCCACTTATTCTTTCTTATCCTTCTCCCAAATCCAAGTTACTGAACTTCTGAACCACATAAAACTGCAATGAAAATCAGTTCTCGTCACATCTGTGCCAAGCAATAGTCCCTTGATAGTCATTTCATCTGGATGAAAGTGACCAAAGGAATAGTGTTTAAAAGCTTACAATATGTCTTGATAAGATAAAAACTCTACTGCATTAATTTTAAATAGTTTCCCCAAGTATTACTCATGTTGATCACATTTAGAGATCAATATGACTTCTTATCTTTAAAATTCTATTTCCTATCCAAAGTTTAATTCTAAAGAACTAGTATCTTTCAAATCTAATTTATTTTAAAATGTTAACATTTAAATATAAAATATTGTGTGCCCTTAGGCTATTTTTAAGTTCTCACCTTCTGACAGCTAATTATAACTTAGTTTTAGACAATAGGCATTTTTCAGTTATCTACTACTCCAAGGGATGAGTGGAGTTCTTATAGTTCCCAACGCTGCAACATTTCTCTGCATGAAGAAAGAGCAGAACTGCAGAGGATCGTGTCTTTACCTCATATCAGGCTGTTGGAATACCCCTTCCATCTCGCCTTCTGGCGCAGGCACTGGTTGAGGGAGAAGAGGAGGAATCCTTTCCTGGTTAAGGAGATTCAAATCTATCAGCATAAGGGCTCTGTAGTTGACATCAGCTTCCTGTAGGCTGCGATCTACAGTTGACATCAGCTTCCTGTAGGCTGCGATCTACAGTTGACATCAGCTTCCTGTAGGCTGCGATCTACAGTTGACATCAGCTTCCTGTAGGCTGCGATCTACAGTTGACATCAGCTTCCTGTAGGCTGCGATCTATAGTTGACATCAGCTTCCTGTAGGCTGCGATCTACAGTTGACATCAGCTTCCTGTAGGCTGCGATCTACAGTTGACATCAGCTTCCTGTAGGCTGCGATCTACAGTTGACATCAGCTTCCTGTAGGCTGCGATCTATAGTTGACATCAGCTTCCTGTAGGCTGCGATCTATAGTTGACATCAGCTTCCTGTAGGCTGCGATCTACAGTTGACATCAGCTTCCTGTAGGCTGTGATCTATAGTTGACATCAGCTTCCTGTAGGCTGCGATCTACAGTTGACATCAGCTTCCTGTAGGCTGTGATCTATAGTTGACATCAGCTTCCTGTAGGCTGCGATCTACAGTTGACATCAGCTTCCTGTAGGCTGTGATCTATAGTTGACATTAGCTTCCTGTAGGCTGCGATTTACAGTTGACATCAGCTTCCTGTAGGCTGTGATCTATAGTTGACATCAGCTTCCTGTAGGCTGTGATCTATAGTTGACATAAGCTTCCTGTAGGCTATGATCTACCGTTGACATCTGCTTCCTGTAGGTTGTGACCTAAGACTCTGCCTTTGGTCCTTTCTTTTCTGGAAGGCAAACTTTTGAATCTCTGGTTCTGAAGGCACAGAAGATATTATTTTAATCTTTGTCTTTATGCCTCAGTTTATTTTTGCTTTTATTAAATTGAATCTGAGTACTGGTGTGTTAAATTGGCTATGGTACTTTTTTTGACAACTTGTTTTTTTCCTCAAATGAGGCTTTCATTTGCGAGTATAGAAATGATATGACTATTCCTTCTTTTATAGTATGTCAATCACAACTGATTCCTAGACTTTGGAGAGAAAATGTACAAATGACTTTGTTCTTCTTCACATTTTTTTCATTAAAAATTTCCATATGAGAAATCAACCAGAGGTGAGATCCTCATTGCTCCCAAAGACAGAAAATTTATAATTCTGAGATAATTTTCACTTTTCAAAAAAAACAAAAACAAAAAGCAAAGCAACAACCAAATAAACAAAAAAACAAACCAAAAAAAAAAAACTGTTCTGTACCTCACACACACTGGAACTTCTTCTCGGGTATCTAATACTTCTCTGCTTTATAAATGCCCTTTTTAAAAAAATATATATATATATTGGTAAATTGTATATGAAGTTGAGTTTGTTTAGATCTCAAATATCCAGTCCACATAACAGTCAAATAATGATAAGACATTCTTAAAGCTAACAACCTGTGGACTGTTCCTTTCACACTGGAGGAAACTTGAAGGCTATTACAGGTTCACATTAAGGAGAAAGATTGATTATCATATGGACTCCTAATTCCTGCCTTTAATCTAGCCTTCTCTTAGTATAAGAAGAGTCTGTGTTTGTAATAGGCTTCTCAGTCTGTTCCTTAATATTTTGGGGTTGAAAACCCAGTTGTCAGTTGACTCTGTAAGACTTCTGTTAAAACCAAAGATGGGAGGAGAAAGACCACCAATCCAAATCATCATGGTTAAATTAATTAAAGCAAGCTTTTATTTTTATGTACATGGGCTCCAACCCTCAAGGGGTAGCTCAAGAGGTCAGCATTGGATGTGAGGAAGACAAGGCTCAGGGGTATAGGGTTTCCAAACGGTGGTTTGGTGGACAAAATAGGCAGGGTTACCTGAGCAGAACATAGGCACAACAAAATAGTTCCTCCTGAAACAAAGACATGGTTGCAAGGTGGACAAAGCAAGCTAGTCACAGGTGATCATATGACCCTTTGCACCTTTTTGAAACAAAGTCATGATTGCCGTTTCTGAAATAGGCAGTACAGATCCACTTATAGTTAGGGTTACAGTTGGAGCATAGCTTAATCCTCCAGAGACTGAGGTTTAATTATAATGAAGAATGAACCTAATTTGTCTTGACTATAAGATGCCTTTTAAGCCTCAGATGGAAGCAGGCTTGTTTTTCACTTCCTCACATTCACTTTGGTTTAGGATACAACACACACTTTCGATTTCCAAGCCCTTCAGAGCTTTACAAGACAAACGCTGTTTCAGATGCAACCGCCTCCATCCCTGTAAGTCAGTTACTCCTTTTGGTACTTTATCAGCTCAAGGTTTGGAAGCTTTCCCCCACTCCAGCTCCATTCGACACCACAGGATTTTGTGTCTTATAAACCCATTTACGTTTCATTTTTAGTAGAGTCTGAAGAGAGCAGAAGCCAATGTATGAATTAGATACTTTAAGCTTCTACCTCTCTCTTCTTCCAAAAATTTCATTTTCTAATGCAATATCATGCCCTCAATTTTTCTTTTATATGGTGGGAATAAAATTTATATAAACTATTGTAATACAGACAAATGGTAGCATAGATATTTCATTTTATTGTATTATTATGAAATAAAGCATCCCATTTTCAAAAAAGTTTTAATGATTCTGTATTATTAATCTGAACCCTGATGTAAATTTTGAAAGAGTCAACAGTCCATAGTCCCCAGTTTTCCCTGATAATGTAAGAATCCTCCTTGCTCAGAAATTAAATTCTCCATAAGCTATGTATATTTGAAAATACTATTTTTCAAATTATTATCTTTTGTCTGTAAATTTTTAATATCTCCGTCTGTAAAATCATATACATTAAAATCATTTGACTGAGCCAGAATTAACTTTTAAATTCTTATTATAATTAACCATATGAGGCTTGACATTTTATTCTTTTTAGCTCCACAGTTTATTTGCCTCTGCTGCGTTGACAAGCTGTGTAGATGCCACCTGTTCCAAGCTTCCCACTGTCCCACTCAGGAACTATGACTCCACCCCATTCTCCTCCAACTTCTAGTCCCACCGTTCTAGTTTTCTTCTCTGGGGATTTTGTCTATTCTAGACACTTTGCATAGACACAACTGCACACTATTTATTTTCATGTCATTTGTCATATGGTATACGTCCTTAGAAAAACTCTTTTTTAATATTTTGTAAAAATATGCAATTTTCGAGGTTCCCACCACCATTGTAGTATTTCCCAATTTAATCTTCCTCATGACTACATAAAACACCAGTGTATAAAGCAGCAGACCCTGATTACGTAACCCATTATGCACATTTGGATTATTTTCATCTCTGGGCTGCAGTGAACACTGAAGGACATGGACCAGATTCCCATTTTCAATTAGTTTGCCCAGAAACATAAAGATGGAATAATTTGATTAGTGGGAAATATTATATTTTGATTTTGGAACATCAAAACCTTCCTGTACAGTGTCATGTATCTCACTCCCACTTTTTACAACAGTGTACAAACATACATGTTTTACTAATCATGTAATTAGCAAACATCAAAAGAATGTGTGCCATATATGTTTTAATACTTACTTTTATTTTACCTCTCCTGAGTTTGAGAATTCTTATTTAAATCTAAGAGATATGATGCAAAAATTGTCCTTGTATGCAGAAGCCTGATAGGCTTTCCTTATCAGCAGTTCAGTTTCTCCATTTCACTTATACGTTTATGAACTCCTTGTGAATATTCCTTGAACATGCTACAAATGGTCATTTAAGTTTTTTCTCCAAAAATGCAAAAAGTTCCTGTCACTAACTTTTCACAGAAGTTGTGTTATATTTATCTAAACTCAAATACGTGGTTTTTTGTTAAAGATTTAATATGTATGTAAGTATGTAAGTAAGGATGTATGTATGTATGTATGTGTGTGTGTATGTATGTGTGTACGTATATGCATGTGTTCAGGTGCTTGTGGAAGACAGAAAGGGTGTCAGATCTCACGGAGCTAGGGTTACAAGCAGCTATGAGCTACCTAGCATGGGGTGGGGAAGTAAGATAGGGCATGTGCTCTTAACCACTGACCGTCTCATCCCCAGACACATGACACTTTTATTTTCAGCATCCTGTAGTCATTGGAATAACTTCAATTATTTAAGTATTTGGTGACACTCATATCTTATTAAAAATCTACTGAATCCAAAAATGTGTTATAGGCTTAATATTCCTCACACTTTGTTTCATGTTGGCATTACGTTGGAATCACATATGCAGTTGAACACACAAAACCTGCAGCTCTCCCTAACTGTAAAACTCAGAAGCAAAACATGAGGAACCAATTTCTCTAGCTGTAGAGAGGAATTTATGCAGTGTGCAGCAGTAACATATGTGAAGCTGACTATGTTTGCTGAAGGCATAAGAAAATGTGATTGATTTTTAAAACTGTTTTAGATAGAATTGACTGCATCACTATATCTGCATCATGCACCCCACATTAAGATAATTATGTACACTAAAGAGCTAAACAGAGAATTCTCAACAGAATAATATCTAATGGCTGAGAAACAGTTTAAAAATGCTCAACATCCATAGTCATCAGGGAAACGCAAATCAGAACAACACTGAGAATCCATCTTACACCCATCAGAATGGCTAAGATAAAAAACTCAAGGGACAGCACATGCTGACTAGGATGTGGAGAAAGGGGAACACTCCTCCATTGGTGGTGGAAGTACAAACTTGTATAATCACTTTGGAAATCAATCTAATGCTTTCTCAAAAAAATGGGAATAGTTCTAACTCAAGACCCAGCTATACCACTCCTGGGCATATACCTGAATGATGCTTCACCATACAACGAAGACATTTGCTCAACTATGTTCACAGAAGCTAGAAACAACCTAGATGGCCCTCAACAGAAAAATTGATAATGAAATTATGGAGCATTTACACAATGGAATACTACTCAGCCATTAAGAAGAAGGAAATCTTGAAATTTACAGGCAACTGGATAGAACTAGAAATCATCATTCTGAATGAGGTGACCCAGACCCAGAAGGACACGAATGGTATATAGTCCCTTATAAGTGGATATTAACCATATAACACAGGGTAACCACACTACAATCCACAGATCTAAGGAAGCTAAATAAGAAGGAGGACCCTAGGGAGGATGCTTAGTGATGATACAGATGGGCAGATAGAATGAACACCAGTACAAGGTCGTGAGCTCAGATCCCCAGGGTCCATATGAAAAGCAGAGCATGTCGTCCTCACTTGTCACCCCAGAGCTGGGTGGGCAGAGGGGACAGGGGGGCTGAAATCTCTTGAACTCACTGGAGAGCTGGTCTAGATAACCAATGAGCTCCACTTCCAATGAAGGACTTTTTCTTAAAGATAAAGAGGTAAGCAATAGAGAAAGACATACACTGACTCCGGACCTTTACACAAGCGAACTGCACACACAGTTTGCACTCTCACTCACATCTGCATGCAGACATAACCCACAAGCACACACAAGAACAGCAACTAAAACATTTACAGTCAAATATCTTCTCCACGTTACTGGATGTATCACTTCATAATGAATTATTTACCTGCCATAGCCTGTTTTCTCATCTGTAAAATTAAACTACCTTGTAAAGTTTTGTTGGAAAATAAATACCTTAATAACTAAAATGCACTTAGTACAATGTCTAGCACACACTTAAAACTCAGCCCTTGTTGAACAGTAAGCGTTTGTGACTAAGTACTGTCTGCTGCTTTCTTAATGTGATAGTGTTGCCTGAACACATCTGAGTGCAGGGGAAAGTTTTTTCCAAATTCACTGCTTGGAAGTATGCTTCTTGTTTTATTTATATGAAACATTTTTTATTAAAAATTACTCCAGAGTTCTGGATAATGGCCTCCAACCCCCAAACACTATTATCACTTAGAAAGAAAGCATAGGAACACTTAAATAATTTATAGTCAGTTGTTCTCAGTTAAATTCTGGAGTTAGAATTTGACTCCAGCAGAATTACATCAAACTAATATTGATAATTATAACAGTTTACTGGCATAAAAACAAGCGTGCTGGGTGTTTAGCACATAAGCAGAATTACTAATGTGAAAGGGAGGGACTTTATTCATTATGGCCTCTCAATAATCCTCCATTCGTTCTTCCCCTGAAAGCACATGTGGATCAAAACTAGAGCAGGAAGCAGACACAGGATCCTGTGTCCCACGTGTCCTGAGTCCTGGGAATAGTGGACCTGTGAGTCCAGGGGCACAGGAGCCTTAGGGCCTGGTGTCGTGGGTCCCATGAGTACTATGGTCTGTGAGTAGGCGGCACTGGGAGTTCTGAATTTGACAGTACTGAGTCCAGCTGGCTGTGGCTCCTGGAATGTGAGAAGAATCGCCGCAGAGCCTCTGCAGTGCAGTGCCTGGGGCAGAGCGCCCCTCCAGTCAGAAGTCTCACCTCGCTGATTTGCATTGTGTCAAAAGGCCTTTTATAGGTTCCTGTAAAATGTTAAGAACTTGTGTTGGGCACCCAAAATGTAAGACAAAAAGAAGGAAAAACCAATTCCAGTAAATAAAAACTATGAGTATTTCGAATGTGTTGACTGATCCATAGGACATAGTTTTACGGTTTAACCAAACCTTAACTCTAATAGTCTGGTATGGAAATGAAAGGGCTTATGAATATTCTGAAGGCAGGGGCTGTAAGTGCATAAGTCCTCAGTAGTAAGACCTATGGCCGAGATCTAACATGGCTGGTTCCATGCAACCGCCATGATTCAAGTCACTGGGAAGGCTACATCAAAAGGGAAAGTGACTATTCAAAGACCTAACTTTAAAGGTCAGCATGGGGTGAGGGGAGCACAGGAGAGCCACAGAAGTGCCTGCTTTTATAGAGCTAGCTCACTTTTAAAACCTGCACCGTGTCATTTAATATTTCTAAGATACTTAAAATAGACATATGTAAAGTTGCCTACGACTTTAATTCGTGCAATATACTATTTGCATATTATTCTCATGAAAATTCTATGCATAGAGTGCCTTAGCCATCACTTCATGGTGTAAAAATAGAGCCGGTCTTTGTGACTCACATCTGCATTCCAGCATCTGTGAAGCAAAGGCAGGAGATTACTGAGATATCCAGGCCAACCTGGGCTACCTGGTAACCTCAGGACCACATAGTGATTAAAGAGTGAGACTGCCTCTAAAGAGACAAGCACAGTGATATACAAGTAAGCAGAATCCCGATTTACAGATGATTTGCTTTGAGAAACATAGCTAACAGTAAGAGTGGGGTTAGAGGACATAGTTAAAACCCTAACTCTGCTATCTGAGGGAGGCTAATGAATGCTAAATCCAACTTTTAAAAATAAACTTTCTGTGCTATATTTATGCAGTACCTTGTTTTACTCTCGATCTGCCTATACTAGCTGCTTTGCACCCTATTCTTCCTACCCCTGAGCTTGTTACCATATCTATCAAGTGAAACAAAAGCACCTACCCGGTCCAATAGGATGTTGTGGACACAAAATGAGGTCATGTGTCTTTAAGTGTGGCAGAAGTTAGAACTGGGGCTGATTCAATGGGTAATGTGTTTGCCATAAAAATATAAGGGATAGCTTCAAATCTTCTGAACCTATGCAAAGCCAGACGCACTGGCAGAAACATGTAACCCCACTGCACCATGGCAAATTGGGAAGTAAACACAGGAGACTCCTCAGGAGCTGGTGGGCCAGTTAGCCTGGTCTACACCATGTCCAGAAACCCTGTCTCAAACAAGACAGAAATAGAATAACCCCAAGTTTAATTTCTGGCCTCCACATACGTAGTATAACATGAGGCACACTCTACCACACACACATACACACACACACACACAAAATTAAAATAACGGCAATTTTGTCATTGTTCTCAGATCAGTTGCCAACCGAAAGGATCAGGAAACTGGCTACTATGCTTGCTGTTTGAGCTCTCCTTAGTGTATCATATTGAGATTAAAATAAAAAATGTCAGTGACAGCCTGAGGAGATAGCTTAGTGGGTACATATGCTTGTTGTGAAAACCTGAAGATATGAGTTAAAATCCCTAATACTCACCTAAGACATCAGATGCGACTGTGCATTCCTGTCATCCAGGACTGTTGGCCAGAGACAGACATATCCCAAATTTTCACCTACCTAAAATGGCAAGCATCCAGCTGAGTGAAGCTGAATGCAAGCTTATTGTCTGAAGGCAATAGCCTCTGCATGTGCATACGTGTACACTCATATGTTTTCATCACACAGCCACGGGGGGGGGGGGAAGGGAGGGGGGATAGGAAGAAAGGTGTCAGGCTGTCAGGTCTCCACTTTCACTCACTTTTATTCAGCTAATGGTCCCACATTATTTATTTGCAAAGTAAAGGTGTAGACTCTTGCTAGCTAAGACACTAGACACTAACAGCTTTTGTAGGCTGCTGGAAATTCTCTGAAATGATGACAGCAGTAACTCCATTGGCATTTAAACATTTCTTCATCAGACAAAATCCAGGAGCTGTGAAGCTGGCCACTTAGTCCTAAAATGCCAGCCACAGAAGCATACCTTTGTCACAGCAGCCCCAAAAGCTCTGCATATAATTAGATACCCAACATAACAAGATATAGGAACCTGCCCAAACAAGCACTTCTTTTGCCAGAGAGTGAAGAATGTGGCATATATGTGAACTATGTTTCCCAAGTTTTCTTCTACATTGCACATTCTTATATAATTTTATGTAATATCATACAGATAAATATTCCCACAGCTATGTGAACTGTGGTTTTCATTTAATAAGCCCTGTCCTCTGAACTCTTAAATGTCCTTCCATTTGCAAAAACACTATGCTGTAATTTGCTGGTAAAGCAATGATGTTTCACAAGGTTTCTGAATATATTCTAAGCTTCGGTTAGCCAACCCTTTCTTTACCCATTTCTTTCTACCTTCCTCTGTCCCTATGCCCACTTACAACTTTAGTTCCAAGTAACCTATTTCAATTTTGTTTTTTTACATCAATGCATTCTGCTATCTCCTTCCATTATATTTTATTAGTGTTGTAACATCACAGGTTACCACTTAACTTCTTCATGAACACTTCATTTTGGTTAAAATTCATTATCACAATCACTTCTTCCTGGTATGTCAATTTTGATGTGCTCCAAAATATTTGACAGGAGTAAGAGTAAGAATTCACCATGAAGATGAGAAGGAGCTCACAAGAGTCTCCCAGGGACAGAACGTGTCAGTCACCCTCCTGAACAAGAAATAGTTCATGTGTATTTTCACTAATGACCTTGCTATTGGATTGAGAAGGACAATTGCAGTTTTAAAAGCTTTGTAGGCTTAGAGGGCCTGTTAGGAGGAGTGTGCATGGATCAAAATGTCCTTCTGGTTTTTAGGACCACAATGCAAATCCAGTTAAAAGTGGGATGAAAGCTTTTGTCCTCCACTGGTGATAAGTAAATCTGCTTCTTTTAATCTCATCCATCAAAGCTGGGATTAAAACAAAAATAACCCAATAGGCTCCATCCACTTTATTTGAACAGGGAAAGCATCTGCAGTCAAACACTGTTAATGTATTTCATTCACGTGCCTTCTACACAGAAACCCCATGAGTCTTGAGGATGGAAATGTTTTAGATGGGAAAGGGTGTTTGGAAGGGGAGTGAAGGAATGCACACTACACAGTCCGTGCTACGTGTTTTTGTGGAGCTGCCAGCTCTTGGGGAAGTGGTTGGGTACTGAATGACTTTCTAAAGAACACATTCCACTTTCAGGTGATTTGCCCTTGTAGTCTTCATTCATCCATACAGGAGGAATGGTTGTGTTGGGTGCCCTGGAGCACTACTGAAGAAGGGAACAGGTACCTTCGCTCTGACAATGCGATCCTTGCATCTAATTTCCCTGTGTAAGAAAGAGCTGGAATGAGAGGGCGTGTCAACCCTGGCTTGACTTCCACATAACACAGCTTTAGAAATACTAAACATCGTGGTATATGAATTGTATCATTATCAATCAATTCAACCAGTTTCATCCACAACTAAATGAGGGACATATACTACCAAAGGCCAGACAATGACATTAATTCATATAACACATCAATATATGGAATTGCAAAATTCATTATATTGACATAGGGGAACATGACACTGGACCCTGAAAATGAAAGATGTGTGAAAGTATATCTTTTATCTAATAAAGATTTAGGGAAAACAAAAATAATCATTAAAAAAGCAACAGCATACATCCATCTCATTCATAAAAACATCACATCAATTTGCAACTGTCTTTATTCAGAATTGTAAGCCCTATACCCTTTTCCTCAGGCATGCTACTTTCCCCTCTGTATTCTCTCTCTCTCTGTCTCTCTCTGTCTCTGTCTCTCTCTCTGTCTCTCTCTCTCTCTCTCTCTCTCTCTCTCTCTCTCTCTCTCTCTCTCTCTCTCTGTCTCTCTCTGTCTCTCTGTCTCTGTCTCTGTCTCTTTCTCTCTGTCTCTGTCTCTGTCTCTGTCTCTCTCTCTGTCTCTCTCTCTCTCTCTCTCTCTCTCTCTCTCTCTCTCTCTCTCTCTCTCTCTCTCACTCTCTGTCTCCCACTCTCTCTTTTAACCTTTTCCTAACTAATTCAATCATAAGATAGAAAAAACATTATAAGTAACTATCTCCATAGTTGGATTGCAATTTTTCTTCTCTCATGATGAAACCTATGATATTAAGAATTTAAAAATCATAATTCTGGTCTTTCAGTTTCATTTTTTATCATTATGTTTGAGAATTTCAAAATACTCAAAAGATTGAAATTGGTTATTTCATATTCATGGTTTTCTGTGGGCGTTCTTCTATCTTTGTGGATTGAATAAATGTAATATACAGAGAAAAAGAAAGTACACTGAGGTTTAAAAAAAAAGCATTTAAATCTACCCATTTCAAATTTCGTTTAGAATACCCACTATAACCCCAACAGAGATATGACTGAATGAACCATGACACAAACAGAGAACAACTTTGATCTTAAAATTGCCACCAATTAGGAGATGGATTATGAAATGGAACAATCGGATGGATTATAATAATTGAGTTACACGAGGAGCTTCAGTGCTTTTACTATGATCATAAGGTGGAAAGATTTCTTCAGACACTCCTGTAAGTTGCACATTGTCATGTTGTTTTATAACACTTGGCTATTACCTTTACCAACATTACCCCTGCCTCACCATCATCTCCTCCAGGTTCCTAGCATTGACTTCTATTTCACAATGCAAGACGCAGAGGCTTCTTTGTTTTTTTGTTTTGTTTTGTTTTGTTTTGTTTTGTTTTACAGATGACCTACAGAATTTGCAACAATATACAAGAGAGAAAGAAATTTTATTCTTTATCATGTATACATGATACATGTAACATACACAGAAGAGGGGGGCGGGAAATACTATGAAGTCTCTCAGAGAAAGAAAATTATGAGAAAGTTAGGGAAAAATGCCTTTTCACTTTCAATGACATAAAAAATGAGCTCATCTTTTATCTGACTTATTTTAGACATATTTCTGTTTTTCAGTTAAGCATTTTTGTGTATCAACCATTCTATATTTAGTTTAACCATGTAATTTTAAAATATATTTCGGAGCAGAAAGATTTCACCCTGATTTTCCATGCTTTGTAATATGATACATTTTAAATGGTATCTCTCCAATCCTATTTTTTTCTCCTTTACACAGAGCTAGGCTTATTATTAATGAAATGAAATAATACACCTCTCAGTGATATATTTTACTTGAAATAACCTCATTAATACATGCATTCATGATTTAAATTCATCTCCCGTGTAAGTGAAACATCGGTAATATGGATGATCACACCATTCTAATTGTCATCATATGAGACCTTTATTTTACAGGAAAAGATAATAGAGTGGGTATTATTTTCTTGGTTACTAAGCAATGGACAGGGAATATGAGAAAAAATTTTTTTTCTGAGTGGCTAGTTTTACCTAATAAGGTAACAACGGCCTTTATTGTGTATGTCATATAGATGTACGCTTTGTTCTTTACTTAACTCTTTCATGCTATGCTTAGTACTATTACGATGTTCAATATTTATTATTTTTTGTAACAATGGAATACTGTAATGGCTATTTGTGGTGCCAGGCAATAATGCAATGGGGATTTGGGTAAGGAGCCAGTCTGGAGAAAGAGTTGCATGAAGATGTGTCCAAACCCTGATAATCTCATCCTGAGATCAGCAGAAGTAGGACTGTTGCCTCTTGCCCTAAGCCTGCACGTCCTGATACACAGCCTTAGAGCCCCCATCTCTGCCATCCTTTGTGGGGGGTTGCTGTTTAGGGAGCCTGCTGGCCATATTACAGGGTAAACTTCCTCTCCCCTTATAAGATCGTCTACCAGCAACCTGGAATTCTTCTTCATTCAAATAAGGCATTCCCAGTACCTGGGTAATGATATACACTCACCCAGAAAACCTCTACCCACTCCTGAATGGTTTAAATATTCTTTGTTCCCCAAATTAAATGAAGTATCTCACTGAAATCTGCCTCCTGAGAGTCTGTAGAGCATTTTTGGTTCTCTGAAGTCATCAGTGTCTAAATACTCAAAGTGTTTCCATTATGATGGAGGTTTGTTACTGTCCTTATCCACCACTTCATAAGTACTGTTTGGGTATATAGTAATTTTTATAAGAACTTAATTAAAAGGCAAAGGATTGTTGTCTGGAAATGTAGCCTGAATGGTAAAGGAATTGGACCTATGATAGATGTACACCTTTTCTACAATCTCAGAGAAAGAAAAATATTTTAAGTTTTATCATGTATTTATTTCACCCTCCTCAACTTTTCCAAGTTAAGAAAAATTGGGCATTAAAAACAAGTTGTTAACAATTGCTGAATAACCACAAGGGAAAAATCCTCCCACCAATTTATTAGTAACCTACAACCATTCTCCACTACATATTTTTCAAGCACAATGGGATAAGTTTCACAATACTATGTTTATGTCTGATTTAATCTTTCAAGTTCTTATCCACAGGTAAGGTTTATTTGTTTATCTGTTTTATCATGCGTTTTATGAGGAAAGGTATGTGGATGAGTTTAAGCATTCAGGAGAAAGAGGAAGCAGACAGCCACCACCTGATATGGTTAAAAAGGTTAGTTCCATGAGAGGGAGACCTGCTGAACATTATTGGGAAGGAGAAAGAATGCACAACTGGCAAGAACTCACCCGTGGAAGGCTCTAGCTTTTGAAAAGGAGAGTGCCTGAACTGAGATTCCTGCTGGACGGGTTCATGGATTAAAGCACCTGGCAATGACTGCTTCCCTATACTGTGTACACAAAAGGCAGTGGAACTGTGGTCCATGTGGGCCACTATCCATCCTAAGCTGGCACCAGAAGTTGGCAGCATCGTTCCCATGGTACTTGTTTTCTAGGCAAGAAACATGCAGATTGAGAAAGTCATAAAAATCTTTGATTACCTTTCACACAGCTGCTGAGGCCAGGCAATGTATGACAAGGGTTCCAGAAATTGGTACCTGAGAGGTCAGTAGATGTAGCTGCAAAGGTGATGCCTAAGTTTCAGTGGAAATTTTAGGATGCTGGAAATGCTAGAACTATAAGATGTCCAGGAAAGGAACCTGGGGACATGGAGTGGAGGCAGTGTAAGGAAGGCTATCTGTCTGGAAGATAACAAAGCTACAGGATCAAGGCTACCCACGTTCTCCTGTGCCCAGAACAAGGTCATCAGGAGTCTCACATGCGGGGCATTGATTTGTAGACTTTGGCATTTGTCCTGTTGACTTTATGGTTGGGTTGGGTCTCATCATTCTTTTCTATGTTGTGATATACACAATATTGCATTGCATACACGCTCCCCTGGTCATACACACACACACACACACACACACACACACACACACACACACACACACACACACAAATAGAAATTCATTATTATATAAGGAAACTAATTTAAAAAATTTTTATGCAAAATTACAAGTACAACTTAAGTAAATGAAAAATAAAATAATAATTATATTTAGTAGTATCTTTATAATACACTGTAAAAAACGTAGTATAAATGTGACTACAAATGAGACACAAATACTAGGTATCATAATACCTTTATTAAGATTGTAAACTTCTAAGGAAAACAATATAATTTCCATGGGATTTTACAGGGGAAAAAAATCTCTTACCTGCCTCTAACTACATAACCTTGGTCAAACGTAGATTTTATGATCAAAATAAATCTGATGTCTCTCTGTAAGTGAGGAAATTCTGGTAGTGTTATTTTCTCTCACTATTTAGGTCCTTACATCATCCAGATGCCTTTAACAGTAATCTGATAAAGAAAAGACATAAAGAGTGGACCCAGCTGTAGACTCTATCTACTACTACAATACTGAACTACCTAGAGCATATGCCGATCTGTACAAGTCTTAACTATTGTCTATTACTGTGAACATGTGCCTTGACCACAGAAACTCTTATAAAGGAAAGAATTTAACTGGGGTCAGGCTCAGTTCACTATCATAATGGCAGGAAGCATAGCAGCAGGCATGGTATGGATGCAGCTTGGGAGTTAGTTCAGAGCTACAGCCTGATCTGCAGGCAGGCAGAGCTTATATGCGGCAAGGGTTTTGAAATCTCAGTGCCCACCCCAATGAAACACTACTTCCAACAAGGCTGCATCTCTTAGTCCATCTAATGCATTCAAATGTTTCCACTCACTGGCAATTAAGCATTCAAATAAATGAGTCTATGGGGGCCATTCAAATTCAAACCACCATATATAGCATGAATGCTCTAGCAGTAACCAGCAATTTGCTGAATGCATTAGATTCACAACTCATGGGAGGAAATACATGCCTGCAGCATAGAATTGGTCTAAAACCCAAGTCTGAGGAGGTTGTGTGACCACTGGGAAGATATAGTGTTGATGTCAGCCAACTTGTCATGTAGTTAAAGCACCTTTAAAACATGCATACTTATACCTATTGCTTTACTTAGGGTGACGATTGCTGTGATGAAACACTATGACCAAAGCTATTTAGAGAGGAAAAGGGTTTATTCAGCTTACATTTCCACATCACAATTCATCATCAATAGAAATCAGGACAGAAAGTCAAGAAAAGCAGGGACCTCGAGGCAGGAGCTGATGCAGAGGCTATGGAGGATTGCTCCCTACTGGTTTGGTCAATATGGCTTGCTCATCCTGCTTTTTAATAGAACCCAAGGTCACTAGCCCAAGTATGGCACCACCTGTAATTGGGATGGTTCCTCCCCTATAAATCACCAATTTAAAAAAGTGCCCTACAATCTAGCCTACAGCTTAATCTTATGGAGGCATTCTCTGAATTGAGGTTCCCTCCTCTCTGATGAATCTAGCTTGTGTCAAGTTGACATAAAAGTAGCCAGTACACCTACAGAGTAATAATGCCTTCATCAGAGAAGCTTCCTTCAGCAGTGAGTGGTGATCAAAGTAAGGATTGTAACTGGACAAAATGCTGAGAATAAATGACTCCTGATCATTCTACTGTGACATATATCAACCACCCCCCCCCCCGAGCCATAGGAAACTCTGAAGATAGAGGAATGAAAAAAAAAACATGAGAGCTTAAGGATATAGAAAATGTACCGTGAGTCTCTTGCCTGAATATGACATGACCAAGTTAGTCATGAACACAGAGAAAATATGACTTCCTACATAAGAACTGATGAGAGATAGATAGATAGATAGATAGATAGATAGATAGATAGATATGTAGATAGGTAGACAGATAGAAAGAACATGGGGCAGGTGGGGAAATAGTTGGGAAGATGCAGGAGTCAGTGAGAGTAGGAGGGGATGAAAATGGTAGTCACAGGTTGTGTGGGGACTGATGTGTAGTTTAAGCATTATTAATGTTTCTTTTACAAATATGTGTGCCCTTATATTTGGGGCATAGATGTTTCAATCGGAGATGTCATCTTGGTTGAATATTCCTTTGATGAGTATGAAGTGTCCTTCCTCATCCTTTTTTGATTAACACTGGTTGAAAGTCTATTTTATGCGATATTAGAATGGTTATTCCAGCTTGCTTCTTGGGTCTGGTTGCTTGGAAGACCTTCCAGCCCTTTACTCTCTTGCATGAAACTTGACTAAATTGTGTCTCAAAGGTCAAGGTTCTGATTTTTGCAATCCTGGACAATCCTTAGCTGTTATCTTCCCTTGAACTTGGAAGGAAGACAGACTCCAAGGTTAATGCTGAGAAATATATAAGTTATTATTTGGGGAGATTGATTATGGTATTTTTATTTCTTTTTTATTGATTAAATTTACTTATTTACTTTACATATCTATCAGAGCGTTTTCTCCCTCCTCTCCTCCCAGTCTCTCCATCTCACCTCACCATGCTCCCATGCACCCCTCCTCTCCTTCTACTTAGGAAAGGGGAGGCCACCCATGGATACTAACCAGCTTTGGCATATCAAGCTGCAGTAAGACTAGGTGCATCTTCTTCTACTGAGGCTGCACAAGGCAGCCAAGACTAGGTGAAAAGGATTCAAAGGCCAGCACGCAAGTCCGAGACAACCCCTGCTGTCACTATAGGAGTGTCACATGGAGACGGGGCTGCACACCTGTGACATGGGGGCCTAGGTCTATCCCATTCATTCTTTCTGGTTGGAAGCTTAGTCTCTATGAGCATTATGGGCCCAGAATAACAATTATTTGTTTTTTATTTTACCTAAGTTCCACTTCAAATTCAAGCAGGCATTTCTTTTTCAGTAGGGCTCATCACACAATGACAATTGCTTACCTGTTATCTCTATAACAAATCTGACCCAGGACAGTTTACGTAGGATAGTAAGAGTGCGTGACATGGAGTCAGCTCTGTGTGGGTTTTCTCCCAAGTGTGATTAAAGAAGCGATTGCATGCCAAATGGGATGGCTTCTGACTGAGCCAGCTAATATGAGAGATGTATTAAATTATTATTATCTGTTACTATCACCTTCTCTCAGGAAATAGAAAGGTCTTTGGGGATTATTCACAGTACCGTTTTAATAACTCTCCTATAGCTTGGCTGACGTGTGGTCATTAAAAATTTTATAGGGGGTGATTATACTGGAAGTGGATTTTTTGAATAGATATGGGACTTATAAAGTGCTCTCTTTTCTTAAAAGATACTTTGAAAGCCTTTTCAAAATAGTAATTTGACCCACGGGGTGTAGAAAATCAGCCCAGGCTCCATCTATAAAGGCAAGAAAACAAATGATAAAGCAAGAGAAAAGTTGAGACAGATTTCCTGTCCTGTTGCCTCTGATGTCCTTGAGGATAAGCTCAGGTCACGTGAAAATATAAACATATCAAAAGAAATAACTAGAAGCATTAAATGTAAGAACAGGAGATCTTGTGACTATATAAATGAACATAGGCCCTGGGAAGAGTACTTAATAATCAATATTCAGGATTTGGGACAGGGGTCAATTATGGGTGCTGAAACAGATACGTCTGCAGCAGAGAGAGTTACTCCTCAGGTCATCAGGCTTTTGTTTGGTTGGTTGGTTTGGTTTTTGTCTATTTGTTTTAAAAGCATTGGATCACATGCAACTTACTCTGATTTTCTGGATAATTATTTTGAAAAGTCATTCATCTCAACACATTCTTTTTTTTTAAATTCACTTTACATCCCCATTGTGGCTCTCTCCCTCATCTCCTCCTGGTCCTACCCTTCCTCCTTAATGTCCTCTCCCCTAGTCCTCAGAAAGGGGGATCCCTCTTCCCTTATCATCTGACCCCAGCCTATCAAGTCTCATCTGGACAGCTTGCATCTTTTTCCTCTGGCAAGGCTATACCACCAAGGGGAAGTGACCAAGAGTGGGCAACAGAGTCCATGTCAGAGGTAGCCCCTACTCCCTATATTATGGGATCAAGGAGGAGACTGTGCTGCCTATGGACTACATCTGAGCAGGGGATCTAGGTCTTCACCATGCATGGTCCTTGGTTGGCACATCATTTTCTTCAGGCCCCCTTGGGCCCAGATTTGTTGGCTCTGTTGGTCTACTAGTGAAGCTCTGTCTCCTTGATGTTCTTCTAACCCCCCAACTCTTCCATAAGATTGCCTGTGCTCCACCCCATAGTTTGGCTGTGAGTCTCAGCATCTGCTTCAATTCCCTGCTGGGTGGAGTCTTTCAGAGGACCTCTATGGTCAGCTTCCCTCCTGTTCCTTCTCTTCCACCCCTACAGATGCCTATTCTATTTGCCCTTCTGAATGAGAATTGAGGATGTTTAATTCTCATTCAGAAGGGCAAATAAACACATTCTTGGGTCTTTATATTCGTACTCAGATCCCTTCCAAACCTATAAGCTCAGCAAGATTTTGAACTTCTTCATCTCTTCTTTTATCTTTATAAAATGTAAATAAATATAATATATACTTAATATAAGTAGTCTAATGACTGAATTAAAGATAGTGATAAACAAGAAATGTTACATTAAAATTTCCCAATAGTATTAATGCGAGATGTTGTAGATAGAGTATTTGTACATAAAAGGAGACATAGATCAATGTTACTCTAGGTTGGAATTGTACTGACATTTCGTGGTGAGGAGCGATCAGCAGGTGTGCTGTAGCACATTTCCTGGAAATGCCAAATGACACTAAGGATAGTCACTAGAAACTATGCATCACCCCTGGGAAATCATCTATTTTATTTAATGTAAAATCAAATCTCTTCCAAAATTCTTAGAATAATTCTGTGCTCACCAAGAAGCTGATTATTTTCCTTACTAGATTATTATTGAAAGCTGTAAGACAATTATTGGAAGTTAAACATATAATGCTATCAGTTCATATGCTCCTGAACTCACTATTCATTGTTATGATGCAAATTTCAGTATGAAATTGCTTTATGGATAATTTTTGGTAAGGTAAAATTCCCAGTACCCAAAATAAATAAAGTTTAAAGTGTACAACTGATTTTTTTGCCCATGTATAGCTAATAATGTAGTAAGTTTGTCTGTTGCTATGATTTTTAAAAAAGACTGATAAAAGCAATTTAGGGAGAAAGGTTTTAGTCTGGACACCATTTCAGGAGTTCATTATGGTAGTGAAGTCAATGGGTAAGAAACAGAAACCACTGCCAGCCTGGTCTACAAAGCGAGTCCAGGACAGCCAAGGCTACACAGAGAAACCCTGTCTCAAAAAAACAAAAAAACAAAAAACAAAAAAAAGAAAGAAAGAAAGAAAGAAAAGAAACAGAAACCAGTTAATATTTGCTAGCGATCAGCTTGATTTTCCAGGGTTCCCTGCCAAGCAAACAGTCCTGTCCAGAGCCAGAGTGGATTTCCCCTCATCGATTAACTTAACCAAGATAATCCCAGAGTCCTACCTCCCAGATGATGCTGGATGCTGCCAAATTGACACTAGCTATCATAGAAATGCTTCTCCACTTTTGCAAAAGGCCTTTAAAGTACATCTGTAGGTCCTCTCTTCTCTACATTTGCAGCATAAATTCCAAAATAGACAAAACTGACTCATCAAGGAAGAACTCATTGAAACAATCACTGACCTAAGTCAATATGGTAAGAGTGTAACCATCCTAATTCCTCCACAAACAGCTAACTTTTCTGATATAATAGGAATGGGTTACTTTTCTTATTAAGTCATTGTTACAAATATTTTATGTATGAGCTCATTTAAGAGACACCCAAATGACTATTTAAATCAGGTGAAGTCCAGGAAGAAATTAATCCGAGAGGACATTTAGTGGACCAGCTCCATTTCCAACTCAGGAGTGTGTGCACAAACCATGTGGAAAGCATGTTGATCAAATCCCAAAGATGAAGGAGAGAACAAAGATTTAGGGATCAGGATACAATGAGCTTTTAGATAAAATGAGCTTATGGAGATAGAACACTAACTGGGAGCTCATCTCCTTAGGATATTTTTAATCCGAGAAAAATAGTGACAGACTAGTTCCAGAAACTACTTTGGATAATAACAACATATTTTTAAAAAGACAAGCAGGAAGTCACATAGGATGATAGCAACAATTAAGGACAGTCTGGCTTAAAACCATTGCTCATTTTGGAATCTTTTAGAGAAACTCATTGCTTGTTTGTTTTTTTTTAATTTTTATTACTTTATTTACTTATTCACTTTACATCCCAGTCATAGACGCCCTTCCCTCCTCTCCTCCCAGTTCCACCCTCCCTCCTTCATCCTCACTCACTTATTCTTCAGAAAAGAACAGCCCCCCTACTGACCCACCCCAGCTCATCAAGTCACATAAGGACTGAGTTCTTCCTCTTTCCCTGTGGCCTAGCAAGGCAGTACCTCCAGGCGGAAGTGATCATAAAACAGGCAAGGGAGTTCATGTAAGAGACAGCCCCAGGTGCCCTTACTAGTGAACCTACATGAAGCCTGAGCTGCCCCTCGGTTACGTCTATGTAGAGACTTTAGTCCAGTTCATACAGGGCCCTTGATTGGTACTTCAGACTCTATGTGCCCTTCTGGGACCTGGTTAGTTGGCTATGTTGATCACCTTGTAAGTGCTCTTGTTACCTCTAGGTCCTTTTATTCTTCCCCCCACGTTTTCACAAGACTCCCTATACTTTGCCCAATGTTTGGCTGAGAGTCTCAGCACCTGTTTCAAAGCGCTGCTGGGTGGAGGCCCTCAAAGGACAACTCTGATAGGCTCCTGTCTGCTAGCATAGCAGAGTCCTGTTAATACTGTCAGGGTTGTGAGCTGGGCCAGGCATTGGTTGGATATTCCCTCATTCTCTGCTCTATACGTTTTATCTTTATCCCTGCACATCATGTAGGCGGGGAAGCTTTCGGATCGATGTTTTTGTGGATGGGTTGGTGTACTCCTTCGTCCACAAGGAGTCTTGTCTAGTTAAAGGGTGTCATCTTTAGTCTCCACGGCCCCTGCTACCAGGAGTCTCAGCTAGAGTTCCCTTCATATCCCCCCTGGGTGCTCTCTTTCTGTAGCCCAGGCTTGCCAGGAACTCATCATGTAGCTCAGATCTGATTAACAGTCCCCTGCCTCAGAGTCTTAAATTCTTGGATTGCAGACATGTGGCACACTGCACAACACCAGTGGTTATTTTTTTTAATTAAAAAATAGTAACTATCATGTGCTAAATCATCTCCTTACTGTTTAGTATGTCTAGTAACTCTCAGACCAACGTTGATAAAGAACATCATATCAAAAGTGAAGAAATTCCTGTGAAGCTGAGGCTCGATGCACATGTTCCTTCTCTCCCTCTTAAACACGGGTACTTAATGACTTTTTTTTTTTCAAATATACCTTCCATATATACCTTTTTTTAATCTGTCGAAGTCCAAATGTCTTCACAAATACACCACTTTTCTTTTTTTTTTAATCCTCCCTTGTGTTCCTCTTCAACTGTTGAGTACTTTATAACAACTTCCCATTTTCCACCTTATAGATTGGGTTGTACACAATCTCTGCTATATACGTCTCCCTGTTCCTGCCCCATGTGTGCACTGGCATCTGTGTTCCCCAACGAGAATGAGGAGGATGAAAAGCTCACAGGTGTAGGACCGCAGTGCTTAATGAAGTCTTCCTTGCATTGCTATCACTGTCTTTTTCGGTTTTTTTCAGTAACAGTCATGTGACATGATTATTAAAACTGCATATTGACAGACTTGCAAGCTGGCCATCCTCCACTGAGAGTCCACTAGGTTTCATCACTTCACTCAATCCTTTTTCCTTTAAGTTCTATGGCTCCATTCATCTAAGGAGGCATCGAGTTAGATCTCACACTTTACAGCACCATTTATAGCCTCCATGTATCAGAGCACCTTCCTGTGAGATGGGCAAGATCTGCTTAAACTCTGCATCCCTCTTTCAGGGTGTGCTAGTCTGTTTCCTGAGCATTAGCAGCCTCCATCTTACAGTAAGGGGGTTGAATGTCACCGAAATCTCAGTGTTCTAGATTCCTTATTCATCTACTACCCTCATAAATACTGTTAGCCCATGTGACATCAAGCTAAGTTTCTGCCAAAGCCAGTAAACACGGCTCTTTCTGTTTTACACCATCTGACTTTAACAACTCCAAGATTCCTCTGGAACGGTAATGTCAGAATTATGCCAAGCTTCACACTGATGCTCACTAAAGACTCCCATCTCTCCCCTGGTCCTCCAGTACCATTAAATTCCTTTTCATTTCAGACACCATGTGATGTCTAACTGATGCACACATTTCACTTCTATAAATACATATATTGTATGTATATACATGCATTTATATATATGTGTGTGTGTGTGTACATATGTATTTCACTTCCATATATACATGTATATAAATATATGTATTTATAGGAGTGAAATACATATTTATATTCATATTTATATGTGGCCTCACTTACTTCCTTTGATTTAACTGACATGTTTTAAAGTGTGGTTGTATACAGAAGTAAGTAATTGTACCATTTGCTCTGTCTTACTGTATTTAAAATGAGTATAGTAGTTTTATTAACTTCATTCTTCTTTTCACTTCAGGCTAGAATCTTGCTTCAATATCTACTTTAAACAAAACTCTCAAATGAGGCAGTTTCACATCTCCCACTTGGGGTCAAAACAGATGCATGTTTACATCCTCTGCATCAAGTAGCTCAAGCCTACAAGCTGAGGAAGGAAGATTACAAGTTAAAAGTCATCCTGGGTTACAAAGTGATTCAAGACCAGCTTAGAAAGCTCAGTGAGACTTTGTATCAGTACGGACAATGGTCATTAGACTTAGTGAGTTATTAAATGAAATAAAAGAAGTAGAGAGCATGAATTTGGGAAGTGGTCATGATGGAGGGTGAGGATCATTTCAGGGTAATTGTAGGAAGAAATTGTGTGTGAATATGATCGTATTTGGTTGTGTACATGCTTAAAATTCTCAAATAATATATTAATATAAAGGAAAAAATAAAGAGAATAGGGGCATTGCACAAGTGTGAAGCATCTGTCACCTGCCGTCTGTGAGGTCCTCTATCCGACCTCCAATGTGCAGAAGAAAACAATGACAAGAGCTAGGACACACAGTTCAGTTGTCACCTCTTATCAGTGATGTGTTCTGGAGATGCTGTTCTCACCCCCCTCACTCTTGGATCAGCTCTCCCAGTTACTTAGTTCTTTGCCTTAGGCACATCTGCTTCAAATACTCCGAAGACAGGGAAACTTGGGCCTTTATCCACTAGCCACCATAAAAACTGCTCATCGAAAACCTTCCTAGCAGCTCATCCAAGCACAGATATCACTCCTTGAATGTATGTTTGGCAAGTGATAACTCATTCCATAGAATAAAGCATTAACCAGCAAGGCTCTATAAGTTGTTCTCAACACTAGAAAATAAATTTGGGGATTCCAAGATGGCGCCGACCAGTAGGCACCATAGCTGATCTTCTCTGAGGAGACCAGGGACTTGAATGGAACCACAGACTGCTGGATTTTGAGAACTGTAGGTGAGTGGGGCCCCAAACTCCGCAGACCACCAGGGGGTCCAACCCCGGGACAAGCGACAGCCCCGAGGGCTAAACGCACTCCCCAAACTCCGAAAAGGAATCCACAATCAAGCTGTAGCCAGCACAAAAAACCCAAATTCGCCATTTGGGGAGGAGATTTTCCGGAGCCCCAAGCCTGAGGAGTCTCAGCGAATAGGGTGAAACTACCATTGATCCTGTACATCCACACCGCGCCGAACTGCAGACGGCACCTGCCTAACCCGGGTGGAAACACAGGTGGCGAGTCTCACCAAAACCAACTAGATCTGGGGACCGCGTCCGCTTCCTGCGCTCAAGCTGAAGCCAGACACAAAGGTTTGACCCTGCAAACTGGGGCAGTTAGCAACCGGCGTGGTCTGCTCCCACAGCCCAGTGGGTCCGCCCACGTTATAGGGAGCCGAGGGTCACGCTTGCAGGGACTAACTACTGCCCTAAAGGAAACTGGCAGTACTCCGGCAGCAGATTCACGCCAGCGGTCTGAACTGCCTTTGGCGCCAGCTGCGTGGCCCGACTGCCGGCAATCCCCAAACAACTGAACTAACTGGGCCCATCTTTGTGGGCCCGCGACAGATCCACCCAGGTTATCGGGAGCTGTGGGTCTTACTGGCAGGGAATAACTGCTGCCCTAAGGCGACGCACTCTGCCTTTCTCTAGCAGAAAGGGAAAATACAGGAGATTTGTCGCCAGCCGCCAGCCGAGGGGACGAGCTGCTGGCTCTGACTGGGCTCTACCTGAACAATAGACCTAGCAGGGGTCATTCTTGCGTGCCCTCGTTAGGACCGCCCACTTTATCCGGAGCTGTGGGCCTTGCTGGCAGGGAATAACTGCTGCCTTAAAGCGTCTGGGAGCGGTCTAACCTGCTTTTGTCCCCAGCCACAGGGACGAACTGCTGGCTCTGACTGGGCTCTCCCTAGCTGTATCCCACAATATAGGGAGCTGAGGCTCATATGTGCAGGGTATAACCGCTAATTTATAGCAAGCTGGGAGTGGCCTGGCATACAGGGGCGTGGAAACTGCTACCTCCTCAGATACTGCCAGTGGCCTGAAACCGTATGGTTACAGGCACAGATCCTGTAATCTCCAACAGGCAGATCCTAGCTGTGTCAGCTCCTGCAGACCCAGCAAGAACTCCCAAATTCATGGGAAAGGCTGAACGCTCCTAAGACAGCTACAACCCAGAAGATCTGATCCACCTGGGGTCTTGGCTACAAAGCAACAGGAAAGACAGACAGCTGGGATCAACCTACACAACCAGAGAGCTTGTGTGCTGACCTTACTCTAGATCCCAATACTGCTGACTTGAGATACAGCAGTAAGGGGAAAAGGCCCAAACAGAAACCTACTTCGCGGGACTCAGCCTGGAGCCTAAGGTGTTGAGAAAAATCTACAGGAGTAGAATCTGAATCACCAGCCTGGTCCAGGGAAGTACTCCCTGTTCCCCACAGGTAAGGGCACCCTACCTATAAGCAGACATCAACTATCCACTCCCAAACAGGGAAGGTCACTACAAACCACCTCCCAACATTAGATTCACCAAAATGACAAGGGGACAACGAAAGAATGCTAACAAAAACCAAAACAGGATGGCATCTCCAGATCCCAGCAATCCTAATGAAAACAACCTGGAGAACCCAACAACAATGGATATACATGAAAACCACCTCAAATCCTTAGTAAGTAAGATGATATTGGAAGAATCAAATAAATTTTGTAAACAAATGCAGGAGGAAGCAAACAAGAGGGCTGATGACTTAAAAGAGTCATATAAAGAGGCATTTGAAGAATTTCAGAAAAACACAAATAACCAGATGAAGGAAATTATTAAAACAGTTCAAGACCTGAAGATAAAAATGGAAGAAATCATAAAAGAATGCACGGAAGAAAAACGCGATCGAGAAGCATCAGAAAAGAAAGCAAACATCTCAGAGGTGGCCTTATCTAACAGATTGCAAGAAATGGAAGAACGAATATCAGGACTTGAAGATACAATCGCACAACTGGAAACAATCATCCAGGATAATGCTAAATCTGAAAAGTTCCTGACACAAAGCGTTCATGAAATAAAAGACAACATGAAAAGACGAAACTTGAGAATAATAGGGATAGAGGAAAGAGAAGGTAACCGACTCCACAGCCCAGAAAATATCTTTAACCGAATAATAGAAGAAAATTTCCCCAATTTGAAGAAGGAGATGCATACGAACATACAAGAGGCCTACAGAACACCAAATAGAATAGACCCAAAAAGAAAATCTTTCCGCCACATAATAATAACAACACAAAATATACAGAACAAGGAAAAAATATTAAAAGCGGCAAGAGAAAAAGGACGAGTAACATATGAAGGCAAACCTATCAGAATCACTCCTGACTTCTCAGCAGAGACCATGAAAGCCAGAAGGGCCTGGACAGAGGTTCTGCAAACGCTAAGAGAACACAGATACCAGGCAAGACTACTATATCCAGCAAAATTATCAATAACCATTGGAGGTGAAGACAAGATATTCCATGACAAAAACAAATTCACACAATACCTAGCAACAAATCCGGCTTTACAGAAGTTACTAGAAGAAAAACTCCACCCAAACCGGTCAAACTACAACCAAAAATACATAAGAAATAAATAACTACACCATTGCAAAATCACAACTTCACAAAAACTCGATTGTTATAAATACCAAAAATGAAGGGACTTACCAATCACTGGTCATTAATATCTCTCAACATTAATGGTCTCAACTCTCCAATAAAAAGACACAGACTAACAGAGTGGATGCATAAACACGACCCAACATTCTTCTGCATTCAAGAAACACATCTCAACCACAAGGACAGACATTGCCTCAGAGTGAAAGGTTGGGGAAAAATATTCCAAGCAAATGGTCACAAGAAACAAGCTGGGGTAGCTATTCTAATATCTAATAAAATAGACTTTCAACCAAAATTAGTCAAAAGAGACAAGGATGGTCACTTCATACTTGTCAAAGGTAAAGTCAACCAGGAAAACATCACGATTTTGAACATCTATGCTCCGAATACAAGGGCTCCGACATTTGTAAAAGAGTTATTAACAAAGCTTGCCCCATTCATCGATACCCACACATTAATAGTGGGAGACTTCAACACCCCACTTTCACTCAAGGATAGGACTTTGATTTCAAAACTAAGCCGGGAAATAACTTCATTAACCAATGTCATGAATCAAATGGATCTAACAGATATCTACAGAACTTTCCACCCAAACGCAAAGGAGTATACCTTTTTCTCAGCACCCCATGGAACGTTCTCTAAAATTGATCACATAGTTGGTCACGAAGCAAACCTCAACAGATACAAGAAGATTGAAATAATACCTTGTATCTTATCAGATCACCATGGTCTAAGGCTGGACTTCAACAACAATAGAAATAACAAAAAGCATACCAACACGTGGAAACTAAACAACTTTCTACTTAATGACACATGGGTCACGGAAGAAATAAGGGAAGAAATAAAAGACTTCCTGAAATTCAATGAAAATGATGGAACAACATACCCAAATTTGTGGGACACATTGAAAGCAGTGCTAAGAGGAAAATTCATAGCACTAAGTGCCTTTAAAAAGAAAATGGAGTCATCCCACATAAACAACCTAACAACACATCTGGAAGCCCTAGAAAAAAAAGAAGCAGAAACACCCAAGAGGAGTAGACGCCTGGAAATAATCAAACTCAGGGCTGAAATCAATAAATTAGAAACAAAGACAACAATCCAAAGAATCAACAAAACCAAGAGCTGGTTCTTTGAGAAAATTAACAAGATAGACAAACCGTTAGCCAATCTAACTAAAAGACAAAGAAAAGCTATCCAAATTAACAAAATCAGAAATGAAAAGGGAGACATAACAACAGACACCGAAGAAATACAAAGAATCGTAAGGACCTACTTCAAAGACATTTATGCCACAAAATTTGAAAATTTAAGGGAAATGGACAAATTTCTCGACCGATTCCATTTACCAAAATTGAACCAAGACCAGATAAACAAATTAAATAGCCCTATTTCACCTATAGAAATAGAAGCAACCATTGATAGTCTTCCAACCAAAAAAAGCCCAGGGCCAGATGGTTTCAGCGCAGAATTCTACCAGTCCTTCAAAGAGGAGCTAATACCGATACTATTCAAGCTATTCCGAAAGATAGAAATGGATGGAATATTACCAAACTCCTTTTATGAGGCCACAGTCACATTGATACCTAAACCCCACAAAGACCCAACAAAAAAAGAGAATTTCAGACCAATTTCTCTTATGAACATTGATGCAAAAATACTCAACAAAATACTCGCAAAGCGAATACAACAGCATATCAAAGACATCATTCACCATGACCAGGTAGGCTTCATTCCAGGAATGCAGGGATGGTTTAACATACAGAAATCCATCAATGTAATCCACCATATAAACAAACTGAAAGAGAAAAACCATATGATCATCTCTTTAGATGCAGAAAAAGCATTTGACAAAATCCAACACCCATTTATGTTTAAAGTTCTGGAGAGATCGGGAATACAAGGCACTTTTCTAAACACAATAAAGGCTATATATAGCAAACCAATAGCCAACATTAAATTAAATGGAGAGATACTCAAGGAAATCCCTCTAAAATCAGGGACCAGACAAGGCTGCCCACTTTCCCCATACCTCTTTAATATAGTTCTTGAAGTTCTAGCCAAAGCAATAAGACATCAAAAGGAGATCAAGGGGATCCAAATGGGAAAGGAAGAAGTAAAATTATCCCTATTTGCAGATGATATGATAGTGTATATAAGTGACCCCCAAAATTCCACCAGAGAACTCCTACAGCTGATAAACACCTTCAGCAAATTGGCAGGATACAAAATAAACTCAAAAAAGTCAGTAGCTTTCCTATATACAAATGACAAACAGGCAGAGGAAGAAATTAGAAAAATTACTCCCTTCACGATAGCCACAAGCAATATAAAATATCTAGGAATAACCCTAACCAAGCAAGTGAAGGATTTATTTGAAAAAAACTTTAAACCTCTGAAGAAAGAGATTGAAAATGACATCAGAAGATGGCGGGATCTACCATGTTCGTGGATTGGAAGAATCAACATAGTAAAAATGGCCATCTTACCAAAAGCAATTTACAGATTCAATGCAATCCCTATCAGAATACCTACTAAATATTTTGAAGATATTGAAAGAACAATTCTTAACTTCATATGGAGAAACAAAAAGCCCAGAATAGCAAAAACAATCCTTTACAATAAAAGATCCGCTGGAGGAATCTCCATACCTGATCTCAAGTTGTACTATAGAGCAACAGTAATTAAAACAGCATGGTACTGGCACAGCAATAGGCTAGTGGATCAATGGAATCGAACTGAAGACCCAGAGATGAATCCACACACATTTGCTCACCTGATTTTCG
Organism: Acomys minous; assembly: GCF_964271855.1. Classification (NCBI taxonomy): domain Eukaryota; kingdom Metazoa; phylum Chordata; class Mammalia; order Rodentia; family Muridae; genus Acomys; species Acomys minous. The sequence continues at coordinate 4,050,352 of NC_140494.1, read as the reverse complement.
ACAAAGAAGCCAAATCCATTCAATGGAAAAACGACAGCATCTTCAACAAATGGTGCTGGTCTAACTGGATGTCTACATGTAGAAAAATGCAATTAGACCCCTATTTGTCACCATGCACAAAACTCAAGTCCAAGTGGATTAAAGACCTCAACTTAAAACCACAGACATTAACCCAGTTAGAGGAAAAAGTGGGGAAGAGTCTGGAACTCATAGGCACAGGAGACAACTTCCTGAACAGAACACCAACAGCCCAGGCCTTAACATCAACAATTAATAAATGGGACCTCATGAGGCTGAGAAGCTTCTGTAAGGCTGGTGACACTGTCAAGAGAACAAAGCGACAGCCTACAGACTGGGAAAAGATCATCACCGACTCTTCATCTGACAAAGGTCTAATATCCAAAATATATAAAGAACTTAAGAAATTAAACACCACCAAACCAAATAACCCAATAGAGAAATGGGGCGCAGAGCTAAACAGAGAATTCTCAACAGAGGAATATCAAATGGCTGAGAAACACTTAAAGAAATGCTCGACCTCCTTAGTCATCAGAGAAATGCAAATCAAAACGACACTGAGATTCCGTCTTACACCCATCAGAATGGCTAAGATCAATAACTCAACTGACACCTCATGCTGGCGAGGGTGTGGAGAAAGAGGAACACTCCTGCATTGCTGGTGGGAATGCAAACTAGTACAACCACTTTGGAAAGCTATCTGGTGCTTTCTCAGAAAAATGGGAATAGGGCTTCCTCAAGACCCAGCTATTCCACTCCTTGGAATATACCCAGAGGATGTACTACCACACAACAGGGACATATGCTCAACCATGTTCATAGCTGCCTTATTCATAATAGCCAGAACTTGGAAACAACCTACGTGTCCCTCAACAGAAGAATGGATAAAGAAACTGTGGTACATTTACACTATGGAATACTACTCAGCTATTAAAAACAAGGAATTTCCAAAATTTGTGGACAAATGGATTGAACTAGAAATTGTCATAATGAGTGAGTTCACACAGAACCAAAAAGAGCTAAATGGTATATACTCACTTATATCGAGACACTAGCCCAAGGTGTACGTCCCCATGAAAAACTGTACCTACCAGAATAATGGGTAAGAGGGGAGGACATCCTATTGAAACTTTAGGTGTGAGAAGCCTGGGAGAAAGAGGAAATGGAAGGATCCAGTGGGTCCTGGAAAACTACAGGCGAGTCTGGGCCCTGGGGTCCTCCGCAAACTGTGGCAACAGCCAAGGAAAAAATAGGCAGTAAAAACCTTGAACCCCTACCCGGACTAGCCGATGGACATTCTCCACTGTTGAGTGGAGAAGAAGATCTAACTCTCACACAAACTCTGGTGCCCCATATTTGATCATGTCCCTTGGATGGAGATGCCTGGTGGTACTCAGAGGAAAGATAATAGGTCACCAAGGAGAGACTTGATACCGTATGAGCATATTCAGGGGGAGGAGATCCCCCTCAGACACAGACATAGGGGAGGGGAGTAGGGGGGGGAAGTGGGAGGAAGGGAGGGATGGGAGGATACATGGGATGGGCTAACAACTGAGATGTAATATGTATAAATTAATAAAAATGTATTAAAAAAAAAAGAAAATAAATTTGGGGTAGGTTTTGCCTTGGAAAAGCAAAGTAACCTTGTAATGTACATTTGTGTTGATGTTTGAACAGAAAAAGCAGCACGCTTGCAACCTGTAGTTTTCAAAGATGGCTAGCAAAATGGTGGTGTAGCAGATGAGGCCAGAAATTATTCTTTTTTTTTGTTGTTTCTTTTTGTGTTTTTTTTCCTCCTTTATTAATTTATTCTTGTTACATCTCAATGGTTATCCCATCCCTTGTATCCTCCCATTCTTCCCTCCCTCCCAATTTCCCCTTATTCCCCTCCCCTATGACTGTTCCTGAGGGGGATTACCTCCCCCTCTATATGATCATAGGGTATCAAGTCTCTTCTTGGTTATTCTTAAAATAAAATAAAATTCCTTGGATATCCACATGGAAATTTTCTTCAGGAATATATTCTCATTTCTTTTGTGCTAAGTGTATTCTATTGCTCAAAATATCATTATTAAAAGCTAATTTTTAGAATTCTTATAGAGAGCATTCTTTGCTGAACCACTACTATTGTCGATGCCATCCTAGCAGCAAATACAATAATACAAATTCACCTTGACATTGTCCCTGACTTTCCAAATATCATACAATGCGAAACAGTCTATAAACTCTGAATGCCAATTAACTGCCTGATGCTCTATTTCTTGTGTTAATGTGAAGAAAAAGCAAAGTGGAGCATAATACATACTGAGCAAGTTGTATTTGTGTGATTTAGTAAGTGTGAGTGAGTCTTGGTGTGTGTCTATGTGTTTGTAATGACCCTAATGACAAAAAGAGGCCATGGGTTTGAAAACAGTCAATGAAGAGTATATGGCAAGGATTAAAGGGAGAAAAGGGAAGGGGGAGATGATGTAATTCTGTTATAATGTCAAATATTAGAATAAATAAATACATTTTAAAGGTCCTGTGTTCTAGTTTCAATAATAGTCAACCTAATGCAGCTTGGAGTCAACAGAAAAAGACTGTTAGCTACAGGACTTTGCAAATCAGACTTGCCTGTGCGATGTCTATGGAAGATTGTCTTAATTATTAATCTAAACAGCTGGAACTACTCACTGTGGGTTGTGCCATGCACTCAAGAGATGGTCCTTGACTGCTGTGCAAGGAAGCTAGCTAAGTGTAAGTTACCTAAGAACCATCTTCCATGGCTGCCACTGTACTTCTGTACGTATGTGATTTCTTAGTACAAGGTAATGCTGTGTGGGAAAGCAACCAGCATAACCTGTTGGCTGAAATAAAGCCTTTACTGCCCTAAGTTGCTCTTGTCATGGTATTTATTACAGCAATAGAATAAAACTATGATATCATCTTAAAATGATTCAGAAAAATATGCTGAGTTAAATTAATGTGTGTGTGTGTGTGTGTGTCTGTGTGTAAATGACTGGCACAGGGCTAAATTTGAAACTGCAATCAGTTTATTCTTATCACAATTCAGTTTCTGACTCCTCCTGCAGATCATAGGGGGCCCATGCTTGTAGGTTCACACAGACTTCAAGCTGTCTAATCTTTTACAGTCTCATTGAACAGCATGCTGATGTGGCTAACTGGCTTATCAAGGTTAGCCATTCTTCTTGCCACCTTTGAAAAATCACATTCTTAGAGAATTACAAAACCAAGTCAGACACCGTGGGCAGATTTAATTAACCAAATGTCAGAGACCATAGTAGTTAAAAATGACATAAGAGGAAAACACAGTGTAGGACACAACCTTGAAACACTTGTAATTTGTGTGAAGTGTTCTTGTTCAGTGAGTGTACCAATTGGCCTCATGAACAGGTGCAAAGAATTTAAATATTTCTATAAATAAAATATGACTTTTGTTTGCCTGTAATATCTTTGTTGGAATAACATGGAAAGCCACAAAAGGTATATAGGAGCCATTGTTCATTTTGTCTGACTTCTCTCAGATATCAAGTTAGATATTTACCAAGACCCTGTCCATATATATTTCTAGGTACATATTTACATGTTGAATAAGCAATGATCACATACTGAGACTACATAGGAAAAGTGGACCACTGTGGAAAGTGTTAAAATCAGCTATATAGTCTAACTGGACATGGTCACTTAAAACTGGGATGTAAATCAACCAGGCAATTCTATATTTCTAAGCTCATCTTGCTATGGTAAGAAATAGATACATTTTGTGTCATCCTATTTCCTTTATTGTCAAGGCCATTATCAACTATTAGCAATCACCAGTGATTCCTGGAAACATGACAGGGTTTCATTCATCTCTACCCCAGCTCTATCCATGTCTGCTGAGAGGTATGATAAGTTCTTTCCTGAGTCGTACTCTTATTTTATTGAGTTATATCAGTTGCATGACACTTTGCCATGGCTGGTCAAACATTATTAATATAATATTTTTATTGACTTTTTTTAGAATTTCCATAATGCCTCCTGGTCATCCTTCCTTCCCAATCCTCCCACGTCTGCCCCCTGACTCTTGTGATCTTCCCTTCAAAAAAGAGTTAAAAAAAAAAAGTCCAACATGTGTTGTCCATATAGTTTTCTTCAGCAACTCCCGAGTCTAAACTCCCAGTGAATAGCTTCTTAAAACTATGAGTCACACTCAACCAGCACCAGCAGTAGCCCCTATTGTGGGGAGCTACACTTCAGCATCCTTAACACAATGCTTAGGGGTTCTTTTCAATAGCTTTCCGTCTATGTTGTTATTTTATTTTTGAGGTGTGTTTGGGGGCATTGTTACAGAACCCTCTTCTGTCTCTCTTTCTCCACTGTGAGTCTCCAGTCATCAATGCCAATGCAGAAGAAGCTTCCTTGTGCTTTACAATAACAGGAGCATGGAACATGGGCTTCTTCAGCGTGTTATCTGGTGACAGACATCCACCTAGCCACACAGCATACACCACTGACCTCATTATAGTCTCAAGTGGCAGTACAGGCCACAGACACCAACACAGCCTCCAGTGGAAGTCTGGCCTTTGGACATCAACATGGCTTCAGGTAGCAGCACCTACCATGAACATCCTAATGATGGTGGATGTGGTTGGGGGTAACATGGCCCATGGGTATGTGGCTCAGACCAAAAACATCTATATGGCCTTCAGTGATAACACTGACCACATGGGTCACAAACAAAGAACCAGACTTGGCCTTCAGAGACAGCATGCCCCACAAATATCAACATGCCACAGACTAAAGTATAGGCCATACACATGAACATGGCCTCCAGCAGCAGCTCAGGCCTTGGACATGGTTCAGCCTTTCCTCACAGCGTAAGCACCACCCTGTTCCTCCATCCTTCATGCCCTTCAATCTCAAGGTCCTTCAATGTAATGACAAGGGGAGCTGTAGCACATCACTCAGTATACTTTTTGCCTAGACAGTTCTGCATGCAAATACTCACTTCCTCATGTCCTTGGTCTGCCTCAAGGCTCCTGGTCTCTGAAACACCATAAACACTGGACCATAGCAGACACTTCTGTCACAGCCATGCTTCAGGTTTTCATCTTTACTGGCAATGATGCTGGCTCTCCAGCACTGGCTGCCCTTGTGGTCCAGCAGCTGGGAGAAGGAATAGGTTGTGGGGTTGACTAACTGTAAGCACTGGATCTGGGCCCAGATGCCAGCTCAGATGGGTGAGGCTGGCTCTTCCAGGAAGTCGCTATTGAAACTTTTTACTTCTTCTGAACATATAGAGACTTTCGCTGCCATCAATACAGTAAAACAATGTACTACTCTCAAAATGCGGGCTCGCATCATCAAAACTTTCCTGCTAATGAATCCCAACATCCTTCATTGTAAATATGGGTCAAGTATTATCAACTCAACATTTATTGATATTTAGTACGTGTCAATTGTTTCAATTCTATTTTCACTAGGAAAAAATGTTTTAAAACTCTTAAATTAGGAAATTTTGTTCTAATGTTCTTATTTTCTTGGGATTTTACTGTAGTATTAAAACAAATACAAATTTTTAATAATATAATACATGAGCATTTTCTTTTGAATCTGTAGTCAATGCAATTAGGGTACATAAATTACTCTCATCTATGGTATTTCTGATACACTTTATTTATACCAACTAAGAATCTGTATGTAGAATGAACACAGACTGTGTAATAATTTTTGAAAAGTCCTAGTCATTGTCTTCTACAGTGTTCAATATTAAGAAATTAAAGAAATAATCTTTATTAATTAAGGAGTTGGTTAACTATAAAACACATCTAACACTTCACTGTTCCATTTGCTTCCATGACGTCTTTAGTCCTTTATCAACTAACACTCCTAGAAGTCTTGAAACTGGAATTATATTTATCTCTTGCCTTCCTATATTATGTAACTACTGGTCTATGTAATATGTCAACATCCTTATTGAGCTATCTCTACTATCTATCTATCTATTATCTAACTTTGTCTATCATCTACTTATATACCTCTATCAGTTATATATACACAAATAAGCAGACACAGACCAGGAAAAAATAAGTTACTTACACACATGTGCATCATTTCTAGATAAAGAAACCAAGAGACGGAGATTGCAGGTCTTGTTCAATCTCACCCATTCCCTTAACAGATGAGCTATCCTTTAGGGCAGTCCTGGGCTAAACAGGTGTCATTTCTGTACAATGTGTCACTCTCAGCATCAGGCCCAGGATAGATGAATACCAAATGAAAATCTCTCTATTTTCATAAGGAAAAAAAAATAAAAGAAACAAACTGGCAAACAAAACAACAGTATAATTTGTAGGCCATTCCCATGGAATAATCCCTTCAGCTTGCATTCAAATGAAAAAAAATTATTTACATTAGAACAGTCAAATAGTTTAATTCAACAGTGTGATGAATCTGAATATATGACTTAAGGACTAGCATTTACTACAGAGTGTAGTTAAGATGGAAGCAAAAAAATTAATAAACACTAGAAAGCAAAGCTCATTAATCATGAAGTTATTTGTTCTTAATATTTATTTAGACAAATGACTGTTGGACTAAGAATGTGTTAGTCAGACATAAGATCACTCTTATTTAATAAATAAATCATGTTTGTTTTCCATGTTTGCATATGTGTATAAGGTTCCTGTGATTGCGTATATGCTTGGCAAAGAAGCTGACAAAGAAGAATATCAGATATTCCTCGGGTGCTATCATTTTATACCAGTTTTGTGTTTTGGAAACAGGATTTGTCATTGAACTGGGAAGTACTGATTCACCAAGGTTGGCTGCACAGCAAGACCCAGCAGTCTAACTGTCTCTGCACTTCCACCCCCAGATATGGGATTTCAAGCACTTGCCACCTTGTTTGGCTTTCTTTTCTCTTTTATATTATATTGGGATTCAGGAAAACAAACATGAGTCTTCATGATTGCATGGGAAGCACTTTACTGGCTGAGCTATCCATATAGCTCGAATTTTTTTTCTTAAATATCTAACAATGCTGCAAATATCAATTGACTCTGTGAACAAGTGTTCATAATGATCATAGTTGAATGAAAATGATTTCATTTGCTACTCTGAACAAAAACTTAACTGAATAATTAGAATAACTTCTGTGTTTTTGTCCAAAATCTTCAAGTTATTTTCTTGGCAAAACATTTGAAGTGGCTATTGTTAGAGCCTGATTTCTAATTGTAAATGTGGAATGTTTTCATATAAGAATTGTGAAGTGTTACTTAAAAATATCAGTTTTATAACTTGTATAATAATATCATCAGTGACCAATACATTAACCAAAGGAAAAGAAAGGATAAGAAAGTGGGAGGGATATAGAGCAGGGAAGGAAAGACAAATAAGAGAAAGTAGTAATTGAATTTTTATAAAGTTTTTATCTTGACTTTACTGGGAAAATAAACTAATGGAGACTAGCAGAAAACATTGCTTATAGCTTATGAAAATTAATATAATAATCCAAAGTATTGTGTATGTATACACACACACACACACACACACACACACACACACACACACACACACACACATTAGTACAGATATATGTAGCAAAATTGCTGCTCAGAATTGAAATGCAGTTGCACATAAATGTGACTTGTATACCAGGTCTTATTCAGAATATTTATGGATAAATTTTATAAATATTGAGGAATTTGTCAAATTTCAGATTAGACTTGAACAGATGTACCACTCAAGTACTATGAAAATAATAACTGAAAATTATTTTAGGTGGTACGGTAGCAGTCTTGCTAAGGTTGCTTTAGATGTAAAGTTGTTGGGTTTTTTCCAGTTTATGATACTTCACACATTGAACTGAATTGTGTCACTCCAAAAATGTTATATTTGAGGTCCAAGTCCCCAGGTGCCTCCGATGTGATACAATAGAAAAACAGAACCAGGAGAGAAGCCAGTATTGAACCCGAGCTCTTGTCAGATTAGGTGGACCCCCAATCGAGAATAATTATTGCTTTAGAAACAAGACAATAACACTGGACTGTCCTGGCCCATGGGACAAATCAAACAGGGGTCCCTGGAAGAGGGAATGGGGACTGAAAGTGGGGGACAGAGACACAACGAAAATTGAGTCAAGTCCGGAGATTTTGATCAAGACTCATTTTAATGCAGGTAAGTAGACTTTATATAGCAAGGTAAACACAAGCTCCTTTGCAATCTCACTTCACCTAACTCCCAGATAAGAATACAATCCTCTGGGTAGTTCCCTGTAAGAACTTCCCTATTTCTCTGGGTAGTTCCCTGTAAGAACTTCCCTATTTCTCTGGGTAGTTCCCTGTAAGAACATCCCTATTCCTCTGGGTAGTTCCTATAAGAACTTCCCTATTTCTTTCAAAGGTAAACAATCCAAAGATAGCCTACACACAAGACCTCCTTCAGCAAAGGTCAACAACTTGAAGGTCACACCATGCAGCCTAAGCACAGGATTTCTAGCATGGCTTCCCACACATGACTAATTTAGAAGCAAGACCATCAGATGATGATGATGGCAATTAATGCTGCACTGGAAGACAGACATCTTCAAACCACTAGAAACATGAAAGAGAGAGGGAAGTATTCTCATGAAGGTAACAGAGGGGACATGTATCTGTTTACTTGATTTATTCTTTTATTATTCAGAGATATGAGACCATTAATTGCTATTGTCCTAACAGGTGGCATGAGATCTCTCATTACAGAAATTGAACAACACCGAATTTATATAAATACCACATTTAAATAAGATTAAGGAGGGACACTATTAATATAAATACTATTCAAGTATTTGGAATTAATGAAGTTTCTCTATGCCTAGTATTCCTCTATGCCTATTAATCAATCTTAAGCCCTACCAAACTCAGGCTAGTGGGAAACAACTTTGTATGCAGACTTCTTCTGGTTTCAAAATGTTTGGGAAATTGAAAACAGAGATCCAAGATGGCTGTGCCAAGTACACATCATAACTAAACTGACAGGCCTGTTGTGGGCCCCCAAACCCCACATATCTATCTTTCCCATGTGAGACAAGAACCCAGAGTGTGTGAAACTTGTGGGGGCCAAACTCAGATCACCTGGCTAAACCCTGGGAAAACTTCCTGGCTCCTGCTGGTGAGGTCTCAGCTTCAGGCATTCAGGTACCCAAGTGGTCCATCTCTGACCATGGGCAACCATTGTCACTGAGTGGCCCAGGAAATATTTTCAACAAAATCATAGAAGAAAAATCCCTCAATCTCAAGAAAGAGATGCCTATAGTCATACAAGAAGCCTGAAGAACACTAAATAGATGAGACCAGGAAAAAAATCCTCCTGCCACATAATAATCAAAACACTAAATGTACAGAATAAAGAAAAATATTAAAAGCTGCAAGGGAAAAAGGCCAAGTAACATAATAACAAACATATCAGAATCACACCCAACTTCTCAGCAGAGATCATAAAAGCCAGAAGGGCCTGGGCAGACATCTTGCAAACCCTAAGAGACCACAGATGCCAGTCTAGAATACTATATACAGCAAGTCTTTAAATCATCATAGATGGAGAAAACATCTATAGATATTCGACTATAGGACAAAATTGAAATAATATTTATGCTCAAACCAAGCATTACAGAAGATACTAGAAGGAAAACTCCCACCCAAAGAGGCTGACTACACCCCCAAAACCATAGGAGATAAATAGCTTCACTATAGCAAACTAAAAGCAGACAAGCACATAAACACAGTTCCACAACCACCATAAAATTAAAAGGTTCTAATAGTCAATGGTCATTAATAATGGTCAATATCAATGGTCTCAACTCTCCAATAAAAAGACACAGACTCACATAATGGATGCATAAACGGAAATCATCATTCTGTTGCATTCAAGAAACACACTTCAGCCACAAATGGTATAGGCTTAGCTAAGGATCCCAGGCTTTTGGAAACAGGTAGACTCTTGGGAAGAGGAGAGACTGAAGGAGAAGGGAAAAGAAGAAGGCTGTGCCATAGGTTAGGGGGAGGAGAGGCACACGGCTGGCTTGGATGTAGATTTGTCCCAGATGATGATAATTAGCAAGTATTTGGGATTATGGATAGGAGATAGCTTGATAGAAATTATTAGAAACAGATGGCATGGGATACCCGCCCCACTTGGGAAGTAGTTTAGGGGATTAATATCTGCCCTGCCCCAGGTTAATTAAGGCTATTTTAAAATATAACAGGTGTCTGTGTCTTGATTGATTGCTAGCAGGTTAGAAAATGCCATGGTAATAATAATTATAGGCCTGATAATAAACACTATTAGGCCATACTGATAAATTAACCACAACACAGCATCTTCAACAAATGATGCTGATCTCACTGGATGTCTACAAGTAGAAAAATGCAAATAGATACATATTAATCACCCTGCAAAAACTCAAGTCCAAGTGGATTAAAGACATCAACATAAAACCAGATAACCTAAATCTGATAGAAGAAAAAGGGGGGAAAGCCTCGAACTCATTGGCACAGGAGACAACTTCCTAAAAAGAACAACAGCAGCCCAGGCTCTAAGATCAACAATTAATAAGTGGGATCTCATAATACTGGAAAGCTTTGGTAAGGCAAAAAACACTGTCAACAGAACAAAACAATAGCCCACAGACTGGCAAAAGATCTTCACCAACCCCACATCTGACAAAGGGCTAATATCCAAAATATGTAATGAATTCAAGACATTAAACTCCACCAAACCAAATAATCCAATTTTAAAAATGGGGTACAGAGATTAAACAGAGAATTTTCAACAGAGGAAAATGCAATGGACATGAAACACCTAAAGAAATGTAGTCAAAACAACTCTGATATTGATCTTACATACTTCAGTATGGCTAAGATAAAAACTCAAGTAACAGCACATGCAGCAGATATGGAGAAAGATATGGAAAAGGGGGCATACTCCTCCATTTCTGGTGGGAGTGAAAACTTGTACAACCACTTTGGAAATCAATCTGATGCTGTCTCAGAAAATTGGAATAGTTCTACCTCAAGACTTAGCTATAACCTTAGCTATACTCCTGGGGATATACCTGAAAGATAGTCCACTATAGAACAAGGACATTTGCTCAGTCGTGTTGCTAGCAGCCTTATTGGTAATAGCCAGAATCAGGAAACAACCTAGATGTCCCTCAACAGAAGAATTGATAAAGAAATTGTGGAACATTTACATAGTGGAATACCACTCAGCTATTAAGCACAAAGAAATCTTGAAGTTTGTAGGCAAACGGATCCAACTGGAAACTATCATCCTGAGTAAGGTAACCCAGACCAAGAAAAACAAGTATGGTATATATTCACTTATAATTGGGTAATAGCCATATAATATAGGATAACCACAATATGATCCACAAACTTCAAGAAGCTAAATAACAAGGAGGAAGCTAGGGAGACTGCTTAATTCTCATTCATAAGGGCTAATTGAATAGACACTGGAAGCAGTTGAAGAGAAGAAACTGGACAGGAGCCTACCAGACAGGTCCTCTGAAAGCCTCCACCCAGCAGGGCATCAAAGAAGATGCTGATACAGCCAAACTTTGGGGCAGAGCACAGGGTGATTTAGGGAAGAGTCTAAGGATAGAAGGACCTGAAGGGTACAGGAGCTCCACAAGGATAACCAAAAATCTGGACCCACGAGGACCTATTGGAGACTGATGCACCAGCCAAGGGCCATGCGTAGAGAAGACCTAGTGTAAGACCCCCGGCACGGTGGTCTTAACGTGGAGACCCCCACCCAGAACCAGCGAGACCAAGACTTCGGTTGCAACACGCAAGAGGCTTTATTGTAGGGGGACGGGTACCCGGGCGTCTCAGTCTCTGGAGAGGCTGGCGCGCCGAGCGAGTTTTTCGGGGGCCTTTTATAGGGATTTTAGCGGGAAGCGCGGGTACAGAAGCGAGAAGCATAGTTACAGGGCTCTGATTGGTAAATTTAAATGAGGCGAGGTTATGGCCCGGTCATCAAATGGGCTCTAGGAACAGGGGAGTTTACCCATTCCCTGGGCCAGATGGCCGACCATAAATATCTTGTTCGACAAGGACAAACTGTTTCTGTTATCTCAGCATGCTTTTATGTTATCTCAGCATGCTTTTATTTTTCTCTTCTGGGCCCCAGGCCTCATCTTATCCCGGGAACCTATTATTCTAGTCTTGCCTTGCAAGATAGTGTTACTGCTGCTATGCTTGCTATGGCGGGTGCACAGGGGAGGGGGTCTTACACTAGACCCCTGTTCAGATGTGGTCAATAAGCAGCACAGTTTCTATATGAGCCCACAAATTGGGGAGTAAGGGATGCCTCTCACGTGGACCCTGTTGCCCACTCATTGTTCATTTTCCCCTGGTGGGATGGCCATGCCAGCCCAGAGGAAAAGGTTACAGGCAGTCCTGATGAGACTTGATAGGCTGAGGTCAGGTGGTAGGAGAGGAAGGTTCCCCATTTCTGAGGACTTGATGAAAAGGGGGGAGAGAGAAGAGGGAGTGAGGGTGGAATGGGAGGAGACAAAGGAGGGAGGTTCAATCAGGATGAAAAGTGAATAGATTAAAATTTTTAAATGTAATAAAAATACAGAATCATAAAAATAATATCAATTGATACATATTTATAACACCTTTAAAGAAAAGAAATTGCAACCACCTATTTATAGCTCACTTAAGTTAGTTATAACATAAACCTCTTCGCAAAGGAATAATACAAAAGAAAAGATGAACTCAGTAAGTTTATGTCTCTTTGCTTGGTCACATTTATCCTACTACATTCTTCCTAGGTGTCTTTAATAAAAGGCATAAGCAGAATTCATCACTTTTGTGACATCAACAGAGCAGTTTTTTTAGGGTGATACAGTCCCAGAACAATTATTCCTCTCATTGATAAAAAGAATTCTCCAATTTTATTCTCAGTTTTGAGAACTAATTTTTTTGTCCTAGTCTCTCATGAGTGACTACAGAATTTCAATACTGTAGCTATTTGGTTGGGACCACACTAGGAAGAAACAAGCCTCACTATGTCTTTTCTGTCATATCATTGAATTGGAATGCCTTTTTTCTATTTCCTGTAGTCAGCACTGTATCTCAGGCAGTGAGTCCCTGATAGATAAAGTTACAATGAAGGACATTAGTAGATGATAAACATCTATGGTCCAGTGATATTGACTTAAGAGAATATTTAGAATAAACTCATAGAAGATACATTTCAGCCTGATAATATACACACGCTTTTTAAAACAAAAAGTCTAAATCCCCTTTTAATTAAATCTTCCTCTAAAGAGAAGCTTCTGCTCACAAATTTTGTGATCATATTTTATTGGAAAGGAATCCAAGGACACAACCATTTTCAGTTGGAAAAGTACTAAGAGGTAGAGGCAGCTGCCATGGAGTGTACAACCCTGCAAGTGAGATTCTACGCCACATGGAGAAACACAAATGTCAGGTTTGATCCCTAAGCTCAAGGTTACTGTGCTGGGAATGCTTGAGAGGCTAAGGTGGTGATACCCCAGCTCCTGAAAGCTATTGCCCAGTGCTTCTACTTTTGTGCTAATGAGAAACATGGAGTCTAAAGCCAGAGTCTCATCAGATACAGTGACCACAGCTCGGAGGCCCCAGGTGACAGGTGAGCACCCTCAGTGCCTGCTCTCAAAGCTTCAACTCTCAAAACCTTCCTTAATGGCACTCCTTTGAAGAAACTTCATAGCTAAAGCCATATAGCTTAAGTCAATGCATAAAAATATAGCTATGCCACTAGGTTAATAGGTAGCTTAAACAGTTTAGTGTACAAATCTATAAAAAGGTCAGCCTTTGGTGCTGTCTTTGAGAAAAATATGGAGAACAGCCCAAAGTCTGAAATTTGTGTAAATTCAGAGTTGGACCAGCAATTATATTTACTTTTAGAAATTCCACACCAACCTGAAGTTTCTTCTTAAAAACCTCTTTGCCGATGCTGCCCCCATCCAGCAGGAAAGACACCAACACCAGGAACTCTTCTTGCAGCAGTTTTATTCAGGATCCTGGACTACCAGAGTGACCCCAGGAAAAGCTCCCACAGAACCTTTATAGTGTGCCTGGTCCTATCAGAAACTGCCACGTCGTCGCTCCTGGTTGGTGCATTCAGATCACACCACCTCACGCCATGCCTTGTTCAGATCAAGCCACCTCACGCCATGCCTTCAGGCATGCGCATAAGGGGCTTGCCCACTGCACATGCGCATAAGGTTTACTCACTGCGCATGCGCAAAAAGGGGCGCACTGCACATGCTCAAAAGGGGGCGCACTGCGCATGCGCACACGGTTTACTCACTACGCATGCACAAAAGGGGGTGCATTGCACCAGGGAAGCAGCAGGGGGCGCTGCTATCTGTGGCTCTCCACACCTCTTCATATTCCTATGCCATCTGACTTTAGTAATTCTGTTGGATTTTCAATCTGAGTGTCGCTGCACTTGGAAAGTAGCTTGGGACGAATATTTTGAGATATAAATGTTCTATATCTTAGTTGATGTTCAACACTCTCAACATGAAACTGCATATTCTGAAGGAGTCCCCAGTGGCTTTGGCCACCATGATGCCTGTTCTTGTCGTTTCTTTCCGACCTACGCACAAGCTTTTGAAATTCCCAAGCATATTTGTGACTTTTGGCCTTCTGGACATGCCCATGAGCATGTTGTTAGCTGAAACTGAATGTGTAAGTATGTTTATGACAACCTCAATGATGCAACCAAGTGTCGGAAATAAGCAACATAAGAAATGGAAAGTCTTTTAAAAAGTGTATAGAGAGTTTTATTTGCAGGTGAGTAGTTCCTCTCCTGGTTAGCAGCACTCTTCCCATGTGCTTGAGCCAGAGAACGACAGTAGAGGCAAAGAATGCTATAACCTTACAGACCAGGCATGGGGATCTAGCTCCCAAGGAAAAGCTCCACATACTCCAAAAGCTACTTGCCAGCTGGGAATCAAGTGGAAACATGGACATTGGAGGCAACATTTAACATTCGTATAATTACAACATACCCTGCCATTTCGGGAACTAGCTCTTACAGAGGAAGCTGTCCTACAGTCTTGGCTCTTTTCCGACATAAGCATCGTCCATCTTTCCCCTCCTTTCCCATTAGCCCTGTCCTCTAAAGTGATCCAAAGCATGCACAAGTTTTCCATGGATCCTTGCATGGCATTTAGAAGTGGTGGAATATAATAGATCATATTTCACTTAAAGAAACAGAAAGCATGAATTTGAGGAAAAGAAAACAGGATTAACCTACACGGAGAAAACACATCGTGACCTCTGTATGCACCGAGTTCTTTTCCCACGGCTTACTCTATATGTAAGGTTCTTATTCACTTAGCACAGTGAATGGCACAAACATGGTGGTCAACAATTATTGATTCAAGAAAAATAGTCTAAGTAGCCAGTGCACCCCCCAAAAATAGAAGCAAAAAATAAATAATTCAATGTGTCATGTTTTATTAACTTACTTATTTACTCGTTAATTTATTTGCCCATTTGTCTGTCTGGAACAAGCTCTCACTCTAGAGCTAAGGCTATAACTTGCTAAAGGTCCCAGGCTGGTTTCAGACAAGTGAGTGATCTGTGTGTCTCTTTCTCCCATGAGCTAGAATTGTAAGAATAGTTTCACTTTTTCAAAATGGTGATAAAATTTTGATCAAATTTTTCATGATTCAGTGAAGGGAGAATAAATAGTGACAGAAAATTACAAATTTCACACAGAAATAATGTGTTGAGTGATAACATTGGTAAGAAAGGGATATGAAAACTAACCTCTGATGAAGCTAATCTGGTAGGGAATGTTGGATGTAGGAGATTAATTACAGTGTGTGGCAGTGTTTTGAGACTAAAGATGGTTTTGTAAGGCCTATGATGGAGGAATTCTGGGATAGAAAGGAGAACTGTTAGGGAAAGTTATTAAATGAGTAAGCAGTATGATTTCAAAGGACAATTTTTGAATTAAACTTGCCTTTAGGAGAAAGATGGCTATAGGGGCTATTTCAGGGCCTTCACATGGCACATTTAGATGTTGACTCTAATTGAGATCTAATTGAAGTAGGCTGTTTGAGCAGCTAGAATTCCCACTGTTCACTATACTCACCAATGCACCACAAGATCCCATCTTATCAGCAGCAGAGCATTGTGATTGCCATCAGTTATAGGAAAGGAAAGGTGTGTAAAATTTATCTATGATCAAATACACACCTGGGCAAAGGACTTTTAAAAATGTCCCACTTGATGAATTTTTAAATATACTGTCAGATGTGAGGGCACTTGCCTGTGACCCTAGCATGTAGAAGGCAAAGACAAAAAGACCATGAGATGAAAGCCTATCTGGGCTACACAGCATGGCCCTGTTTCAAAAACAATAAAAAAAAAACCTGTCTTGTCATCTTACAGCATAAATGGTTTACTCATAAATTAAGCTCTTTCCCTGTCATCATTTTAATAAATATATAAATAAATAAGTACAAAAAGGTGAATTTTTCTGAGCCGTATTAAAATGTGTGTGGGTTTCTCAGGAAAAGTACAATTATTTACTTTTTCTGCTCTAATAATGTCTTCAATTTGTCAGTAGTATGTAAGGCAGCTTAGAAGAGGCACTTAAGCATGTCAACAAGGCAGAGTGTATTCATACCCATTTAAAACTGTTCAAAGAATTAGCTAGTGAAACAAAGGCAGCTAGGGGATTAAAGAATTAATTAAACTTTACAAACAGAGCTACAAGTGGATGTGAAATTGCTGTAAGCATGAAAAATAGTACCTTTGGCACTCACTTGTTTCCAACAATAATGAATAAACTCTTTGAAGTAGAATAGAAGGATTGATTTAACAATGGGGTGAGAACTCAGAGGAGACATGAGATGTTATTGAGATGAGTAATTGGAATTACATAATATTATTCACAGATGAATATTCAACAACAGTCATATATAGTCAATGCTTACAGTAATTTGGTAAAATGAAGTTGATTTAGCAACAAAAAATGTACTCGAAATTTTAGCAAATATGTTTTCATATAATTTAGAAGCATGTGTCCTGAATACAAGAAGAACTTTGTATATAGTCCAAATGAGTGAATAGAACAAAATTACACTAGTAAATAAGTCTTGAAAAGATGAGGTTAAAAGCTGGTACTTTGGATGATCCTATGCTTGAGACTAACATGGAGACACTTTTCAAAACCCATTTCCTATATTTCTTAGAGCTACACAAAAGATACATTATCAAGGAGGAACACACACACACACACACACACACACACACACACACACACACACACCAGCTTCTCCTGCATGCAGACATGCTTCCTGAGGAAGGATTTCATGAGCTAACATTCTTTTATCCCTCACTAGAAATGGTTTAATTATCAATGCTTCATTTATCTGTTCACTGGTACACAAAGATAATATTCTCTCCTTTGCATTGGAGGTATGATATGGACGCAGTCCCTAGGAATCCATTAGAAGTTTGTATATGTGAATCAGCAAATAGGAGATATAGGACACAAGTTTACACCAGGTCAGACCCTTTCAAATTACTGTATGACAGTTTATTAGGATAAGAAAATAAAATACTCCCCAATTCCCACTACCATTGACCTACATGATTTAGTTTTATTTAATATTCCCTAATTGCTTGCTATAATTCATGCAACATAAAGTAATCGGGTACTTGATATTACTTACTATGCAGTATAATATGCAAGTGTCTGGAGAAACAGCTCAGTGGGTAAGACTGCTTGCTGTGAAAACAAGAGGATCTGTGTTCAGATAGGCTCCTGTGATAGACTGTATCCCTTCAAACTTTGAGTCAAAGTAAACCCTTTCTCCTTAAGTTGATTCTTTCAGTGTCTTCTCAGAGCAAGAAGAAAACAAACCAACACAGGAATCCCTAGAGATGACTACAATCCTGGACTGGTCTTAGGATAAGTTGCTTTGGCCCCAGGGAATAAGAAGTTTTGTGCTCAGTGCATGGAGAACAGTGAAAACAGATCTCCGCTCCTTCTTAGAGAGCTATGTACGCACATATGCATTTGCTTTTCTTTTTCATTTTTAACTGTTAAAATTTGCCTCTGGGTTTCTTGGAGTTTAGTACAGAGGAAGAGACCTTACCCATTGAAACTGACTCTCAAATTATTATAAGAGGGATTCTTGAATATAAATGTCACAGTATGTGCCTGTGTCAAAACATCATTGGGTGATGGCGAAGACCATTAGCAACTGGCAAAGATTCATAGCTGTACAGTATAAATTGGTAAATAAATATTTAATAAGGGACCATTTACATAAACGAAATAGATTATATAGAACTCTAGAATTACTTCAGTGAAAGCCACCACAATATCCCCTAGGGATATTAATTTTATACTCCTTAATTGTGTGTTTAAAGTCACAATATTATAATTTCTTATCTTTGAATAATCTATGGTCTCAATTAAAGGTAAATATTTCCATGAGACCTCTATTTCCAAGATTTAGTAGCCGATGGACGTTGATTTTATTTTTTATCTTTGGTTTGTACGCCTCCAGTTTTTTTCTACATTTGCACAGTTAGATGCCTCAAACCCAAGGAAGAGAGTAAAGACAAGTCTGTGACCCCACGTCTGTGGAGGAAGGGAAGAGCTAGAGCACAGTCTTCTCCTGCGTCTTCCATTCCTCTTTTCCTGCCTCCAACTTCTTTGCCTGCCCGTTATTTTTCAGAAGTGACCATGGCATAGGCTTTAGAAGTGCACTTCTGATAATTTTCTACCCTGCCAATGGAGAAAGGATTGTTGATATTTGCTATTAGTCCTTTGATGAGTTGTTAGCTCCACAAAGAAATGTAGGCTTCACAGGAAGAAGTTATTCCCTGCTGTTACTCACTGCAAAGATGGCTTTCATCAAGTAGCCAGCAAGGACTGTCAGAAACAGTGTCAAGTAAATCACTACTTTGAAGGTATGTGCTTCAAACTTTCCCTAAGGGATGTCAGAAAACACTGGGCATTGACTACAATGGTATCAGATGTTGCAAAGAAAATGATACAAAAAATTAAAATAAAATAAATGAAAAGAGATGGGAGAATAGAATATTTTATCTGCATTTATATTTAAAGAAATGACTATATTCAAGGAAGGACACAATTGAGTAGTATATATGTGCAATACTAATGCTTGATATAACTATACAATTAATGATGATGATGATGATGATGATGATTATACATTCTATGACTAATTATCACAAGCCACATACTTAGAGATACGTGCAAACATACATAGATAAATGAATAGGCAAAGACCTAAGTGTAATGGACTACCACGTGTCTGTTTGAAGTTCTTCTCACCAGGTCAAAATGAAAGCATCTGCCATGCAGATCTCAGTACCTGAATATGGTATGGCTCCTAGGAGCCTGTATAAAAAAGCCAAACTCTAGGCAAAAGCTTTGATGATCTCAGTGCTCCCCAGATAGGCAAGAGATGAAGACGGAGTTCATAGCCCCTGAACCTGGAGAATGCCACAAGAGGAAAGTGAGTACCAGCGCCCAACAGTGTCCTCTGGCCACCACATATGTACACATGCGTCACCCTACACACACACACACACACACACACACACACACACACACACACACAGGAGAAAGAGAGAGGAGGGTGTTCAATGGTGCTTGGATCTCTACCGCAGATAATTTAAGGAAACTATTTACCAAAGAGAATGCAGGTGTGGGAGAAATGGCTCGGCTGTTAAAGCCTGCACAGCTCTTGCAGAGGATCTGAATGCGATCCCTAGCACCCATGCCAGGAAGTGCGCAACCCCCAGCAGCTCCAAGACAATCCGATGCCCCTGAGCTCCGTGGGAACTTGAACTCAGCTGTATATACACACCAACACAGGCACATGTGCACACACACACACACACACACACACACACACACACACACACACACACAAATAAAATATTTTAAAATAAGTGTAAAAATTTACAGAGGAAACCACCATTTGCTAGGAAAGGTAAAAGTATACATCTTAATAAGTCTGTGCTTTCTCATCCTCCTCATATCCTAGGCATGTGAGTGTGTACACACTGACAGTTTGTTCTCTAAGCCTTTCTGTCTTGGTCACGGCTTCAATTTCCTGGCTGCTCAAGCTATGGGTGCAAATGAAGAGAGACCCAGAAGTTTCCCTCTTTAGCTATCTTGAGTGTGTATACACAGAAGCGCAATATTGTGTCTTGCTTCTAAACCAAGCATGGGGTGCAGCTTGTCAAAAAGAATAAATTTTAGTGGGTGGACTGGAGAAATATGAAAAATAAATAAAACCAGCTGCATACGGTGGAGGTGGTAGTTGGTGCCAATAACTGATTCATTTTCTCTCTGCATGCACTCATTACGTGGAGAAGTGGTTTTCTTCGCAGGCTATGTAATGAGTATGTCCGCCCCCGACCATGCAAGCCCCAGAGCTGCAGTAAAGAGGTCACAGGCAATCGGTAGACTAGAGCTCTGGTTTGCATTTGCTCTTAATTTTTTTATGAGGTATGTTAATCGCCACCTCACTCCCTACACTTTATAATGAGAATGACACTTACACTTTCACCTTACTAAGTGTTTCTGAAAGGCTTTCAAATTTAGGTCATGAGTTTTATTATGACTATATTATTAAATTTGAACTACTGCTACACAGCACTCAATGGTAAATAAGTTCCAGGGGATTTGGCTTCTGTCTACCTAGCATGATATTTTGCTGCTGGTATAATCTAACAGAGAGCTTTCTGAAGAGATGCAAATTTGCTATAAAGTAACACCCCTTCTCTTTGTAATTAAAGCAAGGCTAAGAATAACTGTTTGTTTGGTTAATTGTACTGCAAACCAAAGCAAGTGTCAAGTTGCCAAGACTGCTCAAACTCTGTCTCCATTCTCCAAGTCTCCTGATCATCATCTTCATGGGTCTTTTAAAAAAAAAAACCCACTATCCCCATCTCCGAGCCTGCATTTGGGACAAGTAGAAGCGATGTCACCCAGACAACCAGCTGTACTTTGCTCCACAGACCACACCTGTATCCTGAATGGTCTCAGGATGTGACCATTGCTTAGTCAGCATCTAAATAGGTGCCTAGAAATCTCTGTTTTGGCTGGTATTATACATATGTACACAAATGTCCAGAGATATATTTTTAGTGTATCACTTCTTCTGAAACAGAGCCTACCTGACAGATTAGCATTCACCTCTAATTTGTGGGATGAAATAACGAATATGGGAGATGCTGCTGCTTTTCTACACAATGAGCTGTGGACAGTTTTGGATCAGCTTTTTTCTTAGACTGGATGTTAAGAAGGAGCAAAGTTGTTTCCACAGTTGCTTGCCTTGTTTGTCACCTACATAATGTTTTTTGGCTTTGTTTTCCTTTAACCACTGTCCCCAACTCCTTACAATGGTCCCCTTTCACATGTTTTGGTATATCCGAACAAGCTTTGCTCAGGAAACATTACTGGGTGAGAAGAGAAAGAAAACCATCCACAAACACGAACAGACAAGCTGGCATCAGTGGTCCATGCTTGCTCTGCTGGAGTGGTACCAAACAGCAAAACCCCAGAATCTCACAGATACAGCAGGGGACAGAGCAATTTGCTAACCTTGGTGGGATCAATCTCAGATTGTAGACATCTAGAAACTGGCACATGGTTTCTCTTCACTCTGTGGACATCCACACAGAGATCACAGTAAGGCCAATTTCCGTGGTTCTGAGGCCTTGGTCTTTGTTAATCATGCACATTTGTCTGTTTTTTGAGATTGCATTTCCATCTCAGTATTTCTACCTTCCTTTATTTCCCTCCAAACCTCCATATACCCCTCCCGACTTGCCTTCAAATTTATCCTCAATTTTTCATCACTTTTTATTGCATGCATACATGTATTTGTATATACATAAGTTCTTCAACATAACCCTTTGAATACATATCATGTTATTAGTATGCATGTTTTCAGGCTGGCACCAGAAAACTAATAGGTGTCCTCATCCCTGGGGAGGACTACCTCTCCTCCTCCGAGCTTTGCTCAAATGCCTGTAGTTCATTGAGCTGAGCCTTCATGGGCTTTGCCCCACACACTTTGGCAAGTTAGTTGGTCAGACTTTATGGATGTAGGTTCTAAAGTTACAAGGTCACACAAGATCTCAGAAAAACTCTCATCCTCTGGCTCTCACTACCTTTAAGCCTCTTCCTTTGTGATGTTCCCTGAGCTTTAAGTGTGGGAGTGTTTTGTAGTCCTCTTGACACTGTGCTCAACAACTCTGCATACTAATCGGTTATGGTTTTCTGTTGGGGTCTTCATCTGCTGCAAAATCTCCTTGCCGAAGAGTGATGGGAACTGCATTTATCTGTGCATAGGAGGGCGTGCTCATGGAGTGTTGCTATGGATTGTGCTAGTTTAGTACATCAGGTGTTGTAGATTTTCCTCCAATAATTATGATCTCATTAGTGCTGATCAGTTATCTAGGTTTCCTGTGCCAGTCATGATATCCTTACTGGAGAGTGGATCTTCAATCTGATCAGAGAGCAGTCAGTTACTTCTAAGTCAACTGTGTGCCACTGTGGTTTCTGTAGGGCTTCCTGTCATGCTGGACATCCATGTGGTTCAGAGGCATCATATGTGGGTTGGACTGCTGGTGATAGTACACGTAACTCAGGGTATAATCATAAAGTCTTAATGAACTTTCCTCTTCTGGGCTTATGGTGCTCCTCATGAGAGTCAAAACACTCTAGAAATAACTCCAATGCTAACCTTAGAAACCTTCTTTTGAGTTGTTGGCTGGGCTGTATACAAGAATCCCAAAGCATATAGCCTACTGCTGTTGCCCTTGGTTACTCCACAGAGATGGAAGGTAAATACTACTGAGGACACCCTGCACTTCAGACACAGCTTCCAGAGGTTCTGAGTTAGAACTGGCTTTGATAATTTATTCCTGTGAACTAGCTTTCATACCAAAGGGCACCATGGAAGCTTCCAATGAAGGGAAGCAGACAGCAGTCTGACTTACACTCTAGTTCAACTTGTCAGTGTCTTCTCCATCATAGCATCACTGCTGCATGTACAATAGACAGGATATTTAACTTACCCTTCTTTTCATTAGTAACTTAATGCTACAGGAACTAGAAAAATTGATCAGTTGCTAAGAGTGCCTACTGCCCTTGCATAGGACCCAAGATCAGCTCCAAGGTCTCAAGTTGGGCTAAACAAAATTATCTATACGTCTGCTTTCAAAGAATCCCAAGCCCTCTTCTGGACACTTTGAGCACCTGCATTTCATTTGGATATAACCATACATACAACACACACATACATACACACACACACACACACACACACACAGACACACACATCACCCTAATAATAAACGATTCTAAAACAAATTAAACCAATAAATAATTGCTACCCTATTTTAAATACCTTAAAATAAAATGATAAACAGGCAATTCTCTAAGGCTTTCTTTACTAAATAGGAAAATACTTATTGATTCAAATAAATAAATTTTATATAACATAGAATGGTTGGACAATAACTTTGTTAGTTGGTAACATTTCCAATATGAATAGGATATGTTATCTGTCATTATTCAAGCTACTATTGACCCCTATATAAATAAAGATTGATCTATTAGAAATATGAAATAATTTATATTACAGTCAGAGTGCAGCGACTTAAAAATTTAGCCTTAGCTTTCCCAGAGTCATCCTTTCACTGAAGTAAATTAGAATGTACAATACATTGAGATGTTTCTGTATCTCTAAGTGTTATGTGATCTGGACAATGTAAAGACAGTTGTTGCTTTAAAAATTAAGGGAGCTTTGCGTGGTGATACACACCTTTAATCCCAGAGGCAGAGGCAGATGAATCACTCTGAGTTCAAGGCCAGCCTGGTCTACAAAGTGAGTTTAGGATGACAGCCAGGGCAATCACACAGAGAAACCCTGTCTTGAAAGATCCTCCCCCCAAATGTTGAATGTTTGTTGATAAGTACACAATTATATAGTGACTAACAGATGGAATATTGTGGTCTTATATATACATATATATGTATGTGTGTGTGTGTGTGTGTGTGTGTGTGTGTGTGTGTGTGTGTGTGTAAGAGAGAGAGAAAGAGAGAGAGAAAGAGAGACAGAGAGACAGAGAGAGATTAGGAGTATAGTGGGACTGTATCTCAGCTATGAAAATTATTAATATTGGTATTAGTATTACCAATTAGTATTGGTAAACTGTTATTTTATTTTCTTATTGCTGCTCATATTTCCTGCTAGCTTTTCCTTACTATATTAGCCATCTAATATTTTTATGACCCACAAAACAGAAATAATATTTGCACAGTATCTATTGTGTAATTATGGTATATTATATATTATACTTAGATTCATCTTTCAAAAACTCTCATTAAGTATAAAAACATCAATATTTTTAGTATAGTTCAAAATCATCTAACAAGCTATATATTACTAATTTTATATTAGAAATTTTAATTATTATTTTGAGGTTATATTATAATTATACCACTCCTTTTTCTTCCTCCAAATGTACCCATATACCTCTTCCTCCTCTCTTTTACTTTCATGTCCCCTTTTATATTAATCATACACACACACACACACACACACACACACACACACACACACACACATACACACAACCAGGTCAATCCCTATAATGTTACTTGTTATATGTATGTTTTCAGGGCAGACCACTTGGTATTGGCCAACCAGTTGGTGTGCTTTTCTCTGCAAAAGACTATTTCTCCAGGTTATAGGATTCTCTCATTATTTGTAGTCCTTAATGTAGGGTTGAGCCTTGTGAGAGGTCCCCAATCGATGTCTATTGGTATTGTCTTTGTTCAGTTCATGTATAAGCAGTCATATTGGTGAGTCCTCGTGGGTAGAGGTTCTGACATTCCTAGGAGACACAATCTGGCATCAGATCTTTGTGTAGTTCAGCATGACTTAGACCTGCTGATTCTTCTGGTCTGGCTTGTACACTGAGATTGGACTCAGGGTTTCCTGCAGGCTCCTCAAGCATTCTTCCAACTGAGTTGCATCTTCAGCCCAGGGCAGGGGTGTTGACAGTGGTTGTGCTTGTTTAACAGTACTGATTATTCCAACATTTGAGTGCTGTAGTCCTGCGGTCTGTGTGTGATAAGGCAAAGTTTCCGTTTTATAAATAGTCGGTATTTGCCAGGAGATGCTGTGATTGTTTACAAAGAATATATAATCATATTCAGCCTCATTAGTAAAACGTATTGTCAGAATTTCTTTTCTAATAGGACTCCCAGTATCCTCAAACCCAGGCTCAAATGGTTCAACAGACACTTGCCCAGAATCAATTATTCCTCCATTTTCACACGAAAGGGAGGGGGAAGGTATTACAATACACAGTATGAAGTGGAGAACCCTCTTTTTAAGTGGGAGCAGTCTACACTACATGTGTGAGGGAGGTCGCATGAATGAGTTTTCTTAGCCTATTTTCTTTCTTTTTTAAAAAAAAAATATATAGGATAGATACTGAATTTCATTCAGAAATTTAGACCCAAGACAGGAAAGATGTTTACTTCAAGTTTGACAAATACAAATAGTCACATTACCCTGAATGTAACATTTATAGAACTTATGATTGTCACCTGGTTCTATCTGCTGTATGTAGTTCGTTTTATGCATGTGTAATAAAATCAATGTATATGGAAAAAAAAGAAAAAATACTTCAATTGGTTCACTTTACATCCCAATTTTAGCCCCTCCCTCTTTGCCTCCTGATCCCACCCTCCCTCCCTCCCTCATACCCTCTCCCTCCCTCCTCTAGTCTTCAGAAAGGGGAGCCCTCCTCCCCTAACATCTGACCTCAGCCTATCAAGTCTCATCTGTACTACCTGTATCCTCTTCCTCTGTGGCCTGACAAGGCTGCCCCTCCATGGGAAGTGATCAACATTGGGGGCAGGGGAAGAGACCATGTCAGAATTCCCTACTCCCCATATTGTGGGACCCACAAGGAGACTGTGCTGCCTATCTGCTACATCTGAGGAGAGGGTCTAGGTCCTCCTCACACATGGTCCTTGGTTGATGCATCAGTCTGTGTGTGTGTGTGCGTGTTGTTGTTGTTGTTGTTTGTGTTGTTGTTGTTGTTTTAGGTGAGTTTACTGCATTTTCATTTTTTTTAATGTTACTTATTTTTATTTAAATAATTTATTTAGATTACATCACAATTAGTATCCCCTCACTTGTATCTTCCCATTCCCCTCTTCCTCCTTTCACCCTATTCTCCTCCCCTAGGCCTGTGACAGAAGAGGACCTCCTCCCCCACCATATGATCACAGCCTATCAGGTCTCATCCAGATAGCCTGATTCCCCTTCCTCTGGCTGCCACCAGACCTCCCCACCATGGGAACATGATCAAAAAGGAGTACCAGAGTGCATGGCAGTCAGTCCCTGCTCTCCACACAATGGTGGAGAATGTGCTATCCATTGGTTAGATCTGAACAGGGGGTCTAGGTTTACTGCATGCATTGTCCTTGGTTGATATAGCAGTTTGTGTATGCCCCCGCCCCCCGAGTCCAGATCTACTAGCCTTGATGTTCTTGTAGGGTTCTAGGAACCTCTGGGTCCTTCTATTTCCCCATTCTCCCATACATCTCTCACCTGGATTCCCAATAGCAAGTCCCGGCATCTGTCCCAATTTCCTGCTAGTGAAGACTCTCGGAGGACATCCATGTTGGTCTAGTATCCAATTAAAAATGAGTATATACCACGTGTATCTTTCAGGGTCTGGGTTAACTCATTCAGGATGAGGACCATTTCTAGTTCCATCCATTTGCCTGCAAATTTCAAGATTCCCTTGTTTTTAATAGCTGAGTAGTATTACATAGTAATAATGTACCACAGTCTCTGCATTGTAATGTGGTTATCCTGTATCATGTCATTAATATCCACCTGTGAGCGAGTATATACCATGCACGTCTTTCTGAGTCTGGGTTACATCACTCATTCTTAGCCGATTTTCAACCCCAGTGTTTAGTGTGGTCACTGACAGCTCAGATTGGCCCTTGTCTTCTCATTCCTCATAGTTTCCTCATAATTATATAATAATAATAATAATAATAATAATAATAATAATAATAATAAGAAGAAGAAGAAGAAGAAGAAGAAGAAGAAGAAGAAGAAGAAGAAGAAAAGGAGTAGCCTTCATGGGGACAGGCAGCACAGCACACAGCTTTCCTTACTGCATTAGAATGATTATCAGATGGAGGAATCTTGCTCATAGTCATTATTTTATTATTATTATTTTTATTATTATTATTATTATTATTATTATTATTATTATTATTATTATTATTATTATTATTAACTTTATATCCAGATCATAGCCCTCATTTCTAATTTCCTCCTAGCTCCACTATCCCCCACCTTCCTACTATACCCCCTAGTTCAGAAAAAGGGTACCCCCCCTCTAACAAACCCCAGCATATCAAGTCTCCTCAGTACTGAGCTCGTCCTCTTCCCCTGTGGCCTGGAGAGGCAGCCCAGCCAGAGGGAAGCAGGCAACAAAGTCCATGTCCGAGACAGCCCCTGCTTCCCTTACTAAGGGACCCACATAAAGACCCATCCCTACATATGTAGGGGGCCTAGATCCAATCCATGAATGATCCTTGCTTGGTGTTTTAGTTTCTGTATGTCTCCCTGAGCCCAGGTTAGTTGATTCTATTGGTCTTTTTGTGGAGTTCTTTTCACTTCTGGATCTGCCTATCCTTCCCCCTACTTTTCCACAAGGCACGCTGCCCTACACCTAATGTGTAGCTGTGAGTCTCAGCATCTATCCACTGCTGAGCGAAGTCTCTCAGAGGACAATTATGCTATTACCTCATGGTTTTATTTCAGAAATAACCACTCTTGGGCCAAACAAGCCATTCATGATCAGTCTCAATTTTCTTATATGCAAAATAAAAGTACTTTTTTATTACAGCTTCTGCTCCAGTTATAAGTTAAATGTGTTTGAAAATAATATATAAATCCCCAATTAAATTGTACTGGAAGACTAGTGATTAAACAGACTTGTTTGCTACTCAGCATCTTTTCATAAAAAAAAAAACTGTTTCAACATGTCTAATATTTAGAATCCTGTCTGTTTTACATAGTAGAGTTGCCTCTGTACTGCTATAATTTGCTTTAAACATCATAGAAATATGCACAATATAGATAACCATGTGTGTGAGTGTGTGAGTGTGTGTGT
Source organism: Acomys minous (assembly GCF_964271855.1). NCBI lineage: Eukaryota > Metazoa > Chordata > Mammalia > Rodentia > Muridae > Acomys > Acomys minous. Next base: position 4,022,069 of record NC_140494.1, on the reverse strand, counting down.
GTGTGTGTGTGTGTGTGTGTGTGTGTATGTGTGTGTGAGGACACATAGTCAACATACATGGTGATTTATGTTCATGCTTCACCATCATCTGTCTATCATCTTCACAATTTCAATATTGTCTAACATGTTTTAGTTAAATCAGGAATTCTAAAACTATTATCTACCTCTTCTGTGGTCTATATTTTGGTTCTTTAGCATATAAAGAAAGTATATGGGCATGCCTCTTACAGTAACTACTTCTGCAATACTAATTTGGATAAGATTTACATTATACTCAATCTGCACCATTGTTTAATCTCTCCTTTGTTTCTACTTTTTGAAATGACGTGGCCATTATAGTGTTATGAGTAAGGCAATTGGTTCTCCCACGGTGCCTCTACATGCTCAGATAATTGCCTAAAGAAGTGCCGTTGAGATTTCCAGAACCCCAGTGTTCTCTGCTGCTCACTTCACAGTGCACCTCAGCTACCTGTTCAGCTAGGACTCTGCTGTGCTAAATGGGCTTTGAGTGCTTTGGAAGGCCCTTTCTAGTTTTTCCCATTAGTAGCTCGTCAGCTTTATTCTGCAGGAATATTTTCACCAGGCAACTAATGTATTGGCAAACACACACACACACACACACATACACACACACACACACACACACACACACACACACACACACACACACATACAGATTGTATATTTTGAACTGTAGAAGTATGTATACATTGTGGATAAAGAAAACAGATGTAGCCAATTTCTTTTTGCCTTACCTTAATCATTCAATACAAAAATTTTTACTGAACATTCTATGTTCAATGATGATAGTTTGGCTGCCCAGAATTCTGACCTTTTATTTATTTTTATTCCCTCAGTTGGCACACACTTTGCCTTATTGAGGCTTAGACTTTCCACTGGGTGCTGAGACCATAATGGCATGAAATTTACAATCAAGATAAAGATCTTAATTGTTTTATTTTTATTCTTGACTCAGAAAAATACTTCATTTCATAAAGGGAATGGACAATAAATGTTCCAATTAGAAGAGTAGCAAAAATTAGTCTTATGCTGGTCTAAGATGATAAGAAAAACAAAATACCGAAACCGGCATAAGGTAGATGTGGTGGATTCCTATAATTTGGGAGGTTGAAGCCTTGAGGATCAAAAGTTCAAGACAAGCCTGGGCTACATGAGATCCTAACTTAATTTTTTGTAAGGTATTTATCCAATATAATTTTCCAATTTAATTAACTTTAACCTGCTTCTCAACATCTCTGGGGGAACTAACTTCTTCAGAAGTACTCTATTCTGAGTCAATAGGCAAAGATACTTAGGATGGTTAGAGGAGTGAACTTAGTGCCAGCTTTGGCCAGAAGACACGTCTCCTTTAGGAGGAGGTAGGTTTGGTTTAGTTGTATTTTCCAGTAATAGGAAACCAATAAGGATCATGATGACCTTTGTGCCGGGTGTGACAGCATGGCTTTAATCCCAAAACTGGATAGCAAAGGCAGGAGGATCTTTGTGAGTTCCAGGGCAGCAAAAAGCCCTTAGACTCTCGATATATCTACAAAAAATGATCTTTCTACAGTTGTTTTGCCATGTATTTGATTTATGTAGATATACAGATCTTAAAAAAGATCTACATATCCAACAACTAATGAAAATTACTTAATCATGTGGAGATTGTCTCTTCATTTGAAACTTGCTTAGGAATATTTTGAAAATATGTGATAAATGAATTCCTATGCACCACAAAGCCATGAGTCAAACATGAGTCAAAAATAAAAGGAGACAGCAGATCCTGTCTCAACCTTCTGTCTTCTAATAATTTTAGTACAATGCAATAAAAAAGTAGCAAGTATAAAATAAATGAAATGAAAATGCAGTAAACATGTATTTGTCTCCGTATTGAAACATAAGGAGTGTAAGGATTCATGCATCACACCAATTACCACAACTTAAAAGCTAAAGTATAGAATGGATCAAAAAACAGAGACAGTGTGGCACATAGGAGGAAGCTGGGGAGGTTTAAGAAGACCAGGAATGACATAGGAAATTATCCCAAACTTATTTTCTTATCTGACATAAATCTTCTAAAGAGAAACTTACTATTCACAGAGAGTAGTTAGAGCAGAATTTCAAAACCTAAGACACACAAAGCAATATGTACCCTTAAATTGCACAATCTCACAGTTCTTTACAATGTGAAGTTCAGAACTGTAAATATAAACATATGGTGCCGTTATGATGTTCTAGGTTAAAAGAAAACAAAATGAAATGCTCATAAATTAATCAATTATCATAGTCAATTTTAAAATCTCACTCCTCAGGGAGCTAGAGAGACAGTCCAGGCTGTTACAGAGAACCCAAGTTCAGTTTCTAGCACCTACACTGCGTGGCTCACGACCTGTAACTCCAGATCCAGGGGATCAGACAACCTCTTCTGGATTCTGAGTGTGAGCACATACACTCACACATAAATAAATTTAAAAAAAGATCTTTGAAATCTTATAACCATTAAGTATGTATAAATAAGGTAGATGATGATCGGATTTTAATTTCACTTGTATTAGACAGATACAGATAGCTAGATAATGATGATAGATATTAGATAGATCGATGATAGATAGATAGATAGATAGATAGATAGATAGATAGATGATAGATAGATAGATAGATAGATGATAGACAGACAGATAGATAGATGATAGATAAATAGATAGATGATAGATAAATAGATAGATGATAGATAGATAGATAGATAGATAGATAGATAGATGATAGATAGATGATAGATAGATAGATGATAGATAGATAGATGATAAATAGATAAGATATATTTTATGAAATTGCTATATTAACATAATTGATTAACTTAGCTGCTTGGTCTACATAGATCATGTGTCTTCTATCTATGATGCATACCTAAAAGACTGATTGTCATCTTATAGCTTCGATCTGGGCAGTTGGGCAGGGACATGGAGACTAAAGGAAGACTGTCTTCCCTTCATAAGCCCAGTGAGATTGGGTATGAGAGCAACTGGTGAAATTCATTTTAATAATGTGAGCACAATTTTGAAATTTACTAACTGTGTGTATGAGTTTATTAAACGACAATATCAAGCTACTGAATCAAGAAGAGCTAACAGCCATTGTCTGTAAAAAGTGAATTTGGAATAGTGGAGTGGCATACGGTTTATTTTGCAGATGTCTATCAGAGATGTAATTTTTATATAATTACAGGAGGTCACATTGTATTCACCTCATTAAGAAGAATTTTAATATGACTGAGTTATGAAATTTCAAAATATTCAATGTATAAATGAATCACTACCCAGAAGACTGATTATAAGCATTTCATGCTACGTAACATTAATTTTCTTTCAGACAGTAACAAATCGAGTAAGGTGTGAGGATAGTGACACTGTGCTGGCTTTCACACATTGGCTTACTTTGCATTTTATTTAGACTGCATTTATAGAGACTGATTAAATTATTTTGTTATCTCCATAAACACGGCAACATTATGGAGTTTTAATTTTGACAACTACATTTGCTCTAAGTTTTTCTTTTCTTTCTTTCTTTTTTTTTTATTTTTGATGATGCAGCGTAGGAATTTGAATATATTTGTTTGGTCTTAGGATGTGCAACCTGAAAGTTTCCTCCGGTATCAGCAGCCTCCAATGTGGATATGTTTAATTTGCTAACTGCTTTGCTTATATTCCAGAACAGCCCTGTAGCATAGCACCAGTACATTCACTTGTCCCATAATTGCCATTTGCAAATCATCTTTTATAGAACCTGATCAACAGACTTCGCAAAATAATTTCCAGAAATGTAATTTTTCACCACCTCCTTTACAATCCATCAGTGTAATTTATAACTGTCATTTGAAAGCTTTAATTTCCTGGTAGGAGTTGCCTTATTGTGCACTCAGGATAAAGGATTAGGGAATGCTATATTTCTTAATGTGAATGTTCCGGCAGACAGAGGTTTGCTTTTCAGGGCTCTGCTCACTAAGCTGATCTCCCTCAAACCCACGCCATCCAAAAGGTAATTTCCACACCCTCTTTCTCATGCTCATCCAGAAAAGAGGGGTAAGAGCTTAAAGCCAGGAAATCATCTCCAGTGAATTTCCATATAATTTAACTCTTGGCTGCTTTTCTGTACTTTGAGTTTCCTTAGAACTGAAGGTCAAGAACAGCAACACACTGAAAATATGTACATAATATATGCTGTCTCCATCAGTCCTCTGGGCTTCACAGGAAGTGTCTACTAACTAATTCTTCTAGTGTATTTTTTGTAAAAATTTCAGAAACAAGAATCAAAATCTCTGCAGGACTTGTCATACTGTGGATGACAAAGATAAGGAAAACTTGGAGTTTAAGCAGTCCCTGTGGACCATTCACTACTATGCAATGTTTGTACCAACAGAATTGAGCATCTTTAATAAAACAATAACAAGAAGAAACCAAAATAGGAACACAGCCAAGTTTGAGTAAGTGCTCTTTTCTTCATAATGTGCAAGTATATTGAAATTGGTTGTAGAGAAATATTAATAATTATAAGTAGTATGCAACATTTAAATTGTCTTAGAGATCTTGAAGATGGACAAAAATTTTTAAAGTTGACCGCACTATTTCAAAAAGTGTTAAGTGGATTTATAACATCTCTGGTATCATGCTCAAGGCAAATAGTGATCAAAGGTTATGTTATTAAATCCCAAAATGCTAAGATTGAGATATTTCACCATAATGAAATAATATTTGGTTAAAATTAACTTTGTAGTTGGTAAAATTTGCAACTATCCCTGAAGAAAGTATATAAAAATTTTAATCCTTAATTGAATTACTTAGCTTGAATACTTTTAAATTAATTGAATAATTAAAAATAGACAAAAGTATTCTTTGAATAATATCGAAAGCGAACTAAATATACCCAAAAATTAAAATAAGAAAATTTAATGGTATGCAACATGAATAGTCCAAAATAACCAAGTACTGAGAGAGTCTGTGAGTCTGCTTAAACCTTTTAAATAATGCTTTTTACTTTTTGAAAATTTCATACCTATATTTAATATACCATTGCCCTCTCTTGACCCTCCCGACTCCAGATGACCCCCTTCATCTTCCCTTCTAGTTCCTCTCCTACGTTCATACATATCTCTTACATTTTGTGGTGTGGGGTGTGAGTCCAAGTTTAGTTGGAGTTGTTCACTATGAGCATGGGTAGAAGACTATTTACTAGCACAGAAGCCATCACCATTGGCTAAGCCGATGAGGGGGATGAATGCCCAACCACCATGACAGAATGTGGAAAGGCCCAACCTGGTCAGCTATTATGCAGGAAGCCACAGGTGCTGTGTGTTCATAATTGTAAAAGCTATGTCATAGCCAGCAGATGGGGTTTTACGGCACTCCTTCCTGTTCTATGGCTCTCACAGTATTTCTGTTGCTACTTTTGCAACAGTTTTTGGCCTTAGAGACGTGTTGCAAGTGATTTGTTTAGATCTGAATGCCCAATCATCCCTTACTCACAGAACTTTGACCTGTTATGATTCTCCTCATAAGAGGTTTCTCTGACTAAGTCTGAAGCCAACACTAGTCTATGGGAATCAATATAAACACTTACAAGATAGTTGACAAAATATCCACTTAGCAAATCATCAGTAGTAGATTTCTCTTAAGACCTGTGACCTCCCTAGCCAGAAGGTTCCCTCACCCCTTAATCATAGGTTCTCCTCCTATGTAGCGGGTCTCAAATCCAATCATAAAGTAATTGGTTAATTCTAACACAGCCCTGCCACCATTTCACCAGTAGATATAGTTTATCTGTCACATCAGCTGTTAAAATATAACAGTTGTCTGTGTTTCATTCACTGTGAGTGTGTTAGAATGCCACTGTGATCTTCAGAATCCACAGCCTGGCAAAGCTACTGATAAAATTTCTTCCCCAACAGCTAGTGTAACACATAGCTCCATATGTATGTTGGCCATCAGGGAAGAAGGCTCTACTTTAAGTGGGTTTGAGATGTCTGTGTTCTGCATCCGCAGTGTGTTGTCTTCAGCACTAGACAGTTGCCATGCAATTGGGATGGAAAACCAAGAGAAATTGCTGTTTGATATATTTTGATGCTAATTACTGCTTGCTGTCTCTGTGCCCCAAGATTGCTATGTAACCTTGCCTAAAACTTTATTCCTATTTGACCAAGAAAAAGCCAACACCCCTGGGCAGGCAAATGGGATGGGCGTGGCTAAGATTCCTGGGCGTTGGGGACAGAGAGAATCTTGGGAGAAGAAAGAGAGAAAGGAGAAGGCCCACGCCACGGTTTGGGAGGAGGAAGAAGCACAGGGCCGTCATGGATGGAGAGTTTGGCCCATATGACAATAACTAGCAAGTGTTTGGGATTGTGGATTGGAGGTAGCTAGACAGAAATTATTAGAAGCAGATGGCATGGAATTGGGGCAGGGAGGTATAGAAGGCAGTTTAGGGGATTAATATCTGACCTGTCCCATGTTAACTAAGGCTATTTTAAAATATAACAGTTGTTTGTGTTTCATTGACTGTTAGCGGGTTAAAAAACAACTGTAAAAATAATTAAAGGGCAAATAATACACATTATTAAGTCATGATGCTAAATTAAGCACAACAAATGACAGTAGTTTTTATTGTTTTGAGTGCTTTGGAATATCCATGGCCAACAATTCAAAACTATATATATATATTTTACAATACATTAAAATATGTATTAATCTATTAGTTTATAAGTAGTAGATGACTATGTGGATTTTAATAAATCTGTGGATGTGCTGAATCCCACCTTTAATTTATCCTTGTTGTCTCACCTCATTCCCACATAAACTTTTCCATGCCTATCATCCTGCAACTCTATTCCATGCTGTATGTGGCAAGCATACAAATGTCACTTTGTCACTTTAGAAATTAAAATTAAACACAAGACAGTTACCATACAAGGGTATGTATATCCATTTTCTATAATCAAACGTACTCATATGTGTTTTGTTTCTTCTTGAGAGCAGTTTCTCCATTGTGTAGCCCAGGCTGATCTTAAAATCACACTCATTCTCCTGCCTCAGCCCCCTAATGCTTGGATTACAGTCATGTACAGTTTACATAAATTCTTCAAAATCGACTCTTCCACAGTTTCATTTAATTTATGCCATGGAGTAAAAAGGAAACATATTTGCATCATATGTATAATATGCATTTGTATATGTAATATATATGCATATATATGATAACAAGGGCTATGCTTTACATTTTCCATAGAATGGAAACATTATTCATTTTAGAGTATATCATATCACAAAAATATAGAAAGTTAATCAAATTTTGAGCAGGTATTCCAAAGGTTTTACTTTGGCATTGATTTTCTACCTGAAATTATCTCAGACTGGTGCAATAAAAATGTAAATTCCAAGAGAATTTGGATATAAACAGTTGAAGCAAAGAACTAGGAAAGAAGATTTGAATTTGTGGTTGCCCTATGGGTTACAGGCTCTGAGAGTGTGAAAACTACTATCAAGTCTTGTGAGTTCATTCTAATAGAAGATAATAAAAATGAATAATAATTTTAAACACTATTACTATAGTGATTCAGAATTATAAAACACTCTAACACATCAATTATTTCTTTTATTTTTAAATGTCAGGAACAACTTAATTATTTAACCATGATTCTATAGAAATTTTATTTAATATAAATAACATAAATTTTTATAAAGATGCAGAGATTGTATAAATGAAAAAATATGATACAATATAAAATAGTAAATAGTGAAAGTATTGAAAATTATAACTGCTACACTAAATGGTTCTGGGAGTAAAAGCTAAACATAAGTTTAAAATTAGGATAATTATTTAAAGGTCTGCTATTAGGTATCATTAAAATTTTAAGACTCATTTCTTTTTTATTATTGCATCATTTCTCCCTTTCAATTCCTCCATCTAAATCCCCCTACTTAGGTCTTCTTGTTCTTTTTCAGATTCATAGCCTCTTTTCACATAAAGAGCTGTTACAACGCAAATATCTATAATGAATACATACAATCACTAAGTTTGTATAATGCTTTCAGGGCTGATGATTTGGGATTGGATAACCAACTGGTGTGATCTTCCCTAGGGAAACTGTTAAATGTCTTATGGATTAGTGAGACAGGTTTTTATAGTAAGACATGTTTTACAACATCAACAATGGTATAACTATGATTAAAGTGGTAACACAATTTTCCTTTGCTGAAAAAGCCTAAATAGGATTTCAAGCTATTCAAAGAAACATTTTGAAAGATATGGTGGCATTAGGGATGAAGTTATTTATAGAACGCCCTGAGAAAGTGTTATATTAGGCAGTTTACTCTGATAATGTCATGGCATGTGATTTATGAAATATTCAACTTTGTCCTCCATGTTTTTAGATGAGCAACTAAATAGAACATATTTTACATATTAATGACCAAAATAATTAGCATTTATAATAATGTAGATATTGGAAATTTAAATATATCAACTAAAAGCAGCTATGTACGCTATTGCAACTTTGCGCTTTTTTGTCTTTTGTTTTTTAATTTTTATTATTTTTTAATTTATTTTAGCTATTCCAACTTTGAAGACTAATGTTATTGGTTGTTTTTCTGTCTGGTATACAGTTGTTAATTATTCCTTATTGCTGTTATTATTATTATTATTGGGTTTTTTAAATAATATATTCTGATCGTGGTTTCTCATCCTCCATGTCCTCCTAGATCCTCCCTACCTTCCCACCATTGCAGATCCGTGCTTCCTTTCTCTCTGTTTATAAAACAAACTGACAAATTAGAAAATAAACACAGAATATAACAAAACAAACAATGAAGAAAATACAGAAAAGCAGACACACAAACACATACACACCAGTACATACAAAAGGCAGCATAATGCTTAATGTTTAGAGAGGGCAGAGGAGCACATTGGATCTTCTTGGGCTGTAAATACACCATTTAGAGCTTTACTGTGGAGGCTGGGAATCAAAGCCCTCTGGAAGAATAGCCAGTTTTCTTAACACTGAGCCATCATCTCTCCTGACCTTATGCAATGATTTTAAGAAAACAGTGGGTTTCCTTGTGACAAGAAGGGTCTGTATGCTGGCCGTTGTGCAGCACCTCTTCTTTTATAGTCTTTGGATATGTCGTGAACGGGTCATATACAGATATCCACATTCCTCAAATCCCGATTTTTTTCTCCTTTGGATGTGTAGAATGTGAGAGATAGGATAGCACACAGTTTCTTTCTAGAGCCTGATGTGAGTAACCATGGCTTTGTAACAGTTTCAGACCACGCTGAATTCCATTTCCCAAAGGGGAGGAGGTTTCAGACAGCCTTTCTAGTAATAGAACTAACAGAGTCACAGATAAGGCACAAATAAGATCTATTCATATACGTTGGTGGAAACATAATATTCAAGAAGTCTCACTACAGGCCTCAGGTGCTGTCTGTGGATATTCTTAGTCTTTGGGTGCCAGAGAGTATGGTTTTGTTAAGTTAATACATTCAAGCTGTTTTTTATCCATTAGTCACAGAACTTTCATTCAGACACAAAAGTTGACAGAGAATGGCTATTCATGGGTTAAAGACAGACCCAGGTTAACTGTATTCACACTCCAGACCCACAAATCCCAAACTGCTCACACTTGTTGCTCCTTATTGTCCTGTTTTGAAGGGGGAGGGGAGGGGGCACACTGTAGAGTCTTGAAATGTGATGGAGCTGTGTGCATTTTGTAGAAGCAGGTGTGTTATCTGCAATGTGTAATGCATAGCTGCCTGATGCTGCTCTCTTGTCTAGGAATTTCCTTTGGCAAAACTCTCCCAAGAGGCATGAGTATCACTAACCAACCTACGCAAAAGGTAGGCCTGAAGGCTGTACTGTCTTAGGTACATCATCGCTTGCAGTGGGTTCCATGATACGCACATGGTGTCTAACATATGGTTTCTGCAGTGCAGTGCCCAGGCACTTCACTTGGACATGTATATGTGCTTATGGAAAGCTATATATAATGTTTGGAGAAACAAAGCACTTTTTTTTTTAATCTAATGAACTTTATTCAGGTAAACCAATGCCATCTCATTGATCAGCAAAACACCCGTCAATATGACATAGGTTAACTGTGCATATCTCCTGGGTAGCAAACTGTGTTTCTCGCCTGCCTTTTATAGTTCTGAAATGATCAGTTTGAAATGTGCTAGTGGTTTTCAAACTTTACATATACATGCAGCTGGTCGTCAGGGAAAGAGTGATTTGACGATCTGGTCTACTGCCCTGATCTGCCCTTCATAGGGGTCTGATTTATATGCTGTCTCTGCTGCCGTTGTTTTCTTCTATCTAGAGAAATTGATTTTATCCTGCTGCTCAAGCTTGTGAGCCAGAAAACACAGTAAAACAAGCAAACGTTGTAAACGACCCAAGGCTATGGAGATCTTTCAATGGGCCCAGGACTCATCCCGACCTCTGGTGGCAACTCTTAGCTCCCTTGAATCTATATCTACTAAACACCCTCAGATTCACCAGTGTGGATCCCATGGACCATGCTTGAGAAAGGAAAGTATACAGGCATGTAATATTTTCTAATATAACATTTAGATGTTGAGAAAATTTGAATACCTTTTCCTGGAGGAGAGATAATTTATTGCTGCAAAGAATTAAAGTACCATGTAAAATAAAGAGAAGGACACAAAGCCTTCAGCACCATTAGGGTAGCTGCAGGGACAATCACAGATACTCAGTGAGAATACTCCTTACTAATACACGTACTAACACACTGCTCATCCACATCCCTTGCAATATTCGGTGAAAGCACTATCACAAATGCATGATGAATTTCCATGTTTGGGGTTGTTTAAAAAAAATAACATTATTGATTCTCACTAAATTAAGAACTCAAAAGACCCACAGGAGACCATGATATATGGAGTAAATTGGAGGTAATTAATTGGAATCTGTCACCTTCCTCCACTTTTCCATATGCTCACGTTCCTGCTGTCCTTTGCAAAATGATGAGACAAAGCAAAAATGAACAGCAATGACAAAAACAAAACAAAACAACAACAACAAAAAAACCTCTAAAATTGTCTATTTCAGCTCCATTATCAGAAAGTTAAATTTACACCTACCCCATGTTTTCTAACATACACCATGATGGAATTTGTTCCATGTTTCATGACATGCCTCATGCTAATATCCGTCTCGTGTTTCATGAGCTGCACTATATTCTTACTGCCCATTAAGACTTATTCTTTCTCTTATTGTCCATTTTTGGTTATTTTTCAATGCTAATTAGAGGTAAACCTATGTATTTAAGATATATTATATATACTGAACTATGATACTTAAAATCCAAGAATCCGGAGTTGAGAAAGACACTCAGAAGGAAAGCAAACACTTTAGAATGCTTGTTCTTTTTTTTTCTTTTTTAATCTTTTTTAGGGTTTACTTTTGTCTGTTTTTGAACTATCATTACTGAATGCAGGCCTCAAATTCACTGAACAATTGAGGTTGCGTTTCTGATCGTCCTCTTTTCTTCCCAAATGCTGGGATGGCGGATGTATGCCATGGCATTCCAGTATAGACCGTTCACTTACAGAATGGAAATATCAATATTATCTGACTAGTGTGGCTGTTGTAAGGCTAAGGGGAAAATGGCACTATGGGCTAGTTGAATTTACATTTATAAATTATGCATGAATTTACATTTATATATTATGCATGAAATAGCTACTGTCTCCAATGATGGTAAAGAAAATTATCATAAGTGAGTCATTAATGATGATGGTAATGCTTGTGAATTCCACAGTGTTTAACATTGTAAACATGATGTTTGTGTTTATGACAATTTCAAATATAGGATTCTTCAAGATTCCCGGAGTGTTGCCACGAGTGTAATAGCAGGCAGTTGGGTCTCTATTTGGAATTTGTTGATGAAGGAACTTATACTTCTAGTCAAATGAAATAATAGCTTTATTTTTAATCTTATGAGAAGATATGCCAATAAGACTTATTCAGAAAATATGTTAGATTGGATTTACTTCTGAAAAAAATGATACAAATAATCTATTTTTGAGTAGGGGTTCGAATTTTACTACACAAATTGTCCTTGGCTGATGCCATAGCTTGAGCAGGACCCCAGGCCCTATCCGCCTGACATAATGTTCTTCTTATAGGTTTCTATGACCCTCTGGATCTTTCTATTTCCCCATTCTCTCATGCTTTTCTCACATAGAATCCCAATAGGATGTCCTCCCCTCTGTCCCACATTCCTAATAAGTGAAGACTTTTATGGGACACTCTCCTTGGGCTAGTATACAGATATAAGTGAGTATATACCATTTGACTCTTTCTGCTTCTGGGTTAACTCATTCAGTATTATCATTTCTAGTTCAATCCATTTGCCCACAAATTTTTGGAATTCCTTGTTTTTAATAGCTAAGTAGTATTCCATAGTGTAAATGTACCACAGTTTCTTTATCCATTCTTCTACTGAGGGACACTTAGGCTGTTTCCAGGTTCTGGCTATTATGAACCCCTACTCAGATCTAGCCAATGGACAGGACATTCTCCGTAGTTGAGTGGAGAGTGGGGTCTGATTTTCACACGAACTCTGATGCCCCATATTTGACCATGTCCCCTGGATGGGGAGGCCTGATGCCACTCAGAGGAAGGATAGCAGGCTACCAAGAAGAGACTTGATACCCTATGAGCATATACAGGGGGAGGAAGTCCCACTCAGTCACAGTCATAGGGGAGGGGAGTAAGGGAGAAAGCAGGAGGGAGGGAGGAGTGGGAGGATACAAGGGATGGGATAAAAATTTAGATTTAATATGAATAAATTAATAAAATAAAAAATAAATAATAAAAACTCTATTTTACCAGTTGTTTATTCAGTTAAAGAACATATAAAGATTGTAGCCACTGTTTTACTGCTTACTTATAGGAAAATATCTATCTAATTTCAGTTTATTTTTCAATAATGGAATGAAAAACATGATGTATGACTATTAATAGCTCTTTCTCTGATGTTTACATTTTAATTAAAATAAGAAACTACCTCTGGGCATTTTAATGTTTTGTTGTAACTTGAGTTCCTGGTCATAGAAATATCAAGCCAATAAAATTTAATGTTACCTTTTAAAAACATTAACATAATTTAATGTTTTTGTCTTTGGGGAGAAAAAAATTTGTAAAGTATATCATGCTTAAAGTTAGTTAACTGACTTGTACAGTTCACTGAGATTTCTTCAATCCCTGAGTCTTTCAAAATTTATCATTGCACTAATTTCCTAGGTTCTCAACATTTGTTCTCTTTTTTCTTTATTCTGTTAATATTTCTATCCAATTATGGACCTTCTATCATCTTTTTAATAAAATATCAAGTGAAGTATAAATGAAAAAAAAGAAATTATTTTAAATAATGGTCTAGGTAAGAGAAGTATGGGAGAATGGGGAAATAGAAGGATCCAGAAGGTCCTAGAAACCTACAAGAAGAACATCATGACAGGCAGATCTAGGGCCAGGGGTTCTGCTCAAACTATGGCACCAGCCAAGGACAATATGTGCAGTAAACATCGAACCACTACTCAGAGCTAGCCAATGGACAGGACAATCTCCACAGATGAGTGGAGAGCAGGGACTGACTTTCATACGAACTCTGGTGCCCTATATTTGATCACGTCCCCTGGATGGGGAGGCCTGGTGGCACTCAGAGGAAGGATAGCAGGCTACCAAGAAGAGACTTGATACCTATGAGCATAAACAGGGGGAGGAGGTCCCCTTCAGTCACAGTCATAGGGGAGGGGAATAGGGTGAAAGCAGGAAGGAGAGAGGAACGGGAGGATACAAGTGATGGGGTAACAACAGAGATGTATTATGAATAAATTAATATAAAAGTAAATAAATAAATAATTCACAGAAGTGAGGGAAATAAGCTGACTTACAATTTTCAGCTCATCTGTCATTCCCATCATAGTATCTCCTCTCCTGGCGGCCATCTTTTTCCCCACTGTCTCCCGTCTCCTTTCATGATCATGACCTGTCACTTGCACCTCACCGCACACTGCACATGTCTAGGATGCCTAGAGAGTGGCCTGCCGCCCAACAACTGCTCGAAGCCTGTTTATCAGACAAGGGGAGGGCAGGACTGCTTGTTTTGACATAGTAAAACTTAATTAAAACATTAATCAGTTGTTTTTGCAAATTCTCTTCACTATTTTCTGTACTTGCAACAGCAAATCACACTAGAGCTATTTAAAGGACTCAGACACAGCTTCAACAATTAATTCCAAAGTCTTCAGCTCTGATTAAATAAACCTACATTTATGAAATGTTGTGCATGTAGTCTACATACGTAGGAAATTTAATATTAGGAAAGCTATAAAGTATATTTAATTTTACCTTTAATATAATTTTATCATGATTATTTAATATGTGTTTTCAAATTGTTTCTATTATTTCCTTAGACACTTAATTTTCAAAAATATTTAAACTATTTCAATATTAATGAATACATAACAATCAGCAATGTGCTACCATAATATTCTGCTCCAAATAATTCTTGTAAAACTTAACACAGTTTGGAGCTTTCAAAATTGCATATTCTTTTCACTCTGAAACTCTAATACAGTTGCCCAGTGCCCAGCAGGACAGTGGAGCACTTCTCAGTTGCTCATAGGTCTAAAGAACAATGCAGTATATCATACCCAGACTTTCTGATATAAAGATTCAACGTTAATTTATTAGCCTTTCTTTACATGTTTATGTGAATCTTATACCATTAATTTATGAAATAAAAAGTTAAAACAGAAAAATACTGAAACTAAAAGTAGGTGTCAGTAAAAGGTCATGTGAGAAGTTAACTGAACATACAATGTGTTCTTTGAGAATCTATGGAGTTGTTAAATTTTTAGGAGTATCTGTCATGCAAACCTAGAGAGGACATAAATATTTTAAATTAAATGTGAGAAAAAAAATATATATATACTGATTTCAAAATTGCTGGGTGATCTGAAGTCCTCTTCTGACTTCTGAAGGCATTTGTACTATTGTAAACATTATGTATTAATATATATATGGTTTAACATAAAATAAATTCATTTTCAAAAACTATGTCGCTTTTTTCTTGACAGTTACAGAGTTCATAGTACATAAAATGTGTGTTTACCAAATACACTTGTCTTCATTTAAAGAAGTCCTATGCTCTATGGTATGCTAGCATAACATATCTATTTTAAAATGTATCACTCTACAGTCTTGCAATAATTATTTTAAACACAGAAGTTCTTTTTAAATTTTTTCTTTCTTAATGAGGAAAGTTGTGTTGCCTGCATGTATGTCTCTGTGAGGGTGTCAGATCTTGGAGTTACAGACAGCTGTAAGCTGCCATGTGGGGGCTGCAGGTAGAGCCTGGGTCCTCCAGAAGAGCAGTCAGGACTCTTAACTGCCGAGCCACCTCTCCAGCCCCCAGTACAGAAATTCTTATCATGGAATAAGAGCATATTGGTTTTACATTTGTGTCACACTGACAGTAACACATACCTTTTAAGTGAAAATAAGGCCAGAAAAACATATGTACAGGTCCCCCTCCAAAAGCATCCCCTTTCGATTCAGGCATAAAGCAGCAGAGCTTGAAGAAGCTTGTACAGGTGGCAGCATTGTGTTTCTCCTGCTCTTCACCAATCCTGAAGCCGCCACCTTCTTACAGGTTTGCTGTAACTAAAAACATTTTGGGAGAAACTGAACTGTGTCTAAGTCCTTCACAGAACATGATACTTGTGATAACCAAACAGAGTATAACACTAAATGATCTTTTTTTTTTTTTTTTTTTTTTTTTTTTTGGCATCCTGATTATAGAGACCACAGATAGGACCCAACCTTGATTTGCTCTTTCAGGCCTATTTATCATGAACATAAGGGACAGTAAATGACCTCATCCTGACAGATTGAAAAACAGTTCTTAATAGATGTAAGACAGCCACAAAGCCCATTGCTGGGTGGATCACAACAGGAGTAGAGTGAGAGCTAGCTGTGGACAAAGCCCACTACAGGCTTCCACGTGACCACAGGAAGTGTAAATGAGGAAAAATCACTGCGGCAATGTTTTGAGGGCTCCTGGGGGAAGTGGTGATCCAGGTCCCCGTTACAGGTGCTGCTTAGCAGTGTGGTGTCCGTCCTTTTCCATGGGCTTTGCTTTTATGGATGCTGTGACTCTGTTAACCTCCCTAACTTGATCAATTGCACTGCAGCTATGTAACCAATTGCGCATCAGATAGCATAGAGATATTTTTATTAATCTCCTCCTGGTAAGTACAAAAGACAGAAAACTCCCTAAAGACTCCTGCCTGGATTGTCTGCAGAGATCAGAAGCAAATAGTTCTTCGCTGCATTATTCTTGCCTGTGTAAGGAGGGTTTGTGTAAGAAATCCCCTGGTGTAAACAGTATTGAAAGATTGTTCTAAAGGATTAAAGCACCACGAATGATGCTGGGGGACGGAGTCTCTTACAGACTGCCTTGACACAACAAGAACTGGGACTTCCAAACTGATCCTCGGCTTCCAAAATGAAGCACAAATAAGCAAGTGAAAACTAAGACACTCACAGAACGAAGACTGGCTAACAACACTTCAGTCAAAACAGCAAGGACTCCATAGCTGCAAGACAGATGGATGTATGCATGCACAGGATGGATCAGGTAAAATTAGAGACAAGGACTCATTTACACACATGTGTACAATCAAGTCAGGTTCAGTCGAAGACAGTAGTCTTATGTGCTTATGAGCTCCCACACTGTATCAAATCAGGTATACAGAACTGATGAAAATAGAGAAAGCTGAAGAAAAGAGGGTCAGGATACAGTGTAGTCATCTACTAAGACTGAGAGTTCAAAACACTTTCCAATTTACCACTTTCTTGCCCATAGCAACGGGTACTTTTTTCCCCCTCTTCCTGCTGCATCAGAAAGTTGTTCAATGTCAGTATGTATTCCCTGAAAAGGAAGCTTGGTCTGGCTGCCATAATAATCTCTTTGGATCACTTAATCATTAACAGCTTAATCCAGCTTTCATCTCCAGGCCAAGGTTGGTAAAGAAGACAAATATCTGAGTCTCAGGCTGGAGCCCACTGGGCAGACTTCTAATGCCGTGACAATATTCTAAAGATTATGGATAAATCTAAAGATTATAAATAAATCACTGGCCCAAATGGCACCTTCTGCCCATCTGCTCTGCCCTCTGGAGTAGTGAGATGCCAGAATGCACTCCAATTATGGCGGTGACGCCTGTCCTGTCGAAGGATGGGAAACTCAGCTAACCTTTTAAGCTAGCGTGTCATGGAAAAGTAAGATAGAAGAGGCTCATTGAATAATCTAAAACGATTGACTTCCTGAATTCACTGAACACATGTTTCAAACTCACTTAATGCTACTCAATCCAAACTTGAAAACATTTTAAGAAGAAAATTACTAGCTGCTGGCAATCCTTGGCAACATTTAAAGAGAAACAATGCTCCCAGGACATGCCATCAACCAGCATGTCCCAAAATGTTTTCCATTCCCAAAGGTCACACAAACAGCAGGGGCCCTTCCTGTGGGTTAAAGACAAAGCAGAAAGCTTTAGTCTCAAACAGAAGATTCCTCCATCCCAGTGAGCCTGAGACTCTATAATGTACTAATTGTCATTGTATTAGGACACTACTAACTTCCCAATGTCCATCCTGTGAGCTAAACATTACATAAGACAGCTGGCTATTTCCAGGGTTCCAACACATGAGACTGCAGGCCAGTCTTCCGTGAATACTTTTTTCACCACAATGGATAATTTTAAAATTCATTTCCCCATAACTGCACTCAGAATTGGAAGAGGCATTATAGTCCACGTGTTTTTCAGATTTCCTTAGCTGGGTTGTCAAAAACTGCCAGCTTTTGCCCTCACGAGGACCCTGTACCGGCTGCCCTCAGAGTTCCAGCACGTATTTTCAGATTTAATTCAGGTAAGGATTTTGTGCCTCTCTTGTGCCTTTTGCCATTTCATAATAACTAGTATCAGCAAAAAGTCACAAAATATTAAGGCAAGTACGATAAAAAAAATTGTCTATGCTATGGTTAAAAGAGGGTCTTGATGGATGAGTTTTGATTCCAGAAAGGTCCGTTCTTCATTTAGTTCCGGAAGCTATAGGAAGATGTCATTACTTTTTATTAGCTATTTTAGTGCCCTTTTGCTCTTTGTGCCTTTTTAAAATCTTCTCACATGTCTTATATTAGAAGTTTGGTGGTAACATTGGAAAGAAAGCAATTTCATCACAGTGGGGCTATATTGGCCATGCTTTCTCTAGCTGTAAATCAAAGACAGAGTGAGACCTCAGACTCTACCAGGTCCCTCCAACAATGAGGCAGGAGCACACAGGGCAGCACTGTCAATTAAGAGGTCCTTGCTTGCTTGGTTTTCTCCTCTGTGTCTGCATAATTACCACAACCTCTAGTTTTCTGGTACTGTCTCGCCTCTTACTGCACAATTAAGAGCCTTGAAGAGAAAAGTTGTAAGATCCGGTTTGGGTACATCCCTATTGCTCCTGCTTTAGCGGGGTTTTTTTCTATTGCATCTGATGCAGTGGTGAGTTTGCCAGCTACATGGCTGGGTCTGGTCTCTTTCTTGTCCTCCAATATTAATTAGCTTGCACTTTGTGCCCAGAATTAGTTTGCACTTGCTGCCTAGAATTCTAGGAACTAATCACATCACAGGGGAATCTCTGCAAGCTTAGAGAGTTTATATCACAACATTAATTGTACAATTAGTCTAAGGTTAGGTGGCACAGGAACCGTGCAACCTCTTGCAGACACCAGAGCATAAATCTAAACTGGAGCAGGACTTTGCTCTCACTGTCACATGGAGGGCAATGAAAATTTCACCTGGATTGCAACTTTTTATCAGCCATCTATGAATGCACTGAGCCAGATATTGATAACAGGGAATAGCTGTTAAGCACTTGGCTCTGGGAACTGACTACAACATTTACGGAGAGTATAAGACAAGTACAATCTATAGTTAGGTATTGTTATTATATACCAGCGTAGCAGGAGTCTAAGATGGAGGTTTTCCACATCACTAAAAATTTTAAGAGCCTTCAGAAGGCTCTTGAAAGAAGGGACACACACACACACACACACACACACACACACACACATACATATACACACACATACACACACACACACACACACACACACACACACACCTTGACATCTAAGGTGAATTTTCTTTGTGGTGGATTTCTGAATTCAAATTAATTTTAAGGTGATATACAAGAATCTAGAGGAATTCGGTGTGACTCTGTCATTCTTTGTCAAGCACAGTGTACCTCAACACTCTTCAGTTTTGTAAGATGAATGTGCTGCATTGGACTTTATCTTATATCTATTTTAATGAAAATAGCACTCATAACTGTAAAATGTAACTACTTTGAGGTAATTTTATATCCTAAGCTTATGGAAAAATACTTCTGTGTTAAGGAGATATTTTCCTTAGTCTACTGCTAGACTTTGAAAAACCAGAAATAAGCTATTTACATAACTAATTAATTGTAACAGAGTATTTATGGTGGAAAACATCAAGATGGAGAGGAGTTTGTGATGTAGCTTTAGCACTGCCTGTGAAAAAAGAAGACAGGATTGGTGATATTCAGGAACAACGCTGAATGCGCAGGAAATTGATGAGTGCGTTTACCTGCTGCTTGTCCGGCAGCAGATGGAAAGTGCTTGCAAGGTGT
Organism: Acomys minous; assembly: GCF_964271855.1. Lineage (NCBI taxonomy): Eukaryota > Metazoa > Chordata > Mammalia > Rodentia > Muridae > Acomys > Acomys minous. Next base: position 4,002,289 of record NC_140494.1, on the reverse strand, counting down.
CCTTGGACGATGCTCATTTGCTGAACCATGACACTGTGTCTGTATTTCCTTTCCAGGTGGAATTTGAGGATCTGGGGCTTGTGAGGTGATGAGGTTACATAACACTAAAGTTTATTGTTTGGTTTAAGACTGCTAATGGAACAGAACACCCTAGAGCTGGCACAGAAGCCCATCCATGCTCTCCACAACTCAGAGACAGAGGTTAAATGTAACAGCCAAGCACGTGCTTCAGGCCAGCTCAACTTGGAACAGGAGGGGCACACTTCAGTTCATCTTTAGCATGCCAGGAACACACACAGGCAGTTTTATAGATGATTTAACTTTGTTCAATGATTCTCCAAAAAAGTGAGACATAATTATTTCATTTCTGACCAGTTTGAGAGTGGTTTGACGATAGCACCAGCACTGCATTATGACAAATACTTGTCAAGAGTCAACAACACATAAGCCCCATGGAAATGGAGCCTTAGCAAATCAGTGTGAAAAATGGACAATGACTCTAGTTCTAGAAACACGATCACCAAAAGAAAAAATGTAATATGAAAAGTTAAAACAGTTAAGCAGGAATCAGATCATTTTATAAACACAGCAAATACAGATACATAATAAAGTCTTAAACAGAAATTAGGTCAATAAAAGTGAACAAAAGATAGAATCAACATATAATGCAAAAAATGCAACTTAAATCAAAAAAAAAAAAAGGAAAGAAGAGAGAAAGAAGTATCTGAAGAAATAATACAAAATAACTCTTCAGGATGAATGAAAGTTCTACATCTGAGGCAAAGGAAACAAGTGAACTTAACATGAGGCAAAGTAAATTAAACCACATTATCTATAAATCAACACAAGAAAATAAAACTCATTTTATTTGTAAAATGATAAGAAAACATTATTTATCAAAAGAAGAGCTGGAAATACAAAGTGATGGTTAGATTGTTATCTGTTACAAATGAAGTCAAGAAGGCATGGAATCATTTTCAACTTTAAAGTAAAACATACTTTGGTTAAGGAAACTGTGGTACATTCACACTATGGAATACTACTCAGCTATTAAAAGCAACGAATTTCCAAAATTTGTGGACAATTGGATAGAACTAGAAATGATCATAATGAGTGAGCTAACCCAGAAGCAGAGAGAGTCAAATGATACTTATAACTGGACACTAGCCCAAGGGGCATGTCCCATGAAAGTCTTCACTTACCAGGAAAGTGGGATAGAGGTGAGGAAATCCTATTGAGACTTTAGGTGAGAGAAACATAGGAGATGGGGAAATAGAATGATTCAGAGGGTCCTAGAAACCTACAAGAAGAACACTGTGACAAGGGGATCTGGGCCCAGGGGTCCTGCTCAAACTATGGCACCAACCAAGGACAACACGTGCAGTCAGCATCAAACCCCTATCCAGATCTAGCCAAAGGACGGGATATTTTCCACAGTTAAGTGAAGAGTGGGAACTGACTTTCACACGATCTCTGGTGCCCCATATTTGGTATGTCCCCTTGATGGGGAGGCCCGATGGCACTCAGAGGAAGGATAGCAGACTACCAAGAAGAGACTTGATGCCCTAGCATCATATTCAGGGGGAGGAGGTCCCCCTCAGTCACAGTCATGGGGAAGGTGAATGGGGTGAAAATGGGAGGGAAGGATGAATGGGAGGATGCACGGGATGGGACAGCAATTGAGATGCAATAATAATGATTTTATTTTTCAATAAAAAATGTCAAGGTATGCCATTTGAAGAAAAAAATATTTTAAAAGAAAATTCTTTTCATGCTGAGTTTAAGTTTTCTTTTGTATATTCAGTAAAATTATACCAGAATACAGCCATTGAGATTACTCTAGTATTCTATAACACTGTCAAAGTTGATCATTGACTGAATTTTTCATCTTAGAAATTTGTAGACCCAGAAGCAGAAAGACTCAAATGGTATATACTCACTTATATCTGCATATTAGCCCAACGGGCATGTCCCACAAAAGCCTTCACTTACCAGGAAACGGCGACAGAGGAGAGGACATTCTAGTGGGACTCTAGATGAGAGAATCATGGGAGAAAGGCAAAGTAGAAGGACCCAGAGGGTCCTAGAAGCCTACAAGTAGAACATTATGATAGGCAGATTTGGGCCCAGGGGTCCCGCTCAAACTAAGGCACCAGCCAAGGACAATACAGGCGGTAAACCTTAAGCCCCTACCCAGATCTAGCCAATGGACGGAACACTCTCCACAGTAGAGTGGAGAGTGGGATATGACTTTCTCACATACTCTAGTGCCTCACCTTTGACCATGTCCCCTGGACGGGGAGACCTGGTGGCAATCAGAGGAAGGACAGTAGGTTACCAAGAAGAGACTTGATACCCTATGATCATATAGAGGGGGAGGTAATCCCCCTCAGGAACAGTCATAGGGGAGGGGAATAAGGGGAAATTGGGAGGGAGGGAAGAATGGGAGGATACAAGGGATGGGATAACCATTGAGATGTAACAAGATTAAATTAATAAAGGAGGAAAAAAATAAAAAAATAAAAAAGGTTTGATAAAAAAGATAAAAATTAAATTAAAAAAATAAAAAAATAAAATGATAATTCATTATCATATTAAAAAAAAAGAAAATTATGCTCTTTGTGAATGAAGTCAACCTTATTGTAACCCCTTCCTGTTTGAGTTTTCTTATATAAAACATATGCTGTCATTGATTCACCCTGGATATGACACTAGTGAGAGGCAAAGAAAGGATGTAGCTTATTGAGCCCATGAGGTTATTGTAGTTATTTGAAGGCACATGGCTAAATAGTTACTTATGAGCCCACAGGTGACTTAAAGGCACCTCCTACATACAGCAAATATCCTATCCCAGAAAAGGAAATCACTCACAAAGTTGCATCTCTGGAGCTCCCTACCAAACTCTCAAGCCAGGCCATCAGCAGTCTCCTCCGCCTCAGCAGTTGCTCATTGCTTACATCATCCCCGTTAGAGGGCAAGTGAATCTTTTAGTACACTCTCTACTTCCTGGGTTTTAGGAAGCTCCTTCTCTTCTCCAAGAAGGAAATTTTCAATTAAGAGGAAATATCTAAAGTACCTCATTGTATTGCTTGAAACACCCAGTGAGATGCCAAATGGATCAAGGAGGACACACCTCTGCCTTGCTACTGCTCAAAAGGTCACCATTCATTCTAGTGTGAGGTAGCTATATTTTTCATATTGTTGTAGTTACTGATGCCTCTTATTTCCTACAGCATCATTTTAGAATGACTATTGAATTTGCAGCAGGGGTCCTCTAAATCTATTAAGATAACCACATATCTTTCCTTTCTAATCCACCCATAGATTAAACTGTTTATTGATTTTCAAGGTTTGAAATATCCTTGTATTCTTGAAAAGAAAAAATACCAGTTGGTTATGATACATTTTATATGTTACTGGACTTTATAGGTTCATATTTTCTTAAAAAACTTTCACACTCAGTATTTATTCAGGTTAATAGCCAGTAATTTTCCTATAATATTTCAGCTTGATACTGAATTACTGATGTCATTGACAAATGAAGAGTTTGCACCAAACTAGTAATTTTTTACACACACACTGGAACTAACTATAGGCCAAGTATACCTTTGTAAGAACATCTTAACTGAAATGCCTCCTAATACATAGACTATTGTTCAAATGATTATCTCAAATGTACATAGCAATTTGTATTTCCATTCTGTCTCCATCCTGCTCAGTTCATTTGCATAAAATTGTCATCCTTTGAATGACCATAGGACACCATGCCCTCACTTTATTTCTAACACTCAGACATTGTACTTTTCTGCCTAATTTATTAGAATTGGTTTGTGTCTTAAAAGCTAGTTTTTCGAACTGATTTGCTATTTTTCTCATCTGACCTCACTGCATATCTGCTCTGGACACTTTGTTTTCTTCATATTTGATGCATTTATTTCTCTTTCTTTCTCTGCTTTTCTGGAGTCTAAAATACGACTCATTGATTTTTTTCTACCTTCTTTCAAAATAGTTTACAAGAACAGTTCCTATCAATTTCTCTTTGAGTACTGCTTTAAAAAAGAACCCCATTCTTTCCAAAGCTGCTCTTAAGTTGTCTTGACTACAAATAGGCTGTTCTGACATCATCCTCCAGGTGCTATTTGGCAGTAGTGTGAGTACTCAGGCTTCCATGCAGTCATAGGCTGACGGTCCTTACGCTGGCCTTCCTTGGGCTTTGTCTTCATGCTGAATTCTTTTTTTTTAATATATTTTATTTATTTATTCATATTACATCTCCATCATTATCCCATCCTTAGTATCCTCCCATTCTTCCCTCCCTCCCATTTTCCCTTTACTCCTCTCCCCTATGACTGTGACTAGGGGGGACCTCCTCCCCCTGAATATGCTCATAGGGTATCAAGTCTCTTCTTGGTAGCCTGCTGTCCTTCCTCTGAGTGCCACCAGGTCTCCCCATCCAGGGGATGTGGTCAAATATGGGGCACCAGAGTTCTTGTGAAAGTCAGTCCCCACTCTCCATTCAACTATGGAGAATGTCCTGTCCATTGGCTAGATCTGGGTAGGGGTTTAAAGTTTACTGCATGTATTGTCCTTGGCTAGTGCCATAGTTTGAGCAGGACCCCTGAGCCCAGATCTGCCCATCATAATATTCTTCTTGTAGGTTTCTAGGACCCTCTGGATCCTTCTAGTTCCCCAATCTCCCTTGCTTCTCTCACCTGGAGTTCAAATAGGAAATCTTCCCCTCTGTCCCACCTTCCTGGTAAGTGAAGACTTTCATGGGACATGCCCCTTGTATAGTGTTCAGATATAAGTGAGTATTTGACTCTTTCTGGTTCTGGATTAACTAACTCATTATGATGCTGGATTCTTAATGAGGTGTTGAGTTTTCTCCATACCAGTTAGGTTACCAACTCACCAGATGCTAGCACAACTCTAGATTTTTCATCCTTTGTTCCATCCTTGACCTTACAGCAGTTTCTTCCTTTTGATAATGGTTTCTTCAAACTGGGCATGGGAAAATGAGACCACAGCCTCATCCAGTACAGCCCCTTATTCTCCAGAGCCAAGACTCACATGTTCAAGTTGCCCTGGCTCTCTAGACTCTTAGGTGAGCCACCTCAGCACAGCACAACCTTAGCATTCTGCTGAGGTTGGTAGAGTGTCCTTTGAGACTGGAAACTGTTCTCAGATCAAGAATCTGTGTGTTTGGAGGTCTCACCTCATGATCTTGTTCCTTCATGAACTCCATCTCATAGGTGGCAAGACTGTGTTCTGTTCATTCTAACCCCAAGAAACATATATGGAATTGTTATTAAAATTTAAAATTCACTGCTCCTGCATCAGGCATTCCCTTCTACCTGGAAGTCAGGGTTCCCAGTGCATCTTGGCCATAGCAAGCTTCAATTTCAGTATGACAAAGATGAGACTCCGCCGGGAAGAACACAGGCTCCTCTGAAGAGTGGCCCCTGGTCATGCTCGCCTGTAATCATGTCATTGAATTTTTTATCTCACCACTGCTTCTTGATGTAGGAACGTCAACCTACTGTGGGTGGTGCCATTTCCAGGTAGGTGGTCGTAGCTTATTAAGAAAGATAAACAGAAGCCAGAGAGGGAAGAACAAGCCAGGAAGCAGCGTTCTTCTGTGTGTTTCTGCTACAAGTTTCTGCCTTGACGGTAGATAGAAACCTGTATCAAAACCATTCCTACCCAAGTTGCAACTTGAAAACAAACTACAACAGTACAGTTTAAAGACATGAAGTCATAAGAGAAACCATTTCCCTTCAGTATGCATTGTTTTTTCTAAATTAAGTAGGAGAAGTGGGCGAAACATCTGTCTTTTACCGCATAGCCCTCACAGCTTATGTGGTGAAGTCTCCAAGGAACATTTTGTTGCTATGAGCACCACGCCAGAACTGTCAGCTTGAAAAGTGATGTCACTGTCAGTCATGGCAAGCGTGTGAACATCTGAAAGTACACATTTTCAGATATAGCCAGCAAGTAGCATAAGAAACACACATTTCCTTTTTACAAAATGATAGTAATAACCACGAATGATAGCGTTCGGAAAACGTGTGGTAAGAGCTTACGGGATGCACGTCATCTGGAACATGCCATGGCAAGAGGGAGATTCTCATTGTCAATATACTTCTCAGACACCTTTGTTCTGTAAGTGGTTGCAGAGAGTGGCAATATGAACTATGAAAAATAAGCTAAAGCATATTGGGTTGTAAATATCTACTGACCTCTTATTAAATAAGCAGCCTATTAAAATAAGCAGCACATTTTGCTCAGTCATATGGTTTACCTTCCTTCTTGTGGATAAGGGCCTCCACATTGACAAAATAAGAATTAGAACAGAATGTAAGTATATCATTATTGTGAAAACTTGATAAATGAAACAATGAACAAAGAATCATGACATTTTCCTCAATAAATATCGAGAGAAACATTTTTAAAAATTATAGCTTCACTACAACCTGCACTCGTGGCATACTCACGTAATCAAGTTTATTCCTTCACAAGTCTCTGAGGGAGTTGAAGACCAGGTAGCTTAGTTTTACAATGAAGCTTAGTTGTTTAGGGGTTAAAATGCTTTTAGGTCTAGATAGGTGTTTTAAGTTGATAGTGACAATATGTGATGGAGATTGATTTACATTCAGAAATTTAGATGCATCAAGGTAGAAAAGATGTCTTCTTCAAGGTTGTCAAATACAAATAGCCAAAACACTAAGAATGTAACATTTATATCATTCCTGATTGTGTCATGGTTCTTCTTACTATAGGTAATCTATTGTATATAAGTGTAATAATACAAATGTATATGTAAAAGATAAAAATTTTAAAATAAAAAAAGAAAATTATAGTTTCAATACTATGTATGCTAGTGTGATAGTTATGCAAGCAATTTCTGTATAGAAACTAAAGGACTAATATTTCCCTGTGTATTAGGTATTTAAGATCACATGTTTTATTTTAGTGTAGGCTCTCATGTAGCCCAAGCTAGCCTTGAACTTCCTATGCATTCAAAGTTGGCCCTGGACTCTTAATACCCCTGCTTCTATCTCTCAGGCACTGGCATTCTAAGCATGTGCCATCACTTTGGCAATACATATTGGTTGTTGAGCAAGATACTTTAGTACTTTAGACAGAGCTGGAGAGATGACCATATGGGGTGTAGTGTTTGCTATATGAGCTTAGGGACACACATTTGACTCCCCAACAGCCCTGTAAAAAGACATGCATTTGCAAGTCTGGTGATGGGGTATGTGACAGTTAAATTGTAAGGGATTGTTGGACCTGCACACACAAGCATATATTATAACACACACAAACACACACACACACACACACACACACACACACACACACACACACACACACACGGGGTGTGTATTGGGGAATGCCATGCTTGCAATAGGCACTCAAACTTAAAGAGAATAGAGAGGTTATAATTCCTGGTCTCCAAAAGTTCTGCCAAAACAAGTTGCCATTACAGGACTCAGCAGTGTTCCAAGTGCAGCCTCTGTGCTGCTCCTTACCAGTGGCCCTGCACTCTTTTACTCTGTAGGACAGTCAAAGTCCTTGACTCTTTAGAAGCAGCCTACTTACTTTGTTGTTGTTTGTGGGTCTTGGCTTTCCTCACATTTCTGTAGCTCCTACTCTAAGATGGAAATTTTCTTCATTCCCAGAAGAAACAGCTGACTTAAAGATTCAGCAAAAGCGGAAGCTCCAGAAGCTTCTTCAGCTTCATTTATTTATTACAGGCCCTTCTAGTGCCACCTGACCCTCCCACCATCAATCTCCTGAATTCAGGATGGCTTGTTAAATACCATTTAGATACTTACTCTTGGCCAAAGCCATTTATAGAATTTTAATTCATAACATGGCTGCTTTGGCAAAAGATCACATTCAAGGACCTTCTAAGCTTGTATGATGCCTCTGGAATATAAATATACCTTTAATCCCAGGAGACAGAGACAAGCAGATCCCTGAGTTCAAAGCCAGCATGGAATAGAACAAGTTTCAGGTAAAGAAAAGCTTAGCTCCAGGCACTGCTGGAGCACACCTTTAATCCCAGCACCTAGGAGACAGAGGTGAACAGATCTCTGAGTTCTAGTCAGTTTGGTTGAGTCAACGAGTTGAGAGGCAGTGCAGTGGAGTTGAGTTCTAGGCCACTGAGTTCATGGAATTCAGATATGTTTTACTGGGTGACTTTTACAGGGACAGGTTGAAGAGAGAACAAGCTATACACAGGTGAAGACAGAATAAGCCAGAGAATGAGGAGCCAGAAGAGCAGAAGAGATTGCTAGAGTTGGTTTTAGGCCACACAGAGCAATTCAGTGAGAAATTTGGAGAAGCCAGATTTAATCAGTCAGCTTGGAGAGGAATTTGAGCCAGAACAGCTGAGTGAAACTAATCAAGCAGAGTTCAGAAAGTAGTAAAAGGGGTAAGCTTGTTCAGCAGTAAGTCTCAGAGGCTGAAAACATTCAAGGCATAGCTTGTACAGAGGAGAGAAGCTTCAGAGACTACACTTGGTTAGCAGACAGAGGCAACAAGCCTCTGAGACAACAACTACAATCAATAAATAAAATCGTCTTTTAGATATATCCTATAATAGCCTTTGCTTCTCTTACAGTAGTGAGCAAGACTTTGTTCTGAGAAATACATGATAAGGTGTTTAGTCGTTGCATAGACATGATAAAGGCAGCCAAGGTAATTACCTTGTCATTGGATGGTCTTATTTTCTGGGACCATCATTGTGTACAGAGTCCATGTCTATATTTTTGAAATATGTTTCTTTCTCAAATTTTTCTTAACCATATTTATGTGATTAAGCATCTAGATTTTGCTGTTAAGATTTTATGACATCTTCAATATAAGAGCAAATCTCTATAGGGAATTACTTGCAACACTCCAAGATCCTAACAAAAGGTCCTATAGCTCACACTTGGTGTGCTCTTTGGACCAAAGGTCCTGTTAAGGGGCATTAAAAGTGGCAAAACTCAGAAATTGTGGTACCTTTACACAATGGAATCCTTCTCAGCTATCAAAAGCACAGAAATCATGAAATTTCTAGGCAAATGGATGGAGCTAGAAAAGGTCATCCTTAATGAGATAACTGAGACCCAGAAACACATACATGGTATGTGCTCACTTATAAGTAGATCTTAGCCGAGCATAGAAGTTCTCTGAGAGACTATACTCAGCGGAAGCCAGGACAGATGATGGGACCCTGGGCACAGCACTGAGAGTCTTATGGATGAGTAGGGGGATGGAAGGAACCCAAGGGGTCAGGAACTCCACAAGGAGACCATCAAGGCCAGCAGATCTGGACCCAGGGGGGACTGTACAAGCTGATGCACCAAGTGAGGACAGTGCATTTAGAGAACCTAGACGCGCTGATGAGATGTAGCTTATTCTCCACTTGGGGGGAGGGGGGAGGGACTGCCTCTGACATGAACTGTGGTGTCTGCAATTTGATCACTACCCCTTCCCTGGGCAGCTTTGGAAGGCCAACAGAGAAAGAGAGACAGGCGATCTTGGTGAGAACTGACAGGCTGTGGTCAGATGGTTGGGGAGGAAGACACCTCTGTCACAGGACTAGGGGAGGGGAAATAGGGCAGAAGAGGGAAGGAGGGGCGTTGGGAATGGTAGGCTATGAGAACAAGGGGGTAACAATTGGGAAGCACTATGAATAAATTATAAAAAAAATTAAAAGTGGTAAAACTCTTCAAGAACAAATACGGATATAATATAGGATAAAAACTGAAATTATTCAGTGCCCTGTTTCTCCTATCTTAAGGCCTACAAGAAATTCAACTTTGCTATCTATAGAGATAACCATGATTCAAGGCATAAATGCGTTAGTGGAAAATTACATCTCCCCAAGCAGTGGAATGCTTTGAAAAGCCACAAAATTTACCACACATATGTACTTGAACTGGAAATCAAAGGAAATGTTCTTAGCTTCAGGCAATCTCTGTAAGATACATGCAAGCTTCCACAAAGTAAACTTCTATACAGTAATACAACACGCCATGCCATTCTAAGCTATGTTGAATGAAATGTTTAGGAGAATGTTGCCTGGCAACAGAGTTAGCAGATTTAATTATTGTTGTAGAGTTCACATCTCCGTGTGTGTGTGTGTGTGTGTGTGTGTGTGTGTGTGTGTGTGTGAGAGAGAGAGAGAGAGAGAGAGAGAGAGAGAGAGAGAGAGAGAGAGAGAGAGACTTTGAATTGGATTTAAATTAAAATTGTTTTACATTTAATGACTGTCAAAATTACATACTCTGCAAATTAGATACACATGCTTGTGACCTTTGGGATATCCAAAGCCTTTGAAAGAATATTTTGAGTACATTTTAGACATGATTCCAGCCTCAGGACTCTGGAGAAGTTCCTCATGGAGCATCCACTTCAGTTTCTATCCCCCATATCCATTGCAGACAGTGAGGGGCATGATTACATAGAAACTGAGTTTAAAGCTCCACATAGATGCATGATGAAGCCCAAAAAATCTGATGTTGGAGCATATATATAACCCCACCACTGGGGAGGTAGGGACAGAGTACACTTGGAGATAGCTGCCTGCCAGCCTATTCAATCAGTGAGCTCCATTTTCAGCAAGCATCCTATCTCAAAAATAATGTGGAGAAGTACTTAGAAAGGTTTGCAGTATCTGAGTTCCACATCCATATAAATATTAGAAACACACACATGCACCCACACACAGACACACAGAACACCACACCACACCACACTACACACGTTGCATGATCTCACTTATATAAGTAATCTGAAAATGTCAGACTCATAAGAGAATTTTATCACTGTTACCAGAGGCCACTGTTAACATACCTAGATAAGATGTTAATCAAAAGGTACAAGGCTGACTTAGAGAAGAGACTTAAGTGACCCATTGCACAAAATGGTGAGTTCTATAGATAATAAAATTATCTACATAGCAAAAGTTATCAAAATGGCTCATTGTAAAAGGTTTAGTAAAAGAATACAAGAAGTAATTTATTTTATATTTAGAGTGAATAGGCCATTCTATTATGTAAACGATTGTACCACATGAAAACCTGTATGTGAATGTTTATAATAGTTCTGTTCATAATCACTAAAACTTAGAAGTGTTCCAAAATGCCATTTAGTAAGAAACCTTGCACTGATTGCTCTGTCTCAGTCACAATGTGACAGAGTTAAGCAGTGAAGACATTAGCTCAGTTCTTATTCAACATGTTCAATGCACCAGTCTTTTCTGGGAAAAGGCATGGTATTGATTATTAACATGTTAAGATATGTCCTGGCCATGCAAGGTACTTCTGATGCAGTCACAGCCGGGCAGGACGAGGCAACTGGGCCATAAGGGTTTTAGGACTTCCTCCTCATACCCAGTGTGTTAATTCTACATGCATCTTTCAATTAGTTCATTTTCAAAACAATGGCTCAAAAAGAAATGGAAGAAAACCAACAAAAGTAACAGTTCATAACTTCTGGTGGGAAATCTAACAGAAATGTCCTTCTACAGATATGTTGCATTGATCAGATATGACAGAATCAGAGATGGAGGACGCTCCTGAAGGGGCAAGAGGCTAAGTTAGATGCATGTGCAGGATGCCCCTGGGAGAAAGGAATAAGTTTGTGCTTGATTCTAGGAGACTCTGGACTCAGTGGAAGCAATATGTATGAGTGTGATTTCAGTGAGCTATGTTAAGGATTAACAAATTGCAAAATTAAATCAAATATAGCTTAAGGATATCATCTGACCTTTATCTGTGCCTCCCAGCTGGGAAGCCCCAAGAACAGTCCCGAGAGCTCTGGCACCATAGTGTAACCGAACTCCACTCAGAGAAAGAAGAAAAAGGTGATGCCCAGAGACAGTTTGGTACTTTGGATGCTTCAAGCCAAACAAGCTCTGGACTTAATTGATGTTCACCTATTTGCTCCAAGACAGGTTGTAGTTTGCTACCTAAAGAGTCAAATATGCAGGCACTGTAGTGTCTGAATTTATTTAATCTAACAATACCAGATACATTACTGCATGAGTTGAGTAACCTCCTCTGATCTCACCCCATGGGACACACAACACAAACCATTTAACTGGCATGGAAGGGACATGGATGTGTGAGCACACTGCACTGGATCTTCAGCCGAGGATGGGTCTGATTGCCTCTTTAAGTGTCTTTAGTGCAGTAGTGACCAAAGCTAAAGGCTATCGTTGTTAAATGCTGTGCCCACCACAATGGAAGTGATGATGACCTTATACTGAGGTAGCTCTCTTCAGTGTGGAAAGCTCCCAGGTTTACTATGTGCTTAAGGTGGTGCACCTGATCTGTCACTAAAGTATCTCAGCTTCCAGTAGGGGAAAGTATTATTGCACTCAGGCTGTGCAAACGTGCGCTGGACCTCACCTGTGAGGAACTACAAATAAAGCCAAGTGTGTTTCCTTTTTTGTAGAGATTGGTATGGCGGTTAATCCTGACTGGCAACCTGAATGGATTGAGAGATACCCAGGAGAGGAGTGAAGCAAAGTTTGAGGTGTGCGTGTTGGAGCGTTCCCTAACGTGCTCGCTATGGCATCCTGAATGTGGTTTGGGTTACCCGACAGGCTTGGGACATGTGAAAACAGAGGCAGAAGATGTGCAGGCCAAGCAAGCATGTGCTGGCTCCTCTGCTCTTGAGTAAGCACATCTAGTCAGCTATGGCTGCTGCCATCGCCCATAAGCTGCAGGGGGGTCCAGCTCCTCGGTGTTTCAGCTTAGATACTGATGACTCTCCGGGCAGCTTCTGACCTTGACCCTCACTTTGGGACTGTACCATTAGTTTCCTCATTTTCTGAACCTACTGTGAGCTTTTAGTAGCTTCTAGTGGACTGAGTAGTTACCTTCATTATTTACCCTGAAAATCAATTTGCCACTAGCAGACTTTTTTGTTAGACTCTGTCTGTCACGCGGACAGCCGTTATGTGGCTCTTTGGCCTCCAACTATATAAGGCAATACAATAAATACTTTTTTCTTAGCTAATATATAATGTATTATATTGTAATATATTATAAGTGCATATTTATAATATTTTGTAAACATAAATATCATTCGCAGTATATAAAATTATATTATCATTAAAAATATTTGTATGTCTCTGCTTGCGTAAGTTTATGTGCGTTACATGCTTGAGAGTGGAGCGGAGGTCAGAGGTCATAGTCCCCTGGAGTTAGAGTTACAGGCAGTTGTGAATCTCTACATGAAGGTGCTGGGAACAAAACTTCCGGATTCTCTCTGTAGGAGCAGTAAGTGCCCTTAACTGCTGACACAATTTCTGCACCCTGCAGAGTATGTGTGTGTGTGTGTGTGTGTGTGTGTGTGTGTGAGAGAGAGAGAGAGAGAGAGAGAGAGAGAGAGAGAGAGAGAGAGAGAGAGAGTTTATTTCTTTTTTCTGATGTAGGTAATTTTTTATATGTTTTATTATTACACATACATAATAAACTTTATACAGCAAGAAGAACCACAAAAATCAGGAATTTTATTAATATTATATTCACAGTGTTTTGACTAATTTCATTGGGCAACCTTGAAGAAAACTTCTTTCCTATCTTGGTGAGTCTAAAGTTCTGAATGTAAATCAATATCTATCATATCTAATCTCATCTCTATCAACTGAAAACATCTATCTAGACCTAAAAACTTCTTAACCCCTAAACAATTAAACTTAATTACAAAACTAAACTATCTGGTCTTCAACTGCATCAGAGAATTGAGAAGGAATAAAATTAATTACCTGAGTAAACAGGAAGTTCAAGTTAGCAGCTTCCAAAGAGAAAAAAAGGACAGAGACGGTTTGCTGTCCGAACAGTCACCTAAAATTCTCTATAACGTTGGAGCACTGGAATTTCTCCACATTTAGAAACTGGGCCAGAAGGCTGAAGGTGTGTTTAATTCTTTAGAGGACCTAAATACAGATTTTTTTCCTATCATAAATGCATTTTTGGTTCATTTGTTTCACTCAAAATGAGACAAATTCTTTCAAATTTAAATAGGATGTAGCTGTCTTCCTAATAATCTCAGACAGGATCTGAGCCTTCAATTTAGCAAGAACCAGGTTACACTATTATAAATTTAAATTAAAATCATGTATGCGCCCCCTACTATGTATTTTGCTAATAATTTTCTTTTTGACTGCTCATATTTTTTAAGAGAAGCAAGTTATTTTATCTATGATTTGGAGAACACAAAAGGACTAACTTGGAAAGAAGGTAATCAAATAGATCTTAGAATGATAGCCACTCAACCTTCACTCTTGGTCTTCATCATTTCGAAGTTTGCATTGGGGAAGATTCTTTCTCCTCTATAAATTGCACTGTGGCACTTTGTACTATTTCCGGAGATGTTTCTTGATGTAATGGCCTCCCCTCTCTTAGATAACACTTAAAAGCACTGTCAGGAAAGAAGCAGGTTCTCACAACCTTCACCACAAAAGCATTGCCAACTTTTGATCTGAATCTGGACATGGATGCTACTAACATGTCTTCAAACTCTCTTGTCCTACAACTTACCTGAGTGAGATGGGGCCCATCCTTACCTGCATTACCCGCAGTGGCCATGTAACCTTCCAGTCCCAGGCATTCTATTCGTACCGTTTCGTGACTGTGCTTGTCTTATGTCCGTGTTTCCTCATCTAGACACTCATCTCCAGGGAGGATGTTACCTCCCATTGGGCCAACTCTCCATCACTATCTTGACATTTTTTTTTTGTACAATCATGGTGATTCTAGAAATGTTTTAGCTGTGTAAATTCTTTCTGATATATAGAACTATCAACCCCCTCTATGCCTCACACAGCCAATGATCCACCAAGAAAGGCACAAATTTCATTTTCTTTCTGAGCAGAAAAACCACAGGAGAATTTCATAATATCTCTCATTAAAAAATAGGTGGAAATGCAAATTTTCTGATTCTTGATGGCCATGATTTATAATTTTGTTGTGACTAAGTACTAAGCGGGCATATTAGTGATGTTTTACCATTTTCCTCCAGCTCTCTTCCATTCTTCCCTTTTCCTTCCTCCTCACTCTTTTCCTCTTTCTTTCTCTTTCTCTACTTCTTCTACATCCTGCCCTTGTTTTCACTCACACTCCTTTTCTCTTTTTTAACATATTGTTTATTTGTAATTTATTCACTTTACATCCAGATTGTAGCTCCTTTCTCATCTCCTCCTGCTCCCATCCTCCCTCCTTCTCCCCCTCCTCACCTAGTCCTCAGAAAGGAGGAGTCCTCCTCCCCGAGCATCTGACCCCAGACCGTCAAGTCCCATCAGCATTGCCTGCATCCTCTTCCTCTATGGGCTGCCATGGCTGCCCCGCCAGGGGGAAGTGATCAATGACTGTTCCTCATCTCTTTCTCTTCTCTTACAGTGTCTTCCCAGGCAAAATGACTTATAGTAAATTAAGTAAATGTAGGCTGTGCTTTAGCACCTGTTAGAGTCTGCATCAGCTCAGTCACCAATCACAATGTCAGGCACAGTTCCAGCACCACAAAGAGTCTAGATTTCTTGATCTTTCATTATTTACTCTTGTTATCAACTTCATACTCTGAAGGGCACTTGGCTCCACCACTATAAATCATGTGATGGAATAAGATCAATCTTAGTGACTAAAACAATTGAGATCAGTCCCTACATAAGAGTATAAACCAATAACACTCATGGTCTCTTTGAGGAATTGGAACGACACTTTAACACAGGAGGCTGCTGACAACAAAGCAATTTCCACCTGAACCCAAGGGCAGCATTCTTGTGGAATGGAACCTGAGGTTTACATCATTTACATGCAGGTCAAGCATCAATTGACTTGTAACTGTTCATTTTATTGTTTTTCATGAAAAATGGAAAAAATTCCAATTTAAGGGAATTGGTTCCTATAGATAAGCTATTCAGAACATAAATATGTACTGGTCAGCCTCAACAGAGCATGTCTTAGTAGCATGTGACTCCTTCCTTGGGAGCAGGCTGATTGGAGGCATCACAGAAAAGGTCACTAAAAAAATGCTGGAAACAAGTTACAACTGAGGTGGTTAGAGGCTATAAAGTATCATTACATTCTTTACTGCTGAATAAAACAGTTCATCCTCAGGGTTAAGTCAGTATAAGTTTTAGCAACTCATCAGCCATTTGTTCTTGACCATGAACTAGGTTTACAAATTCACACAGAGCTGCTCACAGATGTTATCACTCTCTCGCATGGGGTTAAAAAAAAAACTGAGATGACTCTGACATGGTCATTCTCAATATTTGACCAGTTTTTCAGAATTGCTAAGACTTGCTTATTTTTGGTGCTAGAAACTTGGTCTTCATGTGCAGAACTTCAGATTTGTATGGCGTCTGATCAACATATTTGTTCTTCTATACAAAATACCTTGCTTTTAAATCATTGTTTAAAAATCTTCTGTCCATTTGTGTAATAAAAATCAACTTGGATTTTGTTGGATATGACTCTGAGATCTTACTGACATAAAATAGAATAGGAATCAAATCCGAAATAGGCAAAAGACCCTGAGCGAAAAAGAGTAACCATATCTAGTACCATAATAATGACACATACATATTATCATCTAGATTTGACGCAGTGAGGGTGTGTTCAGATCAGGTAGGTGTGGAAAGCCTTGCTAACAGTAGACTTAAGAAATCAGTAACACAGAATTGCTTGTGACCAGGTTTCTCCTGGTCCATCACAGAGTTTTCCTTCCCCCCAGAAGCCATTGCACTTGTAGCATTTCTGATCCAGTAAGAGGGGAAAAGGTTGGGAGTTACTTAATAATTCCAACATAAAACCCATTCCATCAATGACACAACTACAAATGTCATAGTAAGGATAAAAACAGAGACTATCAAATTTGCCTACACCTTTTATTAATAGATTGATGATATGTAATAGATGTATGATAAATAGATAGATAGATAGAAGATAGATCTACAGACAGGAAGATAGATAGATGGCAGATATAGAGATAGAAGACAGATAGATAGTATGCAGATGATAAATAGGAGATAGATACATGTACATGGCATGTAGATGTACAGATATATATTGAAAGATGATATAGATTAATAGATACATATATGCTACATACATGTTCACCTTTGATAACCATAGCTTACAGATGAGCATGTTACATGTTTTTTAGTTTATACATGCTAGAACAGAAGAATCCAACACTATATGTTGTGCTGATAAGATTCTTCTAACAAGTGCCATTTATAAATGGCATGTATTTGCAATTTATGACTTCTCTCTCTGTCTCTCAGGCATACACACACGAGTGTGTATGCTTGTGTGTGTGTGTGTGTGTGTGTGTGTGTGTGTGTGTATTTACTAAGCATTTTACAATTCTAGTGAGTTTCAAAATGACACTATATATTTTCTTGAGTTAAAGTACTTTCATTTATCACACATAGGGGACAAGACTTTTGGGGAAGAATATTTCTAAAGAGCTTTCACGCTTTGTCATATCAGTTTTATTCTAGAAAGCTCCCTGCTTCAGGAATTTATGAAGCAAATACTGTATCTCATTTAGGAGTGTGACTAAGGATAAAAAGGAGGCTTATTTCCAAGAAATATTTATCTCCTCAGACTTGCATACATAATTTTATATATGACTGTATGTTCATATAAACAAATGGAACCCCAAGATGCTCACAAGAAAAAACAGAGCCTGATAGCCTATGGAAGATAGGCTGGTATAGACTTAGCCACTTGTGAGGTTAAGTGGATTTGCTTAACCTCTGAAAAGAATTTGTTGAGAAGAGAGATCAAGCTGAGAATTTTGCTTTGAAAATGCTATGGAGTCAATCCATAGCATTAACAAGCCATGGATATATTCTTTTCTTCTAGACTTTTCTTCAGGAAGGCAAAAAGTTAAAGGAAGAAGCACCAAACCTTTACCTCCGTAGCTTCAAATTCTGAAAGCTAGTATTAGGTTAAGAGAACACCTGTTCAACATTCCCTTCTTCTCTTGAGTAACAAGCGTTGGAGCGAATGCCGTGGTCACATGCAGCATTGGTTTACAGGGCCTTCAGAGGCCCCAGCCATGAGACTGCCCATTGCTTTCACTCTCCATTTGTTTCCTCGTTCTTTGTGCCCAGGAGACTAATCCACAGATGCAGCGGACCTGAACTAGTGCAAGAAACAGGAACTGAACTCACAGGAATGCAGAGAGCTCCACGGATTTTATTGTCCTGGAAATGTTTATGTAACTAACACTGGCTCAGAGCACTTAGACTGCAGGTGCCAATTTTATGAATCAGATAAATTCTTACTTGTTCTTTGCAGTTATGTACATGTTCCCCTGAAGACAGGGTAGCCCCCAGCTTTATTAGTAAATGTAACATATTTTGAGAACTGGGTTTTGCCTGAGACAGCCATGTGCTTTGAACCAGTACTGAGATTCCCTTAGGGACAGGCACACGCATTGTTGTGTTTGAGCAAGCATTTTAAAAATATATGAGGTAGTATTTTCAATTGTTTTATTATTTGTGGTTTTAAGATAGTTGGCTATTTCTGTTTCATAATGGGTTACTTCTACTGAAAGGTATACTAGAGTAGGATTGACCTTCCAAAATATGTTCTTTTAGTTTTAAAACTTAGATGTATTTGACAATGCATTTGCCCATCTGTAAAGTGAGTAGAAGGATCATTCATATCATATTGTTATTATAATATGAAAAATCACTCCTTCCTGGCATATAGAAATTGGAAATTCATATGCAATCTCTGAGAGATTAGGACAGCTGCGAGGATGGTTATGCAAGTAGTAGAAGTAGCAATAAATTCTTATACTGTGTGTAATTAAAATTAAAAAAAATATGACAAGGATCATGCCAAACAGTAGATGGGAAGTAGCCTCAGAAAAATAATCTGTTCTCATGCAAATAATCTTCAGTATGAATGGAAAATCAGGTTATTCTACATTCTAAAGAAGAGAAAGTTCTTTAGAGATGTAGAGAACATCTCTACAAGAGAGATATTCAATGGACCTGTATCCCACATGAGTCTGTCTCCTGCACATCCTATCTAATATCAGAGATGATATTAGGTTCTCCACCCTTCATATGTAATATCTTCTAACTGGATTCTCCATCAAATGGGTACCATATCCTTGAGCCATTGCCTGATCTGAGAAGATGGACATAAAAGCATTTGATTGCAGAGGTCGCCATGTTCTTTGACTATTCCCTCCCTGTTTTATTGACCTGAGTTGACTAATTATTCAGAGGTAGAAAGATGGCGAGTGACACTTCGAGGTTGCACATGAGCTCGTAGGTGATGTTGGAAGTGCTTCCTCTGCAGGCATGGGGTAGGTGATGTTGGAAGTGCTTCCTCTGCAGGCATGGGGTAGGTGATGTTGGAAGTGCTTCCTCTGCAGGCATGGGGCCAGACGGGGCAGCTGCCAGCAACTTTTTGAGTTAACTGAGGACCAGATCATCCTCTGCCAGCCTTAGGCCGTCTGATCGCCCAAGATGGAATCTTATCAACATCATTTTACTTTGGTATGAAGGTTTTAGTATACTTCTAATTTCCCTAGAAACTATTTTTCCTCCAAGATCTCTGGCGGACTACAGCTGCTTTCATGTGCATAAAATATTCAACATAAATAGGCCCTAAAAGTCTGTATGATTTACCATTATTCATTCTGCTTCCCCTTTTTTTCTGAGTTATTTTATTGCCTCGGTCCATCACTTGTCCAGTTCCAAAGTCTCACCTTTGCACCTATGGCTATTAGCCACTCATTCACTCATTTCAAAACCTACCAAAACGTAGACAAACTGAATCAGTCTGAAAGCCCATTCTACTGTAAAACCCAGTCAATTTCAATAAGTCCATCAAAGATATTTAGTTCTTTTGAATTCATTAAATATGCTGAGAGAAGAATTAACAGGGCCATGAAGAATAGATCAAATCACGATTCTATGGAAGCATATTTGTTTGACCATGGCTTAGTGTTTCTGTTTAGTAATTAAACTGTATGTATGATTCTCAGATTCAGACTTTGAGATATGACAATTAATTTCCTTTTAATAAGAAGGACAAAATACTTCATTTAAAAAGTTAAGGCTCATTATGACCCCCCAAAGCATTGCACTGACTTTTCATATGAATATGTCCAAGAGCAGAGCCTGTTATAACTTTATTTTTTACAGGTAATTAAATACAACCCTCAGTGGTTGTGGGGTCATTAGCTTGTGGGTGGAAATTGGAAAATGGCTGATTTATAATGAAGGTATTTCAAAATGATAACATTCTAAATTCACAGCAGTAAGTGACTAACAATACGACCATAGAGTGCATCACTGAGCTCAGGTTTAGTGCCCAAAGTATTTTTGTCACTCCATCTGCCATCTTTCTAAATGTAAACATTACAATTCACCACATTCTCTTACAAAATGGGGAATAACATTTTAAAACATCAAGAAAAAAATAATAAACTGTGTACATAACTAGGCACCAGGACTAAAGTGTAAAAAGGGACTATTCTCCAAAGTAGCTAACATGAAATATTTGCTATCCTCCTTCCTCTGAAACGTTGGGAAGATAAAAGTAATACTAAAATGAAGTGTAGTATAAGGAAAGTGTGGTGTCTGGATTATGAAGGAAGACGAATACAGATCTAGAAATGTTTATTGGGCAGAGGGGTTCGCTGCCTAAAAATGTCAAAAGATGTTGAGTATACCATAGCTCCTATTTCTAAGTTACATAAAGAAAATCACAGCAGCAAATATCCAGACAGTCTGTGTGGCATCTACAGGCCAACTTGACATACATCAGAAACCAGACAGACTGATGACGTTTTGGCTTATATTTTTGGAAGAAAATTCTTCTGTTCATCAGATACGCTGCACAAATATTTGATTGTGCAATGAGCTGAGAGGCTGAGATGATGTTAGGGATTTCTCATGGTCATGCATTTGTAGAGAGAGAAAAAAATGCAGAGAAGGTTCAATTTACAGGACTGTTAACTAAAGCCATGATTCCTAAGGAGGAAATTTAAGCCTTTGTCATGGGGCTATTCTGATCCTTTGCCTCTGACTGATAAGAAAGCCACAGCACTCTGTATGCCCTTACTGACAGTATCTCTCATTTGATGATCAGTGGATCTGGTTTTTGTTTGTTTTCTTTTTAGTTCCCTTAATTATCCGAGAAAAAAAAAACTAAATAAATTGCCAGGGTAGCCTGGAATTTACTACGTAACCAATATTGAACCTCGAACTCACAATCCTCTTTCCTTTGGTTTCCAAAAATTGGGATTGCTGATACTTGCCACCGTGCCTGGCTCACAGTGCATTTCATGTTGACTCATTTCATTTGATGGATAAAGATTTATGATAAGAATATTTCTTTCTCCACAGACAATGTTGAGCTTAAGTCAAGTAAAAGAATTTGTAAGCTAAGATTTTTTTTTCTCCTTTGAAATTTGTAAAATTCCAGGACAGAACTGAAGAATAGGAAAGATTAAAAGAGTAAAGAGGAAAAAGAAATAATAGGCAATGTGGTAGTCAGCATCTTATTTTAGATTTTATACATCAGATGTGTCCTTATGCCCATGATTATATGAGTCCCTAGCAAGATGAGCCACAGGCCTATGAATATCTGTCTCATGACTAACCGGCTATTCAGAGGAAGTGTCATTATGTAAAAGTTGCTAAACAGTGCGTAAATGTGGTTAACACTGGGAAGCAGATATGCCATTTTTGTTTCAAAATGACAGTACAAAAACAGAAAGCTACCACCTTCAAAGACATCATTGTCCTGGGTTAAATCAAATGTTTATCCAGTGTATGGTTTGACTTCCTTTTGAGAGTCACCAGGGGCTGCATTTACAAAGGCGCCTTCCTGGATTTGGTGTACTGCCAACATTTCTTTTCTTTTTCCCTTTTAACAGTTAGTAGGGAGGCTGTCCGCATAGTGCCAACGACAGCATCCAGGGATGTAATTTTTCCAAATTGCTGGTTTTTGTTTAGCAAAATGGAGTCGGCTATCCATAGCAATCCCTGACAACTTTGCACTGAATGTTTAGACCCACAAAGCAATTAGGAGGCTGTCTGAGGAAATCCCACCTGCAGCTGGCTTTCCTGAGAGATCTGAGCCAGATCTCAGAGCTGCACGTTGGAAAATGCCTTCAAGATTTAGCTTCAGCACTCACTGCCTTCCATTACCTTGTGTAGTTTGAGGGGGTGTGCCTCTCTGCCCCACTACAAGCACAGAGTGGATTGCTGGGTACCTCCCTTACTGGCCCTGGTCCTCAGGTGGGTGCCACATGTGAGGAAAGGCCAGTACTCACTGCTTATTCTTTTTTTTTAATCTATCAAAATTTTATTTTATTCTTATTATATCTCAATGGTTATCCCATCCCTTATAT
Organism: Acomys minous; assembly: GCF_964271855.1. Lineage (NCBI taxonomy): Eukaryota > Metazoa > Chordata > Mammalia > Rodentia > Muridae > Acomys > Acomys minous. Next base: position 3,979,882 of record NC_140494.1, on the reverse strand, counting down.
CCTCCCATTCCTCCCTCCCTCCCATTTTCCCCTTACTTCCCTCCCCTATGACTGTGACTGAGGGGGACCTCCTCCCCCTGTATATGTTCATAGGGTATCAAGTCTCTTCTTGGTAGCCTGCTATCCTTCCTCTAAGTGCCACCAGGTCTCCCCCTCCAGGGGACATGGTCAAATATGAGGCACCAGAGTTCCTGTGAAAGTCAGACCCCACTCTCCACTCAACTGTGGAGAACGTCCTGTCCATTGGCTAGATCTGGGTAGGGGTTTGAAGTTTATGGCCTGTACTGTCCTCGGTTGATGCCATAATTGAGCAGGACCCCTGGTCACTGCTTATTCTTAGTTTTGTTAATTACCATTAGTTACCATTAGTTACCATCAGTTACCATCAGTTACCATTAGTTACCATTAGTTACCATCAATTACCAGTGTTTATTTTGCCGTATGCTACTTTCAGTCATAGATCAGCTCAATTCTATGTAGCACGTAGCTACTGATTATTACAGGCCATGCTGCAAAACAACCAGGATTTTCCAAAGGAGAAGATTGTTCACTTACTCCCATTTTACTTTGTAAATACTCCTCTGAATACATGACATTATCTGCATTTTGACTTACAAGCGCAACCGTCTTATCTAGATGATTCATTCTCTGATACAAATGAAATGATATATGCATGTGTGTGTGTGTGTCTGTGTGCATGTGTGTGCATATGTGTTTGTGTGCATGTGTATGTGTGTGTATATGTCTGTGTGTGCATGTGTATATGTGTGTGTGCATGTGTGTATATGTGTTTGTGTGCATGTGTATGTGTGTGTGCTGTGTGTGCATGTGTGTGTGTGTCTGCACATGTATGTGTGTGCTAGGTTTGTGTGAAGTAACCTGATATTTCATTCTATTCCTGAATTTCAGAGTGAAAGGCCAGTTTATAATAAATGAAGGAATGCATCAACAGGTTTCAATATGCTTCGATGGTGAATAACTTCATTAACTATGTGATTCTCCTTGGAAAACAGACACTTTTTCTTACTTTTTCACATTAAACTGGCCCAAAATTACCACCGACATATTCTGAAACAGCATTAATATTTCATTTTATTGCAATAAAATGAATTCTTATAGAAAAAATTCTTAGATGTAGCAGAAAGCTCCTTGCTAGACAAAAGGCTTAAGTCTATATTGTGATGTTTATAGGTCTACTCAGACATGCTGTACACGAAGTTCTGTATCCAAACAATATGTTTGCATTTGTGTGAGTAGAATGTCAAAATAAACATGGTCAAAAATAAGAGTGGAAAAATATTCACTAAGACTAGTCAAAGGAAGTGCAGAAATTTAATGCAGGAAGCTGGTATTTATTCATATAAGAAAGCACTTTAATGGTGTCCCACTTGTGAGTATGCTCAGTTTAAGGCAATAGTTCAAAGCAGAAAATGGTGGAACCATTTGTGGACATAACTGAGGTAATGGAGCATATGTTTGAACTAAATGTTAAAATGCATCTGAGGCATGTCCAATAATATTTATCAGATCATGAGAGTAATAATAAATGCTACTTCACTAATTTGTGTGCATCCTTTGATACAACCCCACTCAAACAAACAAGAAATTTTATAGTGTGGTTCTCCTATCATTATGCGACATTCTCATGCCTTTTTTTTTTTAGATACAACAAGGTTAATTAAACAATTATTATTTAAGGAATGCACATTATATTATATGCCAGGGACCAAAAGGCCTGAGGCCGACCCCCACCCATTCAGTATTTGCAGCCAACATCCTGCTGGGCCACTCATTAGGTATGCAAGGCATCCGGCTTAGTCCTGAGAAGACAGCGATCTGATCCTAAGATAACCACAGAGATATCCTGCTTTGTCTCACCTGGAAGAACCCCTCCCCTTGCAAATGTTCCCGGGGCTCAACCCAGAAGATTTTGTACTTTTCCACTACTCTCCTTGCGTACCCCCGCCCTCCCTAAAGCAGGTTTTAAAAAGCCTGCCATTACCTTCAATAAATGGCTCTTGACAAGCAACTGTTCGCTTGAGCTCTATGTCTCTCTCTCGCCCATTTCTTTAAATACAGGTTGCGACCCCCCTCGGCCCCCCAATAACTGACCAGCTGGACTGGTCGGTGGACTAGTTATCGTTACATGGACTAGTTAATCTGGCGCCCAACGTGGGGCTCGAGGTGCGGGTTTCTTCCCGAACGGATTAAGGGACCGGTCCACAGGAGTTTTCATGACCAGCCGAGTTCGCCCGGCCGGCTTCGTCATTAGGTGAGTCATCCGTTCGCATATCTCAAGAATGGGCCATTCGCTGTCCAAGGAAGCAAAGTTCATAAGAGGCTTAAAGGACGTACTCAGAGAGAGGGGTATTAGGGTAAAAAAGAAACATTTGATTGAGTTTTTTGTTTTTATTGACCAGACCTGTCCCTGGTTCATGATTGATGGACCTACTATTCATTCTGAAAAGTGGCAAAAGGTGGGGCGTGAGCTTAATGCACTTATTAAAAAAGATGGTAATACAGCGGTGTCGAACAGTATTTTTTCTTATTGGGGCCTTATACGGGACATAATTGAGTCCAGCGAAAACGAAAGCGGACAGAGGCAGCTCCTCTCCGTGGCTGAACTCTGCCTGCGCGAATCTCTCCCTCCTTCTCGTGTTCCTTCCTGTTCCTCTCTGCAGGGTTCCTCTCTTACGTTCATTGACATGCCCCCCGATTCTGTTCCTCCTACATCCTCGGAGCCCTTAAAAAATCTTTCCCCTGCGCCTGCGTCCAATCCTTCCCCTTCCCCCCGCCGTCTTTATCCGTCGCTTCCTCCCACCTATGAGGACCCCATTTCCGCTATGGAACGCGGGTGTTCACCACTTTGTGCCCCTGTTTTTCCCCCAAAAAGGACACCCTCTGTCCGGTCCGGTCCGCCAGCCTCTCCTGTTCCCCCTCCGTCGGTCGGCCCTTCACGCGCCTCCCGCCATTCCGCCATTTTCCTTTCTCAGGCCCCAGATGAGCCCTTGGATCCGGATGCTGCTGCCACCCTTGAGGAGGAGGCTGCTTGATATCATTCCGATGATGGCCTCCTCCGCGCGGCGCCAACCTTTCCCTCCTCTACCTTGCTCACTCTTCCCCCTCCCCTTACTAAGCCCTACCCTGCCTCCCGGCTCCCGCCACCTTGTTCCCTCCCAAACTGCTTTTGCCAGACGGAGGCCCATCTCCAACACCAGATCTCCCATGCGACGAAGATTCTTCAACTTCAACAACGGCTTTCACTTTTAACAACGCGCATTTCCTCCACAGCCCCGTTTATTTTCCCTGTCACCCGTTCCCAGAGCCAGCCCGCCCTGAGCGGGGCGAAAACTGGGACCACCAGGGATTCAGGCGCTGCTTCAGGAGAGCCACCTGCCTCTGCCTCTCGAGTGCTGGGATTAAAGGTGTGGACCACTATGCCTCTCATCATTTACAGATTTTGAAGCCCAACATTCACAATCTTCATTTTTCACCGAGTATCAGCTCAGTAGTCTCGCGGTTGGCACTGAAGGCCTTGCTTTGGCTAGCTCCCGCCGTTCAGTTTTCTGCTGGCCTCAACTCCAGCACTTTTTACAAAATGCCCGAGTCTGGCGTCCCGGCCAGACATGGGGCCCTAGGTAGAGGGTCCCAGGCGGCGGTCCCTGGGGCATCCTGAGATTCCTTACTGTAGGAAGGGGAAGAAGGTGGGATGCAGCGTGGGCCGGTCCAATGGCTCAAGTCCCCAAGGGCCTAGACCAGCTCTTCGGATACCATCCCAGGGCAGGTTGTGGCCGATACAGGTCCCCACGGGGGCTCCATTTCCAGAGACCCCGCGCCCCAGCCTGGCCGCTTTCGAACTTACAGACCTGGGGGCAAGACCTCCATTTGGATCTGGCAACGCCAGGAGATCCGGCTTCTGATAGTGAGCATGATTCCTCAGGTTCGGAGGGAGAACAGAAAGGTGGTGGAACGGCTCCTGACCCTACCCAGCCTTTCACGTTCATAATTTTTCCTTCCCTCTTTGCCCCCACAGGACTGCTCTGGCAACGGGCCCCTCTTTTTTGGCTTCATCTCCCCTCCTCCTCCACTAAGGTCCTTCCTACTTATCCTACTCTGGTTGCGTCTCTCATTCGGCAGGGGCGGGAAGCGGCCACCAGGCTCTTCGGAAGGGACCCTCACTCTATTATCACGCCTTACTCGGCCACACAAATAAGGTGGCTTTTTCAAAATTCAGATGATTGGGCGGTCTCCTGTATTTCTTTTTGCGGCCTATTAGATAATCATTATCCCCCAGATAAACTAATTCAATTCCTGCAGCGACAACCTGTCATCTTCCCGAGAGTCACCCGCTCCAAACCCCTCCCCCAAGCTTCCCTGGTTTTTACTGATGGCTCCTCTACCGGGGTTGCTGCCCTCTCTGTGGACGGAGCTATCCTGCAAAAACAAACCCCCCATACCTCTGCTCAGCTTGTTGAGCTGGAAGCTGTCGCACACGCCTTTACATTGCTTCCCCATACTCCCTTTAATCTATATACTGATAGTGCCTATGTCGCGTCCTCTGTTCCACTCCTCGAGACGGTTCCTCGTATTAAGCCTGCTACTAATGCCTCCCCTCTCTTCTCCCGTATCCAACAGCTTATTCTTTTGCGCTCTCAGCCTTTTTTCGTTGGTCATATTCGCCCTCACTCTACGCTGCCAGGGCCTCTGACTACACTTAATGCCCAGGTGGACTCAGCCACGCGCCCCCTGCTTTCAGGGCTGGCCGTTCCATCTGCCAGCGACCCCGTTGCTATGGCCAGGGAGGCTCACGCCCTCCACCACCTTAATTCCCAAAGCCTTCGCCACATGTTCTCCATCACTCGGGAACAAGCCCGGGCTATTGTTAAAGAATGAATGCCAGGCATGTGTCACCTTTCTTCCCGAGCCACATAGGGGAGTCAACCCTCGTGGCCTCATGCCTGGACAGGTCTGACAAATAGATGTTATTCATTTTTCCTCTTTTAAGAAACTTAAGTATATTCATGTGTCTATAGATACTTTTAGTGGATTTATTTGTGCCTCTCCGCACGCTGGAGAGTCTACTAGAGATGTTATTGATCATGTTTTGTATTGCCTTATTGTACGATAGAGAGTCTACTAGAGATGTTATTGATCATGTTTTGTATTGCCTTATTGTACGATGGAGAGTCTACTAGAGATGTTATTGATCATGTTTTGTATTGCCTTACTATTGCCCCCAAACCCTTTACCTTAAAGACTGATAATGGCCCTGGGTATACAAGCTCTGCCTTCAAGTCCTTTTGTGCCCAACTGCAGATTAAACATGTTACGGGGATACCTTACAATCCCCAAGGACAAGGAATTGTCGAGAGGGCCCACCAGACACTTAAAACAATGCTTAATAAATTACAGTTTTCCAAAGAAATCCTATATCCCTCTACAGCAGGGCCTCGCCTGCTTCTCAATCATGCATTGTTCGTCCTAAATTTTCTACAAAAGGATGATCTTGGCCATTCGGCGGCCGATCGCCTTTGGCACTCTTCCACCTCCTCCACCTATGCCAAGGCTCTGTGGAAGGATCCACTAACCCACCGATGGCATGGACCCGACCCAGTCCTTATTTGGGGCAAAGGTCATGCCTGCATTTATGATCAGAAAGAACAAAATGCGCGCTGGTTACCTGAGCGCCTAATCAAACCTTTTAACCCCCCTCTCCCAGGGAACTCCCCTGAGGAAAAGATGTAATTGTGCTCTTTTTTAGGATAAAAAAGATACCGCCGATTCATCATGTTGCTACTCACCGCGTCGCTCCTTTGCCTCTGCCTTCCTGAAGTGATTCTCGCCGCATTCCTGCGCCAACCTCAGCCTTATACAATCTATAATTTTACCTGGGCCATTATTAACCAAGCGGGAGATATTGTTAATTCCTCCTCCTCTCAGGGCATTAACCCCCAGTGGCCCGATTTACAGGTTGACCTCTGTGCCCTGGCCCTGGGAGGCCCCTCTTCTTGGGGCGTGGAAGACATTTTTTGGCCTAAGGCTCCCGAGGAGATGCCCCCTTTCTCTCGCTCGGTTGGTGGTCCCAGCCCTGGCTGCCGTAATGACCTGGAGCGCATCATGCTCCACAAAACCTTACACCAGGATGGGATTGCTTGGGCCGGAGGACTCTATGTTTGCCCGGGACCCTCTCATCGGCCCCGTCCTGATAACCACCGCTGTGGTGGGGCCCAAGATTTTTACTGTGCCTCTTGGGGGTGTGAGACCACTGGCGACACGTACTGGAAGCCATCCTCTTCTTGGGACTACATCATTGTTGATTCCTGGGTTCATCCTCAGCCCTATGGTGAGGCCGTTAAAGACCTTTGCAATGCAGCTCGTTCAGTCACCAATGGCTGGTGCAACCCCCTGACCATTCGCTTCACTGAGCCCGGTAAACGTGCCAGTTGGACGGGTCGTGGATTTAAATGGGGCCTCCGTGTTTATAAATCAGAGTACGATTTTGGACTTACGTTCAGGTTACACCTCCTGAAAAAGGTACCCAATAAGGGCACAGCAGTGGTTGGGCCTAATCATATTTTCCATTATCCTGTTCCCGTTCCTGCTCCTGGCCCCCCCGCCTAAACCCGCCACCCCCATGCCTCCCTCCCCGCCCACCCCCTCGGACGTCCTCCTTCAGTCCATTTCACCCCCTCCCTTCCGACCTACCCTCCCCGTGGGCCCCCCCCAGTTCGGCTGATGTTATTCTCCAGTTGTCAAATGCCTCCATATGGGCCTTGAAAAATGACTCCTCCTTGTCGTTTCCTGAATGTTGGATGTGTTTCTCCCCCTCCCCGCCCTTTTATGAGGGTATTGCTCTTCTTTCCACCTTGCTCTTTACTAATGTTACCCCACCCTCACCGGCTTAGCTCCCGACAATCGCATTACCCTCCAGTCCGTTTCCGGCTTAGGTACTTGCCTCCTGGGTCCCCATATGCTCCCTCCTCTTCCCCTCAGCGGCGTTCGCGCCCAGACTGTCATTCCCTACCTCTCCCTCCCCTACATTCCCGCGCCAAATAACACCCATTTTGCTTGTTCCTCTGGTTTAACCTCGATCGTCTATGCCCCTACCTTCCTTTCCTCCAAAGACTGGTGTGTCCTTCTTCCCCGTTTTACTATTCATGACCCCGACTCATTTTTAAATTTTCTGAAAGGGGGAATTTCCCCAACCCTAACCTTGCCTCCCCCTGGCTTACTACTCTTCTCCCCACCCTGCTCGGGCCCCTCGTTGGTGTTCTCCTTCTATTATCCTTTGGCCCATGGACTTTAAACCGTCTTACAGGGTTTGTTAAAAGTCAGGTTGAAGCTGCCACCAAGAATATCCAGGTTCACTACCGCAGCCTGGAGACTAAGGACTCAAATGAGACTTCTATTTCCATCCAGGAGATTTCACCTACGCCTCAGTCGGTTAACTACGGGCGGCCTTTGCAGTTCCTATGGGCGGCCTTTGCAGTTCCCGAGGATGCAGAATGCTGGATGGTGAGCCTGGTTGTGCCCTCGGTGCCTTTGGTAAACCTGTGCAAGCCCTCCCCTATATCTTTTGGCCTGAGCCCACCTTGACCTGACCCGCGATAGTGCCTGGTAAGTCAGAGACGGAGCGATCGAATAAGTCTCGGTTATCAGACGTCGGTCGGTCCTTGGTGGGAGGACAGACCATAGGCGTGGTAAGATTGAGCATCGATCCTCTAGCAGGCTTAGGCCATCGCGAGGCCCCCTTTCCTTGGGAATTTGGCCGGTCCAGAATAACTGTTGTCCTGAAACACTTGGACAATAGTGATTCTTAAATATACCGCCATCCTGTAACAATGACTGGTGACCTCCTAAAAGTCATTCGCTGGGCTGTAAGGTCTCCCTCAGGCCAAAATAAACAAAAGGGGTGAAGATGCCAGGGACCAAAAGGCCTGAGGCCGACCCCCACCCATTCAGTATTTGCAGCCAACATCCTGCTGGGCCACTCATTAGGTATGCAAGGCATCCGGCTTAGTCCTGAGAAGACAGCGATCTGATCCTAAGATAACCACAGAGATATCCTGCTTTGTCTCACCTGGAAGAACCCCTCCCCTTGCAAATGTTCCCGGGGCTCAACCCAGAAGATTTTGTACTTTTCCACTACTCTCCTTGCGTACCCCCGCCCTCCCTAAAGCAGGTTTTAAAAAGCCTGCCATTACCTTCAATAAATGGCTCTTGACAAGCAACTGTTCGCTTGAGCTCTATGTCTCTCTCTCGCCCATTTCTTTAAATACAGGTTGCGACCCCCCTCGGCCCCCCAATAACTGACCAGCTGGACTGGTCGGTGGACTAGTTATCATTACATGGACTAGTTAAATTATACATGTGACTGAAGGAGATATTAATAAGTACATAATATATTATAAATTTAAAATGTTCTTTTTATATCCCCATATGTAATTATTATTTGACTCCACATTATTAAATTACAGACTATGGAACACCTATAAATGAAGAGAAAGTGAAGCCTTTCCTTTTCTCAATAGTATATAACAATGAAGTTTCTTTGACTTTTCTGAGGGCAGCAAGATTGCCAGTAGAAGAAGCTATCAAATATACGTAGAGATTGAAGAAGCTATGTATTCACACAGTACACAGCTTAGTGAAAATCTGTGTTGGGTTGGGCCTGCTGTGGTCAGGACTCAGAACTTTTCCTGAATTTGTGGTGGTTCAGAAATATAAGCACAGATGGAGTGGAATGTGCTTATGTGTTTAATGTGTATATGTATGTATGTATGTATGTATGTATGTATGTATGTATGTATACATTTGTTTCTATGTGTTTGTGCCCATCATGATATTTCTGTGGTAGTTAGAGGAAAATGTATATGCCCGTCTATACCTTGTATAAGAAAGTCTTGTGTTATTCACACCTGTGCATGACAGGGTGGCCTGTGAGCCTGTAGAGATTCTCCTGTCCTCACCACTAGCCTTTCTACATGAGTTATGGGATTTAAACATGTATCACCATGCCAGGAAATATATATAGGTTCTGAGATTCAAACTCAAGTCTTCACTCATGCACAGAAAACAATTTTATCTACTGAACTGTTTTGATATTAATAGAATAGCACTGTAGGACCAGGGTGGGTGAACAGGGATTTTGTGACACTGCCTAAGTTTGAGTAGCCCTAATAAGTTTATGAAACATGCTATTGTCAAGCACCAGGTTTGGGCAATCATACTGAATGCAATAGTGCTCTTGCCTTGGCTAATAAAGAACTGTGCTTTATTTAAAGACATTTGGAATTATTCATAAATAATTCAGCGCTACTGGGAGGGCAAAAACAATTGTAAGAACGTTAAGTTTCCATTAACCATATTAAATGCAAACGTACCGTCAAATGTTCTCCTGGGCATCAGATACTGCACTGTGTTAAATTGTGTGGCAGGGCAGCGTGTGGGAAGCTGGATTCACCATTGCAGAGTATACTAAACTATTATTCAAGATAAACGTTAAAAAGTAACCCTTCCAAAGTACTCAGGGATTCCAAAAATGAACAAATCTTTCTACTGCTGTTAGAAACTCTGCCCTTTCAGGCACAGTTGATTTAACTGGGGGACTCTATACAAACTCAGATACTCAGACACAGAAAATGGAGCACTGTGTGAGCTCATTCATTTATGAGAGTCAAAAAAAAAGGAAATTTTGTAGAAACAGAATAGAAAGGGAATTACCAGGGTCTAGAATAAAGAAGGTACATATGGGCTAAGGGGAATTACAAATCAAAGGGTGTTAGTTTTAGTGACCTATCACACTGGTCACTATAGTTAATACTAAATTACTGTATTTCAAGAACTAATATATTTTAACAACTTCATCATTAGAAAAACTATATTTATGCAAAGTGGTAGGTATATTAATATTATTAAATGACTTTTTATAACATAGGCACAGTTAAAAAATATCACATTGCCCCACACAAATTATGCATGGCTATTATTTGTGATCTAAATATTATTTGAACATTCACTACTTTGGTAAAACATAGTGTTCACAAGAACACTTTAGGCCAAAGGAATGTGACTCAAAAGACAAATGGTGAAGACTGAGCCACTCTAACTTAAGTATGAGGTAAAATCATTATAGGTCCATACTCAAAACTATCTAACCATAAGGGACATAGAGGAGAGTAAGTTTGAAAATATAATCAACATACAATGCAGACTTGTATGAAAACATCTTCATGTAACACAGTGCCATGCAGAATAAATATTTACAATCAAATTAATAATAACAACTTGCCTCTGTGTCTCCTGCCTTTAAATTCCTTCTACGACATTAGACTATATACTATGATGGACCATGTGGTCCCTGCACTTAGCAACTCACAATAAGGCAGTTATTCTTTTCTTGTGCCTTTATTTAGCTATTTAATCACTTTAAAGCCTGATCCCAGCCCCCTTCCTCCTTTTCTCCCAGTCTCACCCTCACGTCACCCTCCTCACATTCCCTACTCTCCTTCTTCTCATAGAAGGGGAGTCCCCCACTGGGTACCAACCCATGGGGGCACTACTAGTCTCAACAGTCCTGGAGGCAGGAGGCCTCTCCCTAATGGATGCAACTCTGCTTCCTTTAGACTCACAGCTTTATTTCAACCGATGCGTCATCTTTTCCTACACTTAGGGAACGTATTGTTTTGCCTACTTTCCCTCACTCAGGCCAGCATTTCTAGGTACTCTGCAACCCTGGTGTGGTTTTCTTTTAAATCCTTTATAGCTTAGGTCCTCGTCAATGTGTGAAATGCAGAACTAAACAATTTCTTTAGGTATTGTCTGAAAAATGTCACAAGAGAAGAGACGTGTGCATAGCTCTAAAGCATGGTCCCAAACATGAAGTGCCCCTGGGTGGGTTGTGTCAGTGTCATATCACCCAGGTGATGATATGATTAGACCGCATTGTATTTCTAAGGAAAAGTCAGAGACAAATTATTGAGCATGGTTCAACAAGATTAAGTACAAAGGGGAAAAACTGTCACTAAATGAGAGTAACTTTGTCTTTCTCATATATATGACTTTTAATGTAAGAAAGTTTCTTTGGATTTTAAAAGAATTAGATAACAAAAAGTGATCTGCATAACTTTATGGCCAAATAGTATGAACGATTGTTCTTAGGTTTGAAAATAATATTTTTAAAACTACATATTGAAATCTCTCTCTTGAGGAATGATAGGATGTTTTTCCTGATACACATGTAAATTAATACAAAATTTCATACAATGTTATATCCATTGAAGTATATTTTCATTAAATGTCACACTTACAGGACATCCTATTGGGACTCTAGATGAGAGAAGCATGGGAGAATAGCAAAGTAGAAGGATCCAGATGGTCCTAGAAACCTACAAGTAGAACATTATGATAGGTAGATTTGGGCCCAGGGGTCCTGCTCAAATTAAGGCACCAGCCAAGGACAACACAGGTGGTAAACTTTAAACCCCTACCCAGGTCTAGCCAATGGACAGTTGAGTGGAGAGTGGGGTATGACTTTCACGTGAACTCTGGTGCCTCATATTTGACCATGTCCCCTGGAGGGGGAGACCTGGTGCCACTCAGAGGAAGGATAGCAGGTTACCAAGAAGAGACTTGATACGCTATGAGCATATACAGGGGGAGGTAATCCCCCTCAGGAACTGTCATAGGGGAGGGAAGTAAGGGGAAAATGGGAGGGAGGGAGGAATGGGAGGATACAAGGGATGGGATAACCATTGAGATGTAACAAGAATAAATTAATAAAAAATTTAAAAAAAAGAAATCCAAAAATTTTAATAGGTCAACACTTAGAGAAATATGCATTATGGGTAATGCTGTCATTTTAATGAAATCATGTGATAAAAATCAATGTTCTTTCATTTTTCTGCATAATGTGCATTCTAAAACCACACAGGTGATTGTACTACGATATGAAAGGCAGCAGTTGCTAGGTGATAATGGGAAGAGCTTTGCATCACGTAAGTTGGATTTACACAGAATTGGCTAAGACTCACAGCTGCACTATGTTCTGGAAGAATGAAACTGGGAAAAATAACTGTCCTCTCCCAGACTAAATTTTTTATCTAGATGCCATGCATGGGTATCAGACAGGCTGCTGAGAATGAGCAGAAAGGAGTTAGCACGCGTGTCTTTCACTAGGAGGCCATAAGTGCAGATGCCATTGTTTGGAATACAATGTTCTAAATCTATGTATTACATTTATTACTGCTGTAATGAAATACAATACAATCCAAAAACAATGGAAGAAAAGAAGGATTTATTACAACTCATGGCTTCCAAGTTTATAGTCTATCATTGATGTCACTGATGATATCACAGGACAAGTCACAAAGTGGGAACCAGAGACAGAGTCAACCTCCACAGGAAGGAGTCAGGGCGAAGGGAGGGCTCCACTAGCTCAGTGACCGTCTTCTTCTAAACAAACACCATTACATATAGTTCCACACAGTCTACTAATAAAATCACATTATAAACTCATGAGGTTAAAAGTTTCAGCATCTATTTTTGGAGCTGCTCTCCAAACACACACAACTCCAAGGTTGCTCTTAATCCAGTCAGGCTGTAAATCAAGATTCACAATCAGGAGTCTGCTCCTTGTCAACTTGAAACACACACACACACACACACACACACACACACACACACACACACACACGTATTTATTCATAAACCATGGAACTTTGCCCTCTGTCCCCCCAAAAAATGCTTCATGGACATCTCAAAATACAAAAAAAATCTCATTTCATTCATTTCTATTACTATAGTAGATTTAACAAGTCCACATTTTTTAAAAGCTCATGTTGGACTCCAGGCAGCATTTAGCAGGGAACAATTATAAAATAAACAGCAAGTCATATCTTTCCAACACAATGGCAAGGAATAAATATCTTCATCCTATCAGAAAGGAGCAAAAGAACACCAAAGAAGGGCTGGATAAAAGGAAGGCTAAGCCCAGCAGCCAGAACACTAAATCCTATAACTACATCTGGCATCTGGGAAATGTGTCATGGTGAGAGCTTTAAGTTGATAATGACAAGATGTGATGGAGATTGATTTACATTCAGAATTTTAGATGCACCAAGATAGAAAAGATGTTTTCTTCAAGGCTGTCAAATACAAATAGCCAAAACACTAAGAATGTAACATTTATATAATTCCTAATTGTGTCTTGGTTCTTCTTGCTATAGGTAGTCTATTGTATATACGTGTAATAATATAAATGTATAAAAGAAAATAAAAAATGTTTAATTAATATAAAAAAGAAGAAAAAGTTGGGTAAACTCCCTGATTGTTTGGCTCTTACAATACATACTCTGCTAATATCAGAAACTACATCCATAAATTCTTACTCGCATGAATGCCCAAATGTGAGATGAGCAAGTATGACACCAACAAATTTGGTAAAGTAGGCAAAAAACAAACAAACAAACAAAAAACCATAAGCCTCAACTGTACACAGAGAACCACAGGGGACTGAAGAAATCTAAGAGGTGGAGAGGTGGTCCTCCCCAAAGAGGCAGCACCAGCAGGTTGTCCAGTGGCAAACATATATGCAAATAGATTATATAGATTGTTCAGGTTATACTCAAGAATATATAGGTATATACACATGTACATACAATAACAATCAGTAAATAAGACCAAAAGAGATTATGACTTGAAGGAGAGAAGGAATGAAGGAAAAGGAGAAATGCTCTAATTAAATTACAATCTCATAAAAATTTGAGATGCCCAGTTCTTACGTTTTTACACTCTGTAATGGCCTATCCCTTCGTTTGATCACCCTTGATGACCCTAGAGACAATCTATCCGTGAGTGTCTTCCATACTCTGGGGTTGCCATTATATCTGCAGCTCCACCTTCCTAGCTCCATGCATTCCCCTCTCAGGGGCTGCCTGTATAGGGCTTCTGACCCTGACACACGTTGTTTGGCATCATAGACCATTTTGAAATCTGAGTAGATGCTTCCATGACCTGAAGCAAACAAATATGGTGTGCAGCACACACATTGCCTCTGCTACTCAGTCCAGAGCACCAGCACGTGGAGCATCACTATTGCCTGGTGGGATGCACGGACTCTCTATTCCCATCCTCAGTATCCAAGCGTGCGCCCTGGGTGGAGCCTGTGTACTCTACCATCTGTCATCCTGCTGTTTTCTCATGTATAAAATAGAGACAGACATGTGAGCTTATCACTCAGAGGACTGCTAGGACACTGAAAGTCAAATAAAAATATTTGGAATTCATTCTAATTCCATTCTAATCTCTGTCCCCTAAGTTTATAGCAACCTTCACATCTGACCTCACATCAGAACTGCCTGGTAAACTCTTCCTACAGTAGCCTACATTTTATCTATCCACTTTCTCCAACCTTTTTCACATTCTTCCTTGCAAACTACCTTCAAAGGCTTAAGAACCACACAGTGAGGTTGAATCATAGCTAAGATCCCATTCCTGGTAGCAATTTTCTGCATTTACAAATATCTTTTTTTAATTACTAGTATAGAAACAAGTCACAAGAGTACAGGTGTCTCACAGTGACAACTGGTCATGGCTATGATGTTAAACACACATTTAAATTTATTACATGAATTTGATAGCATATTATTTTGTGATATGGGGATTTTTATAAAAATCACATTATTTTCAACAAATTCTAATAGCTAAGAATAAAATCTAGGTATCAGTTATGCACTATCTCTACTCTACTTGCCTTTGAAGAGCAATTTATAGAGTTTAAATTTATAGCAATTTATAGAAATTAAAATAAATAATACCTGTTTTATATTGTAATATTTTACTCAAGAGCTCAAAAATGAATACAGGGAGATAGAAACACTTATTATTATGTTTTCACAGAAGTTTTACATATGACACCTATGATGTGTGTAAAAAAAATAGTATTGAATAAGTAACAGAAACAGAACCAACCCTTAGGAAATAAAGAAACCTTTTACATGTGCACATGAAATATTATATTTCTTTCCAACTCACATGAATTATTTTGGAAAGAGTTTGCTGGTAGCAAGAACATTGGGAGACTTTTTTTTCATACTGATTAATTGAACATTTAACAACTTGTTTTCATGTACAGTTTACTCAATTTATATAAGCAATTACTAGATTTGCATGTATAAATGAATGAAGCTGCAAAGCCTAAGGTATTTTTTATTAGATTCACTAAATTTGAATCAGAAAATAAGTTTTTTTAAAGTAGCATTTGGCACAGTTCTCTCTGCTAATAATAAGCAAAGCTCAACATCCTATATTTGAAAAGGGTACTGGGAAGGTCACATTGAACAAATAAACTAATTGGATTTGAAATGCATGAAATCATGTTTTCCAGTAAAAAAAAATGCATGAGGAGCATGAATCTTAATCATGTCCAACCTTGATCAAGGCTTAGTAGCTCAATGTCTTAAATTACTAATATAGAAGTGAGTTCTGGGGATGTAGGGAGCTTAAAGTGAAACATGCCCAGGAATGTGACGTTAAAATACATTTGACTTGATTATGTGAGGTTGAACCTCTATTAATTTGCCCTTTCTCATGATTTAATGATAGAACTGAAAACAAGTAATTTCATCAAAATGCTATAAATGTTTATATGTACATATTGTTAGGGCACATGTGTGCATATAGAGGTCAGAGGTCAATGCTGAGTATCTTCTTCAAACACTCTATATCTCATATAAATATTTTTGGGAGATTTTATTTTTGGGTAATAGTTTTATTCACTGAAAAATTTATGTATTTAAACAATGTATATTGATGCTACCTATGCACCATGACCATCCCTTCAACTTCCTCTGTCCTCCCTCCTCCTAGTCCCTCCCACTTTATGACCAGTTTTTATTTATTTTGTTACTAATAATCCCTTGAGTGCAATGAGTGTCACCTATTTGTACATAGGTGTCTGGTAATGAACTGGGGATTTAGCAAGTTGCCTGCTGCCACATTTCCCAAGGAGACTGACCCTTCATCCCTCAGCAACCATCAACTGTCAGTACCTGCCACATCCATGAGGAAATGTTGACTGCCTTGACTTTGTACAGGACTCGTGCAGGCAGCCACAGGTTCCGTGAATCGATAAATACAGCAACAGCCCCACCATGTCCAGAAGTCAGCAGTATGTAGGTCTCTTCTCTGTCTGTCAAATCATATATATATATATATATATATATATATATATATATATATATATATATATATATATATATAATACTTTCTACGTTATCTTTCTAAAATTCATCAAGTCTCAGATAGTAGGAGACCAAGGGCAGCACACTCTGACCATTTTAGTCTCTGCATTAACCACTACCTGCTTTGAAAAGAAACTTCTCAGGCCATAGTTAGTGGTGTCTTCACCAATAGGGTTTTAACATCTAGTTATATGCACCATTTTGAGGCAAGATTTATCATTCAACCTAGAGTTCACTGATTCTACAGGCACAAGGATCCTCCTGTTTTCTACCTCACCAGCACCAGAATTACAGGCATGCTTTCTTATTTCCAGGTTAATTTTTCACGACTTCTGAGCTTCAAACTCATGTTTTAATGCTTGTGGGCCAAACACTTCAATGGGCGAGCCACTCTCCAGCATCTACATCAAAATTGGAAAGTAAATATTAAACAGTTTTAAATTGTACCTCCATATGAAGTCTGACTTATAGTCCATATTTTGAAATACACAATGCTAATACATCATATATAAATGAGGAAAATATTATTTGGATTCTTTTTTAAATTTTTTTTATTTTTAATTTATTCACTTTATATCCTGATTGTAGTCCCCTACCTTGTCGCCTCCTGATCCCACCTTTTCTCCTTCATCCCCTTCCCCTCCCTCCCCTAGTCCTCAGAAGGGAGCCCTCCTCCCCTAACATCTGACCTCAGCCAACCAAGTCTCATCTGGGCTGCCTGTGTCCTCTTCCTCTGTGGCCTGGCTAAGCTATCCACCAGAGGGAAGTGATCAACTTCCCATATTATGGGACCAGCAAGGAGATTGTGCTGCCTATCTACTATATCTGAGCAGAGGAGCTAGGTCCACATCATGCATGGTCTTTGGTTGGTGCATCAGTCCCTGCAACAGCAGCCCCTCTTGTGCCCGGGTTTGTTGGCTCCATTGGTCTCCTTACTGAGCTCCTGACCCTCCAGACCCCTTGATTCCCCAACTCTTCCATAAGACTCCCTGTGCTCCATCCTGGGGTTTGGCTGTGTGTCCCAGCATTATTTTGATTCTTAATTGTTTCCAAGCCAAGGAAATTTTATGCACTTTTGTACTGTCGCTCACAAGATCTTGACCACATATTGAATAAATTAGAAATTTATCAGTGAATTTGTGTTTTTAAAAGTTTTATTCATGGTGCATATAGTGAATTAATTCAATAAGGTTTTGTCATATAGTATTTGATACCTATCAACTCATAAATAATGCTGTGGTTCACATTCCAAGTCTTTCAAACCAAATAAAATGTTCTCACACTTGTGTATTTTAAATCTTAGTGTGCAGTGAACTAAATGGCTTGCAAATTCTTGGTTATAAATTTAAATGAGTTCTTCATTCCTAGATACCTTCTACTTTTATTCTTCTCTGAAGGCTATCATGAAGAGTTGAAATGACAATCAGAGAGTTTTAAAACCCATAAAACAAATCCAATAAATTTCAACTTGTATGAGGCATTGCCAAAGAGCCTAAACCACCTTTGTGAGAATTTATAGTGATGGCTAGACCCTCCAAGCTAACATAGATCTTCTCCTTTATCATATTCTTGGTTGATAAACTGTCTTTGAAAATGTGGTCCTATCCCTTTGCCTCTGTTATTAGTTAACTCCTTGTTTCTGTCTTATGAAAACAGTTTATGCTTAGTGGAATTCACTGGGGGCATTGTTGTTGGTATTAATGCTGCCATCCCTGTAAGGCAAATCTAAGTTGATTCTAAAACAGTACATGCACTATTTGCACTATGTTTGTAAAGGTAAATTGCTGGTTCAGATTTCTATTGGTTGGTTCAGGTTACTATTTATTCAGATTTCTCACTGAATTTAGTTTTAAAAAATTATATCCAATCCTGCTTAGCAAGCACAAGCTGCACGGTAGTGGTGCACATTTTTAATCCCAGCTATTTGGATGCAGAGGGAGAAGCAGGGGCATCTTTGTGAGTTCAAGTCCAGCCTGGTCTACACAGTGAGTCCAAACAGCCGGGACTACACAGAGAAACCTTGTCTCTAAAAAAAAAAAAAAAAGATCTGTTTACTGATTGGCATGCACAAATATGCCCGACACTGTGTTAATCACACCTTGTTTCTCTAAGTTCTGTAACTTTCAATACAATGGTCTGATGTACACTGTTCTCCCCACTGTAAAATAAGAAAATGTTGAGACCTAGGATAAAGGGAAATAATTTGCTTAGAATAGTACATCCTAGCAATGGTCAGTTGAGGATCTAGGACATGAAAAACAATTATACTTTGACCTCCCGTGCTTGTGTTTTATCTAACATTATGGTAAATGTTGGGCTTTCTAATCACTGAAGTATGTTATAATTGAAAATGTATAGACTCAAATGCATATTTTGAATCTGAGACCACCTCCAAAGACCCTTTTGTTAAAGACATGGTTGACAACTGATGGAATTTTGGAAAATATTTGCATCATGATAGCTCTGACCTCATGAATGCATTGCACGATTACAGTCATCCTAGCTTGAGAATGTTGCTTGGAAATAGCAGAAGCCAGTCAATGAACCATAACAGGAAGATGCACATCAGTGAGGGAAGTGCTCAGCAAGAAATTTACATCCAATTCTAAATATCATCTATATATATTCTTTCTGTTTCTTTCTGTCGTCTACTACCCATCCATCCATATATCTATTATCTATTAATACATCTCTTTATATATAATATATAATCTAATCCATAATCTATGATTTATCTCTATCTCTGCCTCCATTAACTCTTCTCTCTTACCTGCAGTGATGTGAACACTACCCCCTCCAGAAATTCCTTCCACGTTGACGTTCTTCCTCATCATAGACCCACATCAAGCAATCAAAGTAACCATAGATTGAAGTCTATGAAACATGAGCCAAAATAATTCTATCTTTCTTGCAAGTTGTTTTCGTAGGTTAGCAGTTTTTATATGGCTGCAAAAAGTCTAAGACATACGTATTATATACAGCTATGAAAGTACTTATAAGAAAATGTGTGTACAAATCTTCATCTTGGACGGCACATGGATTTCTCTTTTGGAAACATTTATTTTTGAGTATTTTATATTTAAATACAATGAAATACAATCATATTTACCTCAATTTCTCTCTTCCAACTCTCCCCAAACTTATGTATGTTTTGTTGTGTAATAACTGACTGAGTGTAGTCAATACTGCCCATATGTTCATCCCTTGGAGCACAGAAAACCTCACAATGGCCATGTCTTCAAAAACCAGAGTGATTCTTTTTCTTCCAGCACCTGCCAATATCTCCTTAGCAGACTTTCTGAGTTTCACGTTTCAATGACAAACATTCTCTATTAAAATATGTTAGACATGTCAAGCTGTTGAAATAGTCTGAAAGTTAAGCTGGCTTTGAAAATGTACATTCTAGAATTGTCTACCTCTCTGGCATCCCATTCTTTACAATGAAAAATTGGATGTGTTTAAGAATGATTATTTAGGGGATTCCAAGATGGCGCCGACCAATAAGCCGCGTATCTGATCTACTCCGAGAAGACCAGGGACATAAATAGAGAAACAGATTGCTGGACTTTGAGAACTGTAGGTGAGTGGGGCCCCAAAGACTGCAGTCCAAACAGGGGGCCCATCCCCCTCCCCGGGGACAAACATCCCGGAGGTGCAAAACGCACTCCCCAAACTCTAGAACGGAATCCACATGCAAACTACAGCTGCATAGAAAGCACCGACTCGCTGTTTGGGGAGGGATTTTCCGGAGACTCTAGCCAGGAGTCTCAATGAAGAGGGGAAATCTGCCCTAGGATTCCTCCTTCCACACCACCCCAAACTGCAGAGATCACCCGCCTGGGGCGAGTGGAAACGCAGGCTGAGGGTCCCAACAGGTGGAGGGACTGCAGCTCGCTGGCTATCCAGGGCCCAACCTAACACCAATCATAGTGGATTGAGCCTGCAAACAGCGGCAGTGAGAAGTCAGCTTGGAACTGCTTCCACAGACATATCAGGAGACGTGGGTCTTGCCTAGAGCGATAGCTGAGCGTCAGAGCCCGGCGGGAAGACCTGGTTCCGACCCGCGGGTTTCCTCCAGAGCTCTGCACCGCGATTGTGCCTACCCAGCCAGTAACAAGGCACTGGCCCTGCACTCCCTGAACTAGAGAGCCGATCCGGGGCCCCTGGCCCGACCAAGGCAGGCACTCTCACATTATCGGGAGTCGAGACTTGGGTGGGTCGTGTTTGCAGTGTCTAATTGCTGACCCAGAGCATTAGTGGAGCATCAGAGCTCGGCGGGAAGATCTGGTTCCAACCCGCGGGCTTTCTCCAGAGCTCTGCACAGCTTTCCTGCTATTGTGCCTACCCACCCAGTCACAAGGCACTGGTCCTGCACTCCCTGGAATAGAGAGCTTATCAGGGGCTCTTGGCCCAAACAAGGCAGGCAATCTCACAATATCAAGAGAAAAAACGTGGGTCTTGCTTGCAGTATCTAATTGCGGACCAGGAGCGACCTTGATCCCTCCAGGCATAGAGTTCTGGGAGAAGGTGAACACCTCTACAGGGTATAGAGACAGACCTAAAAGACAGCTACACCTCCAGAAGATCTGATTTACCTGGGATCTTGACTACAAAGCCACAGGAAGGACAGGCAGCAGAGATCAACCTACACAACCAGAACGTCTGTGTGTGGACCTTAATCTAGGTCCCAAAACTGCTGATCTGAATCACAGCAGTAAAATCCAAAGAGAAATCTACTTTGGATGACTCAGCCGGGAGCCCACGGTGCAGAGGAAAATCACCAGAAGGGAAACCAGATCAACTACCTGTTCCACGGAAATACTCCTTGATCCCCACAGGCAAGAGCACCTGACCTATAATCAGTCATCAATTAACCACTCTCAACCAGCGAAGGTCACTACAAAATATCTTCCAACATCAGAGACATCAAAATGACAAGAGGACAACGAAAGAATGCTAACAAAAACCAAAACAGTTTGGCATCTCCAGATCCCAGCATTCCCAATGAAAACAACCTGGAGAACCTAACAGCAATGGATAGTCAAGAAAAGGACCTCAAAGCCCTAGTAAAGACAATGATAAAGGAAGAAACAATTAAAATCTGTAAACAATTGCAGGAGGAGGCAAACAAGAGGGCTGAAGAGTTAAAAGAATCATATAAAGAGGCATTTGAACAATTTCAGAAAAATATAAATAACCAGATGAAGGAAATCATTAAAACAGTCCAAGACATGAAGATAAAAATGGAAGCTATGATACAGGAACACACAGAAGAAAAACGTGATCAAGAGGCATCAAAGAAGAAAACAAAGATCTCAGAGGTGGCATTATCTAACAGATTGCAAGAGATGGAAGAACGAATATCGGGACTTGAAGATACAATCGCAGAACTGGAATCAACCATCCAGGAAAATGCTAAATCTGAAAAGCTCCTGACACAAAGCATTCATGAAATAAAAGATAACATGAAAAGACGAAACTTGAGAATAATAGGGATAGAGGAAAGAGAAGGCAGCCGACTCCACAGTCCAGAAAATATCTTTAATCGAATAATAGAAGAAAATTTCCCCAATTTGAAGAAGGAGATGCATACGAGCATACAAGAGGCCTACAGAACACCAAACAGAATAGACTTGAAAAGAAAATCTTCCCGTCACATAATAATAACAACGCAAAATATACAGAACAAGGAAAAAATATTAAAAGCGGCAAGAGAAAAAGGCCGAGTAACGTATGAAGGCAAACCTATCAGAATTACTCCTGACTTCTCAGCAGAGACCATGAAAGCCAGAAGGGCCTGGACAGGGGTTCTGCAAACCCTAAGAGAACACAGATACCAGGCAAGACTACTATATCCAGCAAAATTATCAATAACCATTGATGGTGAAAACAAGATATTCCATGACAAAAACAAATTCAAACAGTACCTAGCCACAAATCCGACTTTACAGAAGTTACTAGAAGGAAAACTCTACCCCAACTGGTCTACAACCAAAACTACATAGGAAATGGGTAACTATACCATTGCAAAATCACAACCTCACAAAATCTTGACTCTTACAAATACCAAAAATGAAGGGACTTACCAATCACTGGTCATTAATATCTCTCAATGTCAATGGTCTCAATTCTCCAATAAAAAGACACAGACTAATGGAGTGGTTGCATAAACACGACCCAACATTCTTCTGCATTCAAGAAACACATCTCAACCACAAGGACAGACATTGCCTCAGAGTAAAGGGTTGGGGGAAAATATTCCAAGCAAATGGTCACAAGAAACAAGCTGGGGTAGCCATTCTAATATCTAATAAAATAGACTTTCAACCAAAATTAATCAAAAGGGATGAGGATGGACACTTCGTACTCATCAAAGGTAAAGTCAACCAAGAAGACATCACGATTTTGAACATCTATGCTCCAAATACAAGGGCTCCCACATTTGTAAAAGAGTTATTAACAAAGCTTGCCCCACTTATTGATACCCACACATTAATAGTGGGCGACTTCAATACCCCACTTTCACTCAAGGATAGGTCTTTGATTCAAAAACTAAGCCAGGAAATAACCTCATTAACCAATGTCATGAATCAAATGGATCTAACAGATATCTACAGAACTTTCCACCCAAACGCAAAGGAGTATACCTTTTTCTCAGCACCCCATGGAACATTCTCTAAAATTGATCACATAGTTGGTCACGAAGCAAACCTCAACAGATACAAGAAGATTGAAATAATACCTTGTATCTTATCAGATCACCATGGTCTAAGGCTGGACTTCAACAACAACAGAAATAACAAAAAGCATACTAACACGTGGAAACTAAACAACTTTCTACTTAATGACACATGGGTCATGGAAGAAATAAGGGAAGAAATTAAAGACTTCCTGAAACTCAATGAAAATGATGGAACAACATATTCAAATTTGTGGGACACACTGAAAGCAGTGCTAAGAGGAAAATTCATAGCACTAAGTGCCTTTAAAAAGAAAATGGAATCATCCCACATAAACAACTTAACAACACATCTGGAAGCTCTAGAAAAAAAAGAAGCAGAAACACCCAAGAGGAGTAGACGCCTAGAAATAATCAAACTCAGGGCTGAAATCAATAAATTAGAAACAAAGAGAACAATCCAAAGAATCAACAAAACCAAGAGCTGGTTCTTTGAGAAAATTAACAAGATAGACAAACCGTTAGCCAACCTAACGAAAAGACAGAGAAACACTATCCAAATTAACAAAATCAGAAATGAAAAGGGAGACATAACAACAGATACTGAAGAAATACAAAGAATCGTAAGAACCTACTTTAAAGGCATTTATGCCACAAAATTCGAAAATTTAAGGGAAATGGACAAATTTCTCGACCGATTCCATTTGCCAAAATTGAACCAAGACCAGATAAACAAATTAAATAGCCCTATTTCGCCTATAGAAATAGAAGCAACCATTGATAGTCTCCCAACCAAAAAAAGCCCAGGGCCAGATGGCTTCAGCGCAGAATTCTACCAGTCCTTCAAAGAGGAGTTAATACCGATACTAGTCAAGCTATTCCGAAAGATAGAAATGGACGGAACATTACCAAATTCCTTCTATGAGGCCACAATTACATTGATAACTAAACCTCACAAAGACCCAACAAAAAAAGAGAATTTCAGACCAATTTCTCTTATGAACATTGATGCAAAAATACTCAACAAAATACTCGCAAAGCGATTACAACAGCATATCAAAGACATTATCCACCATGACCAGGTAGGATTCATTCCAGGCATGCAGGGATGGTTTAACATACGGAAATCCATCAATGTAATCCATCATATAAACAAACTGAAAGAGAAAAACCACATGATCATCTCTCTTGATGCAGAAAAAGCATTTGACAAAATCCAACACCCATTTATGTTTAAAGTTCTGGAGAGATCGGGAATACAAGGCACTTATCTAAACATAGTAAAGGCTATTTACAGCAAACCAACAGCCAACATTAAATTAAATGGAGAGATACTCAAGGAAATCCCTCTAAAATCGGGAACCAGACAAGGCTGCCCTCTGTCCCCATATCTCTTCAATATAGTTCTTGAAGTTCTAGCCAGAGCAATAAGACATCAAAAGGAGATCATGGGGATCCAAATGGGAAAGGAAGAAGTCAAATTATCCCTATTTGCAGATGATATGATAGTGTACATAAGCGATCCCCAAAATTCCACCAGAGAACTCCTGCAGCTGATAAACACCTTCAGCAAATTGGCAGGATACAAAATAAACTCGAAAAAGTCAGTAGCCTTTCTGTATACAAATGACAAACAGGCAGAGGAAGAAATTAGGAAAACTACTCCCTTCACGATAGCCACAAACAATATAAAATATCTAGGAATAACTTTAACCAAGCAAGTGAAGGACTTATTTGAAAAAAACTTCAAACCTTTGAAGAAAGAGATTGAAAATGACATCAGAAGATGGAGGGATTTACCTTGTTCATGGATCGGGAGAATTAACATAGTAAAAATGGCCATCTTACCAAAAGCAATTTACAAATTCAATGCAATCCCTATCAAAATACCTACAAAATATTTTGAAGATATTGAAAGATTAATTCTCAAATTCATATGGAGAAATAAAAAACCCAGAATAGCAAAAACAATCCTATACAATAAAAGATCCTCCGGAGGAATCTCCATACCTGATCTCAAGCTGTACTACAGAGCAACAGTAATTAAAACAGCATGGTACTGGCAAAGTAATAGGCTGGTGGATCAATGGAATCGAATTGAAGACCCGGAGATGAACCCACACACATTTGCTCACTTGATTTTTGACAAAGAAGCCAAATCTATTCAATGGAAAAATGATAGCATCTTCAACAAATGGTGCTGGTCTAACTGGATGTCTACATGTAGAAAAATGCAATTAGACCCTTATTTGTCACCATGCACAAAACTCAAGTCCAAGTGGATTAAAGACCTCAACTTAAAACCAGAGACATTAACTCAGTTAGAGGAAAAAGTGGGGAAGAGCCTGGGACACATAGGCGCAGGAAACAACTTCCTGAACAGTACACCCACAGCCCAGGCCTTAATGTCAACAATTAATAAATGGGACCTTATGAGGCTGAGAAGCTTCTGTAAGGCAGCAGACACTGTCAAGAGAACAAAGCGACAGCCTACTGACTGGGAAAAGATCTTCACCAACCCTTCATCTGACAAAGGTTTAATATCCAAAATATATAAAGAACTCAAGAAATTAAACACCACAAAACCAAACAACCCAATTGCAAAATGGGGCTTAGAACTAAACAGAGAATTCTCAACAGAGGAATATCAAATGGCTGAGAAACACTTAAAGAAATGCTCATCCTCGTTAGGCATCAGAGAAATGCAAATCAAAACAACACTGAGATTCCATCTTACACCCATCAGAATGGCTAAGATCAAAAACTCAAATGACACCACATGTTGGCGAGGATGTGGAGAGAGAGGAACACTCCTTCACTGCTGGTGGGAATGCAAACTAGTACAACCACTTTGGAAAGCTATCTGGCGTTTTCTCAGAAAAATGGGAATAGGGCTTCCTCAAGACCCAGCTATCCCACTCCTTGGAATATACCCAGAAAATGCTCGAACACACAACAGGGACATATGCTCAACCATGTTCATAGCTGCTTTATACACAATAGCCAGAACATGGAAACAGCCTAAGTGTCCCTCAGTAGAAGAATGGACTAAGAAACTATGGTACATTTACACTATGGAGTATTACTCAGCTATTAAAAACGAGGAATTCCCGAAATTTGTGGACAAATGGATTGACCTAGAAATTATCATAATGAGTGAGTTCACCCAGAAGCAAAAAGAGACAAACGGTATATACTCACTTATATCAAAACACTAGTCCAAGGGATACGTCCCATGAAAAACCTTACTTACCAAGAAAGTGGGTCAGAGGAGAGGACTTCCTATTGAGACTTTAGGCGAGAGTAGCATGGAAGAATGGGGAAATAACAGGACCCACAGGGTCCTGGAAACCTACAAGAAGAACTTTATGACAGGCAGATCTGGGTCCTGGGGTCCTCCTCAAACTAAGGCACCAGCCAAGGAGAAATAGGCAGTAAACTTCGAACCCCTACCAAGACCTAGCCGACGATCACGATATTCTCCACTGTTGAGTGGAGAGTGAGATCTGATTCTCACGTGAACTCTGGTGCCCCTTTTCTGACCATGTCCCCTGGATGGGGAGGCCTGGTGGCACTCAGAAGAAGGATAGCAAGTTACCAAGAAGAGACTCAATAATCTTAGAGCATACATAGGGGGAAGAAGTCTCCCTCAATCACAGACATAGGGGAGGGGAGAAGGGGGGAAGTGGGAGGGAGGGAGGAATGGGAGGAAACAGGGGAAGGGCTAACAATCAAGATGTAATATGAATAAATTAATTAAAAAATAAAACTAAAAATAAAAATAAAATCTCAATTTCAATTTTCAAAAAAAAAAAAAAAGAATGATTATTTAATCTGATCTGATTCTTAGCTACATTTACTCCAATCTTAAACTTACCATTACTGCACCTATGCATAATGAAAGTTGTTTGTCAGCCAACAGGGTGTGGCCCAGTACAAATGGAATGAAGCTGACCTCTTATCTCCCTTTCTGCAGATTCTGGTTTCAAATGCAGTGTATCTCAGGAGCCCGTGTAGAAGTGTCTTTCATATACATTTCCTATATGTACTATGGATTCAATGAACTCATGTTTATCATGTAATCATCATTAATTTATTTTAAACAGAGAGCAGGACTATATTAGGTGGGTTAGGAAAAGCAATGTGCCAAAACTTAAAAGTAATAATGCCAAAGCTGTTTGTATATTAGCCGCTTATGAATCTATCCAATTTGTTTCTTCCTTGGAAACCATGTCCTGTGGATACAGCCATGACTTCATGATTCTTAAACACATGAAGTTATAGACTTCTTTTTTCCCCCCAGTGATACCAATCAAGTTAGCCTGGACAATATTGTTGATGTTGCTGTCATTATAAACTGACATTGCCCATAATACTTCATTAAATGGTTAAATTCTTGGAAAAATATTATTCATGATTTCTGTGCTTTTCTTAGCCAGAGTATATCTTCAGAAGAATCTTTGCCAAATATTACTTGATTCTCATTGTACACAAGATCCATGACCAAGTTGTACAAATCAGGCAGTGAGCAGGGACTCATTTTTTTATATAGTGCCTGCAGTACAAAATACTCAGGACAGTATATATTTCATTGTAATTATTAGCAAAAGGATGTTAGTTGAACTTCATTTATCCTTTTAGTAAATAGTCTTGAAAATAAATAGCACAGGACTAGGAAGTACCTCATTAATAAAATGCTTACCTGGAACACAAAAAGGCACAGATTCTACCAATGGTACCACATAAGCTGGCCATGGAAGATTAGAGATAAAACACTTTTTAAATGGAAATAGGCAGGTGAAGGCTTCCAGTGTCATCCTCAGCTGTATAGTGAGTTTGAGGTCATCTTGACCTATATGAGATCATATAGGTGAGTGGATAGATGATAGATTGACACAGATGGTAGACAGATATAGATAGATGGATAGATAGATGGTAGATAGATAGATAGATGCATGGATAGATAGATAGTAGATAAATAGATAGATGATGGATGAAAAACATATATATATGTATGAAACAATTCATAAAAAATGCTCATCTCATTTTATACTTATAGTCTAAAACATATTTCTCAGAAATAAAATGGCCTCCAAATGAACAATGATGGCCCTGCTATGTACAGTTAAGATACTGCATCTTTCTGTAAAGCTTTTACAAATTTTTTCATGGATTAATTTTTAAGATGATGTATAGAGTCCAATACAATTTTGTTGTTGACAGTTTTGCACTGCCTTTGAAGTGAAATCCAGAAAGGTTCCCTGTGTTTAGGTATTTCACCAATTAAAAGCCTGTTAAACTTTCTAGCAGAAAATGTGTATAAACTGTCAAGTGTGTACATTTCAAAAGCTACCTGATGAAGTCAAAGCTGTGACAATTAAGTTAGTTTAGTAGAATAGGCTCTGTGTGTCATCTATGTGTGAAGAAAGCTTTAAAAGCATTTCAGAAATAAATGCAAATATTATCTTTACATGTACAAATAAACATGTAAATGAAACAGAGTTTCAAACAAAAGTAAATAGGTAAAGAACTACTGTGTTCCCTGTTTCATGCCAAGTTCACATTTGCTGTTTAAAATAGATCTGTACCCAGGTGGCCCTACACAAACTACAAAACTGATGTGCCAACCAAGGACATCGCAATCATGGACAGCTCATTCTCCATGTGGGGAAGGTGGGTGGGGAAGGAGGGGACTGCCTCTCACAGGAACTCTGGTGGCTGTGATTTGATCACTGCCCCTTGGCAGAGAGCCCCTGTGGGAACACAGAGGAAGGGGATGCAGATGAGTCCTGATAGGCTGTGGTCAGAAGGTGGAGGAGGACCCCACTTGTCAGAGGTCTAGAGGAGAGAACAGGGTGGAAGAGGAGGGAGGGTGGGAACAGGAGGATAAGAGCAAGGGGATTAAAATTTAGATGTAATGTGAATAAATTATAGTAAAACAAAATAAATAAAATGCATGGTATCATTGCTATGTTGCACAGAATATCTGTTGTCATGGTGGAGTCCAACTTCCCATAATCTTCCAGTCATATTTAGGTATATTTTCTAGATAAAGTTCACCCTCTGGAGAGGCTTACTCTGTACACACCCTACGGTTGTACTTGACAGATGGGGCACTGAAGGTCATAGCCAACTCACTAAACAGAGAATTCTCAACAGAGGAATATCAAATGGCTGAGAAACACTTAAAGAAATGCTCAGCCTCCTTAGTCATCAGGGAAATGCAAATCAAAACAACGCTGAGATTCCATCTTACACCCATCAGGATGGCTAAGATCAAAAATTCAAGCGACACCACATGCTGGCGAGGATGTGGGGAGAGAGGAACACTCCTTCATTGCTGGTGGGAATGCAAACTAGTACAACCACTTTGGAAATCTATCTGGTGCTATCTCAGAAAAATGGGAATAGGGCTTCCTCAAGACCCAGCTATTCCACTCCTTGGAATATACCCAGAAGATGCTCCAGCACACAACAAGAAAATTTGCTCAACCATGTTCATAGCAGCCTTATTCATAATAGCCAGAACATGGAAACAGCCTAAGTGTCCCTCAATAGAAGAATGGATAAAGAAACTGTGGTACATATACACTATGGAATACTATTCAGCTATTAAAAACAAGAATTCCTGAAATTTGTGGATAAATGGATTGAGCTAGAAATGATCATAATGAGTGAGTTAACCCAGAAGCAGAAAGACTCAAATGGCATATACTCACTTATATCTGCATATTAGCCCAACGGACATGTCCCACGAAAGCCTTCACTTACCAGGAAACTGCGACAGAGGAGAGGACATTCTAGTGGGACTCTAGATGAGAGAATCATGGGAGAAAGGCAAAGTAGAAGGACCCAGAGGGTCCTAGAAGCCTACAAGTAGAACATTATGATAGGCAGATTTGGGCACAGGGGTCCCGCTCAAACTAAGGCACCAGCCAAGGACAATACAGGCGGTAAACCTTAAGCCCCTACCCAGATCTAGCCAATGGACAGAACACTCTCCACAGTAGAGTGGAGAGTGGGATATTACTTTCTCACATACTCTGGTGCCTCACCTTTGACCATGTCCCTTGGACGGGGAGACCTGGTGGCAATCAGAGGAAGAACAGGAGGTTACCAAGAAGAGACTTGATACCCTATGATCATATAGAGGGGGAGGTAATCCCCCTCAGGAACAGTCATAGGGGAGGGGAATAAGGGGAAATTGGGAGGGAGGGAAGAATGGGAGGATACAAGGGATGGGATAACCATTGAGATGTAACAAGAATAAATTAATAAAGGAGGAAAAAAAAAAGAAGGTCATAGCCAACTCAAGGAGATTTGTAAATAAAGTTATTCCATCACTTAATTAAGCACTTTAGCCTATTAAGGTTTAGAATAGAAGGTCATTTTATTATTAACATTGACAGATATGTGAGCACATGTCTTTAGGAGTTAAAATTTGGTTAGTCTTTTTTTTCATCCATATATGATCCCGTTCTGTTCATCAGTCAGCCTCTAAAGGTAAGTTAACTTGATTCAAATTAAGTTCCACCATTGCAGTTCAATGATCCTGAATTAATACTTATCTCTATGTGTCTCAAGCTCAAGCTATAAAATGAAAATAAATAAATAAAACTGATCTCTATTTGACTAGCTACAGGTAAAATATTATATGTATGGCTAGATAAATATATGACACATATGCAGAGGTATCATAGATTAAATATAGGTAGAGTAATAATAGTTGCATAGAGGGATGATAAAGTGTATAGAAGACTGATAAATAGATTATAATAAATAGGTAATACAAGATACATGACATATAACTATATAGACTGTAGATAAATATATGGTAATTATACAGATGCTAGACTGCTGATTGATAGATATGGATAATATATACACAGGCATACTGACTTGATTAAATTAAAGACAGTAGTACATAGATCTAGTGTCATTGCTGTCATTTTTATCACCAACAACACTATCATTGTTGAGTCCCAGGAATGTAGAACAGTAAAATTTCATGCCTTCAAATTCAAGAATGTATCTGAGATTGAAAATAAAATGTATTTAATTGAAATAAATTAAAAATGCCTTATTAAAGATAAGTAGAGATGATGTTTATTTAAGTGATTAATAAGAAAAATTATTAAATCAAAATATCTCTAGAATTTTGTTATTACATTTTATGAAAACTGTCAAATCATTTCTATATAAATAACTAACAGTATCTTGACATAAAGAAGGAAAATTTTGCTTTTTCCCTGTCTACCTTGGGATTTACAAATCATGCAAAGTGTCCAATTTTTAATTACATTTCTCATCAGATAAATCTAAATTAGTCTGAAGTGTATGGTACACCATTAGCCAGAATAAAGCCCAAATGCTGAAGATGTCACCCAGTCAGAAAATTTCCAAATACATAAAGCATCAGTACCAATATTAACTTGTTATTTCTTAAATACAGAAATGGGAGGTATTGTGTGAGAGAAAAATCTATTTTCAATAAAAAATGAGTACTCATTTCAAAATTATAAGTGACTACTAACAACTCATTGATAGTTTTATGTATATTACATGATACTGCAGAGGATCCTTGGATCTACACAGTGTATATAAGCTTATCTACATGTGTGACACTATATAAGTGTATTATGTTCTCAACAATGCTTTCTTTGGGTATGGCTTCAGTTTTCTTTTTACATGTGCAAGTGTGTTTGTGAATTCACGTGCAAATGTGTGGACATGATGTGAAGGCCAGAAGCAAACATTAACTATTAGCTGCAATCACTTTCCACATTTTTCAAGACTGGGTTTCCCTGTGTAGGCTTGGCTATCTTGGAACTGAGTCTGTAGACAAGGCTGGCCTTGAACTCAAAGATCTGCCTGCCTCTGCCTCCAGGGTTCTAGGATCAAAGGCTTGCGCCACCACTTTCCATGTGGATCTCTTTAGCTCTGTCTCTGACTCTATCTGCCCACCCTTTTTCTCTTTCCCTCTCTCTCCTCTCCTCTCTTCCCCCTCTTGAGTTGTCAGTTTCTGGAGGACACTGTCTTAATTCTCTGTTGTTAGAAATATTCTACCAGTTCTTACATTACTCGTATATAGTTCAGTTTTATCATAAACAGAAAGATTACAATTCCTCAAAACCTTTTAGGGTGTGTAAACTAACTCATTCATTTGATCATTTGTCATTCATGGTTCATACATCCTTGAATAGATTGCACATTTCCTCAAAGTTGAGCCCATCCTTATATAATATTTCAATTACCTTACATACAATAATTAATACATTAAAATATTGTACACAATTTAGTTTTGTTCTCTTAGATAGCAAATATTATATGCTAAAAGAAAACATTGATAGAAGTATGTTGTCATTCTTAGATCTGTTTGTTTTTCTAGAAATGTTTTGACAGCCACATTGTAGAAAACATGTTTTTGGTGGATTGGGCCCTTTGTCAATTGGAATCTTAGTCTTTGATATTAAAGTAATTGCTGTTGTTTCCATGATACCATGTTTTATTCTGCAAACTTCATTCTGTATTTGCAACAGGTATCCTGTAATAAACACCTCAGTAGAAACACGTTTTATTCAGAAATATACATGTATTTTTAACTATATATCAATTGATATTTCTTGGTAAAGACTAGCATGATGGATTTTTAATATTGACTAATTTTCTCCTCAGCTCTACACTGCATATATTTGGTACATTAATGATTCCTCATTTGAGGCACCAATACATTTCATATATTAATAATAAACTAAGAGCCACCAATCATGTGTCTGGTGTCTCATAAAAGAAAGAAATCAAAGCACTTCCCTTAGGCATCATTTAGCCAAAGGTGAGCCTAGATTTGAATTATCTGCTTAGTTCTCCCTGTGTCTTCTCTTGTCCCTATACTCAAAGTCTGACTCTGCATCTGCTTGCATGCTTCTTGTGAATTGTCTGACTCTAGCTCTGTGTGTAGATCTGTGTCTGAATGCACCTGCACGTCTGGATGTGTCTCTTGGTAACAAAGGGCTTCACTCTCTCTTTTATTAGTAAGCACAGGACATATCACATGGGAAAGAAATGCTGAAAATTTTACATAAAACAGAGTTTTACAATAGATTAAGTCACTGAGTACATTTGACTTCAAATATCCCAGATAACAACAGTACTATAAACATTATTGCTAATCAAACAATATCCATATGTTGAACTCAGCATTTATGATAGACATTCACTTTGTTAAATTGCTTTCAAGTTGTACATGATGTTTTCTTTAAGTGATTATCATAGCACATGTAAAAACATACATATGTTACCTTTAGGTCAAAGGCATAGAGAACTATATAACTTATAATCACAGATACTCATAACCTTAGGTTGATTACAGGGGTATGGTTGTTACATTGTTCTCTCAAGGCAGGCAAGACAAATAGGCTAAGTTATACATGACAATAGCAGTCTTAAGTGACCTCAAGGTGTACTGTTAACTTTGACCATGAGGTCCAAGATAATTTTCAGTCCCTTAGAACATAAGTTATATTTTTATCACAATGCATTACTGCACTACTCAACACATATTTGGAGTTCTGTCAGCTTCTTTTTTGTTAGTTGTTATTCATCTATGTCCCACTATATAAACATCCTCACAACTTAGCCATTTGCTTTTTTTTTACTACACACACTAGTGATAATAACAGACACTTTTGGTTTGATGCAATCAACATAGCATGTGCTTACAACTTACAAATATCAGCACTATTTTGGTTTATTTGGAACACTAGCCCAGAGTTAAGGTTAGAATGTAAAGGTTGCTCTACCCACCCCATGACCAGTAGTGTTTGTTGAAGGAAAACAGTACTAAGAATTCAGAGACTGTCTCTGCCATGGACTCTGTGGCCTGCTTTTTGATCACCTCTGCCTGGTGGGGCCACCTACCTAGTCTCAGAGGAGGAGGATGTGCTCAGTTGTGATGTGGCCTGTTGTGCTGGGGTGGGTTGGTGGCTCGGGTGGGGCTCACCTTTTTCTAAGGAGAAGTGGAAGGAGGATAAGGGGACGAGGTGGGAACTGGAAGAGAAGAGGGAGGGGCCTAGGATCGCGATGTAAAGTGAGTAAGTAAATAAACATGTTAAAAAACAAACAAAAGAGGCATTCAGATTAAGTCAGGTTATTAAAATGTGCTTGATGGCCAATGATGGTATATCACTTCAACTGTTACTATGCCGTTATGTTACAGGTACATACACTAAAGTATCAAGTGCTTCACATATTGACTATGGGGCACTGATATACTCTTGTTTGTTTTCTTTTGTAAGACACTGTGTAGCAAGTAGTCCATCAGTTTAACTGGAGACTCCAGCTGGACAGACAGCATTTTTTTTTAAGATCTACAGAACTTGGTTGAACTTGAGAGATGATTTACAAGCAGGACACATTCTGTGACCCACTGTCTGGACGCCTACTCCCCAAGCTTCAGCTCATTAGTCTGTGATAGCATTTCCTAATCATAAAGGAGGAAACTGGAGATCAATGTGTCCCTACTAAAAGTGGCTCTTGATAAATTGCTTCCTATCATGCATTTATATTTTGAGGAGAACATTTTTAAGAAACTAAAAATAAAAGTCCCTAAATTTAAAACTATACCTAATATGCAGGAGCAGTTTCCATCTGGATAATATATGATTCCATTCTTTGAAGTGATAATTATTGGTCTTAGGAAAGCAATTAAGGATAAAAATACAAAAAAGCATCCTCAAATTAGGGGTTTAACTGCAAAATTCAAGTATCTGAATTCTCTTTTGGAGATGTGTGTGAAGAGATATTTGTGCTGGACTGGAGGGGGAAACTGGGACAGGAAGTAGCCATGACTTCTGCTTGGTTAGTCCATTCTGTTTCCCTTATTCTTAGAGTTTTTGTCCTACACTAAGTAAATGCTCATATTTAATGCTTCTTTATATTCAGATCCTAACCAAAACATGCTTTAAATATAGATTATGATCTGTGTCTAAAATATACCTAAACAACAGGCAAAGGGATTGCTATGAGCAATGCGGGGACTTGGGAGTCTGGTGCAGGCACATGGCCAGGCATGTGTTTGAAAGAATCCCAGTCTACAGTGTGAAGCTTGTCTACAAATAAAGGTAATTGGTTAATTGAAAGCTAAGACTGGATGTACACTTCTAGAAAGATGTCTATGGTGAAGCTTTACACTCTGCCAATAGTTCCTTAAAGTGGAGAACCGAATGAAGCCTTCCTGCAACTGGTTCTCTTCCAGGAAAGCAGGAACACTCAGGCCATGCCAAAATGGACAGCATGGCTGCTAAACAAGGACAAATAATTTATCCCACATCTATCTCGATGAATTTTAATATCATGTATATGGATAATAGAAACCTGCACATCTTTAAAGATATGGATAGGGAAAATATAAAATTTTCAGCTTCAAGAAATACTACAGAATATACAGTTTAATTTATAATGTATATAAGGAAAATTTTTAAAATTACATTTCATTCCCTGATACCAAATCAGGGCATAGTTTTTTGTGTACACTAGCATTTTGGGAGTTCCAAATAAACAGCATCATTTAACTTAGGATTTAATAACAAAGGTGGGCGTTTAAATCTCCTATTTCTATTAGCAATACCCTACATGTATTCAATATAAATATGCTAAAACCCACAATATATTGAGAGTTTGTAGCATTTTTCAAATGTGTCCTAAATGATCAGTAAGTATTTGAATATGTGCCACAGATGTCAGGCTCAAAACAGACACTATAGAGTAACATGCTCACAAACACATTGCATGAATCCTCTTAGACGTATATGAAACTAAGATAGAAGTTAAGTACTGCTTCAGAAATGGCAAACAGCCGTGTAATGCTGTGTATGCATACAACTCCAGCACAAGGAAGGCTAAGTGGGAGGACTGTGGCCACCTGCCTGTACAGGGAGAGAGACAGATTCTCTCCCCTATCTCCATGTGGGTATGTATGTATGTATGTATGTATGTATGTATGTATGTATGTACGTACGTATGTAAACGCATATAACATATATCTCATACTCTACCAACTAATTTGAAAAAAGAAACTAACGAACTTTAAAACTATTGGTGTTGCTCTTTTAAACTGCAGTTGAACTTGATCATATCATTCCAGAGAAGTTATGCAGGTTGCCTTAAGCAATATTTCTTTTCAGCAGACCACAGGAGAGAGAAGCCATCATCAGAAAGTCTGACTTCCTTTACATTTTCACATTGTTTGCTTCCTTGTGTTTAATGTTGTTTTTCTATCACTAACATTCTCCCTGGCATTTCCAATGCAGTTCTGCCCTGTGCTTAGACACGTAGCTGCAGGCATCAGGCTCCTGGAGGGGTCTCCCAGGAACCTCTGATGGCTGCAGGATCTGGTAGAGCCAATGCTTTAACAACAGTTAACCCCAGAGGCATGGCTAACAGCTGCCTGTGTTCTGGTACACAGCATGTTCTACCAAACATTCCTGTCTAGCAAAGAGTGTGTTGTGACTGTTTACTGAAGGGTATGGTAACCCGCTCATTCAAAGATTCTGCGTGCCAGCCCCGGAGAAGGGAACAATCTGTCACAATCAAAAGGAATTCCCAATTCCATTCTGCTCATAATTCTATGACCATATTGCAGTTCCTCTTTCTGCATCTGTCTTATTCTTTATTCTAATTCCCATGTTGTAATTTGTGTGATGTAATTGATGGTCTTTGGTATGACAATGAGCAATTAGCAACTGCAGTCCTTTGTGTTCATACAGATATAAAAATACCCTCTACTCTAAGCTGTATTTTCCCAAGCCACTTATGAGAAGTAAACACACAAGTCTAAAAATTCTTATTGAAAGTAGAAGAACCTTCACTTGTGGAAAAAATTCATTTTTAAATAAAGAACTGTGTAATTGAGACCATAAAATACTTTATATTCTTCTTGCACAACAGGTTTTGAAGTGTGTGTAACTTGTGGGTGGGCTAATGTATATTATTCTGCACACTTGTTTTATATGGAAAGAATACTCAAAATCTCCACATGGATATTTTCAATAGTGTATTACAAGAGTATGAACTATGGGTAACACATTGTGCTATAGATCTCATGAGTTTGGGGAACATTATGCTCAGTGAAACAAACCAGTTTTTTGAAAGGAAGTGCTGTAGTCAGAGGGAAGTGAGCATGTTGCCTGCCCAGCCTATACTCATCAGGAATCTTAGGATGAGTCTCTGTTGAATATGGGTTCTGGCACCATTCTGGCCCAGAACCTAAATGGAAGTTGCTTTCAGCCTTGCTAAGGTACAATAGGCCTCTGGATCGGATTGCCAGGCTACAAATTCTTTACTCGCCTGCTTGACGGATGATCTACGTGATTGTCTTCAGTGCAGTGGTGTCTATGTTTTGGATCTCCATCCAACCCATCCTCCTATCCTCATCTGTTTGTTACTGAACCATATAATTAACATTTACAGAAAGCCACCAGGCTTCCACAGATGCACCTGGGTGGGCGCAGTTCACTGCACTGCTGCCTGCACCAAGCAGTCCAGCCTTTCCCACAGGCTGGCGGCTCGCCCTGGCCTTTCTCCCTGACTTGCTCTTATCTCTTCCATGCATTTGTTATTCAGTTTCATATCATGTAGCTCTTTTGCTTCTGGTACTTTTGTTTCTCAAAACAGTTTCTAGAGTGCATTACTTATTTTTTTTTTTGTCAAAACTAATATCCAAAGATTACAATATTTGAAAAGGTCTGTGAGGCTTGTATTTGAATTTCTTGCATGTTATTAATGGCATCTATATGGTTTAAGAAAGTATAAAGGGGAAATTACAGGGTCTTCCATCTGTAAGAGACACTAATGATATCATTTGATTTTTAATGGCCAAATGGGAATTAAAACAGCCGATGAATTTTTTTATATGATACAAAAATATAGGCAAAACTTCTGGCATTGTAGACTATGGTGACTTGCAAGTAAGCATCACATTTTCCTAATCTGGTAACAAAACTTGCTATTCAAAGGAAGCAATGCTGTCTGTCTTTCACGTTTAAAACAGGATGTTCACTTTTCTCTTAGCTATTAAAAAACTAATGGAGCATTGAGTTCCTAAATACTTACAAATTATCTCAAAATATCAGAATGGTAGAAGGGCATGGTAGCACACTCCTATGATCACAGAACTTGGAAGACGAGGACAGAAAGAACAGGAGGCTGTCCTCAGCCACACAGAAAGTTCAAGGTTAACCTAACCCGCCTGAGTCCTGCTCCCCAAAACCCAAACAAGCAAAAGCAAGAAAACAACAACTATAAGCTATATGTATACATATATGTATATATCATAGTAAAGTTCAGACAAATTATCCAAAAATAGACGAATTATGATACATGTACATAAAACCCAGTGCCCTTTCTTTTATTATTTTTAATAATTATCTTTTCAAAATAGACAGTCTGCTGTGAGGCAAGTATCTGGTTGAACACACTGCTATTATCTCTGAAATGGTAATTACTGGGGGAGAGTTTAATGATGAAAATGAGAAAAACATAAAAACCTAACCGTCATGACGACTTGAAGAGCTGGCTGTGCGTGGGCTGTGAGAAGAAGCTCAGAGCAAAGGGCAGCATTTCAAGTGACAGACTTCTGCTTAATGCTGCTGCTGTGACAGGGTGAGATGCATAGAGGTAGCATTTATTCCTAAGGCACCTCTGCAGTTTGTGTGTGTGAATGTGCATGCATGCGTGCGTGTGTGTGTGTGTGTGTATGTGTGTGTGTGTGTGTGTGTGTTCATATGTATGTGAATCTGGGTGTGAGTGTATCTATGGGCCTGTGTGTGTGAACACCCATGATGGACACTGGGTGCCTTCTTTCTCTCTCTGCCTTAGCTTTGGGGATGTGGTTTCCAGGTGGGACTCACCAGTTCAGCACCACTGGCTACCAGCAAACACCAGGAGCCCTCCTACAGCAGTGGGATTACAAGTACAATGTAGCTGTCCCCATACTCGGCTGTTTAATGGACGACACAAAGATCTGTCCACAGGCCTTTATGCTTGAGCAACAAGAATTTTACTCACTGAGCGATGTGCACAGCACCGATTCAGAGTTAGTTTGGTCCACATGCATTTTGTAAGGTGCAGTTACTTAGAAATATTGTGAAGAGTTCATTCGACCACAAATATTTAAGTTTATCAGTGAGACGGAGGCACTATGGCCATACAATAGCAGAATTTCAGGGTCTGAGAGGGATTTACTTACTTCCTGTGCTGCCAATTAAGTATACAGGCAAGCAAAGCACCTTGGAGGCCAAGGATCAAATCTCAAAAGAGGCCAGTGAAGAAAGCTAATTCAAGAAAGGATGACAGTCTGTGGGTCTGTGCCATGCCTCCTTCTGCTAACCCTCTCTCTAACTCGGAGAGTGTGTCTGCCTAGAAACCTTCCCATTTGTTTAATGAGTGGCAGTTTCAGCAGCACCATGACAAATTATGCACACAGGCATGTCCATACATCAGAGGGCATGGCAGAAAGGATGCTGCCAGAATGAAAGATGCAACAGAAGACTGACTTTTTTCATATTTTTTTAATTAATCGGTTTTTATTTTTTTACATAGACATTTATATTATTGCACATATATACAACCAACTACCTATAACAAGAAGAACCATGACAGAATCAGGAATTATATAAGTGTTACCTTCCTAGTGTTTTGGCTATTTGTATTTGGTATCCCTGAAGAAAACATCTTTCCTATCCTGGTGCATCTAAAACTCTGAATGTAAATAAATATATATTATATCTCGTCTTTTATCAACTTAAAATATCTATCCAGACCTAAAAACATCTTAACACCTAAACAATTACGCTTAATTGTAAAACAAAACTATCTGGTCTTCAACCCCATCAGAGACTTGTGAAGAGATAAAATTGATTACCCGAGTATACTGGGAGTACAGGTTAGGAGCTTTTCAAATGAGAAGTTAACAGAGACAGTTTGCTGCCTGAACAGTCACCCAAAACTCTATAATGTTGGAATATGTTCCTCAGCCTTCTGCCCAATATATCTGACAGACATATTTGTGAGGCAGGAACTATTGAAGACTTGCTTACCTTCTCTTGGCAGAGTTTGGTCATCAACTCTGCCTGCATCCAAGCTTGCCCTTTTTTCAGTAGAATTTCATCTGTGGTAGAAACAAGGACATTTTCCCAGTGCCTTGTTTGCCACATTTGAAAACATCTCCATAAGGAGGTTCTTTGATGCTCATCATCCTCTTTGAGGTAGGTTGGGTGCTGCCAAGAGTTAACCTGTCTCGTTGTCAGTGAATCTTTAAAATAATAAAAAACATTTTGAGTGCCATATTCTGTAGGTGTCTGAGGTTTTTGAGGACCTTATCTAAGTATTTTGCCTTATCTTTCTATAGAATCATATCTATCTGTTGCACCTAAGATGTACATTCTTGTGATGAAAGTAGACTAGTAATTGACATGACCATGGTTTGATCAACTAACAATTGACTTGTATAAGTTATTTATCCTAAAATACCTGTAAGGGCTTTTCAAAGTAAACCTTGTACTATAATTGAGTTATATGGGTACAATACCTCATATTAGAGTACAAATACATATCATGTATATGAAGAATAAGCTTATATTTGAATTCTATACCCCTGTATCTAAAATTAAACTTATTTTGCATCTATATACAAAGTTCTATACCAGTGAATTAAAAACAACCTTGTGAGTGACAACTGAGGCATTAAGTTGAGGAGCCAATTCACTAATCTACTTTTTATTCTATCTTCCCTATATATTTCTATATCCTCCCTTCTTTGTTTTCAACCCCTATCTCCAAACCCAAGAATGGAAGATAAAGGAAAAGAGAGACATCTCTGAGTCCAACCTTGATTTCTCTCTAGCTAAGATAAATAATAACTTGTAACCAACTCCCATTGATAATAATCCCCTATAGGCCAAGAAAACAACCAAAAACCTATCAGACCCCCTTAAAAGAAACGGGGCATCATTCTCTTAAGGTTTCTTCTGGGTGATTTAGGACAAATAATACCTCTGTAGAGGCCCAAATGAAATTGGGGAAATGGTTAAACAAGGTAGGAATAGCATTTGTGGTCCAGTTTCTAAATGTTGAGAAATTCCAGGCTGAATTAAAGTTCTGTGTGGACATTCTGAAATGCTGGACCAATTGGGATTGGAAGCTTTCTTCGAAGGTGTCCTGGGAGCTGTCTTGTTCTGGGACTGACTCTTAAAGCAGAGTTTCAGGCATGTTTGTTCCCGGCTAAGTCATACAACACAGCCTCTTCGCCCTGCCTCAGGATACATGTT
Source organism: Acomys minous (assembly GCF_964271855.1). Lineage (NCBI taxonomy): Eukaryota > Metazoa > Chordata > Mammalia > Rodentia > Muridae > Acomys > Acomys minous. The sequence goes on along the minus strand of NC_140494.1, from coordinate 3,938,639 downwards.
AGAAATACCAAGTGTATAGAAAGGAAAATGAAATAAAAAGCAAATAAAACATAGCTCTAGTCAGCTGTTTTCCATTAGGAGATCAAAGATGATACATCAGTCTTATGCTTCTGATAGAATTGTTTTTAATTGAAGAAACAATCACTTAGAGGTGGTTTTAAGTAGAGATTTCACTTAGCTTTGGCAGACACTTTTAATTAGCTGTTGTAATGAGATTTCTGGGCTGAAAATAGTCATATATAAAGCTATAGATAACACAATATCAACACGCTGCAATGTTATATAAGCAATAAAAGAGATTTTTAATCTGAAAAGGAAAAAATATTGGTGTAAGAAATAGAATAAAATAAATTTGTATTTGGGTAGGTGGTTCCATAAAGAGTGAACTTCTGGCAAAAGGATGAGAATCAGAGTTTTATACCCAGAACCCACATAAATGCTTGTATTCACATGACAATGTGAATTCCACCACTCAGAAGCCCAAGACACAGGATCAGCTATTTTATGCTGATCAGTGAGTGAGCTCTGGGTTCAACTGAAAGACCTCTCCTCAGTGATTAAGGTGGAAAGCATTTGAGGGAGACTCCCTACCTCATATTGCAGCCTCAGGCATCCACACATGTGAACACACTTACGCATACACAAGTGCACCTGCAAATGTGGACACAAATGCATACATGGATACACAACACACTAACACACAAATATAAGCACCCATAGAGTGTGTAGTTTCACACTGACATAACCCTATTTGCGAAAGACCTCATGAAAAGTGAGTTAACTAAGAATAGAAGCTTAAGTACATCCAAGTGTCAAGACTGAAGAGGTACACAACGTGAGACCTGACATGTAATATATCTATAATAAAAGACAGACAGGTAACAGCAGGACATAGGCCATGCCTCTTGCAATACAGTGTACAGAGCAACATAGTCATAACTCAAGCTGCCTGCGCAGCAATTAGAACCCAGCAACCTAGCATTCTAGGCTCAGAATCTCAGCTTATCAGGAACATTACCGCACTTTTACCCAGCATCGAAGCAAAAGAATAGGACCACAATCCTCTTTCAACAATTATGAAATCGTGGAGCCCCTGAAACTCAAAATGCTTGATACTAGATTACCAAAAAATAAAAAAAAATAAAAAACCGCTAAATACGTCGTGAGCTAGAAGGCATTCCTTCTTGTCATTCGCAGCTCCACCAGCAATCGCAGGAGTTTGTCACACACTCTGTGTGTGGAGGGGAGAGGTCGCAGCAACAGGACTATGAAGTCCTAACTCATTTACACTTACAGATAAAACTGCTGAATAGAAACCTCCTAAATGCTATCTTTCTAAAACCACAGGAAGTCCGAGTTCTGCTCACCTGACCCTGTAAGTTTTTAAGACACTTCATTTAGACCCTGTCCTTCGGCTGACTAGTCAGGCCCTACGCTGGGAATCCTCAGCTCACTTTACAGCCTGCTCCCCTCCTCACCAGTAGACTTAAGTTCTCTCTCAGTAGCCTCCTTGCTCCCCTGGCACAGTAGACACAGCCCTACTCAAGAACTTCTGCACAATGCAGTTCTGTTCCCCAACCACCTACTTTCCAAAAAAAAAAAAAAAATATTCAAAAAACCTAGTTTTGAGAGGACATTGAAGTTGGCCTTTCCAGTTTGGCCTGTTCATGCTAATTCACAGAACACAGTCTTTATTCACCTCAGTCTCCCAGTCCTCGCCCTAGATTTACGTTTCTGTGTACCACTTGCATACTGACGTTTTTACACTTACTTAATTTGGTTTATCTCATAGTAAATAGGTCAAATACAAGACAGTGATTTTCTTGTGATGTGTTACCTATGTAGAAAGCTGCTAAGTACTAAAATATCTAAATATCTTCATGTTTATATATTGCTATGTATAAGTACCACTTTTAGGCATTATGGATATATTTTAGCAAAAGGTTAAGTTGTATTTTTCTAACTTTCCACTTACAAGGATAAGATTGATTCCTATGTAAATATTTACTTGCTTGGAAAGAATAGCTACCAAATTCCTCCAGATTTTCTTTTATCAATTTCTTTTGGTAAAGTGGAGTGTATTTTAAATTGTAACAGGTCTTACACTAGCAACAGAGTCCAGAAATTTTTACTTTCACACACATATTTTGTTGAGGCATTCTTGACAAATAAAAGCAAAAAAAAAAAAAAAATGCAAGGTGTGCAATATTGAAATGTACTCAGAAAAAAAAAAAAACGTGAGTGTGAGGAGCAGAACTTGATGCCTTGATGCTTGTGAACACTGTGAAACAGACATTATGACTAAGATAATCTGCATATCCTCACCTCTTAGTTAGCTGTGTGTGGTGAAAGCACCTTGAAAAACCTGTGTCCTTACTGCAGCCTAAGTCTAGCCACAGTACTGTATGCATGTCTATAATAAGAAAAGTGGGGTCACAGCGGGCTAGCTTCATCCGCACCCTTACCCCATTTTTACTAACAAAGTTTCCTGAGAACTGCAAATGGGATTCGAAATACAGTATGACACAGTTTGATCTCTCACAACTTACATTCAAATGGGGGTGAAATAAAAATCTATTTCTGTGCTTATAAAATCAATAAAGCAAAATAAATTCTTATTTAAAATAAATGGAAGCCATTACTGTAAAGAACCCTGGGCAGTGTTCATCCTGCATGCCCTCTATGTGAGCTGTAATCGCCATTCTAAATAAATGTCTGAGGGCTGCACAGAAGACAGACACTGAAAGATATCCTCTCTCTCTCTCTCTCTCTCTCTCTCTCTCTCTCTCTCTCTCTCTCTCTCTCTCTCCATGTACTAATTATCCCTGTCTTGAAAAGCAACAGAATTATAGATGTCTGTGCACATCATCATTTAAAATCATTCAATTTCTTTCCAAGTTCTCGTCATAGACAAGCAGAAGCATTTTTTGTGTATAATTCTTGTTTCTGTGTTATCTCATTGGACCCTGTTATTAAAAAGAAGATTATGATTCATTTTATAGACAAAATAAAATAAATTCACCAAAACTACCTAGCTCCAACTTTCCATCATAATTCTAATGCTATTTTTGCAAATATGAAAAATTACCTTATTGCTCTACAGTGAAGTGAAACTATAACTTCATATTGTCTGTTGAATTAATAGTAGATTTGTTTCCTAGGAAATGTTTTCTTATTTTCTTATGAGGTCCCCAGTAGAGTCAGAATTCAAGTTGAGATGACACAACATATTCATTTCAAATCTTTCAAGTCCAGGGATTACATAATCAAATATGCCAGTTATTATAGACGCACCAACACTGTGATATATCATTCGTGGACATTATTATTAAAAGAGAATATTTTTAGTAACATCTTCACCCAAATTTGTTTATAGGTTAAGTCCACACTGATAGTATTCAGACATCCTTATGTCTTCTGAGACAAAAGTGCAGGAAGGGCAAACTCTAACGGGCCTGCCCCATATCTAGCTACGTGTTTGGGGGGGGGGATAGTACCTTCAATAGTAGAGCAACCCTGCCTTGTGTAACGTTGCTGAGTTCAACCTCCCAACTCCACACACAAAAATGTATAACCTATGCTATTTCTGGAGACCAATTGTTTGCAAGCTTTATATTAGCTACAAATTCAATGGCGTAATAAAATGTATCAAGTAGAGTCCAAGATATATATTTACTAACAATCACCACTAATGCTATTAGTAATGAACCAATGCAGTACCATCTTAGGATAGTTTTTTGAACTATAATAAAACGCAAATAGTTTATAGTGATTGGGTCAAGGTGATTCGTTTTACCTTTCTCTATTTTCTAAGCATTCTAAATTAACTATCTGGTAACATAGAAAAAAATGAAGACACAATAATAATTTTAATGTACCTTTTACATATTAATTTAATTTTCCATATTAGTTGTTTGTTCGAATAAATCTCTAGTCTTTGGTATGAATAATGCAGCCTCAAGTATTTTTAATATGTGTTTCTCTGTATAAATGGTTTTTGTTAATAAGTATAACTTTAATCATTTTATTTTTGTAGAATAAATGTTTTAACAAAATATTTACTAATATATGATTTACTATCTCATTTAAATTTCATAATCTAATTTTGACAAAGGCTGCTTGAAGAATCAAATGGAGCTTTACTAAGCATTAACACATTCAAGTATGGAGGTAAAGGAAAGATAAATACTTCAGTATTAGATATCTGCAGTTTAAGATGGCACTAAAATACAAAGAATATACCTTAAATTGGTCACATACTCAGACATAAAGCAAGTCTCAACAGATACAAGAAAATTGAAATAACACCTTGCATTCTGTCTGACCACCATGGACTAATGCTAGATACCAAAAATAGAAAGAAATAATTCATGGAAATTGAGCAACACTCAACTGAATGAAAAATGTGTCAAGACAGAAATAAATTAAAGACTTTCTAGAATTCAATGAAAATGAATACATGAGATTAAACCCATTCCCAACTCTGATTAAGTGACCAAGAACCAGATACTAGATAGCCCAGAGTCCTAGGGCAAAACTGAATACTACCTCTCTTTTTTAAAAAAGTAGTGATAAAGTGACTCTTAATATAACCCTTTATTTCTTTTATTTCTGGGGGAGTAGTATTTCCTTGCTATGGTACCCATGTGAAAGAAAGTCAGACAAAAATCTTGGGAAGTTGGCTTTCTCCTACTGTGTGGATCCAGGAATCATCCTTGGTTTTCCAGGCTCAAGAGCAAGTACCTGTTCTCACTGAGACATCTCACCAACCCATATTTACTGTTTTGGCAGAAATCAATTGAAAATAAAAAGTAATAACTACATATGTTGTCTAGATATCACATAAGTGATATCACATAAGTGAATTCACATGCTTGAATTGTAAGTGCAACATTCCCAGAGCTCCATACAAAACTTGCAGGCAGCTCTGCTTCAGAGTCTCCTCCCTTCAACATGAAGTGGTTGTTTATATAAGGACAAAAGGAAGCTCAGGAATCTTAAGAATATTCAGAGGTTTTTGTTTTGTTTTGTCTTCACTCTTCTATGTTTCTTGTGAACTTCATGAACCTCTGAGCACTTCTTTCCTCTGGGAGAAAATATTTTAATTTAAGGAAAATAGTTGCTTAACACTATCAGATTGATTATCAGACGAGGTAAATTAAAACCAGTAAAACTCATTAGCTAAAAACATAAATATATTTGTACTCTAACATGAGGTATTACACCCATGTAACTCAATTATAATACAAAGTTTACTTCCAATAATTTGAAAGTGCTTTTGCAGGCTGTTTAGGATAAATAAGTTATACAAGTTAATGGTTAGTTGATGAAATCATGGTCATATAAACTACTAGTTTATTTTTATCATAAGAATATACATTTTAGACACAACAGATAGACATGATTCTATAGATATTCTATAGATAAAGTAAAATAGTTAGATAAGGTCTTCAAAGACCTCAGACTCATACAGAATACGGCATTTAAAAATGTTTTTATGATTTTAAAGATTCACTGACAATGGGACAGGTTAACTCCTGGCAGCACCCAGCCTACCTCAACAAGACGATGACCATCAAAGAACCTCCTTATGGCGATGGCTTCAAATGTGGCAAACGAGCCACTGGGAAATTGTCCTTGTTTCTACCACAGACAGAATTCCGCTGAAAGAAGGGCAAGCTTGGATGCAGGCAGAGTTGATGGCCAAACTCTGCCAAGAGAAGGTAAGCAAGTCTTCAGTAGTTTCTGCCTCACAAATATGTCTGCCAGATACATTGGGCCAGAAGGCTGAATAAGATGCTCCAATGTTATAGAGAGTTTTGGGTGACTAGCTCTGTTAACTTCTCATTTGAGAAGCTGCTAACCTGCACTCTCAGCATACTCAGGCAAATAATTTTATCCCTTCTCAAGTCTCTGATAGTTTTGTTTTACAATTCAGCTTAGTTGTTTAGGGTTTAAGATGTTTTTAGGTCTAGATCAATGTTTTAAGTTGATAATTATGAGATATAATAGATATTTATTTACATACAGAGCTTTAGATGCACCAGGATAGGAAAGATGTTTTCTTCAGGGCTGTCAAATACAAACAGCCAACACACTAAAAATGTAACATTTATATAATTCCTAATTGTGTCATGGTTTTTCTTGATATGGGTAGTTTATTGTATATATGTGCAATAATATAAATGTATACGTAAAAATAAAAAATGTTTAATTTTAAGAAATTAAAATAAAAAGTATAAATAGTGTCAGAAAGCTATTTTTAAGTAAATCTCTAGCAATTACTATTTAATCTTCATGTTGTTTCATTCCTCTTGTTCTTCAGTTTTGTTACACATAAAATTTGTATAATAACTTTATATATATGCTTCATAGCATTTATTTATATAGGGATAATAGTTCAATTATTGGCATAATTGAAGCACTAGATGGACCTTCCATCTTATTAGTATTGATTAACTTTTAGAACATTATGATAGGCAGATTTGGGCACAGGGGTCCCGCTCAAACTAAGGCACCAGCCAAGGACAATACAGGCGGTAAACCTTAAACCCCTACCCAGATCTAGCCAATGGACAGAACATTCTCCACAGTTGAATGGAGAGTGGGGTATGACTTCCACACGAACTCTGGTGCCTCATATTTGACCATGTCCCCTGGAGGGGGAAACCTGGTGACACTCAGAGGAAGGATAGCAGGTTACCAAAAAGAGACTTGATACCCTATGAGCATATACAGGGGGAGGAAATCCCCCTCAGGAACAGTCATAGGGGAGAGGAATAAGGGGAAAATGGGAGGGAGGGAGGAATGGGAGGATACAAGGGATGGGATAACCATTGAGATGTAACAAGAATAAATTAATAAAAAATTTAATTAATAAATAAATAAATCACCTTATAAACAATTTTTCCCAGTTATCTACAGTTATGAAAAGCCAAGGAACATGACAAAAAAAGCTGAAGCCTAATTATCTACCATGAAATATGTAGCTCAGAAAAATACATGTGGACAGCATCTTACTTTGAATGTCTGAGTCCCCATAGATTCCATGTTGTTTTATGAAATATGATTTTGTAATCAACCAAAGAGAAACTGCTCAGAGAAATTACTCCCATGGTCACCCAGATCTGGATCAACCGGGACTGGCTCCTGGCACACTGAGACACAGTTCTGACTGCTGTGTAGCACTCTCATGGCACATGGACATTGACCTCTTGCTGTTGCTCCTTAATGTGACATGAGAACAGTCAGTAACTTGTTTTAGTTCTGAGTCCTATGGACTCCTAAGCCTTGTGAATGAGCATAACAACACTTATCCAGAGGAAGTAATATGGGTTTCTTGCTTGATAAAGTTAGTGGGATCTATGGAAAAGACCAAAGAGATAGTTGTTTAAAATAGGTATGGAGGAAACAGTCAACTGAATGCAGAGCCCTGAGATTTCCTCTTGTTAGCATCTGAAGGAAAGGATTCTGATATCTGTCAGTAGTCAGAAGCCATGTTTTCTTCCCTGTAGTCACAACAGAGAACTTTCTATGTACAACTTAGGACACCAAAGGCAAACACTGCATTTCATATCCCAGATGATGTCATGCTATCACCTGCCAAAAGGGTGAAATGGTTTCATACCTAAATAACATAAAAGTGCACTGACAAGGCAGGGGCATTGCCATCACTTCCATAATGAAACTCTAAAACTACAGTGGTTACAAAAATATATCCCTATACATGTGATTTTCATAAACGGAAATCATTTATAACAATCCTGTCTAGTGAAATTACATAGTCTAAGTCGTTTATCTTCACCTCTCCTCAGAAATCTATGCATTGGGTGCTTTTCAAGTTCAACCCAAGTGATCCATCCCATAGTAACATCTTCAGCCATCTGAGTCAATGCCACACTGTGGAGTGGGTGTCAATTACAGCCACATGCCACTCATTCTGTGCTCATTAGTAATAGAGTTAATTGTGTTCATCATAGAAACCACAAGCATATCTTAAATTTTATAGTGAACAATAAAATGATAGAGGACAGAAATAAGTCCGACCTAGTGATGAGTTCAAACTTCAAGCAAAATAATTTCCACATCTGCAGAAATATAGCTTTTGTCAGTTATAGGCTCTTGAAACAGTTATGCAAATGCTGTTGCCAGAAATATTATACATATTAATAGTTAAGTGAATGTCTGCAGAAGGTGAATCCAAAGGTTGAGACAGTAGAGGAAAAAGAGAAAGGGAGAGAGAGAGACAGGCAGACAGAGAGAGAGAGAGAGAGAGGGAGAGAGCAGTGTTTTATGTGTAACTGAAGATGAGATAAAATAATTTCAGGTGGAATAACAAAAATGAAACAAAGCACCAGACAGAGGTGAAGGTGAAATGGTGCAGAAGACTCAGCCATCAAGAATAAAGCAAGGGGTTTATCACTGAGAAGACAGCAGTCCAAGTCCAAGTCAATGGGTTGTAGGTGCACTCTACATTGAAAGCATGAACAAACCCCCTGCATGAAATAAAGAATAAGAATTGGAGGAAACGAGGCAGCATGCTAACAAGGGAAGAAAAATTATGTTCAATGCATGAAGAGATAACAGGATTTGAAAAGGGAAACTCAAAGAGAAAGTGAATGAGGCGGCGAGGAGCAGAATAAAAATTTTATCTGGAATAGTTAAAAGGTAACTTTTGTATTATGTGAGGCAAAAATAGTAGACCATTATGATGGAACGTTGTAAATAATGACAAGGATTTAGTTTAAATTTCAAAAGTCTGTTCATCTATCAAACTGTCTTTGGAGTTATGTATTTGAATCTGCACACTTGAACAGAGCCAGAGATGAAACAGATACGGAAGTATAGGCTGTATTGAAGTAATCCTTTCTAGGAATAAGAAGTGAGTTGCACAGGGTCAATAAATTCTAGGACAGAAACAGAAGATATGCTTCTGCCTAGCAGGGTGCCAGTGAGACACTGTCACCTGCATTCCATGATCTAGGCCAGGCATAGCTTCATGTTTTCAGATGTTGGAGCCGAAGAGTTGCCACACAAGCCAGACACCCATCTCCATCTTGGCTGGGTATTGATGGTTTATTGAATGCCTTTTCACAATCAGGGCCTCAGAAAGAACGTGGGAGCTTAACTGTGACACTCGCCTGTTCTTACAGCAGTAACCTTTTTTTTTATATAGGAAACCCCAAAGGGAGGACAATGTTACATTTGGGTAACTTGCCTAACTAGACTAAGTATTATCAGCAAACCTTTATGCTGATTGGTCCTAAGTGAGGTAAGTGAGATGGTGGTTAGAGTCTTCCAGAGTAAAACTGGAGTGTACCCAAGTGCAAAGATAACATAGAATGCAAGGAGAGTGTAGCCAAGTGAGGAGATAAAAGAGCATTCGTTAAGACAACATTGAGTTATAATGAAATATAAGGTTAGCCTGACCCTCTGGCAGTCTCTGTTAGTGTAGGTTAACTTGACACTCTGGCAGGGCCTGCTAGTATAGGTTAACCAAACCTTCTGGCAGGCTCTGTTAGTGTAGCTTAACCTGACCCTCTGGCAGGCTCTGTTAGTGTAGCTTAACCTGACCCTCTGGCAGGCTCTGTTAGTGTAGGTTAACATGACCTTCTGGCAAGCTCCATCAGTGTAGGTTAACCTGACCCTCTGGCAGGGTCTGTTAATGTAGGTTAACCTGACCTTCTGGCAGGCTCTGTTAATGTAGGTTAACCTGACCTTCTGGTAGGCTCTGTTAGTGTAGCTTAACCTGACCCTCTGGCAGGCTCTGTTAGTGTAGCTTAACCTGACCCTCTGGCAGGCTCTGTTAGTGTAGGTTAACATGACCTTCTGGCAAGCTCCATCAGTGTAGGTTAACCTGACCCTCTGGCAGGGTCTGTTAATGTAGGTTAACCTGACCTTCTGGTAGGCTCTGTTAGTGTGGGTTAACCTGACCCTCTGGCAGGCTCTGTTAGTGTAGGTTAACCTGACCCTCTGGCAGGCTCTGTTAGTGTAGGTTAACCTGACCCTCTGGCAGGCTCTGTTAGTGTCAACTATAAATAACCACTTCTAGGAAGCAAGTTAAAAATTCTGACTTAATTTCGCCTTATAAACAAAAAATGGATACTGAATACAAAAGAAACTTGATATTGAATATAAAATGTTTTCAGCTATGTTAAAAAGAGCAGGCCTCAACACAGATATAACACAAAGCCCTTTTGTGCATGATGCCCTTTTTGTTAGCCAGGTTTGGGTTCAGCTCATATCCACACTCTAGTCTACTCTATGGACTTCCCCATGTCAACAGGAAAGTGACTTCTTGATATTGCTCTTGAGCTGTGGCTTCAGGATAATCCAGATTTCATGTTAGGGCTCAGCTTCCTCCCCAGAGGCACCTGTTGTATATGATGGTGGATGTTACAGTTCATGTCTGGCTGGGGTAATTTCAGAGGATGCTGTAACATCATGGCTCATCTACTAGGTGGTCACTTCTAGTAACTGATTGTTATTGTAATACAAAGTAGTATTAGCTTCTGAAATCTCTTATCTAATTAGATATTGTGGCTAAGAGAAGCACTACAGAACACATCACCTCTGTGGCTGAACTTCTCTCTTCCTTTTCCACATCCCTTTCAGGAGCATAAAGTTCAGAGTTAACAGTCTTCTCACTGATGGATATTTATATGCCTTTTTATAGCAAGCTTTAAACTGGAAAGTCTGTTAATAAGTGGTCCACAGGGTGTTGCATTTTGTTTATCAATAAATAAAATTTTATTCTGTTCATAAGCTTCCTTTTGTACCCGAGGCACTGATTAGACAACAGAGGCTGAATAAATAGCTATCACCATATAAGAATACAAACAAATCTTCCTTATGAACAAAATCATTGCCCAGATAAAAAGGACAAGGAGGAAGCATTGCTTATTTGTTTTTTGTGCACTTGACCTTCCAGCTAACATCTGAGTTCATTTACCCTGTTTCTGTCTCTATTGATGGTCTCACTGGGCTTTTGACATGAACCAAACACTGGTAGCCACCACGTGACCCTCTAGGCCTTTAGAGTCACACAGGGACTGTTGATACACCCAGACTTGTAGACATGGTGTCTACTGTGTTTCTTATCATTTTAGTTTGATGCAAATATTTTTGAACTATCTTAATTATGTTGCATTAATGTGTTCAATAAATTCTTTGTAAATGGAATCCAAACCAGAGCAATCCCCCAACACACACATATCTAGTATCTGTTATGTCCTCCTGAGTGCTCTACCAGGGTCGTTATGCTGTGTTGGTCTTTTTAATATAAGTTTTACCTGACTTTAAACTTTCTTTTCTATGTAAACTAATTCCCCATTATTCCTTGGCAAATGTTTTCTAAATTCATGCACAAGCTCCTGACCAGCCAAATCTGCATCATCTACAAGTTGAATATATTTTTCCTCACTGAATCATACTGTCTACAAACTCCAGAATTTACCACACAGGCCGAAAATGACTTCACATTTTACTGACCCTGTGTAATATGATTGTAAATTCCATGGCTTTGAGACTCACGGTAATGCTGTTGGTAGTGCTCAGTCCACTATATTTTTATTGGTTGTCATATGTGTCTAAAAATGCAGTGGTCCCATTTTTACATATCATTACCATGCATGTTAGATTATATTCTAGCAATTTACAGGTTGGAAAAAAATCTTCCAATTTCTTTAAGTACCTTCTTCTTTGTAGCATGTTTGCAAGGCTTGTCTGTACTAGAGTTTCACAGCAGAGTTTCAGTAATTTTAATATTACATGTAGATAACTTTTAAATCCATAGACAGAAATACAATGCTGGAATTTGGGTTCATTAAACAGTTTGCTTGAATTTACACATTAACTGGCTGAAATTTAGTGTGTGTGTGTGTGTGTGTGCGCGCGCGCTTAAAATTATTGTTAATTATGTTGCTATGCATGTTGATATACATGGTTTTATAAAAGCATGTCATAGTTAACTTTTGTCAACTTGACAATAGCCTACACATACCTAGGAAGGGAAGGGATGATCTCAACTGTGGTATTCCTTTCTTCAGATTGGCCTGTAAGCACAACCGTAGAGCTTTCTTTTCCTGGCTTTTATTATTTTTTTATTGTGTTACATATACATTTATATTATTACACCTATATAAACTAAACTACATACAGCAAAAGAACCACAGAACATTAAGGTTACATTCATAGTGTTTTGGCTGTTTGTATTTAGCAACCTTGAAGACATCTTAATCCCTAAACAACTAGGCTTAATTGTGAAACTCAACTATTTGGTCTTCAACCCCATCAGAGACTTGAGAAGGGATAAAAGTAATTACTTGAGTAGACAGAAAGTGTGGGTTAGCAGCTTCCTTATTTAATAAGAAGAGAAAAAAATGACAGAGACAGTTTGCTGCGTGAACAGTCACACATAGCTCTCTAAAATGTTGGAGCATCATCTTCAGTCTTCTAGCCCAGTAAATCTGACAAACATAATTGTGAGGCAGGAACTATTAAGGTCTTATGTGCCCTGTGTTGGCAGAGTTTGGCCATTGACTCTGCCTGCATCCAAGCTTCCCAAGTTTTAGGTAGAATTCTGTCTACCTAAAGTGGTTGAAATGAGGATATTTTGCTTAGTGGTTGGTTTGCCATATTTGAAGCCATCTCCCTGAGGAGGTTCATTGATGCTCATCATCCTGTTGAGGTAGGCTGGGTGTTGCCAGAATTTAACCTGCCTTGTTGCCAAAGAATGATTAAAACAATATCAACATTTTTAAATGCCATATTCTGTAGAATTCTGAGGATTTTGAAGACCTTAACTATTTTACTTTATCTGTCTATCGAGTCATACCTATCGGCTACATCTAAAATGTATATTCTTGTGGTATAAAAAGACTAGTAATTGAAATGACCACAATTTGATTGACAATTAGCTTGTTTAACTTAATTATCCTAAACAGCCTGCAGTAGCATTTTCAAAGATGTGGAGGTAAACCTTGTATTGTACTTGAGTGGTATGGGTACAATACCTCATATTAGAGTAGAAATATATACAATGTACGTAAAGAATAATCTTAAATTTGAATTCTAAACTAATGTATCAAAATTAAATGTATTTAACATCAATATATAGATTTCTATACCAATGAATTAAAAATAACATTGTGTTCACAGTTAAGGCCTTAAGTTGAGGGGTCAATGCAACAACCCATTTTTTATCATGTCTTCCCCATGCACCTCCACATTCTCCCTTCTTTCTTTTCAGCACCATCTCAAAACCTAAGAAAGAATGATAAAAGAGCAAAGACAGATTCCTTGGGCCCAAACTCATTTTCTCTCTGGGTAAGACCAATAGTAACTTATAACTAACTCCCAAGTTTTTGTTGGTTGATGATTGATTGATTAATTGATTGACTGATTGACATAGGAGGACCCAACCCCCTATGGATGGTTTTACCTGTGGGCAAGTGGGCATGTGGTGTATTAAGAAAAATAGCTGAGAAAGCCAGAGTGACCAAGCCAGTAAGCAGCATTCCTCCACACTCTCTGCAGCAGCTCCTGCCTCCGGCTTCCTGCCCTCCCAATCTTGCCTGCCTTCCCTTTATAATGTTTATCACAAAAAAGGTGATGCAAACAAGAACAAAGTCATTTCTAAATTTTAATGTGACTCATTTGTTGATAATATGTTTTTACCAGTTCCACATACAAGGAACTCTTTTTTTTTTTTTTATGTGTAGTCAATTTTTATTCTGTTACATCAGGTAACATTTGTTTTGCATTTCAGCCTTTACAGTACCCTAGCTTGTGTCATTCCCATGTGTATGAACTAAATCATAACTCCAACATAATATTTAATAAAACTCTTATGAACACTTTGCTCTATGTTTTTTGAAAACAGGTATTATTAACCTCCTACTTGCAATTTTTTTCTGAAACTTTTTTCTGTCTGTCAGAATCCTTCACCGTCATACACATTTAAGATCAGTTTGTCAATTTCTGTGCATTTGGGTTACTGAAAGGACATTATTAAGCCTGAGGATCAATTCCCATCTTAGCTAACCTGTTTTCATTTTTCCTGAGCATGAAATGTTTTTCCACATATTGAAATCAATTTAATTCAATAAGATATTATCATTTCCATTATATAAGTTTTAATTCTCTTGTTAGCTATCTTAATGTACGCCTCTGTGAATGTTTTGCTGTTATTTTTCATTTGTTCACATCTAGCACACAGAAAAAAATGTGTTTATTTTATGAGATGAAACATGAATAAAGTCTGTACTTTCAATTATTTGAATGGGTTTGTTAGGATTTTCTATATACTAGGAAGTATATTTTTCACACAGAAACTTTCAAAAATATTTTTACATAGACCTTTATATTATTATACATATATACAATAAACTGCCTATAGCAAGAATAACCATAAAACAATCAGGAATTATATAAATGTTACATTCGTAGTGTCTTTACTTTTTGTATTTGACAACCTTGAAGAAAACATCTTTCCTATCTTGGCATCTAAAATTCTAAAGGTAAATCAATATCTCATCATTATCAACTTAAAACATCTATCTAGACCTAAAAACATCTTAACCCCTAAGCAACTAAGCTTGACTGTAAAACAAAACTATCTGGCCTTCAACCCCATCAGAGACTTGTGAAGGAATAAAATTGGTTACCTGAGTATATCAGGAGTGCAGGTTAGCAGCTTCTCAAATGAGAAGATGACAGAGACAGTTTACTCCCTGAATAGCCACCCAAAAACTCTCTACAACTTTGGAGCATCATCTTCAGTCTAATGGTCCAATATATCTGACAGACATATTTCTGAGGCAAGAACTATTGAGGACTTGCTTACCTTCTCTTGGCAGAGTTTGGCTGTCGACTCTATTTGCACCCAACCTGGCCCTTTTTTCAGCAGAATTCTGTCCGTGGTGGAAACAAGGATATTTTGCCCAGTGGCTTGTTTGCCATATTTGAAGCCATCTCCATAATTAGGTTCTTTGATGCTCATCATCCTCTTTGAATTAGGCTGTGTGTTGACAGGAGTTAACCTGTCTCATTGTCAGTGAATTTTTAAAATAATAAAAACATTTTTGAATGCCATATTCTGTAGGTCTATGAGGTTTTTGAAGACCTAATCTAACTATTTTACTTTATCTTTCTATAGAATCATACCTATCTGTTGCACCTAAGATGTATAATCTTGTGATAAAAGTAGCCTAGTAAGTGACATGACCATGATTTGATCAACTAACGATTAACTTGTATAACTTATTTATCCTAAACAGCCTGCAATAGCACTTTCAAAGTATTGGAAGTAAACTATGTATTATAATTGAGTTTTATAGCTACCATACCTCATATTAGACAAATATTATAATGTGTATGATGAATAATGTTACACTTGAACTCTATACCACTGTACATAAAATTAAACTTATTTTGCATCTATATACAAAATTCTATACGAGTGAATTAAAAATAACCTTGTGACTGACAATTGAGGCATTAAATTGAGGAGTAGATTCACCAATCTACTCTTTGTTCTATCTTCCCTGTATATTTCTATATTCCCCCTTCTTTCTTTTCAACCTCTATCTCCAAACCTAAGAATGGAAAATAAAGGAAAAGAGAGACATCTCTGAGTCTAATCTTGTTTTCTTTCTAAATAAGACCAATAATAACTTATAACCAACTCCCATTAAAAACAACTCTCTATAGCCCAAGAAAGCAACCAAAAACCAACCCGACCCCATTAAAGGAAATGGGGAGTCATTCTCTTAAGGTTTCTTCCAGCTGATTTGGGACTAATAATACATTTGTAGGGGCCCAAATAAAATTGGAGAATTGGATAAACAAGCTAGTAATAGCATTTGTGGTCTAGTGTCTAAATGTTAATAAATTCCAGGCTGAAGTAGAGTCCTGTGTGAGACAGTCTGAAATGCTGGGCCAATTGGGATTGGTAGCTTTCTTTGAAGGTGCCCTGGGACCTGTCTTGTTCTGGCGAGGTACGGCAAGTGAAGTACTTGGTGCTGGAACATGAAGGATGCAGGATGTCCGTGTCCAGCATGCTGAGAGGAATGAATCCTGTCAGGTCTGATCTAATGTTAGTGTCCAGTTCTTTTGTTCTGAAAGCACATAATTTCTCACAAGCATCACACAATCCTAAAATTATAAATATATAAGGTGTGTGTGATGCTGGTTTTCTGTTCTTTGTACAAGCAGAAAAAAGACATCTGTAAACCTTCATTCATGCCATATGAAAAATGGTATCTAATAATAATTCATAGAGGTTCTGTAGCCAACAAGAAGCATTGTCTATGCCTAGACATTCATGTCTCAGCCAGTCTCAGAGCTATTCCCATATAGTGGGATTAGCAATATAAGTAACCTGCTTGTTCTGCAGTTTAAATTCTTCAAATCACAATTGTCTTCCCCTCTGTCATCCCCTTCCAATCCCCCCTCCCTCCTTCATCCCCTCTCCCTACCTCCCCTAGTCCTCAGAAAGAGGAGCCCTCCTCCCCTAACAACTGGCCTCAGACTATCAGTCTCATCTTTACTACTTATAATCTCTTTCTGTATAGCCTGGGAAGGCCATCCTGCCAGGGGGAAGTGATCAAAGTTTGGAAGCCAGAGTGCATGTCCAAAGTAATCCCTACTCAATGGGACCACAAGGAGACAGTGCTGCTACATCTGAGCAGAGGGTCTAAGTCCACAACATACATGGTCCTTGGTTGATGTTTCAGTCCCTGTATTGTAGGGTAGTTATCCTGTATTATGTGGCTAATATCCACTTATGAGTGAGTATATACCATGTATGCATGTATGTCATCTGGGTCTGGGTTACCTCACTCATGATTATCTTTTCTAGTTCCATCCATTTACCTGCCAATTTCAAGATTTCCTTGTTTTTAATAGCTGAAAAGTATTCCGTTGTATATATGTACCAGTTTCCTTATCCATTCTTCCGTTGAGGGACATCTTGATTGTTTCCAGATTCTGGCTATTACAAATAAAGCTGCCATGAACATAGTTGAGAGCAAGTCCTTGTTATATGTTGGAGCATTATTCGGGTATATGAGTGGGATGGCTGGGTCTTGAGGTAGAATTATTCCCAATTTCCTAAGAAAGGTCCAGACAGATTTCCAAAGTGGTTGTACAAGTTTAACTTCCACCAGCAATGGAGGAGTGTTCCCCTTTCTCCACTTCCTCACCAACATGGACTGTTACCTGAGATTTTTATCTTAGCCATTTGGATAGGTTTAAGATAGAATCTCAGAGTCGTTTTGAGTTGCACTTCCCGGATAACTAGAGATGTGGAGCATTTCTTTAAGTGTTTCTCAGCCATTTGATATTCCTCTGTTGAGAATTCTCTGATTATATCTGTATCTCATTTTTAAATTGGATTATTTGGTTTGATGGTATTTAATTTCTAAATTTCTTTATATATTTTGGATATTAGCACTTTGTCAGATGTAGGGTTGGTGATTTGGCTTTGTTCTGTTGGCACTGTCCTTTGCCTTACAGAAGCTTTTCAGTTTCATAAGGTCCCATTTATTAATGGTTGATCTTAGGGCCTGAGCTGTTGGTATTCTGCTAAGGAAGTTGTCTCCTTTGCCAATGAACTCAAGGCTTTTCCACACTTTTTCTTCTAACAGATTTAGTGTGTTTGATTTTATTTTGAGGTGTTTAATCCACTGTGAGTTCAGTTTTCTTCAGGGTAATAGATATGGATCTATTTTCAATTTTCTACATGTAGCCGTCCAGTTAGACCAGCACCATTTGTTGAAGATGCTATCTGTTCCCCATTGTTATGATTTGTCTTCTTTGTCAAAAATCAAGTGCCCATACATATGGGGGCTTATTTCTGCATCTTAGATTTGATTCCATTGATCAACCAGCCTATTTCTATGTCAGTACCATTTTATTACTATTGCTCTATAGTACCAGCTGAGATCTTGGATGGAGACTCCTCCAGATAATCTTTTATTGTACAGGATTGTTTTAGCTATTCTGGGTTTTCTGTTTCTCCATATGAAGTTGAGAAATGATCTTTCAAGGTCGGTAAAGAATTGTATGGGTATTTTGATGAGAATTGCATTGAATCTGTAGATTGCTTTTGGTAAGATGGTTATTTTCACTATGTTGATTCTCCTAATCCTTGAGCATGGGAGATCTTTCCATCTTCTGAAATCTCTAAATTCTTTCTTCAGAGATTTAAAGTTTTTTCATACAAATCTTTCTCTTTCTTGGTTAGAGTTACACCAAGATACTTTATATTATTTGTGTCTAATTTGAAGAGTGTAGTTTCTCTAACTTCTTTCTCAGCCTGATTGTCATTTGTATACAGGAAGGCTACTGACTTTTTCAGTCTATTTTGTATCCAACCACTTTGCTGAAGGTGTTTATCAGCTGTAGGAGTTCCTTTATAGAATTTTTGGGCAGTGATCCTGCACCCAGCTCAGCTCAGCTGAGTTACCTGACTATATCCCAGTTGAGTAAGGTAGGGGAGGAGTAGGCTGATAGACTTCCAAGGCCAAAGCTGCTCAGGTGCCCTATAGTCTTTTTCAAGATGTCAGGGCTCTGGCTATTGGCTCTGTATCACTGAATCGTCTGGCTATTAAGCAGCTGTGAGGCTGAGGAGGATCAAAGCCCAAAGCTGCTGGTGTGTTCTACAGGCCTTCTTGAGATGACAGGGCTCTGGTATCTGCTCTGTGCCCCCTGCTGGGCCTCTGAGAGAGATTAGAGCTCAAAGCTGCTTACAGAACAGCAGCTAATGTGGGGTGTGGCCCACACAGGTCTCTGCTCTGCATGTATGCTCTATGGCCTAGATGGATTAGGCCAATAAGCTGCTGGTGGGCAGGGTGAGTTCAAAGCCAGAAGCTGCTAGCAAGCAGGGCAGCAAATGCAGATCGTGGCCCGAAAATGTCTCTGTTCAACCTATTTGCTTTGTGTCCTAGCTGTGTCAGAGCAGTATGCTTCAGGTTCAAGGCAGGTAGGCAGAGACAGACCAAGGCCCGAAGTTGCTCATAGGATGGTGGTGCCTGGATTCAGCTCTGCCTGGAAGCTCCATGTTACAGATGGCCCGGCTGGTAAGCAGCTGTGGGGGGTGGGGGTGGAGGTAGTGGATGGTAGGGGGTTCTGAGAAATCGGAACTCCAAGCTGCTCAGATGCTCCACAGGCACTCTTGAGATGGCAGGGCTCTGCCTTTGTGCTCTGTGACCTGGCTGGCCTAGGCCTGCAAGCAGCCCAGAGGTGCTTGGGTATTCTGCACTCTTTTTTGAGAGGCAGCTAATGTGGATTGTGTCTACTGCTAGGACTCAGCTCTGCCTGGCCACCATCCCCCCTCCCCCCTCTTCCCTGTCCTAGATCCACCAAGCAGTAGAGGGGCAGTGAGAGCACAAAGTTTCACGGATATCCCACAGTCTTTCCCAAGATGGCGGCTAATGTTAGCAGTCCCCGGGGATTTTTCTGTGCATTAGCTGGGTGGCCAGGAGGCAGACCTTACTGTGCTCCACAGAGTGTGGATCCCTCTCACCTGGGAATCAGCAGCACTGGTATTTTGTAGCTCTCAGTTTGGTCTTTGGGTCGCTGTTAAGTCCCGGTTGTCCTGTTAATCGGACACAGTGTGTGATCAGCGGCGCTGCCATTTTGGATCTCCCCAAACACTGAGACTTTCATTATTTCCTTTTTAATCTGAATTCTGACTGGTCTCTTTTTTTCCCTCTCTGACCTATGTTTTCTAGTTTACTATTTAAAAAGTAATATTAAAATGTAACAACCAAGAGACGGGACAAGGGGGGAGGGGAGGTTGAAGGAAGGCATATGAACAGGGGAGGCAATCGATGTAATTACATTTCAATTGCATTTATGGTATTTTTATTTTTAAAAATTAAAGTAGTAAAAGCTGAGGGTAGTTCTCCTTGCTTTCTATCTTAGGGCTTTTTTAAGTCAGTATTTTATCATTCAGTCTGATGTGAATTTTGGATATTAAAAAAAAAAAAAACTTTACCACAGTAAACCGTGTTATCACTCTTGTTGGTTGCTTTTAATAAGTGGCATTGAATTTTATTAATGACTATTTTTATTGAAGTGATCCTGTAGTGTTTAATCCTTTATTCTACTGTTACGGTATATTACATTAGTTGATTTTTAACATGCTAATCCAATCTTTCACCTCTGGGATAAATCCATCTTGATCGTGTTATATATTTATTCCATGTTTAATTCCAGCATTATGTTTAGTGAGTATTGACACAAAGTTGAGTTGTCCATAGTTTCTCACAGGTATTACTAACATAACTGGCTGCAAAGAGGGAGCGAGGAGTGTTATAACTTTTGAAATGAAATATTTGTTATTAATTATCTACTAAAACTTGTGACTTATCTTTATTAACTACTAAAACATACAATGAAGGCAACTAGCTCTATATTTTTCTGCTTGGCAAGTTTTTAAATTACTAATTAAAATTTTCTTCAGTAGGTCAAAGGACAACTGAGCTTTTCTAAATTCTTCTTGACTTAGCCTCAGAAGCTTGTATCTTTTTGGAAATTAGGCCTTTTCACCTAAGTCATTGCCTTGAAATCCCCTTTATTTCTGCAAGATGATTTTCGTGAAAGTTTCCTCCTTCACTTCTGGATTTAGAAACAATCCTTTCCCTCTTTGGTTTGATCAGTGTAACTGAAAAAAAAATCTGTCAATCTGTTACTCTTTAAAAATAAACACCTTCTTGTACCCTTGCTCCTTCTCCATGGACTTCTGTTCAGCAGTTCCTTCTTTCTTTTCTAACATTAATCATTTCCTTTTCCCTACTGGCTTTGTCTTTAGTTCATTATTCTCTGTTGCACTACTAAAGTATAAAATTAGCTTGCCAGCTCAAGCTCTTTCTCCCCTCCCCCAAATACAGACATTTTAGCCGTTAAAATCTCTGCAAACACTTTGTACTTGCACAGACCTCTGACTTCCCTCTGCTGTACTTAGCAAACAGGCATCCTGTGCTTTTTAAAGCAGCTGTTGTAATTTGGTAACTGGGATTTTTGTCTTTCCTGAAGAATCTCCAGTGCACCTTGAGGCCTGTAAATATTTGGTTGCTATTTGAGTAAATGATTCTATTGATCCTATCAACCTTTGCTTCATCATCAGTGTTTTATTATTATTAATCAATATTGATACAATTTGTGTTTCTGGGTCATGCTTGGGCTAGGAATAGACCCAGAATGTGCACATCTACAGAATCATAACACATAGGAAATAGAAGCATCAATTTTTACAACTGTATTTGATAAAATATAGATATAAAATGATTATTCAGAAATGTCATTTATACTTAGACATATATTTGGACCAGGGAAGAATTGAAGATAAAAACCCTAAGTTTGGGGTATGAACCATGGTAAGAACTTGTCTGGCTGAACCAAGAAGGGAATGGCAGTGAGCCACCAAAATCCAACGGGCTTCAGACCTGCTTCTCTTCTGTAAATCAAACCTGAAGTTTTGGTAATAAAAACTAGAAGATTGTGATAATAAATAAAATATAAAAATAATAAAGAAAAAATACGTTGATAATTTAAAAATAACAGAAAAATTATGCGAGGGTGGTGCTTATCGCAATAAGTTAATGGGTCCTCGTGTGTACTGCTCACTTTGCTCCAGGGTCCCACACTCTGGTTCACACCCTCACCTGCATGCATTCATTTACATCCATCTGAATAACACTCAGTTCATGGCTTCGGCCCTGAAAGGCGAAACATCACATTGCTGACCTCCAAAGTTATCCGATTTCAAATTAGGTGGTTACACATCCACATTTCCAGCCTAAGTGAAGGTCCACAAATTTTCTCCGAGTCCCTTTAATTCACCGACATTAATTTTTTTTTTTTGAACAGTTACACTGGCTGAACCCTAGCAGTCACTAATCACGGAAGTAAAAGATCTAGCATTTCCTGAGCTTTGTGATGACCCCATTCAGCTTAGTTTATGTACGTCCCTTTCTTCTACAATTCCCTGAGATGTTCAGCTTTATTGAGGATTGACACCTGCCTTGCATTACTTTACTTTCTAATGGGAAGCCTCAGAGACATTACCCAGAAGTCCCATGTAATTTTTTATTTAATTACTTATTTATTTAATTACTTAAGAGTCATAAAACCCACAAGATCTCAATCTCTTCTATTCACCCTTATGACCTGATTTACATAACAAATTCCTTCCAAAATGTTTCTGTTTGTCTCCTAACACAGCATGCCCCATATGGAGGTCTAATGAACACATTTAATGAACCTGCCCTGATCCATTTGTAAACGACAAATTGGTTTGCAATGTATAGAACCATTCTGAACATTTATTTACAAATTTAAATGTACCCATTTCGATAATGTATGTATCCCTTGTTGAAAATAGTTTCTGGCCATTCTGGAAAGATTAAACATCTTTAAAACCAAATGAAAGGGTTTAATTTTTTGTTTTGTTTTACTGTTTTACTTTTCTTTTTTATATGTTTATATCATTATACATATATTCAATAAACTGCCTACAGCAAGAACCATGAAACAATGAGGAATTATATAAATGTTACATTCATAGTGCTTTGGCTATTTGTATTTGTCAACCTTGAAGAAAACATCTTTCCTATCTTGGTGCATCTAAAATTCTGAATATAAGTCAATATCTATCGTATCTCATCTTTATCAGCTTCAAACACTGGTATAGGGTTTAACCTTTTATTTGATGTTTTTCTAATTTCTTTTTTTTTTTAAGAGATGGGCATGGTAGTGTATACCTCTAAATGCCAGCACTCAGGGAGGCAGAGGCAGGTGGATCGCTACGAATTCGAGGCTAGCCTGGTCTACAAAGCAAGTCCAGAACAACAAAGGATGCACAGAGAAACTCAGTCTTGAAAAACCTAAAAATATAAATAAATAATTCTTCTTTGAAACAACTTTATTCTATGAGAAATGTATATACAATATGTTGTGGTTATATATGCCCTTATTTTCTTCTACCGATCTCCTCAACATATCCCTCTCCCAACTTAATACCTGTTTGTTTGTTTTTTTTAACTCTAGTATATGCTATTACCTCTGCTGTTTTGAGCATGGGTGTGGGGCCGGACCCTGAAGCACAGACACGGACAGCCTACCACAACCACGAGAACAATGATTGTTCTCTCTCCCTGCTGCTGTCCACTGCAAATAGATCCCCAGCAAAGGGTGGAGCTTCCCAAGCACCTATCAATGCTGTGATTTCAACTGCATTGATTTCTTAAAATTACAGGAAAAAAATACATCTCTAAAACATTGTATTTATTACATAGAATGTGTACAATTCATGTAGTTTCTTAGAATTACTTCTAAAGTTTACAGAACAAAGCTTTCAATGTCTAAGTTCCAAAGCGTATGCACAATACTATGTGAGAAATATGACATGCAGGCTGTGGTGCTGATGTAGAACGTTTCAGTGGGGGGTTATAATACAAACTTCCCATTTTTTTATGGAAGGAAGCATTTGCTTCGGCTCACAACTTGACAGTACAGTCCATCTTCAGGAAATTATGGCATTAAGTCCAGTCACTCAAATAAAAGAAGATAACACTTTCTGGTGTGTTGGTGCACACTTTCTCCATTTTGTTAGAAAACTGACACTTGACCTGCTCTGAATCTCTGTGAGGCACAGCAGGGAACCACAGTCTCCCTCAGGGGTGGCAACTGTGATGATGTCAAAGGAGGGATGCCAAAGTGATGCAAAACTAGGCAAAGGTGTCATTTGTTTGTTTCTTCATGGTTGACTCATATTTTAGAAATTATTTCACTGCTTTATTTTGGAAGTATGTTGCTTAAAATGGATTTCTTTACACTGGTTTCCAGGATCAGTCTAAACCAATAAGTATTTCAAACATAATTTAGGACTTACACATTTGAAAGTTTAATAAATTCTCAACATTTGGACACCCAATCAATAGCAGCTGCGTGTAGAATTCTAAGAGTTATTACCTAGTTTCCTCCCCTCCCCTCGCCTTTCCCATCTCTTTCATTCTTTCTCTTCCCCTGCCCTCCCTCCCTTCTTATTCTTTCTCTTTGTCTGTAACACTTTAAGTTATACTGCTATATAGAAATTACACATAAAACACATAATGATGTTTCTATAAACATCCATTGCATTATATATAAAATATGTGCAAAGTGATTTTATGCACCAACCTGACACGGCCATAAGATGCCTGGGTATTTGGCTAAATACCATTCTGAGATCTTCTGTAAGAGTGTGTGTGTGTGTGTGTGTGTGTGTGTGTGTGTGTGTGTGTGTGAAAATATTTATGTATATGTTATAAAGTATACATAGATATTTTCATTTTATTTGCATGCGCACACATGTGAGTTTCAGAAGCATGACTACTTATATATCTCACTAGAAACATAGGATAGCTAAATAAGATGGAGAAAGAATGTTCCTCTGATCACAAAGCTGTGACATGCACTGCTTGACTGTTTAGGCTCTGTACTCACACAGTAAACAAAGCTTGGAGATTAGGCTTCTATTTATTTCCTTAAAGAAGAAATCATCATCTCTGACACTGGCTCATGTAGCATCCTCATCTGTCTCTGCACTGTGTTGCTAAGCAATTCTTGACACGGTTGAAATTGACTAAGCATATGGACGGGCACATGTGTTTTGCATTCCTGTGAAACAGCCAGGACACTTCACCCACATTTGCTCCTAGAGCATATATGAGGCAAATGAGCTTCCTTCACTCTCCTTCAAGTTGTAATTTAAATTTTTATGTGTATGTGAAAAAATTAATACAAAAATAAGTTTCATCAGAAACTGAAATTTTGCTGTAGTTACTGTTCCATCATAGCTCAACAACTTGAAAAATATTTTTCAGTCGTTGTACATTTTTCCCATAAATGGGATTGTGATTTTTTGGCATCTATTTGTTTTAATCATATTTCACAGTAATGAGATTTTTTTAGAGTAAGTTATATTTTGTGCCTTTTTTCTGGGTACTAGAATATTTGCTAATGACATATGAATGTGTATTGCTAGATACATGGGCTGCAGTGAGATAAGACAGCCTTTGGCTTTGAAGAGCAGATCTGTAGACTAGATGCCCATTGTAACCTCACAGAGCATGCTCCATTTTGTGTTTCCTATGATTATGCAGATACAATATGCTCACAGTAAAAATGTAAAATCAATAAAAGGGAAACACAAACAAACAATATAAGCAAATATAAAGAAAAAAACACTTAACAGAAACCTCGGCATGTGCATGCATGCCCGACAGCAGCTACTGCCTGTGCACACTTACATCGGGCATAAACAGATCCATATGATACTCAGCATTGCCTGAGAACCACTTTCTACTTCACTGCATCGTCTTCCAACTACTCGTCCCCCTATAACTGTTATGCCGTACTATGTGCTCATTAAAAACTTTCCTCTGTCACGACAAGTAAAAGGGCACACAGTGGAGTAGAAAAGAAGAGCTGAGTGCAGTCACTCTCTCACAACGTCCCTGCATTTTCTACACGTAGTATTGTATAAAGCAAACTTTTTCATTGCAAAGGGTGAATATAACATGCCCTGTTTTGTTTTCATGATGTAGTATTTTGGGTGTAGAATTAACACAGTTTTAATCGCGAAACTTAAACTTGCAATTTTTAAATGTTTTTCCCCTTTTAGCCTTTGCATAAATGTTAGTGTTTTCGGCTTTACAACCAGTCATCCTACCCCGATATGATTCCTATAAGCCGCAGCAATGAGCACAGATGGTATAATAAGCCTAAGAGTGAAGTTGTCACACTCATATCTTAATTGTAACTGTCATCTCTCTGAATGGACATAAGGCCTGCCCAACAAGAATAAAGCCATGCCTTGTACTTGAAACCTTACCAACTACCCAGGGATGATGAGGTCATAAATCTTGAAAAGAACCTACAATCAGAATTTTACTAGCTAAGCATAATCTCTAACTTCATCACAAATATTTTTCCTTACAGCCAAGGACAAGTGTAGCTCTTGGCAACACTCTAATCTACAACACAAATCCTGAACCCAAGGCCCAAGGAACATCAAGGAAGACAATTCAGAAAGGATGCCAGCACCAGAGAAGGGTTGCCTCATTTTCTTGTTAAATTTGCAACGTCAATACTCCAGAAATTTGTTTTATAAACATATTATTTAGTACATTTTCTGGCTTATCCTTATTGTTTATACATTCCTGTTTTTCTCTTTTCACTGCTATCTTTCTTTCTCTGCTGGCCTCTGTCCACAACTCCTGGGATTATTTGAACAAACGCCCTAGAAAAGAAAGTCTTGCCCTAAGCTTGTATCCACCTAGACCTGTAGCCTTGTCCTAAATGGAGGCAGGGGCATTGAAGAAATGAAGAAAACAATATAGAGGGAAACTTCCAATAATGAAAATGATGTACTGTAAGTTTCCTCATCACTAGCATGGATCTCTATACCAGACTTAATGACTGGGTCCACGATAGAAGACTGGATGTAGAAAGAGCCACAAGACAGAAAGGATCTTCAGAGACAGCGACCCAGGTGAGCAGCTTTGCTTTCCAAAGGAAAAGTTGTGGGCATGTACCAGGTAAGTTATTCTATAACAGTAAAGGAAATGCCAGTTTCAGTCCTGCCTCGGGAATTAAGGGTAGGTGAATTCTCTCACAGGCATCTTTCTTCAAGGAACTCTTAGGTGTTACTCACAGGCAACTCAGTTTGATAGGCTAGGCAAGGAAGGGAGAATATATATTATTTAAGTGTTGTGTTCATTCCAAAGCAATTTCTTGTGCATTATCACATTTAAAGCTTGGCAGCTCTCTGAAGGTAGAATGCTAAGCACCACAATATACCTCAATAGTATGAGGCATACAGTCTTACAGTGATAGGACAGGCTGGAGACATGAAAACCCCCGGTGGCCCAGCTTGTTTCTGCTGAAATCCTAAGGTGAGGCCTGGAGTTTTTCCATCAGTGTTTTTGATAAACACAGAGCACACGGAGACAAATAAATGAGTGGACAGAATGCGGAAATCAGGCATGGTTTCCAGGCTCAGCCGCTCTGCCATCTTGTTTCCTACTCTTCATCAATCCATACCTGCAGGATAACTGG
Source organism: Acomys minous (assembly GCF_964271855.1). Classification (NCBI taxonomy): domain Eukaryota; kingdom Metazoa; phylum Chordata; class Mammalia; order Rodentia; family Muridae; genus Acomys; species Acomys minous. Next base: position 3,911,531 of record NC_140494.1, on the reverse strand, counting down.
GCTATAAAAAATGCACACAAGAGTTTGGGGTTGGGTATAATGGTAGAGCATTTATTTGTCTAGAAAAAGCAAGACCCTAGGGTTTTTTCCTCAGCCCTGAGGGGCAAGGGGAAAGATTAAAATGTATACAATAAAATTATAGAAAAATAGACCGTGAATTTGGAAGAGATTAAGGAATGAGGACATGGATGAGTGAGAAGGAATAAAGAGAATGGGAGAACTGATGTGACTGTCTTTAAACTATAATTTTGAAAAAAAATTGATGTGGTGATTGTATCACATATAGAAAATATCACTTCAAGATGTAGGTATCTGTGCTATACCCTGGTTCTCATCACAAAGCTAAACATCACACAAAACCATGAGCAGGCTTCTTTTTGACGTCTGAGTGGGTAAAGGAGAAAGATCTGCTTACTTTCATTACAGATCCCATGGGGAAAGTCCCTTTGCAGGACATAAAGGAACGGTTGTGGCACCTGTTTGTGCTGGCGTCTGTATGTCTCCATAACCATGAATTAAGTCAACATGGCAGAATCACAAACATTTGGGGACTTGACACAGATTCTTTTATGACATCATAGAAAAAAATTATTTGTTTCCAGAAATGATTTGCTCAACTAAAGGAAAAAAAATAAAACTACAGTCAGCACTTAAATAGAGTAAGTGCGCCTGAGAGGAGCTGGGGTCACCCAAAGGGCAGCTCAGTCTGGAAAAGGATCATAAATTGAAAACAGTTATTTTTTTTCTCCTCTTGGGTTTGTGATTTCCAGCTGAAAAATTGTGCAACAAACTTAGCGAGAATTTATGGGATGTTTCCCACATCATATTTTATGTAAATCATAATCATCCCATATGTTGTTTAACTTGTTTGTGAAGTTTAAGGGTAACTATTTAGAAAAATGAATGTCTCTTGGGATTCGAAATGCTCATGCTTTTTAAGAGAGGCCCATATGTTGTCGTGAGGACATATTATTTTCCAAGATATGGATATTTCCTATAAGCAAGTCGTTGCTTCAGAAATTAAATTCTCTTACTCAGAATGTCTTTAATACTGTATTAAAAGGCAAGATATTTCACATTTTAGCATGAGACAAAGGATGATCAAAAATTGTCTAACATGTACACAGAAATGAATGTTGCCTGAAATTTTACTCACAGATGAGTCCCCCTAAGTTAATATATTGCTGATGATGTTGCTATTATGGTAAGTATCAGGGGCTGAAGAGACTGCCCAGTAGTCAGAGGCAATAGCTGTTCTCTCCCAGGACCTGGCTCACGTCCACGCGCCCACATCCAGGACCTGGCTCACGTCCACGCGCCCACATCCAGGACCTGGCTCACGTCCACGCGCCCACATCCAGGACCTGGCTCACGTCCACGCGCCCACATCCAGGACCTGGCTCACGTCCACGCGCCCACATCCAGGACCTGGCTCACGTCCACGCGCCCACATGCAGGACCTGGCTCACGTCCACGCGCCCACATCCAGGACCTGGCTCACATCCACGCGCCCATATCCAGGACCTGGCTCACATCCACCTGTACTTCCAGTTCCAGGGAATCTGATGCGGTTTGTGGCTTCTACGCATCCCAGGCATGGACGTGATACACAAACGCATGACACACTTATGTCCACAAACACATAAAAATAAAATAATCATGCACCTTAGTTTTTAACAAGCAATCTGAGACACAAGCCGTTAGAAACCTGGGACATGATCAATCCTGGTGGGACTTGATGAGTTGGGACAGATGGGAAGGGGAGAGTCCCCTTTTCTGAGAAATAGGGGAGGGATGAGGGGAAAAGGGGAGAGAGAGAGAGAGAGAGAGAGAGAGAGAGAGAGAGAGAGAGAGAGTGTGGGAGGGTGGGACTGGGAAGAAAAAGAGGGATAAGGCTATAACCAAGATGTTAATTAAATAAACATAAGAAAGAAAGAAAGAAAGAAAGAAAGAAAGAAAGAAAGAAAGAAAGAAAGAGTCTCCTTAAGTTAGCAGAGTGCTGGTCAATGCATTCCAATGTACGGGAACTTCAGCCAGATCCTACTGACTGGCAGAAGCTCATGAAGTCCTGTCCTACAGTTTACCTTTTGCATGATAGGCATTGAACAGAAAATCACTGCCTTCCTCCAGCACGCTAACACCCTTCGTAAAGAAAGCAGTATTCCTCCGAGATAGCTGGTTTATCCTGCAATTTCCTCTTCTCCCTTAGCCCACAATCCCACTTCCAGCCTCTGCTTCCCATGGACTCTCCAGATTGCAGCAGCACTGGCGTTTGACTGCAAGACTCAATGTGAATGAACGGTCGGCCCAGAAGCTCCCAAACACCACCCTGGGAATGACATGAGAAACACCCAATGTAATGAATATGTTGTGAAGAGAAATTATTCCATTTTTAATTATATCCTATCATTCATCAATACAGATGACATTCATACTATTTTTGTAATTAGAATAAGGGGAAAAATGAGTGTATGTGCACACTTGTGTGCAAGTTTCAAACACAGGAAACCAAGAGATACCACAGGAAAAATCACCTAGGATTTTATGATGTCTTTAGCTTAAAATTCAGAGAGTTGTTAATTGTTTAAATATATGTGTGTGTGAGTGTGTGTGTGTGTGTGTGTGTGTGTGTACATACATATATACATATATATTCATATTTAAGCTTTGGAATTTATTTGTCAGTCCTAACTCAGAAATGATTGGTGGAAGGATTAGGTTATATCTCAGCCTAAACAAATATGTTTAGAAGCTATTATCTTAAAATTAATAATAATAATAATAATAATAATAATAATAATAATAATAATAATATAAAAATAAATATATTCTAGCAGTTAAGAAGTAGAGGCAGTGAAATAAAACTACTTGTGTTTTAAGAAAGAAAAGAAAACAAGAAGTTGAGGCATAAATTTGTAAAAGGACAGTCTTGGCTGCATGGTGAGAGCCTATTTCAAAAAGAGAGGGACAAATGAAGGGGAAGAAAGAGAAAGGAGGGAAAAGGAGAGAGTAGAAAAACAAAAAAGCCACTCTCTACCTCTGCTTTCTTTTTTGTCAGTTTAATCTATTTTTATATTTAATTGAGAACCTCATTCATACTTATCATGGATTTTGATCGCCCCCATTTCTTTATCTCCACTGCCTCCCCATCAGCTACAGCACTTATTCCTCCAGACTTCATGATGTGTTGTCTGTCTGTCTGTCTGTCTGTCTGTCTGTCTGTCCCTCAGGACACTGAATCCACCTAGTGTTGCCTGTATGTGCATAGGTGGAAGACCACCTACTACAGCCTTTCAGGGGCTGCTTCTCTGAAGAAAACTTACTCTTCCTCCCCAGCAGCCATCAACTGCAGTAGCTTCCTAGCTAGGGGTGGGACTTCCTGGATCATTCTTCATCCCTGTTGGTTATTACTGGTTTGGTCTTGTGCTTGCTGTTGCAGCCTTGTCTGGGCACTCACTTGAAAACATTTTCCTTGTGTTATACATCTTATCCTGCTTCAAATAGATTTTTCTACCTCGCTCTTTTTCCATTAATGGCACATAGAGTAGAAATTAATCTTAGTGTAGTAGCCATTTCATTAGAGAAACAATGTTTTCAAGGTCTAGTTCTTCTGCAGAGATTTTCCCCCTGTTTTGGCATGAGAGGGATGATTTATATGTGTGCATACATGTGTCCAGGAATTTGTGCATCAAGTCAGAAGTCAATATCAAGTTCTTTGTCTACTCTTCTCCACTGTGTATGTTTAAATAATTTTCATACAATACATTCTTATCTCAGTTTCCCCTCTCTCATTTCCTTCCAAATACTCTTAATCTCCCCACATATCTGACTCAATGCCTTTCATCTCTCCCTCTCTCTCTTTAAAAAGAATAAACCTAGAATTTGAAAAAGGAAAAAATCACAATACATATACAGGGAGTCTTATGGAAGGATTGAGGCATAAAAGGACATAGAGGGGACCAATGGAGCCAACAAATCTAGGCGGAGGAGGGGGTTGCTGCTGAGACTGAAGCACCAACCAAGGACCATGCACGGTGAGGACATAGACCCTCTGCTCAGATGTAGCAGGTAGGCAGCACAGTCTCCTTGTAGGTCCCATAATATGGGGAGTAGGGACTACTTCAGACCTGATCTCTGATGCCCACATGTTCACTTCCCTGGCAGGGCGGCCTTTTCAGGGCACAGAGAAAAAGTACATAGGCAGTCCAGACGAGACTGGATGGGCTGAGGTCAGATGTTAGGGGAAGAGGGATCCCCTTTTCTGAAGACTGGGCGGGTAGGAGGCATGAGGGAGGGAAGGTGGGATAAAGAAGCAACACGGGAGGAAGCTACAATGGGGATGTAAAGTGAAAAAGTTAGTAATAATAAAATATAAATACATACATACATACATACACACACACACACACACACACTCACACACACACACACACACACACACACACACACACACACACACACACACTAAAAACACAAAATCTAAAGCCATAACATACAAGTAAATGACCAGTATAGCAAAAGTAAAACAACGCAAAGGTACAAACCACACAATCAATGAGACAAATTATTCTCCAAAAATACCACTGAGCTTGTTTTAGGTCAGTCATCTACTGCTGAGCATGGGGCCTGCACATAATTGTGCCTTGTACACCCAATAAGTCACCTCAGAGATAACTAATTTTTTTCTTTGCAAATGGCTGAAGGTAACTTCTTGGTTAGGCATGGGAGCACATGTACACTTCCCCCTCTTAGTGCTGGGATCCCATCTGGATTGCACATGTCTAGGGCCTGTGTGTGCTACCACAGTCTTTGTGAGTCCGTATATGTGTCGGTCCTGTTGTGCCAGGAAAGTAGTGCTTGCTCAGTGTCATCCATGCCCTCTGGCTCTAACGATCTTCCCACCCTCTGTTCTGCATCATCCCTGAGCCCTTAGGGAAGAAGGTTGAAGAAGACAGCCCATTTAGAACTGAGTGATCCAGGGTCATTTTTTTTTCATTCCCATGGGGGCCTCTGTATTATTTCCTTTCTACTGCAGAAGGAAGCATCTCTGGTGATGGCTGAGTGAAGCACTGATGGATTGCTGTGTTGGAATATTGTTAGGAGTCATTTTATGCTTTGTTCCCTTAGCCTATCTGGTCTTCTGCTCTTGGCCATCTAAGCAGTGTCATGCATTGGGTTACAGCTCGCGGAGTGGGCCTTAAATAAAATACATTAAAAACACACAAACATCTCCATTCATTTTAAAAACAAGCTCCAGGATAATGGATCAAGACTGGCCGTTCCTGAAGCTGTTCCAGAAAGCAGAGAATCTAAGATGTTGTAGGTTACCGGGTTGAGTTGCAAGGTTATGGTATAATCATATGGATGAGTTTAGTCACAAATTCTGGAGGAATCCAGTCATGACAGGCATTCCACTGACCAGTAGGTGTGCCCCGCATGCCTGCTGACAGGTGTACAACTGCATTCATTATGGTGCTTAGGCTTGACTGGCAAGTTGATGAGAGTAGGGACAAATGCCCAGGAGGTTAGTGAGGCACACTTCCCGATACTGCTGTGATGGTGGTGCCAGAGATGACACATCATGAGGGCTCTGACCTAAATATTGAGTTCATGCACTGATGGATTTAAACTCTGAAGAGGCTTGAGGAGTAATAGAACTGTGGCTGGCATGGCATGGCGAGAGGAAGAAATAGACTAGGACACGTCCTGGTGGGCTAAAGCTAGGCCTGCCCTTTCCTGCTCCTGTTGCCTTCTGTTTGCTATCTCCCATGATATGAGCTGTTCCAACATGACACCCACAGCATGAAAGACTGAACCCTCTGCGTTCCAACATGACCCCTGCATCGCAAAAGATTGAACCCTCTGCAATCGTTTAAATATATATATATATATTTAATATACATATATATATCTTCATTTTAAGTTACTTATGTTGAATATGCTTTCACAGAAACAAGAATTCCAACACTCTCATGATCCTAGAAGTTTTGATGTATAACCTCTTTTCTATTCCTTTCTGTACATAGAAAGTACATTCACCCCATCTTTTCATGCAGAGACACACACTTTTTCTTTGACACCATGAAGATCACCAGTGTTCAGGCTCTTTGATTGATCAGTCCTAAAACCAGGACATATTTTTACAAATATGATTTATTTCACCAAAAATGAATTCTGTGCCTGGAATGCAAACGTTCTTCTCCAATCCTTAACACCTCAAGAAAAAGAAAGGGAATTATGGCACCCGCTGTGAAGCTCTCGAAAAGCAGGCTTCACTTCACGCATAATTCTGCGGGGGGAGAATGGCAAGTGGTCTCCGTACTTCCAGTTTAAAAGAACAATACAACTGTTAGAATGACATCCATGATAGTTAAAAATAATAAAAAGTAAAATGAAATATTCTCTCAGATTTTCTGCTCCCAAAATTGAAACAGCTAATTTGAGTGTTTGCATAACTTTTCCCACCCCTGAACTGGTAAATGTTTGAGTTGCCAAGGTATCACATAGAGGCAGCCTGAGACACTCATCTTGATCTTTTTATTCCCTCTGGTGCCATCTCCAAATAAATATATGCACTCCATAAAACCGATGTCATAAATATAGACAGCTGACTCATAACGCTAACAGATTTCAATCTTTATATTTTCCCAAAGAATGTGCAAAGCCATTCAGTTCCAATCCAAGTGGGGGGAAAATCTCTAAAACTTGTATTTTTAGCATGCATCTTATTTTAATATATAAGAATGCTAAGAAACAGGACAAGCCAATATCTACATAGAAAAACAACCCAGGGACACAATAGTGACCAGTAGGCATTATGGTTGTGGACACATTTCTCAAAAAGGTCTTAAAACACTAGTCACTACCAACCAATCAAAAATTGTTTGAAATATTGTATATGCAGAGCCCTGCACTTGATATGCTGAGACAAATAATGAAGTATATGACAGATTTCTCAGGCAAAATTATGCAGTGTACTGCAATCCCTGAATTGACATGGGGTGCCTTAGAGAGGGTGTCTTCCTTGTAAACCTCATATGGCAGTCTTTCTTCTGTAGACGACAATTCAGGGGAAATGAAACAGTGAGTGGATATGTGCATAGGAAGGAGAGATGACTATATATGCAAATGTTCAGGTAAATTCATGAGGAGGTTTATATATGTTGATGGTGATTATTCGAGCTTGTGTGTGTTTGTTTGTTTTGAGACTGGGTCTCACTATATAGCCCAAGAAGGTCTGGAACTCACTGTGTAGACCAGGTTAGTCTCACTCACAAGCCTGCCTCCTCGGACTTCAACTGCTGGACTCATGAATATGGCAGTGCCTTAGCCATATTTGTGTTTATAAGTGTATATGTGTATGTGTGTAAGTGTGCGTGGGCTGGTGTGCACTCATGCAGGTATTCTATGAATATGTAAAAATCAAACATCTCAAAAATGGCACAACACATGTGGGTCAGGCAGGAAAATCATAAAAGGCTCACTTTGTCACACAAGTCTTCAGCTTGGTTGGTTAGAGTTACATCAAGATATCTTATACAATTTTGGCTTTTGTGAACAGTGAAGTTTCTCTAATTTCATTTGTATAAAGTAGGAATACTGGTTTTTGTTTTTTGTTTTTGTTTAGTTAATTTTGTATCTAGCCACATTTATTAAGGTATTTATCAGCTGTAGGAGTTCTCTCGTAGAATTTTTGGGGTTAGTTATGTATACTATCATATTATCTGCTGATATCGATACTTTAACTTCTTCTATTCCAATTTGTACCCCCTTGATCTCCTTTAGTTATCTTATTGCTCTGGCTAGGACTTGAAGTATTTTATTGAAAAGATAAGGTGAAAGAGGGCAGCTTTGCCTCGTCCTTGATTTCAGTGAGATTGCTTTAATTTTCACCCCATTTAATTTGGTGTTGGGTAGCAACTTGTATATTGCCTTTATTGGGTTTAGATATGTGCCTTGTATCCCTGATCTTTCCAAGGCTTTTTACATGAAGAGGTATTAGATTTTTGTCAAGTGTTTTTTTCTTTTAGTTGTTAATGTGGTGGATTACATTGATGAAGTTCATATACTCAACCACCTCTGCACGCCTAGCACGAATCCTGCTAGATCACGTTGGATGATATTTTGTATGTGTTCTTGGGTAATCCAGACTCAGAAAGGCACATATGGTATGTACTTACTTACAAGCATATTTTAGCCACATAGTACAGGATAAACATATTACAATGCACAGACCCAAAGAAGGTAAGTAACAAGGAGGATCCAAGGGAGGATGCTTAACTCTCACGCAGAAGGAGAAAGAGGACAGACAGTGGAAGAGGTTGAAGAGAGGGAACAGGGTAGGAGAAGAAATGTGGAGAGAACTGAGGGTGGGAATCAGACCTAGGGAGTGGGAGGACCGAGGGCCTGCAGAGAGAAGAGGAACTAAAGACCTAAGGGTAGTCTTCTCAGGATATGGGGGTGACTCTAGCTGAGACTCCTAGTAGGCAGGGTCATGGAGACTGAAAAGGATACCCTCTAACTAGATCGGACCCCTAAAGGAGGGAGGGAAACACCAACCCACCCACAAAAACTTTAACCCAAAATTTACCCCACCTATAACATATGCAGGGATAAAGATAGAGCAGAAATTGAGAGAATACCCAGCCAATGCCTGGCCCAACCTGAGACCCACCCAATGGAAGACAGCCAAGCCCTGACACTATTAATGATGCACTGCTGTGTTTGCAGACAAGACCCTCGCATAGCTGTTCTCTGAGAGGCTCCACACACCACCAGATTAAAACAGATGCTGAGGCTCATAGCTAAACATTGGATGAAGTATAGGGAGTCTTGTGGAACAGTAGGGGAAAGGATAAAAGGACCTAGAGGTAACAGGAGCGCCACAAGAAGACCAAAAAAACAAAAACAAAAACAAACAAACAAAAAAAAAAGTAACTAGGGCCTAGCGGCTTTCAGAGACCGAAGCATGAACTCAAACTAAGGGCAATATAGGGCCTGGACTTAGACTTCCTACACAGATGTTGCCAATGGGCAGCTCAGTCCTCACATGGGTCCCCTAGTAAGTCGGGACTGTCCCTGACATGGACTCTGTTGCCTGATTTTTTTTCTATCACTTTGCCCTGGCAGGGCTGCCATGGCAAGCCACAGGGGGAAAGGACATGCTCAGTCCTAATGTGATTTGTAGGTTGGGGGGGGTTGTTCCCCTTTCTGAGGAGTAGGGGAGATGGGGAAAGAGGGAGGAAGTGCAGAACCAGGAGGAAAGGAAGGAGGGGCAAGACTGGGATATAAAGTGAAAAAATAAATAAATAATTTTAAAAATATGTTCATTTTAGTGACAGTGAGTTTAAGGGAAATTTAATTATTGATGTTGAATGAGCTCTAAGAGTCATGTGTAGTGAATTAATTTTCGTATTCTGGGATGCTCTGACAAGGACCCTGGCTTATCCATAGCTGTGCGTGCCCTGGTTTTAGTCTCAATGGACAAATACTACAGTTAAGACAAGTCATCTTGTTCTATCTTGATTTGTTTACCCTAGTCCTATCAGTTTTCATTTTCATTCTTCCTTTCCAGGTGTCTCCTAGTCATCTTCAGCCATCAACTTGACGTAAGCCAGAGTTGTCTGAGGGAACCTCAGTTGAAACATTGTGTTGATCAGATTGGCCTGTGCTGTGGACATGCCCGGGAAGAGTTGTGTTTGTTGACGATTGCTGTGTGGAGGCTTAGCCCACTGTCAGAGCGATTGTGCTCAGGCGAGTGGACCTGGGCTGTCTACAAAGCTATCAGAAAGAAAGCCAGAGAGCGAAGCAGTGAGCAGCGTTCTTTCATAGCTCTTGCCTCCATGTTCTTGTTTTAGCTTTCCTCAACGATGAGCTAACCCTGTCTCAGTTAGGGTTTCATTGCACTTAGGAGACACACTGACCAAGGCAACTCTTACTAAGGAAAACTTTTAATTGCGGCTGACTTACAGTTTTAGAGGTTGAGTCCATTATCATCATGTCAAGAAGCATGGCAGCGTGCAGGCAGACATGGCGGTGGAGGAGCCGGGAGTTGTACATCTTAATTCCCAGGCAGCAGACGGGGACTGCGTGCCACACTGGACACAGCATGAGCAAAGAAGACCTCAAAGACCACCCCCACCCTGACACACTTCCTCCAACAATTACACACCTGCTCCAAAAAGGCCACACCTCCTAACAGCGCTGCTCCCTGTGGGCCATGCATTCAAATACATGAGTGTATGGAGGCCATACCTATTCAAACCACCAACCCCTGCACCCTTTCCTCTACACATTTATCACAGCCACAGAAAATAAACTAGGACAAAGACAGCACAACAGTAACATATTAGCACTTTACATGTCATTACTTATGTCCATTTTTATTTTCAAAAACCATTATGCAGGTGTGTGTGACCTTAATTTTCATTTTGAATACATTTATGTGGATGTAATTGAGAACATGGGTGTTTACTTTTTACTGTTTATTTACATTTTTACTAAGTCCTCTTTTTGTCTCTCTCTCTCTCTCTCTCTCTCTCTCTCTCTCTCTCTCTCTCTCTCTCTCTCTCTCTCTCTCTCTCTCTCTCTCTCTCTCTCTCTCTCTCTCTCTTCCCCCTCTCTCCTCTTTCTCTCTTACCTCCCTTACTCTCTCCCTCGCTCCCTCCCCCCTCTCTCTACACAATGTGTGCCATTTTAAAACCCACACTCCTTTTTACTTTATACCTCTCACTGTCTTACCCTAACATTTAGTTCAGTGACACTGTCCTGGGAACTATTAGCAGACAGACACACAACACTGCATATGTGGTTTTATTGGTTTTCTTAGATCACTGGAAGAGGCAGCTTGTAGGTGTTGAATCTTTTTCCTTCTGGGATGTCTCCTCGCTCAACTTCGACAACACCGCTTCATCCCCACCCCCCCACCCCACGTCCCATATTTTTCACATTCTGACCTTTGCTTTACCTCATGCATACTAAATGCGTCACAGTACTAAATGGCATGGTTTCTTATATTTAAAAATCAAATAAACACACCTCGATTTGTCAGCTAGACTGAAAACGCAGGAGCACGACATGTCTCTGATCAGATTTGAAAGAAACACATGATAGATAAAGCCAGCTGCAGGCTTCAGGAAAGTGGTTTCTCCAAGGTCAGGTAGCAGCTGTAAATGCGGTAATGGCCCCCTCTTCGAGTGCCTATTGCTTTCTGTCTAATCACACCCTAGAACTGCTTTGCTATTTCCACCTAGAAATTGGATACCCTGTTGCTAAACTGCCCTTAACTCATAGCAGCACCTAATCCCTAATTAATCCTCACTGGCACTAATCCCTGCAAAGAGCCAGCAATTCAGGACTGATCCGGGCCTCTCCCAGGTCTGCATCTTATTTCTCCCTCTTCAAAGGATTCTTCCACCTTGTTGTTAGGATGCATCTTCCACTCCTCTGCAGTGCTCTACAGCTGCCCTATGGCTGCACCATATCAAAACATATGACTACAGGCTAGTAGTCACGTGCAGATATCAGTTTTTCATACTTAAAACATGTCCTTCATGTTTAATCTTTTTTACCATTTGTGAGTTATGTAATATATCTCAAGCCCTTTAAATTACATTTACTTTATATATGTAAGCATATAGTATATATACATGCTACATATTAATGATATATGCACAGATACATGCACTTAAATTTATATGCATATACATAAAATGCCTATAGATGTTATCATATTTTAAGCAATCATTTGATTTGATTTGATTTGAACTGATCATATGACCCAGTTCTACATAAATTTTTATAGTAGTGTCTGCAGCACTTACAATTGCATCAGCTGGTTTTTCGTCAAAATTATTGACTTTCAATAAAACTGAACTTTTTAAGTTTCTTCCTCTTAGTAATGCTCATTGGCTTCTTTCTATAACCATTAAACCAAGTAAGCACATTGCATAGATTTAAATGCTTTAATCTAAAAACTATACATTACAATTGCATTAATCCTACATCCTAAATGAATAAGAAAAAATTACTTGTCTCACAGTGAAGAAAATTGTAAGAAATTGCATGTTAGTGAAACAGCAGTGCATAAACTCAGAAACTAAGTTTACCTTTGTACTCAGATACCCAGAATGAGGAAAGACAGAGAACACCTAACTTTTCAGATCAGATCTCTTCCCATTAGCATCTTCTGATAGCTGACATTCAGAGTTAGAAAATCCCAAAATTTCATGAAAGATAAAATTGTTTTATGTTGCTGATCATATATTCTGAACAAAATGAAATGAAAAGGTCATTTTTGTTAAGTCTCATTAAGAACATGTTTGAGAAAGTCTGTACTGACTCGATGCTGCCTCTATTTATGATATAATTATTAGGAAGCATAATAAAAGCATATGTGGTGATATGGGATATTTGATAGTCCTTCTAATTTAAAATTTTATTGTGGTTACTCCACATATTTTACTGCCCATAAAGATTTCACTGCATATAGATTTTTCTAACATAGCCACAATATGAATATACAACTTTAGATGCTGGCTAAAAGTAATACCAAAGGGTCATTTTCATTTTCATCATTATTGTACTGCAAAACTCTGCCTGCGTCCTGTCTAATCACTGTGCCCGGAAAGCTGAAGGCACATCTATTCAACTCTTATCTGGTTGAACCCAGCTAGGACTTTGTGTGGAGCTTTGTCAGTTTTCATAATACAAATTAATTTTTAAGTACAAATGAAATATTTAAAAGGGACAGAAAGTTAGAACAGACTTTTAAAGCTTATCATGTGAAAATCTCAATCATGTGACTTGAGTCTTCATGAAATATATTAACTTACATTTTACTTGCTGAAGCTCTCTAAGACTTGAAAGTAAAAAACTGTAGGAAGTGAATTCCATTATTATTGCCAAACAGCAGCTCATTTTCAAGTGCATCTCATTCAACATTTCATTTAGGAAATATTTCCAAACCTTAATTCCTTCTAGATTTACATACATTTACATATGTGCGTGGTGTGGGTCTGTTTGTGGAATGCTCATGAAGCTGAAAGCATAGTAAGAAGTTGGAAACTATTTTTAAGAAAGTTCTCCCAGGGCTATAGAGTAGATTTAAACTGTCTCTCCAGTTCTTCTGCCTTGAAATTCTCTCCCATATGTTCATACACATACACAGAGACTCACACACAGACAACACACGTGTGTGTGTGCATGTACACACGAGCATGTATGCATGTACATACACACACACACAGTCTTCACACACTATCCCCACAGACCTTGTTCATTTGCTCTTCACTCTCTCCACTTCTCTCTCATCTGCACACACTATATCACAGCCTTCATGTCTGGATGGATAACTCACAATTTTTCTCCAGTTTCACATTTTTTTAATTACTCCAATATACAGGTACTCTCTTTTTATGTTAACTTCCTAAAGTCCCCATATTGGTGCTGATGGAATGCTTCCTATGTCTTCCTTCCTTAAAACATCAGCTTTCTCGATGATATGATTACATAGGAGCAACGCCCATGGGAAGTGGGCACTGAATGCTGCCTCTGAACCACTGTGTAATGTATCCTAGTGGTCAATTCCAAACCCTGAAGAGCCTGTTCCGCAGCTTGGGGATCCTCAAAAAGGAAAAACATCCTCATGTATTCTTTCTGCTCTATTCATATTTCATTTGGAAGAGGTATGCCTGCATTCAGAAAACCGGCCTACTTTACACAGTCTCTTTATTTATGTTAATATGTTTTTCAAATGTTCTGAAAAAACAATCAAAATGAAATTTGACCAAATGCCTGAGTACTCTGTGTCCCAGTCAATGTTGACATGAATCCAGCCTTTAACACAGCTTCTTATAAACAGTTATTTTAGGTATCTACAACTCTCCATTAAACAGGTAACATTTAAAGAACATGCTAAGTTACTGGGTAAATATATCAACATTATTGACTCTTAAGGATTTGCTTTATTTTTAATTGTGTCTGCCTGTCTCTCTGAAAGAATATGTACACGTGAATGCAGGAGGCCATGGATATCAGCAGAGGGAACCAACTCAAGGAACCGGGGTTATAGACACGTGTGAGCCACCCAACACGGGTCCTGAGAACCCAACTTATTTTCTTTGAAGGGGTAATTTATGCCATTAACTGCTGAGTGAGCTTTTTCTTTAGCTCCACCAATACTATCTTAATGAAAACCCTCAAAATAAGAAAAACCATTCATTGTCTTATGTATAATTATATATGAGACCACTAGTCAAAGAATAGAAAATTACATTTAATCTCTCTTCATACATTGGTTATGGGAACGTAGATGTTAGAATACTATGAGATCAGGTTCCAGAAAAATGATTAATAGAATCCATTTCCTACTATTAAAAATATCCAGTCTTGCAAGAAAAAAAAATGACCATATGAATCATGGGACATCTACCAGGAAGTAAAAGGTACAAGTAGAGGGACAGGTGCTGGCACCAGCAAGACATTAAGGCATTTGTTGTGATTGACGCCCATGGTCCTGCTCCTCCCTGGTGCCCAGCCTGTTATTTGCATCTTCCGTGAGTGCCACTGGGCTTGGTTGAGTCTGTGTGTCAGAGGATCCAATTATATCCCCTTCATTCTAAGTAGCTCTTGAAGCACATAAGCATTTGCAATCATCTTCTGCCAGGGTTTGCTGGAAACCCTATATGCTGTACGGCTTTTATTAGTGAGATTGTTTCTAGTCATCTCAATTACAAGGTAACCGCAGACCCAAAGAAACTTTCCATTCAAGCACAACTTGATAAAGCAACGAGTTAACTGGGATTATTTACAGGAACCTGGGTGAGGTTTTACTAGCACACACAAGGATGACTTGGCCATTTGCATCGCTGAGAAGTCTACTATAGCATGTAGAAAGATACTTAATGTCAGCCATCTCAGCGAAGGTGAGTGAACACAACTGCTCGGTTTTCTGTGCTTCCTTTCTGGGTTGGTCCTGGAGCCCACTGAGGAGCAGGGAAGCTTCCTTCCCTGTGGAAGCTACCTTCTATGCTGTGAGTTTGTGGAAAATATGACTCCATTCTTTCCAGAGGGGGTGCAAATGATTCAGAGCTTAAAATCACGCCATACTCTTGCAGAGGACCCTCAGTTGGTCCTTAGCACTCGTGTCAGGCAGTTTAGAGCTGCCTGCACTTTGACCCTAAAGGCATCTGAAACCCCCTTATGGCCACTTGCACTTATGCACATGCACATATTTTATGAAAAAACAAAAGAAACAAAAGAAATGTACAGGCAAGACAAAACCCAAACCTTAGATGATGAAAACAGAATCTGCCCATCTTGAGGCACTAAGCTCGCGGTGTCCTCATTCTTCTGTGGTCTCGTATTAGGTAGGGTTTCGGTGTTCTGGGACTATTTAGAAATGACGAGGCTAATTCAGTATATGCAATATAAAAATCCAATGTGGTGGACCGAGAAGTACAAACTGTCTCAGATAATGAAAAAAAAATGGAGGTACAAAAGTACAGAGGAAAAATACATGAAGATTCGGGAACCTGATGTTTTCAGGTGCTCAGCATGGTCACCTGATGTGGAATGCGTGCGTCTTTGGGAGAGGAAACAAGAGCCACCATCAGTGGACAATAGCATCTATAGCACCTGCTGGTGGATTTTAGCATTGGGTCACACTGCTCCTGAAACAGTTACCAAAAGTAGTTGAGAGCTGTCCATGTAATCAGAAACCAAACAACCTAGCTGCAGCAGGATCCGCGGCTTGCCTTTTGGTCACATGATTGAATGCCAAGGAATCTTGAATCTAGTGTCCTGTAGTTGTTTGCTTTGGTTGAGCCTTCCATTCTGCAGGGAGGAGGGAAGCCTTCTAAGCTTATGAAGCTCACATGGAAATTGTAAGCCTCAGGATGCTCATGAAACTCATAAGATGAAAGGGGTCTTTGCCCAGGCTTTAGGAGTAGTAAACAGTTGCTGGAGTATAGACACCTCTTCAGTGAAGCCACCTGCAAGTGGTATAGGCTAAGCTAGCTCTGTAGTTTTCATGAGTCAGACTCATGAAGTCCAGACTCCTTGTTTGTATGTTTCAAGAGAGATTCTAAGTCCATAGTCACTGTGTCAGCTATATCTTGTTTTGGTCATGATTTATAAGTCTGCCTCTCTCCAGGTTGCAGTTGCATTTAGTGAGCAGTTGCACCCCCTTTGGGAAGAATGGAGTCATAGAAGGCAGCTTCCACAGGGAAGGAAGCTTCCCTGCTCCTCAGTGGGCTCCAGGTCCAACCCATGAAAGAAGCACAGAAAACGGAGCAGTTGTATTTACTCACCTTCGCTGAGATTGCTGACATTAAGTATCTTTCTACATCATGTCATTTTCCTGTCATGTCCTTTTATGTACCTCTTCTTGCTGACTAATCTATCTGTATTGTTTTAATTTTCCTAGTTTTTAAACCATGTTTATTAGCTGAGAACTTATTATTGGCCTTATTTACATTTGTATTTTTCACTTATAGTGTGTTGTATAATTTACTTCATAGCATACCTATAAATACTGTCTTCCTTGAAGACAAAATAACACAATGACCTCTTAGCTCAGTCATGATGCTCCTAGCTAGGCTACTATACCTCAGTGCCCTGTGCTCTGGCTGCCCCATCCCCTCCCCCCGCCCACCCCCACCTACCTCTTTCACCACTATTTTTAAATACATGATGAGTTCTCAAAAACTGAGCAGCATGCTGTCTCACAAGAGTCAATGCAACCTTGCCTAGACCAGTACCAGGTACATGGTAATCCAGATGCTGTACAAGAGCTTGATTTTCTCTTAAGCATCAGTTTCTGGCATCATCAAGATAGATGTATCCTGATTAACTGCTTATGAAGTGTTAGGAAAATCACCAAATGTATTTCTTTCATAAGACTGCTCTATTTGGAAACTCTCAACTTCCCATTACCATGGAAACCACCACGATTCATCTGTGAATTATAGCTTGAGATTTCTTTATTTGTCTGGTTGTATGTAATTAATTATTGTTATATCATGTGTCCTTGATATACTATGAAACACTGCTGAAAATAAGCACAAAACCAGTTAATGTTGACTTTTAAAGGTGTATGCTTGGAAGGTCACGGAGGAAGACCTGAATTCTTGTTCTGCCACTCTTCAGGGTGGTTATATACGTTTTAAAGATAAATCCATCCTTCACTGTCTCTATTCAAGAGCTGGCTTAGCAAAGGGAGCAGCTCAAGTCCTTCAGAGCCCAATAACACACACGTAATGTAGTATAAGCAGTTTCCTTTTCTCCCATATGATGCACAGGCAGCGTTAATGCCTGAGTTCTAGGAGAGAAACAAGCCAGTCACAGAAGTCTCAGTCCTTGTCCTAGTTCATCCTGATGTCACATTCTACCTGGGCCTTACCAGAAGACTTTAAGTAGATAGCATTGGCCCAGTAACCAGGCTGGAATTGACAATTATGAATGTATCACCAAGTAAAATAATATCAACAATAATGATGATCACAGTAAGCTGGGCATGGGGACATATGCTTTTAATCCCTGTTCTCTGGAGGCAGAGGCAGCAATATCTTTGTGAGTTCGAGGTCAGCTGGTCAACATAGCTTGGTCCAGGCCAGGGCAGCCAGAACTAAATGAGAAACCATGTCTCTAAAACCCAGAAAACAAAACAAACCACATAATGATATCTATATAATAATGTAACAGCTACTTTCCAAGTATATGCATGTTCCAGAAACTGAACTAGACATGTTAGAATATTTTACAGGAATGACTGTAATGGCTCAGGGACCCGGAGATGGCTTGGTGACTTCAGCATTTGAGTTCAGTCATCAGTGCCCATGTTAAATAGCCAAACATGGTGGTGAACTCTTGTGCTACAAGAGTGGGAAAGAAGGAGAAAGACATGTCCCTGGTGGTTAATGGCTACCCAGCCTTGCCCAGTTGGAATTCTGGGCCGACAAGAGACTCTACTCGCCCCCCCCCCAAAAAAAAATTGGGCATTACCTAGGGAACAATGCCCACCTATACTGAGCTCCAAACACACACACACACACACACACACACACACACACACACACACACACACACATATACACGCACACACACATACACACACACACATACACACACACACACACACACACACACACACACACACACAGCCAGTTATCAATATCTATCCCCATAAGAAAAATTGAGGTTTTGTATTAGTAGATTCATCTTTTCATGCTTATATCGCGAAGCCCATCATAGGTAGGATGAAGCTCAGTATAGGTTCCTTCCACCATAGCCCCACCTCCTCCACTTCCTCCTAGACCATAGTTTCCTCTATGATATGGTCCTTCCATGTCCCTGCCACCACCAGTGTTTCCACTCTCCATTGAACCATAGTTAGAAGGTTGTAATAGGACATTTTGGGTTATTGAGATAACAATGTTAAGAAAACTCTTATCTCACTCATGCATAAATATGCATCGATAAAGCAGAAGACAGCAGAACAGATACAAAGAATTTTGTGAATGAATTGGATTATTCAGTAACATTATTATAACATTACTGTGGAGAAAGGATGGTAAAAAAAATGCCTTTGAGACAGTTTCTAAACTTTTTAATTGTTTCTTTCTTTGTAGACATGTAGATGCACTCCTTATTTCATAATGTTAAATCTCTAAGTTTTAGATGACAGGTGAAATCTTTTTAAAGATTCTTCTCAGGAGTTTTGATAAGATATTAGCCAGGATTATGGTATAATGAAACAATGTTTTCCTTTTTAAAAAAATAAGAGTTTGTATAGAGTTAAGAAGCTGTTGTACATTTATGATTTAATAAAATAATTTTAAAGGAAAAAATAAAAATCTATCTCAATCTCTGAGTTATAAATAGTACAACACGGCTTAACCTTCTGTCTTCTAGCGTTCTGGCCCTATTGTTCTTCCGTGGTGTCTTTTTCCCTTTATTTAAGCAACCATGAGGGGCTCTATAGTTCTACTGATATTTCATGAAATTATATTGCCACAATTTTTGTGATAGCAACTACAAAAACCAACAATGTATATTCTGACAAAGGCAAAAAAATTTAATCTCATGTTTCCAATTTTTTTTCTGACATTGCTTATAGTTTGTTTAAGTCCAAGGAGGTTGTTTCCTTCAAAAAATGCCTCAAGGACTACAGAGATGGCTCCACAGGAGAGATACTTAACTTGCAGTTTTTCTGAGTTCAATCCAGGGATCACAGTGTCGAAGTAGAAAACTGATGCCCAAACGTGTCCCCTGCCCCCACACATATAACACAGAATGTATGTGTATACACACATCATACACACACAATACTACTGCTATTACTACTGCTGCTGCTGCTGCTGCTTCTGCTACATAATTTTTAAATTACATTAAACTGTTAGTAACTCTCTAACAAATATATCACAATACAGTGTGTCTCAGGTATCTAAGTAGACAGACCAGTAAAACAACTTTTTCCATGTCTATATAACTTCATTTTACTATTACTTTTTTCTATAATCAAATGTTTTAAATGGTTTATTTATATTCTTATACTGATTAATATATAGTACTGAACAATAATTATGTCACCAATAACTTCTGCAGGTCAGTGCCACAGGAATAACATTTACTAATTGGATGCCCCAGTAAGTGTAAAATGTTCCAGAAATAAACAAGCATGGAAGATCTTAAGTGTGACGTGAGCCCAGCATGCACTTGAGGGCAGGCATACGAGGGTGCCTTGGGGTTTTATTGCTGCGAAGAGACACCATGGTCAAGGCGACTCACATAAAGGCTAGCTTAGCATACTTTTCCTTTGGATTGTTTTCTTTTTTTCTCCCTCTTCTACTCTATATGGTTTTAAATATGCCTGAATGTTGGCTGCAATCTCTCAGTCTTTTGAGATTTAAATAAAACCGAACCAAAGCTTATCATCCAGGTGTTGGGAATAGTGACATCCAGACTGTAAGACCTGAAACTCCTTTTACTGTTATTCCTGCAGAACTTTTCTGTCCCCCAGCAAGGTGCATTTTCCTGAAAATAATGCTATAGTAAACTGTGCAAATTTCTTTTTTAACTCATTGTGTATGTTAGTGCCATGTGCACATGTAGAGGTCAGAGGCTAACTGGTGGAACGCAGGTCAACCCTTCCAACATACGGGTGATGACGCTTCATCTCCTGAGCCAGCCCAACAGCCCTTTGTATAGTTTTCAAAGTTGTATTTATCTATTTATTGTACATGATTGCAAGCATTTTAAATAATTCTTGAACCCACAGCAAGCTTGCAGGATATTTCAAACTTTGCTGACGTTTTGTTACCTGGGATATAGCATATAATTTAAGTTCCATAGATAATAAAAATCTTGAACCGTTCTCATTAGCTGGTTTTATGCCTTGCTGCCAAGGCATCTGAGAGTGATTCATCCTTGCCTCCAGGGCCACTTCATCTCTATGGTGCTCTGAAAGGTGGGCATCCCTGTGGGTGGTTGTTCTTTTGTTTTCTTTTTTTCATTTGCCTATGTTTATTTTTTAATTCATGTTGTTTGTACTCTGTTGGTTAAACACTCACCTAAATTAAAGCTAACAGTATCTTCCTTTAAAAACAACAACAACAACAACAACAAAAAATAGAACAAAAGGCATTTTAGGACAGTGGCGCCTAAGGCACCAGAAAAGTCATGATCATTTGGATTGTGAATGGAACTTTTTCTCTCACCTCTGTCCTTCCACTTTATTTAATTAATTATTTATTTATTTTTGACAAGACCACAAATTTATGTTTTAACAGTCTATCATTTCTGAATAGTATAATCCAGAGGAAGTTATGAGTTGCATAGCATAACTACTATTTTTTAAATAATCCAAGACAGTTGATTGAATGTTAATAACTAGCCTTGACTGTGTTCTTGTCTTCTGTGCACTGCTGTGCCTGAGCAAGCAAGTGACGACTACCGAAATGAGGGGTGAAGGCTCTGTGTAGAAGTTGCAACATCATGCATGCAAATACTGTGGCATGAGCCCAGTAGACATTTGAAGGCAGACATACAAGGGTGTCTTAGGGTTTTATTGCTGCAAAGAGACACCATGATCAAGGCAGCTTATATAAAGACAAACATTTTACTGGGGCTGATTTACAGTTTCAGAGATTTAATCCATTAACATTGTGGTGGGAAGCATGGCATCATGCAGGCAGACATGGCACTGGAAGAGACAAGAATTCTACATCTTAATCTGAAGGCAGGCAGGAGACTGGGTTTGTTTCACACTGAGCTTAGCCTGAGCATTTAAGACCTCAAATCTCAGCCTCCATGGTAAAAAAAAAATCCTCGAATAAGGTCACGCCTCTTCCAATAAGGCCACACCGCACCTCCTAACAGAGCCACTCCATATGGGCCAAGCATTCAGACACATGAGTCTATAGGGGCCAAACCTATTCAAAAGACCACATTCCACTCCTTGGGTTCCATAGGCTTGTAGCCATAAAATAATGCAAAATGCATCTAGTCCAACTTAGAAAGACCCGGAGAGTCCTGCTGAGACTGAAGCACCAACCAAGGACCTTGCATTGACTGGACCCTGGATCCCTACAAAGATGTAGTTGAGGGCTAGGTCAGGATTCATGTGGGTCCCCTAGTAAGAGGAACATAGACTGTCTCTGACATGGACTCTCTTGCCAGTGCCAGCTTTTCACTCACTTCCCCTCCGGCAAGAGTGCCTTGCCAAGACGCAGGGGAAGAGGACACACTCAGTCCTGATATGACCTGATGAGCTGGGAGGACGGGAAGGGGGGCTCCCCTCTTCTGAGGAATGGGGGGGATGTAGAAGAGGGAGGGGTGGGGCTAGGGGATGAGGATGGGTGGGGCTATGACCAGGATGTAAAGCAAATAAATATTAAATATTTTTAATAAAAGATAATATAATTAGAAAAAAAGTCCTCATAGTCTATCAGAATCTCAACAATGTTTAAAAGCCCAAAGTTCAAAGTCTTTCCTGAGATTCATGCACTCTATTAACTGTAATACCCTATAAAATCAAAATAAAAAAGCAGCTCACATACTTCCAACATACAATGGCATAGGATATACTTTACTGTTCCAAAATGTAGGGAAGGGAGCACAATGAGGAAATACTAAACCAAAGACTGAACAGCAGCTGCATCTTCACGTCCAATGTCAAAATGGTCCTCAGATCTCCAACTCCTTTCAGCTTTGTTGATTGCAGCACAGTTCTTTTTATGCATAGAATATGAAATATTTTCATCTTTATTTGCAGATGACTCAAGCTCTATCATCTATACACATCACATTTTTTCATTCATCCATCTGTTGCTCACCAAAGCTGATTATGTATCTTGACATTGTGAATATTGCCATAATAAATATAACTGAAAGTGATAGTTATATACTGACCCAGATGTTTTATGGAATGTCCTGAAGTGGTATAGCTGGGTTATGCAATAGTTACATTTTTACTATAATTCTTTTTTTACATATATATTTATATTATTATACATAAGTGAAACATCTTTCCTATCTTGGTGAGTCTAAAATTCTGAATGAAAATCTATATCTATCATATTTAATATCTATCAACTTAAAACATCTATCTATACCTAAAAACATATTAACGCCTAAACAACTAAGCTTAATTGTAAGACTAAACTCTCTGGTCTTTAACACCATCAGAGACTTGAGAAGGAATAAAACTTAAACATGCTGGATGCTGACATCCTGCATCCTTCACATTCCAGCCCCAGGTACTTCAGGTGCTGTTACTCGTCAGAACAGGACAGCTTCAAAGAAAGCTTCCTATCCCAATTGGTCCAGCATTTCAGACTGTCCCACACAGGACTCTTATAAAGCCTTGAATTTCTCAACATTTAGAAACTGGACTACAAATGTTATTCCTTACTTGTTTAACCATTTCCTCCAATTTTATTTGGGCCCCTACAAAGGTATTATTCATCCCAAATCAGCTGGAAGAAACCTTAAGAAAATGACACCCCATCTCCCCTGGGGACAGGGTTGGGAAAATTTTGTTTGCTCTCTTGGGCTACAGATGCTTAGTTTCATCAGGAGTTGGTTATAAGTTATTATTGGTCTTAAACAGAAAGAGAACAAGGTGGGACTTAGAAATGTCGCCCTTTTACTTTATCTTTCTTTTGTAGGTGTGGAGATAGGGGTTGAAAAGAAAGAAGGGGGAATATAGAAATATATAGGGATGAAAAAAACAAAAAGTAGATTATTGAATCTACTCCTCAACTTAAGGCCTTGATTGTTATTCACAAAAAATGTTATTTTTAATTCATTGGTATAGAATTTTGAGACAAAATTGGTTTAATTTTGATATACTGGTATAGAACACTTCTTTCTCTTAAACCGGTTCCACCCTCGGTTAGCAGCTTTCCTCGGCAGGTATCCCAAGGTTCTGGCATCTCTAAGATCCTAGGGTCTCCAAGGCAATTTAGGTTTCACCTTCTCAGCTTCTGGAACACAGATGCTGCTGCTGCTGCTGCTGCTGCTGCTCTTTGTGGTCACCCCATGCTACTGGCATCTCCAAAAGGATGGAGTCTTCTGCTACAACTGGGCTGCACTTTTACCAGTAGCCTCTCATAGGCTCTCCTCGTGGTGCCAAACCTCAATTGCTTTGCATGACCCCTTCAATCTTAGGTCTTCAACTGACAGGAAGACGCAATGTCTTCTCCTGGCCTCTCAAAGTGTCATGCCTCAGCCGCTCTCTATGACTCCCTTCAGGCCTCCAAAGCCAGTACCCTCTAGATGACTTATACATTCTCAACTATGGCTGCCATCACAAGGTACAACCTTGACTGCCCCATACAATGGCCTTTGGGGACCTGCAAACAGAGACACCCTTGGCACATTCACAGCCTCATCAGCTTTCCTTAGCACCATGAGAAATTCCATTCTTGATTCTAAAGCCAGAACCATGTGGCTGGAACAGCCAAGGTATACTGCTTGCAGGGGCTGGAACATACCCTCCCTCACGCTGTTCAATTACAGCTTCACCAGTTTTGTTTATCCATGGTTTCCTTCACTGACTAAGGTTGGCTTTCCTGGAATTTAATCAGTTCCAGGCTGACCTTGAACTCAGAGATCTGCCTGCCTTTGTCTCCTGAGTGTTGAGATTAAAGATGTACACCAGCATACATGGACCTGCATTTTTATTTAATTCCTTTCCATTATAGAGCTTTATAAGCCTGGCCACTGTGGCTCAAGATCTGGATCCCATGTGTACCCTCCAGTTCTGAATTGTAGTTCATTCCAGGTATGGTCAAGTTGACATCATAGAATAGCCATCCCAGAGGAAAAAGCAAGCCGCCAACACAGAAAGGCCCAAGTATATTCTGATGGGGGCTTTTGGCCTGGGGAAACTGGGTAGGATCACTAGACGTCTAGAGTCCATGAGGCAGCAGGCACAAAATATTTGTGTTTCTCTGGTTAAGGTTATGTTGGAAGTGAAGGGAAATTTCAGAAGGATATCAGTTATTAATCAAGTCCTGGGTAGGTATTTGCGTCTAATGAATGAGTGGGTTGTTGTTCTGCCTTCTAAGATGACTACTATGGACCATGGACTGAATCCCATTTCCCTGGGTGTTTTAGCCACTTGGTTTTCATTTCAGCTTCTCTCCAGACATGGCAGATCTACTATTAACATGGTTAAAAAGACAAAACTGGGGCAGCAAGAGATTCAGTAGCAGCTTAGTGGCAGTTCAGGTACGGTCCTGAGTACACTAAGAACTTCTGCAAAAGCTGGAGGTTGATCACAAGAGCTGATAGGACCATGAGGGAAACCACCAGGCACAGTTGCCTGAGCTAACCAAGACCCATCAGGCACAGCAACCAGCTGAGGAGACTGTCCGGGCTTCAGGACCAGGGAATGCTGTCTAGCTTCCTTGCTGTGGAGTTTATGACCAAAGGAGAGTGACCTGCACCCAGAAGACAGAGAAAGGAGAAGTCTTTGATGCACCAAATCTTTTTCAGAAGATTGAGTTCTGGATATTACAAGGTTGCTCTCGTGGCTTTGATTAGCCATAGAGAGAGACTGAGAGGCAACCTTCTTCCAGAAAGAGGCCATGACCCCAGCCTGTCTCTGACCTAACTCTAGCCACATACCTTTGGGCTTCTCCACCATCTGTGACCCACCTCTAACTTAGATGACATGAAGACTCAATATAACGCTTTCAGGTTGTTTAGTTGTGTGCTAATATCTGGTACACAATGATCATCCTGTCAAAAGTGAGCTTATGAGTTAAATAAAACAGAAATGAGTACCAAGCAAATGATACAATAACTTCAAATGTCCTCACAAATAACCAAATAATTCAGAAGGAAAAAATACACAAGCTCTCATTTTAGATTGAAAAATAATCAGGAAAGACCTAACATTTATTCTCTTAAACTAAGAAACTGGAGCAAAAGCAAACATGCTGTTCCCTTCTTCAGGCTTCGGGCTTCTTCAGATGATCACAGACTCACTGGCAGAATGGTCTAATCTTCTGGCATTGCCACATGACCTTATCCTCTACAAAGTCCATGCTCCAAAGCAATGCAGTTGAGTTAGAAAAAATAGCAATCTCTTAATGCTTAATTAAGTTTAGGATTTTCTGTAGGGCCACATTCATAGTTATCCTGGGACACGTGTGGATTCCTTGCCATAGGTTAGTCACTTCTAAAGCATCTCCCAGATAAACCTCACAGCTACTCTTTAACATGGTAAACATGGGTGACTCAGGCCACCTTTTTTGTTTGCTTGAAAACAGTTTTGTTCCTATATGATATATTCTGATCACAGTTTCTCATTTCCCAATTCCTCCCAGATTTTCCCTGAATCTCCACCCACCAAAATCCATACCCCTTCTTTCTCTTTCATTATAATATAAACAAGAAACAATAAAATAATATAAGCCAACATAGAATTAACAAGCCAGAATAGGATAAAACAAAATACCAGGAAAATAAGATCTAGGGAAAACCCACAAGAAACACATACAAAGAGACACACTAAGATCAAAACCTCAAGTGGCAGCACATGTTTGGGAGGATGTGCAGAAAGGGAAATACCTCTTCATTGCTGGTGGGAATGCAAACTTGTACAACCACTTTGGAAATCTATCTGGCACTTTCTCAGAAAATTGAGAATAGGGTTTCCTCAAGACCCAGCTATTCCACCCCTTGGAATATACCCAGAAGATGTTCCAGCACACAACAAGGACATATGCTCAACCATGATTATAGCAGCCTTATTCATAATAGCCATAACACAGAAACAGCCTAAGTGTCCCTCAGTAGAATAATTGATAAAGAAACTGAGGTATATTTACATTATGGAATACTACTCAGCTATTGAAAAAAAAGAAATCCCAAAATTTGTGGACAAATGGATGGAACTAGAAATGATCATGAGTGAGTTAACCCAGAAGCAGAAAGAATCAAATGATATTTTCCATGTCTATGCTTTATTGCTATTGCACATATAAACAACTGATCTTTTGGGTTCAACCCAAAAACCTAAAGCAAAATTTCCTAAGGTGCCTGAAACAGAAACAAGGATTACAAGTCACAAGCCTATACCCCAAAACCACTTAAGGCTGGAGCTTTCTCAGCTGAATTAATAGTATTTTACCATTGTTATCAAAAGCACAAATATCAGTTCTCTCTGCCACCTATCTGCTTGCTTCCCCAATCTTTTTTTATTCCTAAAGCCCTATCTTTTTTATTATTATTATTACTTCTATTTATGTTATAAAGAGCTGTGGCTTTCTCTCTTCCTGTCTCTTCCTGATAAGCACTCTGCTAAATGAAATACAATGAGGCTATTGGTACAAATTACTGAACAGATAATGTAGCCTGACGTCAGGGTCAATGGTGTTGTTTGCAGTGGGAAGGTAGTTAAACTGAAACAAAAGATTGTTCAAATTAGAGAACATGGAAGTTATTGGCTGGGCACAAAGGGTAAAATTATAAATATGCTAATATGTCTTGCTATCATAATATGACTCTGTTGAGAATAAAATATTGAAAATTTATAATTATATTAAGTAAAGTAGACATAGTATTTTTCAACTGTGTATCTGATATTTGACTGCATTTTGAATTTTCATCCTAGCAATCACAATAGAGAGAAGAAGAAATACTAGCTTGGCTGATTTTGTCATTGTTGCTTTTAGACTACAAAACACCTCAATAACTTGTGGGATCTTTTAAGCAGAAGAAAAGTTTGCATTCAATATTTTTATGAAAATCACTCTGAATCACCATAATTTTCTCTGTTCATTTTTTCCCATTTGATTTTGACTGTAGTGTACATGGTTAGGAGGCTGAGTGGTAGGAAGTGGAGGGGGCAGTGGTTTATTGAGCACCTGCGTGCTGTAGAAACCACGTTTTCAGGTCAGCTCCTTCATTTCTCACACTAGCTTCCCCACCCAGGTCTGATTTGAAGGCACTCTATGTTACCTCTATGTGACTCTCTAAATGCCAGATGTCAAACAGCACTTGCCACAGCGAGAACTTAAAACAAACTCTGATTGTAAAAGGCTCATTAGATCAAATGACCCTCAGAGAAACTCATATACCTGCAGCCTAACTAAGCAACAGAAGGCCAAATAAGCCTGCACAGGAAAGGATTCGGGGACAATCCCTAAATGCTTCAAGGGTGATCAGCCTCTCTCTCTCTCTCTCTCTCTCTCTCTCTCTCTCTCTCTCTCTCTCCCTCCCTCCCTTTCCCTCTAGCCCCCCCCAACACTCTCTTATTTATGAATTCACAAAGACTTGCTTACAAAGCTCCAATGATACTTCTCACTTCTTTGCCCTCTTCCTAGGTTTGGGGTTACGAGCACACACCATTCCTGGCTATTACACTGGTTTTATGGAGTGAACCCTGCTCCTCACACTTGTGCACCAAGAAGTTACCTACTGAGCCATCTCCTCAGTACTTGGATCAAGCTGGGAACTAAAGTCTAATTGAAGGAAATGACTCTAATAGACATAATAATTCAGTCAAAACATGGCCTGGAGCATATTTTCCAGGGAAAAAAGCCCCCAAGATGGGTACCCAAGATTTGTTGGGTGAACTCCTGTATGGAAGCTTTTCCTGGTGAAGGGATCACTTATCACAGATTCTAATACCTCTTGACATCACCTTTCCTAAGGAACTATCCTTTGTCAAAAGAACTGCCTCTTTAGAAGTAAAACACATTACACCAGCCAAGGACAATACAGGCCGTAAAACTTTAAACCCCTGCCCAGATCTAGCCAATGGTCAGAACATTCTCCACAGTAGAGTGGAGAGTGGGATATTACTTTCTCACATACTTTGGTGCCTCACCTTTGACCATGTCCCCTGGAGGGGGAGACCTGGTGGCACTCAGAGGAAGGACAGCAGGTTACCAAGAAGAGACTTGATACCCTATGAACATATACAGGGGGAGGTAATCCCCCTCAGAAACAGTCATAGGGGAGGGGAATAAGGGGAAAATGGGAGGGAGAGAAGAATGGGAGGATACAAGGGATGGGATAACCATTGAGATGTAACAAGAATAAATTAATTAAAAAAGGGGTGAAAAAGAAGTAAAACACACACACAAAGAAGCCTTACCACCTCCTTCTCCAGAGTAAAGAGCTGTGCAGTGTTCCACTCTTGAGCTTCTGCTCTGTGAGTCACACTCAAGACCTCAGCATTACTCAACCTCTACTACTCAACCTCCTGTGTTCACGATCTTATATTGGTCTTTCTCGTTAGCATTATTGACATCATGTACCCCAACCCCCATCAGAGACTTTTTCCTATGAATGTGGGCTTGGACCATCATGCCCTGCGATGAATCATTATGCCTGGCTCAATTTCTTTGACTTCATGGATCTCATAGACTTTGTACACAACTTGGACTATAGTGAAGCAACTCAAAGATTCTCAGTCTCAGTCTTTACCACCAGTGCTGATCTTGATCTGACACTTAGGTATTGGGAAATAATTAGTTTTCGTATCCTCATCCTTCTGTGTACTAGAAAAACTCACTGCAAAACATACTATCTATCTCAAAATTAATTACTAAGGCATGGCTTGTGTATAACCCTAAAATTTACCTAGGACATGGCCAAATACAGACCCTCCAAATCTCTATTGGATACTTTATAGATGGTCCCAAAGGACCAACCTAGACAAATACCAGTTTTCTGGACCCACTCAAACATGATTATCTTCTCTCCTCCCCCTGAGGCTTAGTTGATCCTTGAACTTAGGCATGAGGAGACCTAATATCTTTCTTAAATAGTGAGCTGTCCTTACAGGTGGCCACAGGCTGCTCATCGGTGGGTTCTGACAGCATGACCCATATCACTAATCTATGGCCCTTGCTCATCCTTTATTAAAGAAGAAAGTGCCTGCCTACCTTTTAGAGAAACTGAGAAGTTGAAGGCAGACTATTCCTCCTATTGTAACTCTCAAGCCTTAAAGTTCTACTAATCCTTTCAGATAAATCTGAAATGCTAATGCACTTTAAAAGTTGAGAGCTTACTGCTACAACCCCTTTAACAATGTTCATAAGGAAATGGGACAGAGCCTCATAAAGTATGTTCATTCAGAAAGTGATTATTTAATTGACCAGTTGGTTTCATCTTTTCTCAACTTCTCTGAGATATAAATATTAATGATGAAAGTTTACAAAAACTTAAGTTTTGGGTGACTGTTCTGATAGCAAACTGTCTCTTACTTTTTTTTCATTTTGGAAGCTGCTAACCTGAACTTCCGGTTTACTCAGGTAATTAATTTTATTTCTTCTCAAGTCTCAGATGAGATTGAAGACCAGATAGTTTAGTTTTACAGTTAAACTTAATTGTTTAGCAGTTAAGATGTTTTTAGGTCTAGATAGATGTTTTAAGTTGGTACAAATGAGAGATGATAAATATTGATTTACATTTAGAATTTTAGACTCATCAAGATACGAAAGATGTTTCCTTCAAGGATGCCAAATTCAAATAGCCAAAACACTATGAAGGTAACATTTATATAATTCCTGACTGTTTTGTGCTTACTCTTGCTATATGTAATTTATTGTATTTATGTGTAAGAAGATAAATATATATATAATAAAAATAATAATAAAAAAATAAGTTATGCCCTAAACACCTGTAAGGTTGTGTATATAGTATTATGCTGAGTACAATAAGCCAAACATGATGGTGCATGGAGAAAGTTTAAATCTCAAAGTTGAATTAGATTACATAGCATAATACTATCTCAAAAACTCACAAAATAAAATCAGACAAATTTCCTGGGAATGGAAGTACACGGCAGTGAAGGGCCTGCCTAACATGCTAGAGGTCATGGGTTCAATCCCAGATTTACAAAAACAAGCAACAACAAATAATGAGTTTTCCTTGTATTTTAAAGTGAAGTCATACAGGTCAGTATGGAGAAGGCCAGGGGCTTGTCCACTAGACTTCTATACCTGGTAGGTACAATGATTCAACAGTAGCCTTTATCACATTTTGTAGCAAAGAGCACAAACCAGAGGCAAACTCAAATAATCTGGAGATATAGAAAAGTACAGAGCTCCTGATCCCAAATGGT
This sequence comes from Acomys minous, assembly GCF_964271855.1. Lineage (NCBI taxonomy): Eukaryota > Metazoa > Chordata > Mammalia > Rodentia > Muridae > Acomys > Acomys minous. The sequence goes on along the minus strand of NC_140494.1, from coordinate 3,880,942 downwards.
ATTTTCTTTTAATACTAGGTTATTGATCTGGAACTGTAAGAGCTTTACTGAGACACAGGGTTTATAGCCTGATGTCATTGCAATAGACAGTAGAGAACCCTGTGAAAACAGCAGCCCATCTGGCCTTGGGGAGCAACACTGAGGGTCCATCTAGGGAAGATTCACACTTGATCTCACCATTTCCCTCCCCCTTTTTCAGGATTACATCATGATTACATTGTTTTTTAGTGGGCACTGGTTACACTGACTACCCTAACTTCACACACACCAAAAAAGACCCATGTCAACAGCGAGAAAACAGCAGGGGCATTTAGCATATTGACCTGACTAAAGCCCTTCCAGCTTTTTCCTCTGACAGCTTCCTCTGCTCCTTGCCTTCTTTACTGCCTCAGATAGAGCTGATCTCTGGAGGTGGAGGACTGTTGTCGCCCATCAGACTATGTGTGTCAACACTTGACTGCCATTGGTAGTACTATTTCGGAAGGTTCTGGAACCTCTATTAGGTAGAGCCTCACTGGAGGAAACAGGGGCAGACCCATTTCCTAACAGCAGGTACACTGTGACCAACCTCCTACTTCTGCTGCCATGTCTTGCCTGCCAAGATGTGCTATATTCTCTCAAACTATAAGACAAAACAGATCTTTGTTTCTTTCATTCTCTTACTGTAAGATATTTTGTCACAGTAATGATAAGAGAAACTTTCAAGTGAGGCTTGGTTAAGACTGTGTCTCATGCGTAAGTGTCATTACTGTTAATGAATGATCCATACAGATCCTGCTTCAAGAGCCTGTTGCAGGTGTTTAACCTGATAACTGAGCAAAGCTCTAGGGTGTTCTGACAACCTCATAAACCATCACAAATGAGTGGTTACAATGTGGCCTCTCATGCACTGAGCGAACTGTACTTCTGGAAGAGGATAACCAAAGAATTTCTTAGTATTGATTTATCTAGGTTTGGAACAGGCAGAACTCTGTTCACAATAAACTCATTAGCTAGCCACCCCATCCTTTGCTTTTAGTTTGAACTCTGACAAGGGCTATCCTCGTTAGTTCTGTCTGTCAAGACAATACAACCTAAAGCAATTTTAAAGGGTCTGAGTTGAGGGATTGTCCAGTTCAGATTGATCTGTGACAATGTCTTTTAAAGAAATTATCTTAACTACTGATTCATGTAGGAGGGTCCAGCCCACTATGGGCAATGCCAGCCCTACATAAAGGCCTAGGCTGTATAAGAAGCTAAACAGACTCAAGCCAGGCAGTGAGGCAGAGTGAGTGAGCCAGCATGTCTTACTCCTCCATTGGCCCTGCCTTCAGGTTGCTGCCTTGAGTGACTCTCCTGACTTCCTTCAGTGATGGCCTTTGACCTGGAAGTGTAAACCCTTTCCTCTCCTAAGAAGCACTTTTTCAGTAATTTATCATAGCAAGGACACTATAATTATGGCCTTCTAAATGTATTTCAATAGAAGGCAATGGTTATTCTAAAGGTGAACATTTGAAAACAGTTCTTAAGCTTCGTTTTCTTGGCTTTAGTCTAGCAAAGATTATTGAGGAGGGAGCTGAAAAGGGAAATTTGTACTAGAAACTATAAAATATAAGCTATTAAAAATTAAGGAAGATGGACACAAAATAAAATAGTTCCAAAATCAGCAGGTATGTTGACAAATGTTGGGAATCCTGCCTTCAGTTTGATGAGGTAGAGCCATTGCTGGGAGTGCAGTGCTACCATGTTTACAGTGAGTTCTAGACCACCCTGATTTATAGAGTAAAATATTATTTGTAAAAAAATGATCATAACATAAATAATGGAGAAGAATGATTGCTTCAGAGATGAGTATGTGTGCGTGTGTGTTTGTCACCTAAAACTAAATAATTATTAGGAGAAGGTCAGGGTCAGTTTTGTCTAGATGTACGATAGTCAACACCTACAATAAAATAGTCATGGTAAGAGGTAAAATATCACTCACTAGAAACACATCCTATTTAAAGCAGAATCTCTCTCAGCAAAGCCATTTGTCTCTTTCATGACTCCAATATGGATTTTTCAGTAGCTTTAGATATGCCAGTCAAGCAGAAGGGAACATAAAAATAAGCCGAAGTTAACTGTGTTCTCTGTCCCATATTAAACAATAAAACTGAATTATGTTTCTGTATGTCTTTGGCTTGCCTATAATCACTTTTATTTATGACATACATTTTAGAAAGGAATCCAAAATACATAAAATACTTTTAAAGAATTAAACAGATGAAAACTTATTAGATTTTATCATTATTTTTACTATACATCTTTATATTTATGTTATTAAATTTCATGTAAGTCTAAAGGGATTTTCTATGTAATTAATGCCTGTCTCTAAGTAATAAAAATCATAGGGAAAGTCATCATTGCTAGTCCAGTAGCCTTCCCTCTAAGCACAACTTGAATAATCTGAGGTACCTCACTATAATAAAATGTACGGATACTGGCTAATGCCTTGTCATTTAGAGAGATGGCTACTGCTCAGTTACAATTAATTGAAGATGAACAAAGTGCTTGCTATTCTTATTAGTTTGTTAGATTATTTGACTCATTTTTACTGGTTGTATTTTAATTAATCAATCAAATTATTTGACGGGCATGCATTTCATGACACACATGTGAACTTTGGAGGATAACTCACAGGAGCCAATCTTTACTTCTACTCTGGTTCCAGAGACCCAGGTATTCAGGCTTGACAAAAAGCCGTCTCTCCATCTCGCAATTACAGTTTTATTTTATGGTTCCACAACATGTCATGTCAAAACAACAGTATATGTATGAGTAGGTCGTTACTGATATCCTCTACTTAGTGTTAGCCTATGATAATCATGAACCCTTTGATGAAACAAACAGGCATTTCTGGTGGCCCCAATAGGCTAAATAATTGTTGGAAAGTCTTGGTTTCCAGGGGGCAGCGCTGTTGGAGAAGGTTATGGGATCTATGGACATGGAGGCTTGCTGGAGGAAGTGGAGGACAGGACGTGGACCTTGAGGTGTCATAGCTGAGCCCCACTTCCTATTCATTGTCTTAGAGTTTCTACTGCTGTGATGAAACACCATGACGAACAGCAAGTGATGGAGGAAAGTACTTACTGGGTTCACGCTTCCACACTGTAGTCCAGCAGTGAAGGAAGGCAGGACAGGAACTCAAGCAGGGAAGAAACCTGGCGGCAGGAGATATAGAGACTGTGGAGGGCTGCTGCTTACTGGCTTGCTCAGTCAGCTTTCTTTTTAAAACCCAGAACCACCAGCCCAGGAGTAGTACCACCCACAATGGGCTGGGCTCTCCTCCACTAATCACTAATTAAGAAAATGCTCTGCATGCTAGCCTGCAGCCATATCATTTGGAGGAATGTTCTCAATTGAGGTTCTCTCCTCAAAGATGACTATAGTTCGTGTCAAGTTGGCATAAACCTAGCCAGCATCACTGACCCCTTGTCAGACTGGACACAAAACACACTGCTGTTAAGCCACAACCTTTCCCTTCCTGTTAAACGTAATCATACATTAACACATCACAATAAAAAACATTCCACAAACTTAAAAAGTCCCACAGCACCCTTATAAATACAAACACTTTAAAAGCTGTCTCTTTTAAAATATTGGCTCCTAACGTCCAAATCCTCTGTAGAACTCCCAACTCTCTCTCTCTCTCTCTCTCTCTCTCTCTCTCTCTCTCTCTCTCTCTCTCTCTCTCTCTCTCTCTCTCTCTCTCTCTCCCTCTCTCTCTCTCTCTCTCTCTCTCTCTCTCTCTCTCTCTCTCTCTCTCTCTGTCTCAATTTAAAGTCTTTCAATTGTGAGATCCTGTAAAAAAAAAAAAAGAAAAGAAAAGAAAAGAAAAAAGACTACTTACTTCAGGTGGGAAGAACCAGAGCACAGTTACAATCTAAACAAAGTAAAACCTAATTTCCACCGGTGTCAATAATGGATGCTCAGTGTCTGGGACCCACTCATGATCTTCTGTACGCTTCCACAGCTGTTCATCAGTTTTCCGGCTCATCCCTCTGCAATGCACACAGCTTGTCTTCCAGGCTGTGCCTGGTTCCAATCCACAACCGCTGCTGTTCTAGGTGGTCATCCCGTGGTGCTGGCGTCTCCAAAATGCTGAGTTCTTCTGCCACAACTGGACTACACTTTCACCAACAGCCTCTCCTCGGCTCTCTCTAAGGTGCTTAGCCTCAACTTCTCTGCCTGACCCCTTCAAACTGGACATTCGACTGCCATTGAGGCAGTACCTTTACCAATGACCTTGCCTGGTCTCTCACAGTGCCAAGCCTCAGCTGCTTTCCATGACTCCTTTATGCTCTCAAAGCCAGTGCTATCTGAGTGACACATGCACCACCAAGTTTGGCTGCCAGCATGACGTATATCCTTGGCTGCCTCTGGAACACAGCTTGTGTGTGCTGACGCTCAGGAAAAACTTCCCAGGAGATTTCAATGATGCTACCTCTTCTTAATCAACACTAAATTGTCGACATCAGGTGACCGGCATTGAGTATCTCAGCAAAGCAAAGTTTTCACTTTAGTAGTTTTGGTCTCTTGTTAGTCACCGCTGGTTCTTCAGCCCCAGCTAGCCAGAAATATTGAATCTAATTCAAATTAACAAGCGTCCATGATATATTCTTTAAACTTCCTTCTCAAACCTTACAAACCAGGCCGCCATTGCATGCACCGCTCTCAAAATTCTTATCTTCCTAGCTCTTAGGCAACACCCACTGAGTTCTCAACACTTACTCAATGGCTTCTCTTTTCTTTTTCTTTTCTTTTTTTTAAGCTTTGATTTTAAAAAATTTTTTATTCACTAGTGCTCATGCTAAGGAGATGAGGCATTTTCTAAATGCCTAGTTTCTTTCTCCTGTTTGTTTGTTATAATTTATATATTCACTTTTTATCCCAATCATAGCGCCTCCCTCCTCTTGTCCTGATCACTCCCTCCCACAGCCTTCTCCCTATCACCTGTCCCCTTGTCCTCATGAAAGGGGAGCCCCCCAACCCACCCCAGAACATCAAGTTCAGGACTGAGCCCCTCCTTGTCCACTGAGGCCAGGCAAGGGATCCCAGTTAGGGCAGAGTGATTGAAAGCAGGCAAAAGGACTCGTGGAGATCAAACTGCCCATCAGTTACATATGTGTAGGAGGCCTAGGTGCAGCTCATGCGTGCTCCTTGGCTGGTGTTTCTATGCAAGCCCCCGTGGGTCTATGTCAGTTGACTCTCTTGGTCTTCTTGCAGGATTCCTGTCCCCTCTGGGTCCTTCTGTCCTTCCCTCCCACTCTTCCACAGGACTTCATGAACTGGAGTACGCAGGATCTGACTCGATCTGCTTCTGGGTGAGGTCTCTCAGAGAACTGTTAAGTTAGGCTGCTGTCTCTGTAGTTCCTGTTTTCTTCCCTGGGTTTTCCATCTCCAGGATTTCCTAGTTTGTGTTTTCTTTATTATTTCTATTTCCATTTTCAGGTCTTGAACTATTTTATCATTTCCTTCACCCATTTGTATTTTTCTATAGTTCTTTAAGTGATTTATTCATTTCCTCTTTAAGGGCCTCTATCTCTTTGGTTGAATTTTCCTGTATTTCTTTATGGGGTTTATTTCTTTCCTCTTTAAAGGCCTCTATCATCTTCATAAGCATGGTTTAAAGTCATTTTATTGTGTTTCAGTTGTGTAGGGTGTCTAAGGCTGTTTTCTGTGGGATACTTGGGTTCTGGAGGTGTCATATTGCCCTGGATTTTGTTGATTCTATTCTTACACTGGCCTTTAGCCTTCTGATTATCTCTGGAATTGGCTGGTTGTTCCTGGTGCCTGATGGATTTCTCAAGAGTTCAGGAAGAGCCCTGGGCAGAAGGCTAGATGCTCCTGGAGCAGCCCTCCTCTAAATGTTGGTATGGTTGTGCACTGGCTTCTGGTTATTCAGGAATAGCATGCCTTTCTGCCCAGGTGGCTATGTCCCAGTTAGACCCACAGGTAGGGGATTGGACCGGGGGTGTCTAGCCTCTATGATCCTGAGGACCAGCAGGTCTCTTCAGGAACCCAGGAGCCTTCCTCAATGAGGGAACTCCAAGAGTCAGCAGCCCTGCCAATTGCTTGCTAGCTCTGAACTCAAGCAGACCAGCCAGTGTACTCTGCCAGTTTGGAGGTCAATCCTGTAGGCTCCTGAAGTCCGGCCCGTCTCCCCAGGGGAGGTGAGTAGAGCCATGGACTGGATGCTAGGACTGTTACCCTGGATTCCATGAGCTATGTGCCCAGAGGCTAGAACTTAATACACCTGGAATTTGGGAGCTTTTTTTGAGATGGTGGGAATGAATAGTCAGGTGGGTAGAAGTTGGACCCACTCATTCCTGGCACCTATGGTCTCTCCTTCCACCAGGGAAACACAGACACTGGCCTTTTGGAGTCTGCAACATAACCTCTCACTCATTCTGTAGTCACTGCGGTCCTGCAACTGAGAAACAGTTTGTACTGGGTGACAGCATCTTTGATCTCCTCCACTCAACGGCTTTTCTAGCCTGAAGTTCCAGAGTCCTTCCACAATCTTTCCAAACACATTATGTTCAGGTCTGTCACAATAATGACCCTCATTCTCCTGATACCAACTTGTCTCAGTTAGAATTTCTATTGCTGCAATAAAAGACCAGGGCCAAAATTCGAGCTGGAGTGGGAAGGGTTATCGGGCTGACACTTCTATTTTGTAGCCCATCACTGAAGCCTGGATAGGAACTCAGACAGGCCAGGGGCCCGGAGGCCAGAGCTGAGGCAGGGGCTGTGGGAAAGTGTGCCTTACTGGCTTGCTTTTCGTGCCTTGCTCATCATCCTGCCTTCTTATAGAACCCAGGGCCACCAGCCCAGGGATGACTTTGCTCACAATGGGCCGAGACCCTCCTCCATTTACCAGCAATTAAGAAAATGATCTACAGCAGCAGCTATCAACCTGTGGGGTGCAACCCTTTCTACAGCAGTTGCCCAAGACCATCACTAAACACAGATATTTGCATTTAAAATTTATAACAGTAACACAATTGCAGTTGTGAAGCAACAACAAAAATAATCTTATGGTTGGCAATCACCACGCCATGAGGAGGGGTCAGAGCATTAGGAAGGCTGAGAACCACTGCTCTGTAGGCTGCACCACGGTCTGATGTTATGGAGGCATTTTCTCCACGGAGGTTCCCTCTGCTCAGATGACTGTAGTTTGTGTCAAGTTGACATAAATCTAGCCAGCACACTCATCTGTGATGCAGGGTAAACAACTGACCCGTGCTCCTGTCCCCATGGCTTTTCTGCCACAATGGACTATATCCTCTCAAACCTTAAGCCAAAATAAACCCTTTCTCCAGTGTGATGCTTTCTGTCAGTTACCTTATCCCAGCAATGAAGAAGGTAACTAATACTGAAGTCAAGTCCTGAAATTCTATTCATGAAATCATTTTATCTTTAATTTTAGAGCAGATATCAATGCATTTAGCAATATCCCTTCCAAGTGCAGAACCTCCAGAGTTATAATTGTGCTCACTGAATGCTAACCAGCTATATGTGACAACCTCAAATTCTACAGACTTTGATCCACACAACCCAAACAACACTACCTATTTTTTAAAGCATTTCAAGTTATTAAGTATGTTGCATGAATCAGTTTTAACACTAACACATGAATGCAAGTACATGTTACATAGTCATTGCTTTCCTCAATTATGAGTTACTATGCAAAAGACTTTAAAACTTGTTTACCTAGGGAAGATGTTTCTGTTTTGACTTATCAGAACTAACTTTAATTTGACCAGATAAAAGGCAAAAATGTTGAGAAGATAATGTTTTTTTCTGAAAGAAATATTACAAAAATAAACATGACTTTCCTCCCAATGAAGTTTTATGTTTGATTCAAAGTATATCAGAATTAACTTGCAACCTCTTTTCACTGATACAACTAAATATCTTAATGTTAATTTTGATGATGTGGAACTTGGTCTCTTTTCTTTTTTTTCTTTTTTCTTTTCTCCTTTATTAATTTATTCTTGTTACATCTCAATGGTTATCCCATCCCTTGTATCCTCCCATTCTTCCCTCCCTCCCATTTTCCCCTTATTCCCCTCCCCTATGACTGTTCCTGAGGGGGATTACCTCCCCCTGTATATGCTCATAGGGTATCAAGTCTCTTCTTGGTAACCTCCTGTTCTTCCTCTGAGTGCCACCAGGTCTCCCCCTCCAGGGGACATGGTCAAAGGTGAGGCACCAGAGTATGTGAGAAAGTAATATCCCACTCTCCACTCTACTGTGGAGAGTGTTCTGTCCATTTGCTAGATCTGGGTAGGGGTTTAAGGTTTACCGCCTGTATTGTCCTTGGCTGGTGCCTTAGTTTGAGCGGGACCCCTGGGCCAAATCTGCCTATCATAATGTTCTACTTGTAGGCTTCTAGGACCCTCTGGATCCTTCTACTTTGCCATTTTCCCATGATTCTCTCATCTAGAGTCCCACTAGAACGTCCTCCCCTCTGTCTCAGTTTCCTGGTAAGTGAAGGCTTTCGGGGACATGCCCCTTGGGCTAATATGCAGATATAAGTGAGTATATACCATTTGAGTCTTTCTGCTTCTGGGTTAACTCACTCATTATGATCATTTCTAGCTCAATCCATTTATCCAGAAATTTTGGGAATTCCTTGTTTTTAACAGCTGAATAGTATTCCATAGTGTATATGTACCACAGTTTCTTTATCCATTCTTCTATTGAGGGACACATAGGCTGTTTCCATGTTCTGGCTATTATGAATAAGGCTGTTATGAACATGGTTGAGCAAATTTTCTTGTTGTGTGCTGGAGCATCTTCTGGGTATATTCCAAGGAGTGGAATAGCTGGGTCTTGAGGAAGCCCTATTCCCATTTTTCTGAGATAGCAACTTGGTCTCTTTTAAATTACAACATATTAAACTGTTCTTAGTAAAAAGACACAGGCTGACAGAATGGGTGCGAAAACAGGATCCATCATTCTGCTGCATATAAGAAACACACCTCAGCAATAAAGATAAACATTAACTCAGAGTAAAGGGTTGGAAAACTGTATTCCAGGCAAATGGACCCGAGAAGCAAGCTGGAGCAGCCATTCTAATATCTGATAAATTATACTTTCAACCAAACTAACCAGAAGAGATGGGGAAGGTAACTATATATTCATCAAAGGAAAAATACACCAAGATGATGTCTCAATTCTCAACATATATGCCCCAAATGCAGGAGCACCCACATTCATAAAAGAGACATTACTAAAGCTTAAATCACACATAGAAGCCCACACATTAATAGTGGGAAACTTCAAAAGTCCCCTCTCCCCAATAGATAGATCATCAAGACAGAAACTAAATGGAGAAAAAGGAAACTAATAGACATCATGAAACAAATGGACCTAACTGATATCTACAGAACATTTCACCCAAACACAAAAGAATACACCTCTTTTCAGCACCTCATGAAACCTTCTCCAAAATTCACCACGTACTTGGTCACAAAGATAACCTCAACAGATACAAGAAAATCAAAATAATCCCTTGCATGTTATCAGACTACCATGGATTAAAGCTGGACCTCAACAACATAAGAAATAACCAAAAGCCTACAAACTCATGGAAACTGAACAGCTCCCTACTGGGTAAGAGACAAATTAAAAGAGAAATTAAAAACTTCCTAGAATCCAATGAAACTGAAGGCACAACATATCCAAACTTATGGGACACAATGAAAACAGTGCTAAAAGGAAAGTTCATAGCACTAAGTGCCTTTAAAAAAGAACCTGGAGAGATCCCGTACTAGCACTTAACAGCACACCTGAAAGTTCTAGAAAAAAAGAAGCAGAAATACCCAAGAGGAGTAGGACAGCTGGAAATCATCAAACTCAGGGCTAAAATCAATAAATTGGAAACAAAGAATTCAAATGTAAGATTATTCTTCATAAATATTATATATATACATATATATATTTGTACTCTAATATAAGGTATTATACCCATATAACTAAATTATAATACAAGGTTTACTTCTAATACTTTGAAAGTACTGTTGCAGGCTGTTTAGGATAAGTAAGTTATACACGTAAATTGTTAGTTGATCAAATCATGGTCATACCAATTACTAGTCTATTTTTATCACAAGAATATACATCATAGGTGCAACAGATAAATATGACTCTATAGAAAGATAAGGTGAAATACTTAGATAAGGTCTTCAAAAACCTCAGAGACATATAGAATATGCTATTTTTAAATGTTTTATCATTTTAAAGATTCACTTACAATGAGACAGGTTAACTCTTGGCAACACACAGCCTAACTCAAAGAGGATGATGAGCATCAAAGAATTTCCTTATGGAGCTGGCTTCAAATGTGGCAAACAAGACACTGGGGAAAATATCTTCACTTCTACCACAGACAGAATACTGCTGAAAAAGGGAAAAGCTTGGATGCAGGTAGAGTCGATGGACAAACTCTGCCAAAACAAGGTAAGCAAGTCCTCAATAGTTCCTGCCTCAATAATATGTCTGTCAGATATATTGGGCCAGAAGGCTGAAGATGATGCTCCAACATTATAGAGAGTTTTGGGTGACTATTCTGGTAGCAAACTGTTTGTCATCTCCTCATCTGGAAAGCTACTAATCTGCACTCCCCATGTACTCAGGTAAACAATTTTATTCCGTTTCAAGTCTCTGATGGGTTTGAAGACCAGGTAATTTAGTTTTTACAATGAAGCTTACCTGTTTAGGGGTTAAGATGTTTTTAGGTCTAGATAGATATTTTAAGTTGATATAGATGAGATATGATAGATATTGATTTACATTCAGAATTTTAAACGCACCAAGATAGGAAAGATGTTTTCTTCCAGGCTATTAAATACAAATAGCAAAGCACTAAGAATTTAACATTTATATAATTCCTAATTGTGTCATGGCTCTTCTTGCTATAGGCAGTTTATTTGTGTATGTGCAATAATATAAATGTATATGTAAAAATAAAAATTATTTAATAAACAAATAAACTATTCTTTAACAATTTTATATATTCATGTAGTATATTCTGATTAATAACAGTCTTTTCCTTTCTTAGCTTCCTCCCATTCATAGTCTCACACCCAGAAATCCCTTTCTCAGAGGTACCTATTTTTGCGTTAACTATTGTCATCCGTGTGGCCATGGGTTTGCAGCTAGCTATTTATTGGAGCATCGAGAGCTCATCAGTGGGTACACAGCTGAAGAGAATGTCTGCCCATCCTCAGAACCCATCAGTCTTAACAGATTTGGTGCCCACGTACTTCTCAGGGATTGCTTCTGGGAGTGTTTTAACTGCAGCAAATGCCTGACATCTACTTTTCTAATGTTCACAGAGCTGATTTGTTTAACCATCTGAATTTCTCTTCTGTGAATATCTCTGCAATGGCTGTGATCTTTTTTCCATGAGGTTATCTTACAGAAGAATAAATGGCCATTGTTTTCTCAAAGGTATGTAAGAAAGTGTCTTTTCTGTAGGGACACTCACAAATATCACAAATGTTACATTGTTGGGTCAGAGGGCAGTGGTTCTCAATTTAGGATATATGTATTACCTACCCATCTGTATCCTCAGGAATTGTGCACTGTATTAACCATCCCATAACGTCTCAGAATCCTAGTCTATGCAACAAAGCCTGAGATAGTGTCTTAGTTACTGTTCTACTGCTGTGAAGAGATGCCAGAGAAAGCATTTAACTGGGGCGTGCTTCCAGTGTCAGAGGCTTAGTCCATGATCATCATAAAGAGAGCATGGCAGCAGGTGTGTAGACACGGTTCTGGAGGAATAGCTGAGAGATTACATCCATATCTGCATACAGGAGGCAAAGAGAGTGTGAGACTGGGCCTGCAGCAGGCTTTTGAAACCTCAAAGTCCACCCCCATGGACTCACCTCCTCCAATAAGGCCACACCTTCTTAAACCTTCCTAAACAGTTCACCAACACGAGCCTGTAGAGGCGATCCTCATTCAAACCAACACAGACAATTTCTCTTCAATGTCCTTCCCAGCCTCCTGCTCATGTTTATATAACCTCGGCAGGGAATGCATCCTTAGGTTACATGTGACCAGTATGTGCCTAGGATAAGCAGAAGAGGACAAGAAGTAGAGCCTGGCCCAAGTCCTCTCCAAGGTTCACTAGAACCTGAAAGTGTCTAGCAACTAAACAGACTATGTATGGAGAAAAACAATGATTAATAAGGCTTCAGGAAGATGACAGGGTGTGATAACATGTGGATGAGGCAGGATAACCGCACGCCTACATCACTTAGATCTGTCCGTATCATTTCAACTTAAAGGCTGTGTTTACTCCTCCTTATGGTGAATGAATTATAACGACAGGTAGATAGTCAAATTGTAGATGGCTAAAGCACAACTTCATCCAATTAAAAATATAATATAAGCATAGGAAGTCAAAACCATTAAAATTTTCTAATGTATTAATATGATGGCATAAGACAAATGTATATATACTAAGCTTTGATGAGAAAATGAAACATTAATGGTGATTATATAAATAAAAGCTATATGCAAGTTTAAAAACCTATAACTAAATTATTATACTAATACAAAATATAATTTCTTAAACCCTTTATTTCAAACCCTATGAGAATTATTGGAAATTTTTTAAATTATTAACAAGCTTCTCTGATGGTTGTAAAGCAACACTTTCAATGATCATGGACCAGAAGACATTGTGTTCCTTCCTATTGAAAATGGTGTCCTATGTAGCAGAAAGAATGTGCATTTGTGCCAATTGTGAATTTCAGCCTTCAAAATACCTCTTTAATGTTTGTAAAACATGAGCAGCCCTCAGTACTCAATAAGCTAAATAATCTCACAGTCCTTTATTCATTACATATTTACAAGTTATATTACAAGTGCAATAATAATGCATCTCCTAGACATTTGCCTCTCAGTTTTCTAAGCATTATTCTAGCCCATTTTAATTTTTTTCCATGTCCTTACTTTTATTTCATGTACTGCCTCTGTATCTTTTCACCTCACCTGCCCTTTGAGGCTCACCCAGTTGCTTAGTGGAGCTCTGGGACATCCCTGTTGGCTCTGTGTCTTCTAGCTGTCTAGACCTCACCCTGGGGCAGGAACAAGGTGAGCAGAACTTTCAGTGTGATGTGCTTGCCCTGCTTCAGCACCAATATCACACCTCCCCAAACCTCACAAGCTTCACGATGACTAACTGGGAGGCAGAGAGAATAAAACAAATTGAAACTGAGAGTATCTCACTGTGAGAAGCACAGGAGACAGACAATGATGGTCTGAGATTTTCTAACATTTCCTCTTCGGACAAACAAACGAAGAAATAAAACTCCATGATTCATCCATTCCCGGGCAATCCCGTGATACCCACCACCACTGGGAAAACAGCTGTATTGATCTAGTCAGAGAGTTGCATCCTCTTATCTGCATTCTCTTGTGTTCATCCGCTCCCACTCACCCTTCCTCCTGATCTGCAAAATTGTCATTTCTATAACAGTCTCTGTATCAGTGCTTTTCAATCTGTGGGTCACAACTCCACAGGGTGGCATATCAGATATTAACATTACAATTCATTACAGTTATGAAGTAGCAACTAAGTAATTTTCTGGTGCATATCACCACAACATGAATATTAAATGTTGCAGCATTAGCAAAGCTGAAAACCACTGTTCTATATGATGGCACCAAACAGCCATAGAAGTTCTGTGCTCTAGGTACACAGGTTCTTGACAATTTGCACAAAGAATGAAAGAAAAGTTTTGCTAACCCAATGTTGCAAAGTTGGTCTCATATTTTCTTCTAAGGGTTTGTTTACCTGGTGTTATACTTAGGTTTGTTTCGATTTTGAACCTTGTATGCGTCTGCATAAGTGTGCACGTCCGTGTGTGTGTGTGTGTGTGTGTGTGTGTGTGTGTGTGTAAGAGAGAGAGAGAGAGGCATAAAATTATTTTTATATGACTCCTTAATGGTTCTTTCACAATTTGCTAGAAATATTTCTTTCTCATAACGTTTTGTGTATCTGTGTGTGTGTTGGGGGGTGCATGTATGTGTGTATGTGCACCTGAAAGCATCTTTTATTCATTTGATATAATTCTATGTTGACTCAATTAGTGTAGTTGCATAGTAAGTTTGAAATCAAATACAATTATTTCCCCAAATTGCATCTTTTCTCAGAGTTGCTTTTTATATTCTGTATCTTTTGTATTACTACAGAAATTTCAGAATTTTGCTGGAAAATTTCTACTATAAGTCATGCTATAGCTTCCACTAAGATGAAATTAAAGCTACAGTTTAATTTTTGAATCACTGTCATCTTAACAATATTGCTTATTGTTAAGTACTATTCCAAAAATTAAACTGAAGTTTATCAAAATAAATCATTTTTCTTTGGAAAGCAAGCTACAGACTAAAATAAGATGTTTTAAAATCACATATTTGATAAAGAACTCATGTCTATTAAAAATAAAGAATGCTTGGAATCAACTAACAAGAAAATAAACAATACCTTTTTTTAATTGGGCAAAAATGTAGAATAGAAACTCCACTATGTAATGTCAAACACACACACACACACACACACACACACACACACACACACACAATCATAAGCACACACGGAGGCAGAGGCAGGCTGATCTCTGTGAGCTGAAGGCCAGCCTGGTCTATAGAGTGAGTTCCAGAACAGCTAAGGCTACACAGAAAAACTTTGTCTCAAAAAACAAAAACAAAACTTGTTCGGCAATTTTTCTTATTTAGTTTTTATTCATAACCATAAACTTAACTCTGCAATCTAGCTAGACTTGGGGGGCAATACGAAAAAGATGGAGCCCAAAGAGCTTCGGTGAGAGCAGAGACTATAGGATATTGTCAACAAATGGGATGAGGGAACTCTCCTGAGCTAGAGAAGGAGTGATCTGGCAGGTGAGAAACCCACAAGTTAAAAAGAATAGAGTTGTCCATGGTTGGAAGTGGTGATCTTCTTGCTGTTCTTGACAGTTCTGGACCTAAACTCCTCCATGGCTTTCATGATGCGCATGACTTCTTTCACCTTCCCAAAGACCACATGCTTGCCATCCAGCCACTCCGCCTTGGCAATTCAGATGTTTGGTCCATTTGTGTTTGGTGCCAGGACCTGTATGCTTCAGAATGAAGTTCTCATCTTCAGATTTCTTCCAGTAGATGGACCTGCCGCCAGTGCCATTATGACATCTGATGTCACAAACCGGGCACATGAATCCTGAGATAGTTCTGTGAAAGGAGGAACCCTTATGGCCAAATCCTTTCTCTCGAGTGCTCAGAGACGAACTTTCCTGCTGTCTTTAGGAGTTCGCTTACAGCTTGAAGGAGACTTGGGCTGAGGGCTCCTCAGCAGCTGCAATGTGAAAGAACACAGTGCTGTTCACCATGACTGCAGCGAGCTGTGGCATGGAACAGCAGCACTGAAAAGCCTGTTTGACGGCGTCTTAAGACGTTAAATATGTGCCTACCATAAGATGGAGCCAGCTCACTTCTAGGTATTTGCCCATAGAAGTGAAATCCTATGTCCATCCTAAGACTTGCACATACATGTTTATAGAAGTTCTAGTGTAACTGACAGAGGTATGAATGAATTTAAGTGTCCATCAGAATAGACATGGATAAACAAATTATGGAATAATGATACAATTGAAAACCATTCAGCAATAAAAATGTATTGTGACTAGAGTTGGAGAGATTGTTCAGTGGTTAAGAATGTTACTGCTGTAGTGGAGAAACTGAGTCTGTCACTACAGCTCCTGGGGCATCTAACCCTTTCACATCCATGGTTACCATGCAGAAGTACATGTGTGTGCATGAGTATGTGTGTGCATGAGCATGAGCACACACACACATCAGTAAAATAACAAAAATAGTTAAAATATTAAGAATAGATAAAACAGAGTTAAATTTCCATGTTTCTTTACTTGTGGCAAGTAAAAGAGTTAGGACACAAAATACTATGTGCCAATTGGAATTTCTGTTTCAAATTAAAAGTAGATGCCTAGAGAAGCAATTACACAAGCCTGGCCTCTGACTGCCACATATACATGTATGTGCGCCTGTTAGAACACACACACACACACACACACACACACACACACACACATGCACACACACATACACACATGCACGGTTTGTGTTCTAGGCAATCATAAAATAAAAGCTAGCTAATACTATGCATTAATTATTATACTTAGGTCTATAGCAAAAATAATAACTGACCATGCCAGTGCTTGATGTGGAAATACATAGGCTTCTAAGGAAATTTACCTTAAAGTGAATTATATGTTAAAAAATCAAAGCACACATTTTTTTTTACCAATTTGGAATTCACACTTTTTAGGTCATGAGTTAGACTTCTGTCTTGACAGATTTAAGCGGTAATTTGTTATAGCATGAGATGGCATGGAATGTTTTTATTGACATTTCAAATTGCAGCATTTTCAACAAGAAAGATACCTAATTTTAAGCCTCTAAACCAGCATGATGCAGCCATATATTTCTTGCTGAATAGCAATCACTCAGATATGGGGTTCTGATTTACAGGCGTAATGTAGGATGGGAGTTCTGCACACAGAAAAATGATGTTAAGTAGACAAGAGGTTGCCATCGTGACTATTAACACGCTAGACTTCTATCTCAAAACGCTAAGTAATTCTACGATGTTTCAGCATTGAATAATTGTGCCAGCTCAATAAAACCATGTGAAATCATTATTTCCTGACATTAGTGAAGCCGAATTTTCCAGCACTTCTTGAATGGGCAACTGAATGAGGAGACTCTAAAATGCATTGAAACCAGGTCAGCTGTTCCACAGTTCCCACAATACACCCACAGTTGCGTGAAGGGTAATCTTAAACCGTTCTTTAGAGCAGCCTGTACATCTTTATCTTGAAATTCCAAATGTCTCAACAATAGACAATTGTTAAAACTAGACAATTATTTTTCAGCACCCACTGATTAATGACTTCGTCTATGACACAGAAAGGAGTGCTAGAACAAAGGCATCCATTATAATAATGCAGAGGCATTAAACCATCTTCATTAATAGGATCTTCTGAATTCAGTTCAGCATAAAGCCAAATATGCCACGGAGGAAGTTGGGTGGTAAGAATTTTAAGCATATTTTGAAACTCACTTGATAAGATTCTATAACATCATTGTCCTCTATTAAAATTCTTTCCTTTTTTTCTTTCTCTTTCCTATCTCTATCCCCCCCTCTCTCTCCCTCCCCCCCCCCCCTCTCTCTCTCTCTCTCTCTCTCTCTCTCTCCTACACACAATGTTAACCCATTAAAAATTATCATAAAATAGCATTTTAAGTGGTGAAGAAATTAATATTTTAAATTCAGAGGTCTGGCTGTCATTTGCATTCAGAAGATGGGTTTTTGTATAATTGCAGTCTTTTCAACAAAAAAATGCAATATAGCAATGGAGGGGTGATACTGGTTATGTCATTTGAGTAGCCTTACCCACTGGGTAATTTATGTAATCATAGCAGGGAAGATAAAAAACTTTCGCAAATGATGTTATTTTTTAAAATGTTTAGACTTTGAGATTGGTGTGTAGAATTCCGGCTCCTGACAGAACAACTGAAAAGATCATTTTGGTTATGTCATTCAACCTTTACCAGAGTACTGTCAGGCCATTGCTCCACTACATAAGTAAATACATGTGCATATATGTTGGGCAGTTTCTTTGTTTTCTCCCATGGTGGTAACAATAAAAAAAATTGGCAAAATTCACAAATCCAAACAAAGTAACCATGGTCATCCTTAAACCTGATAAATGCGAGATTTGGGACTTTTCTGGTCTCCCCCAAAGCAATCTTCCTGAAGAATGAGTGTCATCTGTATTCATAATACCCACAGGAGGCATAAGCTACAGACAACCCCATTTTACAGACAGAAATGAGCCTTAAGGAAGTTGAGTTTCACATAATGCCATGGCTTTTCAATGTGGACACTATAGACCATTTGAAATTCCATGTGTCTTACATGGATGAGTTGTCCTTTATGTCTTTGGGGCAGTCCTCATCCATCCCATTTTGCTGTTATCATTCTTAGTCTGTACTTGTCATTCTTCCTACTTATTTATTCTTAGTATATATACAACCACATATCTTTGAGTAGCAGAAGTAAGCAGCCTCCCCAGAAGGCTTTTTGGTCTCTGCTTCCTGGAACGCACAGATGTATCAGAGGTCAGGAGCTGAGAACTGAGGGGTCAGGAGTGTCATGTCTGTAACTTAGCTGTGAAATGCTTCTGCATCTGGCCTGAGTACTGTGTCCTCCTCCTCCTCCTCCTCATTATCTCTTTCCTCTTCATCCTCCTATTCTTCCTTTTCCTCTTCGCCACTGCCCCATTCTTTTCTGTTCTCCTTCACTTCTCTCTCTCTCTCTCTCTCTCTCTCTCTCTCTCTCTCTCTCTCTCTCTCTCTCTCTCTCTCCCACTCTTGTAAGTGACTTGAACATCGTTCTTGTAGCAAAACTCTGAAGCTTGTGGAGTCCTTCAGATGCTGAGAAACAGAAGTCTCCACCTAATCACCAGTAAGGACCTGTATTTGGCTAACAATCACTGAGGGAGTTTGAATGCAACTCCATGACAGCCAAGCCTTGTGTATGTGTATGAGGGCTTGCTTCCTGGCCCCTACATCAAAAGCAGGATGCTCAGAAAAATTTTAGTTTGCTCTGAGATATAGAATTCCATGATGATTTGTTGCCCAGCAACAGATGGCTGAACAGGGAGTAAGAGAAGGGCAACACTTTCTAAAAGTGTAGGATACATAGCGTTATTTGATAATTATAATGTTTTTAACCTTTGTAGCAAGTCTATGAAATCTTATCACCACATTTTAAAGATGAAAATATCCAGGCCAACAAAGTACAAGATATATCTACAGTATTGGGATGTGGGCAAGGAGGGCAAAAGACAGAAGGACCGGATCTTTGTTGCTTGGGATCTATCTTTTCACTCTAGAAAATTGAGATTTTCTGTGGGCACATCCGTGTGTGTGTGTGTGTGTGTGTGTGTGTGTGTGTGTGTGTGTGTGTGTGTGTTACCAGCACAAGATGAGATTCTTAAATATAGCAAATTGCTGCGAGGAGTCGGTGGAAGATTAGTAGGACTAGCAGTCTAAGTTTTGATGTTAAAACTCTTAATTGCATTCTTACTTGTTTCCATCTTTATAGCAGATCTTTAACACAGATGTAGGCCATGGGCAGTTCAGGCCTCATGTAGGTCCGCTAGTAAGGGGGATGGGAGCTGTCTCTGACATGGACTCTACTGCCTGCTTCTCCATCACTTCCCTCTGATGGGACTGCCCTGCCAGGCCACAGGGGAAGAGGACAAACTCAATCCTGATGTGACTTGATGTGCTGTGGTGGGTAACCAAGTCCTCAGTAGTTCCTGCCTCACAACTACGTACGTCAGATATATTTTATTAATCTTAACTAACTAATTTATTTATTGACTTTACACTACAGTCATAGCCTTCTCTTTCCTATCCTCGCAGTCCTATCTCCTACCCCCATCTCCTATTCCTCAGGAAAGGGGACACCACCCCCTGAGTCTTGGCAGAGTTTGGCTATCAACTCTGCCTGCATCCAAGCTTTCTCATTTTTAGGCAGAATTCTATCAGTGGCTGAAACAAGGACATTTTGTCCAGTGGCTGGTTTAGGAAAGATGTTTTCTTCAAGGCTGCCAAACACAAATAGCCAAAACACTGTGAATGTAACACTTATACAATTCCCAATTGCTTTGTGATTCTTCTTGATGTATGTAGTTTATTATATATGTGTGTAATGATATAAAAGTGTATGTAAAAAGAATTAATAAAAATAATAAAATTCATTTCCTGATATATATATATATATATATATATATATATATATATATATATATATATATTTTTTAAATTACAGATCCATTCCAACAGTTCTGTTTCTCTAGAGAATCCTGACTAATACCATAATGATGGAGACCTTGTGGAACAAGCACGTATCAGACAGCCAAAGCAATTAAAACAAAAGCTTGTGGTGCTATTTTCTGAGACCACTCATTCCTGAAGCCTGACTCAGAAAATATTGGAAATACAGGTTGATATTGATTTAGAAAAAATGAAAAAAAAAAGTCAACCATTGCTGTTTCTAGAAACTTTTTATTTAGGCCCTCTTGTTCTGATACTCTGACAGGGGCTCAGACCTTAGTAGGTGCCAAGTCCTTAGCACAACTGACTCCATGATGGAAGTACCATTCAGGCTGTAAAACTCAGCACATAGATAACATTACCTGCCAAAACTAAAACAAAGACCTAATTCATCAAAGTCCATAGTTCGGGGAAAGCCTTTAAATGTGACAACCTTGCTTTTTGGCTTCTGTAGTTCTCCTTCTAGCTCACTGTTCTTGTTGACTCAACTATATCAACTCAAGACATATTCTGTGTGTGTGTGCCTACAAGTTCACTCTGAGAAAAGCTTGGGGCTACACTGTGTTCCTGAACATCCAGTGTAGCTGTCCACCAGCCAGGCTAATAAAGACTTTCTATTGGCTTAAATACATGTCTAAGCAGTCTTCTCTGGTGAATGCCCACGGAAAAATACATGCCCCAAATCCTAGCACTTATGAGATGAAAAATAGAAGAATTAGGAGTTCAAAGCCAGCTTTGGTTTGAGAGGAAAGAGGAGAGAGGAGCAGAGGGGAAGTGATGGGGCGGGGGAAGTGGGGGGGGACTCTAGCTGATACCCCTAGTCTCAGGGGTCACGGAGATTGACGAGGACACCCTCTGACTAGACAGGACAAGTGGAGGGAGGGGGAGGGGAGATCTCCATTTCAGAAGGCAGGTTAGAGCCAACAACTTAAAAGCGAGTTGAAACCATTCCTTGAGCCTGGGAATGTAGCTAAGTTTAAGGCTTAACCCCAATCAACACATGATCCGTGTTTATATCCTTGCACTCTTGGTGTACAGACAAGAGGATCAAAGTCATCTTCAAAACATAAGGGGAGCCTGGGCAACAAGATACAGGATTTATTGTCTCAAATAAAGGAGGCTATGTTAACGCATAACATAAAGAAACATCACAGAGTTTCATGATACATCATCGACTTGATGTTTTTCATAATACTGAAACACCTCCCACTAGTCTGTACAAACTAAAACTCAAATGTCTATGTTTCTACTAAAATCTTTTCAGAAAAATGTCTTCACAACTTTTTTGCCCTTCACTCCAACCATTCTTATGCACTCTGGAAACCAGAATGAATTCCTAAACATCACTGAAACACAGTAAACCACCCTGCTCCTCTGTCGCTATGCCTGAATACTCCTCCCTATTTGTAGATGTAGGTGTTAGGAATCAAGCAAGCCCATGTCTAGTTCAAGGCAGCTATATACTCACTAATGATTTGGTGGTTTGGTGCAAGTTCACTTACTGAATATGGACCTCTCAGACTGCCTATTATTATGAAGTCCTAACTCTAATTCTTAATCTTTTCCTATTTTTATCAGAGTTAGTATAACTTTGCAGAAAGAATTTATGCAGTAATAGTTGGCTAAATCATCATATATTGTTTAATCTCATTCCATACTAAATTAAACTACTTTGTATTGGACAACCATGGTGAACATGTTACCTGTAGAATACCCTCCTTGTATATTCTCTATGAAAAATGTCCTTTCATCCCTTGAACAGATATCTCTCTTTTTCTCACTAATTCTTACTTCTGAGACTGATAATGTAGTAACTGGAAGATTCTCAGAAATCAACTCCACATCACTAGCCCAAAATGTGTGCTTTCTCTAAAGTCTTAATTTATATACATGACATGATGGCAGAAGGAGAAACTACTTGGAAGAGCAGGGAGAGAGGAAAAAAAATCTGAAAAAGAATAAGAACAAAAGTACAATAACCAAAATATTTGAAAACCCTACTATAATTCTAATTATTTGAATGCTAATGTTACAAAGCTAATAAAAGATAAAAGAAACTTTAGTTAGTATTGTGAAAATACATACACGTGTTTTAAAATAAATTCAGGATATGGTACCTCAATGGTAGATAAATTTATCAATTTGTTAAAATCTGTTCCCTAATGAAATAGATTATACCCAAGAAGTTAAACAAGGAAATAAATCTTTCCATTATGTCTACCATTTTACATTCAGAACTTTAATGTTTAGTTTGCTTTCACCAGACCAAGCATCATAATATGTTTTCCAAATTCTACTTGAAGCATTATAACACTCTTTTAATTCATCATCATGATCTTTTTTAAAAAATTATTTATTTATTGTATATGAGTACTTTATCTGCAGAAGAGGGCATCAGATCACATTATAGATGGCTGTGAGCCACCATGTGGTTCCTGGGAATTGAACTCAGGACCTATGGAAAAGCAGGCGGTGCTCTTAACCACTGAGCCATCTCTCCAGCCCTCATTGTAATCTTTTATTTTCATATTTCTAGTACTTTCCACAGCATTCAATATAATCTTGTCCTTTTTTTTTAAGCCAATTTGTTGGCACCTTTCAGTTCTTTTCTGGAACTTCAAGCTACTGACACTGTTGTTTTACCAGGACTATCAGGAGGAAAATTGTCTGCGCACAAGAATTTATCTCAAACACTTGTTCCCTTTATTAAATGGGTAGAAATTAATTCCTCCTTTAGTTTTCTTGCTTTGCTTGTTCTTTAATCTTGTTCCTAATGAGAGCATCCTAAGGCAAAGCAAGAATTTCTCTGATAAGTTGGAGGAGGGATGCTTTAGTTAACAGCTTTGCTCTCCAGTGACCCCCTGTGGCTACACAGGAAAGAGCCCATTTTCTACTATTAATGATCACAGATGTTTCGTTGGGTAATGTGTGTGCACATGTACTAACATTGACTTGCATTTAAGTAACAGGTGAAATGTATTTTGTTATAATATATTGACCTGGAAAGTATGACTATTTAGAAATTGACAGTTTCAGAAGCTGGAGAGATGGCTCAGCAGTTATGGTCACTGGCTGGGTGGGGACCAAGGTTTGACTCCCAGGATCTGCACGTTGCCTCGCAACCATCTGTAACTCCAGCTTCAGGGAACCCAATGTCCTCTTCTGGGTTTTGCAGATACCAGGTGCACATTGCACAGACGTACGTGCATGCAAAACACCCATATCCATAAAACAAATTTAAATAAAGTTGACAACATCCTTCCTTCCTTGAACTACAAAATCAAAAAAGAAAAAAAGCATTGCTTCAGTCATAACAAAATCATGAACTTGGGGTTCCAAGTATTGGCCAGTATTCTGTAGACAGGTAAAAGTAAATAAATAAAAACAACAAAACAAAGAAAATGAAAACAAACAAACAAAAACTCACTTGATCTGAGATGGGAAAACATGAAGTTGAGACAAAGAAAATCTAGAGCATTATTTTAAGACTAACAGAAAAGCAAAGTGTGTATTAGTATGGTTAGCTATTATTAGTTGTAAGCAAGCACAATTTAAAAATAGGTAAAGGGCCTACCAGACATTTTAGTGGGTAATGCCTGAGTTGGATTCCTAGAACCCATATGGTTCATAAAAATTGTCATCTTACATCCATATCTGGGCCCTGGGCCATGCCTGCACACACACACACACACAGCACATACGTATACATACATGCACATACACACATATGCACACATGCTCAGAGAGAAAGAAGAAAAAATAACTAAAGGTTAATAATAATAATAATAATAATAATAATAATAATAATAATAATAATAATAATAAATAGCTTACTGCACAAGAAAGGGCCCTGCACTTAGATCTCAGTATTAATGCACATAGCTGGGCACTGGGCATAGCCACACAAACATATAGAACCCTAGTACTGCCGGTGAGGAGGGCAGAAACAGAAGCATCATCGCTAAGGGCTTGCTGCTTGCTACCCTAGCTCTGGGTTCAATGAGAGATGTGTCTCAAGAGAATGAAGGAAAGACTGATAGAACACAAACACCTGCCCTCCACCAGTGACCTTTGTACACGCCACACACATATATGCTTAAGTACTATACATGCATAAGACACACACACACCTTCATATTTTGACTGCTGGTTGTGGGTACTTCTAAGGCCTAGAGTTGTGGAGATCATTTTTGATGGATTAAAATGCAAGCTCTTCTCTCCACTTCTCCATTGCATGGTGCTGTTGATTTGGCTGTTGGTGTTCCTTCTAATGCTAAGGCTCTCTTCAAAACTGTCACCTGAGCTCAAAGACAAGGGTTGTAGTGTACTAGCACCTAAAAAAAATCCTCTCCATGTAGAGCGGCGCCTCTGGGAAGAATGGAGCCATACCCCCCTCCTTAATCTAGAGGCTAAGAGAGAAGAGAGAAGCAAAGGTCAGAAGAAGTTTGCTTCTGTGTAAGATACTGGGAGATTTCATAAAATCTGTTTCATAGATAAAATATGGATTTTTTACCCTCTTATAAATTGAGACAATAGCAGAAACTCCAAGGGTGGTTACAGTTTCTGGGCCCAAGCCCCAGGCAGCTCCAGGTCTGCCCTGTGGATTCACCAACGCATTCACATTCAATCCGTCCTCAGAAAACATAACCATATTGACCTTAGCAGCTCTCTCAAGCCTGGCACAAGCAAACAGGGCTTGAATTATTGCTCTCTCACAGCATAACAATCTGATTGTTATGACCCCTTGTGTCTTGCAAAATACACTAGAGTGGTAATTGTGGATGTTTCGCGTTCCATGTGTTACAGTTGGCAGGGGTCAGCATTAGCCAAGTGGCCTTTGCCCAGTGCTCAGAGGTAACATCTCTTCCTTTGCTCAGCTGATAAAATGTTAAATAGCATCAACGCAGGCCATGCTTTTGGTGACACAGAAAAGACGGAATCATTTTACACAGAAACTTCTCTTCTGACATTGGAGGAGAGCTGGAGTCATGGCCTCTCACACCCATTACTAGCAAGTGTGGACGTTCAAATATCAAAAAGTGTTCCCATTGGGGAGATGGACAAGTCAGTAAAGCATAGGCTGTGCAAGGAGGGGAGCCTGAGTCCACATCTCCAGCCCTCCAGCACATGAAAGGATGCTCTGGGTGGCATGTGCCTTTAATCACAGTGAGGGCTGTCAAGGCAAAGACAGACAGATCCAAGAGCCTTACTGGTCATCGAAAGTAATGGAATCAGTGAGTGCCATGGTCACTGATATCAAAGATGCTCTCTTTCACACACACACACACACACACACACACACACACACACACACACAAAGGTAGAGAGCAACCTAGATACATACCAGATGGCAATCTCTGGTCTCCATATACACACACATGTGTGAGCACCCACACACAAATGCACCACACACCACACACACATTTTATCTTATGTAAAAGCACACACATCTTGCCAGTTTAACCTTATGATTCATATCAAGAAACCAATGGTTCCAGAATCAAAAATAAAACTTTAAGTCACTATTCTTACTGTCATATATGGGAGGAAGAGGATATGAAATTACTCCTGAGTACAGACAAGTTTATATAGGCATGAACATAAAGCCAAGATCCTTTTCTACTTAACCATTGGTCACTGCATGAAATAGGACTGATGTGCTTAGTCCTTAAGCCATGAAAGCCAGCCAGCCAGACTATTTATGTAGAGTTTGCAAGGAAAATATAACATAAAACCATACTAGAATTAAAAAACACTTTACACACCTAAAATAAATACACATAAAACAGAGAAAAACTAAAAGACTACACTGGAGCTTAAAAATATGAATTGATATTGAATAAGACCGATTCGAAAGTTCCCCTTGACTTATTTTTGTTCTACTTGTCCTAAAAAACAAAATGAACTTTTAAGGATAGAATAAAGTAAATGTATAATAACAATTTGAAACATACCACTTAGGGAGTGATCACGTGGCTGTTAAGAAAAATGTAAAAATGTAATTTAAAAAAGTAAAAAAATAATACCTGCCCCTTTTATAAGTGGAGGCTATGAAAAAAATCCCATTTTGAGTTGTAGGGAATAGTATTCGGAGCATTCGAGATAATATCCACAGCCACATGCCTCTGGAGGAAAGTTCTATGCGGCACATTCTCCACAATTTGTCCCTTAGTTAGTTACGACAGTATGTGGTGAGATAACTTCCCAGTCCTGTTTCTTAGCCTTATACTATGCTCCCTCTGCTAGTACACTGCTTCCACTTAACTCATCCACGAAACTCACTGCTTCCACTTAACTCATCCACTAAACTCACTGCTTCCACTTAACTCATCCACGAAACTCACTGTTTCCACTTAACTCATCCACTAAACTCACTGCTTCCACTTAACTCATCCACTAAACTCACTGCTTACCCTTATACAAATGCTGCAGAGTACTGGTTTCCAACCTGTGCTTCTAGATATTGTAGACTAGTGGTTCCCAGTCTCCCTTTGTCGATATTACAGATAACAGTCCTCCGTCTCTCTGTTTAGGTGCTTCAGAACAATGATGAGCTACCCTCTGTAGATGCTCCTGTTAGTGATCCCCAGTCTTGCTCTGTAGAAATTTCAGGCAAGTGGTATTGAAGTTCCTTCTGTGGAGGTGTCAGAATCATGATCCTCATCCTTGCTCTGCTGCAGAATAGAAGTCCCCAGCCCCTCTCTGCAGGTGCCTCGGAAGGTGGACTTCAGTCTTGTTCTGCAGATGCTACCTGCAGTGGTCCTTGATACCGCTAAAGGTGTTCCAGAAAGTGTCCCCCAGTCTCCTTCTGTAGATGTTGTGAAACAGTGGTCATTCACGTTGATGAAACACCCAAAATTACCTGTAGAACATTTAAAGGTGTTCGTGTTTAGGATCCCAACACAAATTCCAATCAACGGTAAATTCTTCGACATTTTTTTTCATTAAAACCCTCCCTGAATTCACAATGAAGGAATCATTAACTATAAGATCAAACTCTGTAGTGACTTAGGAACTCCCTTCAAAAGATTTTTGAAATTAAACAAACCTGACAAGCGCTTGCTTTCTTGCCATGTTTGCCTGAATTTGGGCATCTGAGCACTGAAAGATTATTTTAGCTTACTGAAGAATCTTGTAGTTTGAGATCTTTTAAAATGAAATTGAGATGTGATAAATCAATGAACTATATTAAACCGTACAGGTTCAGGCATCTATGAAAAACACTCTTCATGGGTAGTTGGTGCAATCTATCAGCAGTCAAAATAATTAGTGTTGCATAATGTTTTTCAAGATGTGTATCATTTAGCAGCAATTTCACCTTCAAGAAAGCTTGACATTCATCCAATATCATGGCTAATAGTCTTAAAGTAAAGCAGAATGCCATTCATTAAAAAGGGAATTTATAAAATCACACCCACTGTCATATGGCATGGGCAGGCGTTAGTCATGCATCTTTCCATCAGAGACCAGCTATTATTATAGATTTTCCCACATGGGGCAAATAGTGGCCATCAACCTCTCAATAGATTCTTTAGAATAATGGTCCTCAACCTGTCTCTGCAGGTGATGCAGAATAGTAACTCTCAGCTCCTCTCTCCGTAGATACTGCAGATACTGGTCATAAGCTTTGCTTTGTTTGTGATTCAGGTAGTGACTCTCACTCCAATCTGTAGATGCTACAGGTAGTTGTTTTCAATCCTTACCTCTGTAGATACTGCAGACTATAACCCTCAACCTATCTCTATAGGTTCTGCAGTTTTCCCCTTTCTAATATATCAAAGACAAAGATGTTTTAAGATATTTTTTCTTTTGTCATTAATAATTTAAATCAGATTTTTAGAATACAGAGAAGTTCATCTCTTCTAAAATATTACAGTAAAAGTGTAATTTGACCTAAATATTATAATTAATATTATATATTTAATGTAATATTTTATGTATTATATATATATAGTTACATAATATTTTAATGTTATATATACATATATATGAACTCTTATATGAAATATGTGGTTGATATACTTACCCTGAAATATGATATGAAACAAAGTAATTGGAATTTTAGGTCAAATAGTTGGTGGGTAGAAACATTAAACAGAAGTATCAATTTCCTGCCCAATAACACACCCAATTTCCTGTAATCTTAGCATCCTCCCTTTGTGTGCCACTTTTGTTACCATCTTAGTTTGGGTTTTACTGCTGTGAAGAGGCACCACTACCATGACAATTCTTATAAAGAAAAATATCTAACTGTGGCTGACTTACAGTTCAGAGGTTTAGTCTATTATCATCATGGTAGGAAACATGGAGGCACACAGGTAGACATGGTGCTGGAGAGGGATCTGAGGGTTCTACAGGCAGCAGGAAGAGACACTGGACCACTGGGCCTTGCTTGAACTTCTAACTTATTCCAAAAATGCCAGACCTACTCCAATGAGGCCTCATTCCTAATAGTGCCACTCCTTAACTGGCCTGTGGCAACCATTTTATTCAAGCTACAGTTATCATTAGTGAATTCACATCATCATGGCATCCCTATCGCCCAAAGTCCATAGTTTGATTTACTTTTTGCTTCTAATGATGTGCACTGCATAATAGTGAATCAGTGTGTAATGACGTATATTTATATTACAGGATAGATTTACTGTCCTAAAAACCCTCTGTTCTGGCTGGAGAGACAGCTCAGCAGTTAAAAGTACTGGGTGCTCTTCCAGAGAGCCTGGGTTTGATTCTCCCAACCCACATGGATGTTCACAACCACTCATAACTCCGGTTCCAGGGGATCCAATGCCCTCTTCTGACCTCCTTGGTCACCAGGTATATATGTGGTATATAGTCACACATGCAGACAAAATACCAATGCACATAAAATAAAATAAAATAAATTTTTAAGTAATAATTTTTTAACTTTTTTTTATTCTAGCCATCTAATCTTCACTCCCTTTTACTTAGGTACCAATGGTCCTTCTACCTTACACATAGTTCTGATCTTCAAATGTTTTTATGTAGTTAAAGTCACATAGTATGCATCGTCTTTCAGGTGTGCTTCTTTCCCTTAGCATAGTGCAGTCAGGGTTTCCCCAGGACTTCTGTAGCTTGACATCTTAAAACACTGTAGAATATTATAATGATGGATTTTACACATTTGCTTATTAACCTACTGGAGGATATTTTGGTTGCTTCTAAGTCTTTAATGAAAAAAGGCTAAAAACCTGTGTATACATTTTGCATTGGCATGAGCTCTGGTTCATTGTGTAAATATGGAGAAATAAGACTGACAAACCACATGCCAAGGAAACATCTTGGTTTGTATAAAAACTGCCAAACTTATTTCTGCAGTAGCTATACCATTGGGGAGGTTGGTTACAGTTTCACTAGAGGCTTTTGTTTTAAAAGGTAAGGATAGATTAACTTTACGATTAAGGTTCCTATATTCATACAATGCATACTATATTCACATCATTTCCAATCATTGCCTTTCCTCTTCAAGGTCTCCCTTGTCTCAATTCCCTCTCAAATTCATGATCTCTTCTCTAATTATTGCAATATATATTCTTCCTAGTCCACTTATGCTGCTCCTGCTTATGTGTATATGTATATATGTTCGCGACTGACCACTTGAGATTGGATAACCTATCAGGTGATTCATCCCTGGAAAAAACTCTGTTCTCTACCTCTCAGCAGCCACTACCTGCCTGTGGTTCCTCATCTATGGGTGGGGCCCTGTGTGCCATCCTCATCCCCACTGGGTGGGGCCCTGTGTGCCATCCTCATCCCCACTGGGTGGGGCCCTGTGTGTTATCCTCATCCCCACTGGGTGGGGCCCTGTGTGCCATCCTCATCCCCACTGGGTGAGGCCCTGTGTGCCATCCTCATCCCCACTGAGTGGGGCCCTGTGTGCCATCCTCATCCCCACTGGGTGAGGCCCTGTGTGCCATCCTCATCCCCACTGGGTGAGGCCCTGTGTGCCATCCTCATCCCCACTGGGTGAGGCCCTGTGTGCCATCCTCATCCCCACTGGGTGAGGCCCTGTGTGTTATCCTCATCCCCACTGGGTGAGGCCCTGTGTGCCATCCTCATCCCCACTGGGTGGGGCCCTGTGTGCCATCCTCATCCCCACTGGGTGAGGCCCTGTGTGCCATCCTCATCCCCACTGGGTGAGGCCCTGTGTGCCATCCTCATCTCCACTGGGTGGGGCCCTGTGTGTTATCCTCATTCCCATTGGGTGGGGCCCTGTGTGCCATCCTCATCCCCACTGGGTGGGGTCCTGTGCGTTATCCTCATCCCCACTGACCTGTCAACTAGTGCTGTCCTTGGGCAGGTTTTGTTGAGAAGATCATACCTTTGAAATATGACAGCTGCAGCTTCATTGTCATATATAGAACAAAATCCTGGTCTTCTGGGTCTTAAAATCTTTCCATCCCTTCTTTTGTGATGATATTCTGGGTTGCATTAGAGACATATCAATTGAAGCTAGGCATCTCATTGTTAGTCTCGGCATTTTGACCAGTTGTAGATTTCTGTGATAGTATCCAGATGCTGAAGAATAGAGTTCCTTGGTGAGGGGTGGAAGAGATAAGTTTTTTAGAATAGAGTTAGAAATTATATTGGTTCAGGAAAAGGGCAATAATGTCCATGACCTCCCTAGTCATAAGTAGCAATTAGGTTTATAGTAGGGATGCTTGAAAAAAACATAGTGGATGAATACACTAAAACTATTTTCCTAGATGCAACAGGGTAGTTGCACACATGAACTGACAATGGCTATGACTGTGTGTGCAAGACCTTCCCAAGATCAAGCCAGACAAAACACAAGCGTGTATGAGGGACATACTCAGAAAGTGTCACCTCGAGCTGAGGAATTAAAACAACTGATGGCTGCCAAGAGAAAGGAAATTCAGTTTTCTTCAGGGATATGGCCCCTAAGAGGCTACCCATGATCCACGGGATGGCGTTACAAACAGGCAAAGGCTGGTAGCACCAAGCCTACTTAGTGTTCGTATGATTGCTTGTTTTTTAAGCACTTGGAACATGAAAATTATTTGAGGTAATATGAGGGATGGGGAGGACTTGGAAGGGAGGAAATAGGAGCAGATTTGATCAAAGTATATTGTAAGCATCTATGATACTCTCAAATCTCTCACATGTAAGCGGGTGAGCACACACACACACACACACACACACACACACACACACACACACACACACAAACAATGACTACATACCGTCTTCCTGTTTTGTGTGTGGGAAAGGCATGAGCCAAACATAGCCAGTGAAATGTCTGCCTCCATCAAAACCGGCAGAAGTCACCCAACTGGGCAGAGAATAAAATGAATATTTATCAAAAGAAGTTTCTGTTTCATCATGATAGAAAATAGATGCTGCATTTGATCCACAAAAATGGTTCCATGGGTTCGCTGAGAAAAGCCATACATTTATTGACTTGACCGCCAAAACCTGAGGTTTCCTACCTGTACACAAGGAGGATGATGAGGCAACTCAATGGCTGGTAAATGTGTCCCCAGGAACAGAGAAGTAGTTGTGCCTCGGAAGCCAGGGCAGCAAGGAGGCCAGGGTCTGCTTCCAAAACAGCAGCTGCCTTGAGAGTGAGTTCAATTGGTGGCTTTCAACATACACTTTCATCTAAACAGGGCTCTCTCTGTCCACAAAGGGTTTGAATATTCATTATCCTAGTGATCATGGAAGGCCGCCTTTGGCCCTAAAATCCACTGAGGTCTTATGAAGAAGGTCAGTCACTTGAGGAAGAGAGTGAGAAGCAAATCAACTTTTACATTTTAAGATCTGAATTCTCTTTACACCATGTTCCATGTAGGTAGAATTTGTGGGCTCTGGTGACCTTTTTCTCAAAACCACTTCTCCTTTGCACTCCTGCTTTCCCTGCATTTATTCCTCTCAATGAAATAGAATGAACTGAGACTTACTCTGCACTCTATCCTGTAGAGCTGTGGTTGACTAAGGAAGCTGGCATTGTGCACGGATCTGAGGCAACAGAATCTCCACTTCTCCACTCCCTGGCCTTGGGTAGTTTGGCTGCCTGAGGAATTGTAGGAGGAAGAGGACAGATCTCTGTACACCCACATAAGTGAGGTGCGTGGATAGCATTCTGCATGTGCCCATGGATTAAAGCATCTCACAAAACATGCATCAATGTGAATAATAAAGTTGAATGGAACTTAACAAGGGAAACAGATTCCCTGAAGTGTCTGGAATGTTCGAAGGCAGAGACTTTGTGCCTATCACCCTTCAGAAAAATGATGTGCACTCACTGATGAATGTGACAACACTGGTTTCACTGAAGAGCTTTACTTAATTATGTCAGCGAATCAGTGTTTACAGAAATACAATGACTATGTAGCGCGTGTCACCTGGAAGACAAGGACAACTGCAAGAATACATGGATTAAGTGTGCTATAGTGAAAAAGGAAAACTGTGAGGATGCTGGATATTCCCAGACTCCTCTCACTGCCCATAGCAGGCTCTGTGCAGGCGAGCTTATCTTATCTGAAAAGCAGGGGACCTAGATTCGATCTCAGGTTGCCATCTGGTTTGCAATTACATGTGACAACATGATCAACCTGCCAAGCAAACCCTTACCTGTCTATTTTGATGCTTTGAAATTTTGAGTAGACATGTTATTATAATAATGTAATGAGAAAACAGATTTATTTTCCATTGTATCAAATTGGAGATTTAAACAACATAAAAAGCAGTGCATTTAATTATTAATACAATTTGTAGATAAAAAGCAGTCATTTCACCCATAAAAATTTCAGTCTCATAAAAAAACAATTACAGCACTGCCTAGTAATTTTCCAATATAGATTGAAAATCTTAAAATATAGTTTTACAACAATAGACATGCTAATGTGCGTGAGGGAAAGCCCGGGAGGCTCAACACCACACAAAGAACCACAAGCAGCTAGGGAATGCTGAGAGCTGGAGAAATAGTCTTCCCCAGGGAAGAGAGCACCAATTGATTATCCAATACCAAATGCTCAGCCCTGAAAATATATATACAAGTAGCCCTGTATAGACTGGGCAGTTTTTACTTGTATATTTAAGAATATATATATTCTATATATTCATATATACACATATGCATACACATATGTTAGAACAATTATTTAAAAAGGAAGGCAAGAATTTGGAAATGAATAAGGAGGGTTATATGGGAGGTTTGGGAGGGGGAAAGGGAAAAGGAAATGATATAATTATATTATAGCCTTAGAAATAGAAAAACAAAGTATTGTTTAAAAAACAGAAATGCATCTTACAACTTATTGAAACTGTGAAGACTGAGATGCCAAAAGATTCAACCTTAAAATCATTGAAATACGATACATGTAGGTTGTAGACATAAGGTTACATTTTTCAACATGCACCTCTCCAATTTCCCACTTTTAAAGAAGAAATACCATATTAGCATATTTCCTCTCACTTATCTGAGACTGTTTCCTAGATACTTAAGAAATGGAAAACATTGTAATAATAGCCAAAGTGTTTTTTCCATCTTAATCCTTTTCCAGGAGTGCTCAAAACCCATTATTGCTTTAATGGCAGGCCTTTGACTCTGACCGTAAGGAAGATCGGTATTTGTGGTGGTGTCTTGTCCACTGGGAGGTGGTCACTGACACATGGATCAGCTGTTGCCATCCAAAGTGGATTGTGATGCAGAACAAATGCATGCCCTCCACAGTTCAGCCAGCTCCGCTGCCACTAACAATTACAAAGGACAAGAGCACAGACACTTGAGCAGTTGGAAAGCCTGACCTGAGAACGGAGGCTCATTTGGCACCACACTTATTCAATAGAATGCTGCCCTGTAATTTCCCCTCCATTGTTATCTGTGAGCGTGTACACTGCCTCACCTTCATTATGTTCCCTGTTGCCAGCACTGGCTGTTTGTCACATCTATTGATTGCACTCAAACTGCAATTTACATGAATCGCTGGTGACTGGCCTCAGAAAAATCCCATCTTCCTTGGCTGCTGGGGACAAACGGCCATCACTGAGTGTCCTGTGGAAATCAACACGACTTTAAAGGAGCTTTGCACCAGGGTCGGTCCACAGCCAGGGTGCTCCTAGCTCCATAGATACTATGGGTATATCAAAGGACACCTAAATCCCAGCAAAGTTTGCAAGTATGTAGTGGGAATTTGCTTCCCTGCCCAATGGAAAGGCCGAACACAATAAGCCATCAAGATCCCCCATGGCTGTTTTGTGGCACCAGAACAAGTACAAAGGGGGACAAGGAAGTGACTAGGAACTGTCTGGGGGATGTGACATTTCACATAAATAGGAGTATCTGGTGGCCACAACCTCACACATGAATTCATGTCTTGACATTTGGCAGATGAGATAGGGTTAAACTGAGATTTGAAGTCAAGGCTGCCTAGCTCCAAATCTTCTCTCTCTCTCTCTCTCTCTCTCTCTCTCTCTCTCTCTCTCTCTCTCTCTCTCTCTCTCTCTAAATCACTCTACAGCCTGATTCCCACTCCCTCCCTTTTCTCCTCCCAGTCTCACCTTTACTCTCTTGCCTTCCCTTCCTCCCTGCCCTTCTTCTCAGAAGAGAGGTCCTCCATGGGTACCAACCCACGCTGGCACCTCAAGTCGCAGTAGGACTAAGTGCATCTTCTCCCACAGAGGCCAGACAAGGCAGCCCAGCTAAGGGAAAGGGATTCAGTGGCCAGCAACAGAGTCAGACACAGCCCTTGCTCCCTTTGTTAGGGCACCCACATGATGATCAAGCTGCACATCTGCTACATATGTGTAGGTGGTCAAGTTCAAGGCCACCTTTGGTTGGTAGTTCAGTGTCTGTGAGGCCCTGTGGGCCTAGCTTAGTTTACTCTGTATACCTTCTTGTGGTGTCCTTGACCTCTCCAAAGCCACCCTTGCTCTCAGGTTCTGTCTGTACCTTCATATATAACTGAGAGGTATGCACCTCACAATGAAACTTGTTCCAATCTCTCTTGAACTTATCAACTTCTCATGGAATGTTCTAGAATTCTCTACAGTCTCTCCCCTTTTAAATCTCTGCATTCTCTCTTCTTGAAAGACTACAATTATTTCTCACCTAATACTTCTCATGTCATTTTAAAAGAGATATTTCTGATGCAGAGAAGTACTTTATGACAACAGAGATATGAATTAACAAAGCAATGGTTTTCTGTTATATGCCTTCTTACTCTGGTCCAACGTTTTACCCTAGAAAAGAAAAAATTAATTTAATCATTTGTACTGTAAAGAGAGAGAGCCCCCACACTAGTGAATGTGTCTACAAAATTACCATGGTACAAAATATACACTAATATTGAACTTCCAATACTGTGCTCAGAATAGTGGATAAAACACTTGCTGGTGAAGATTGGTGTTCCAGTCCCCAGAGCCCATCAAAATCCTTGATAGAGCACATCTTTTGTCCTAATATTCATAGATATGATAAGATGGAAAATGTAGACATGAAAAAAAAAGTCTCTTGATGCTTATGGGCTTCTTAGCCTAGCATAGAAAGTTGCAAAAGTCACCCAGTATCAAGGTAGAAAGTGGAAGACTAGGAAGGATACTTGATTGTCCTCTAACATCCTCACACATGGCGTTCACATGTGCACCACCGCTGACTCACATACATGAACACACACACACACATGAGAGAGAGAGAGAGAGAGAGAGAGAGAGAGAGAGAGAGAGAGAGAGAGACGGGATTTCTTGTTTTGTATACATTCTTTCCACTGTGTTAGCCACAGTTCTGACACTAGAGTGGATACCAATGTTCTTTACCTCTGCCAAAGAGAAAAGTGAAACCATAGACAACACATTTGTGGTCGCATCTGGCTCTACCCTCTCTCACCTACACTATTTCACCATGATGCTTGGCCACCCTCCCTCATACTGAAGCACGGGCCCCTCTCTACCAGCAGATCTGTAAGGTCCTTTCAGAGACAGCAGCTAACTTGGGTTATTTTCTGGTACCCACACACTGATTTCCTTTGCTTCAATAACTTTCAAAATGCTAACTCCTTTAATCCTTACCCTAATACTTTGAAGCATAGCTGCTTCCCACAGCACAGAAGAGAAACCCAGGGTCAGAGGGCCTTACACCTTGGGGGAGAACTTCCCTGGTGGTTGTATTTTGAAGCCATGGATTGATATATAAATAATTTGGCTGAGAACTAAAAATATAAAGCAGAAGAAAGCATGATAATAAATTGCTGAAAGGATGCTCCACTCTCAGAAAATGTTCAAGAAAACGTTCCAACATCCCTAAGAAAATTACAAAACTGAAGGGTTGGAACTCCAGTGGTGTCCTATGGAAACCACTGTGGCCAAAGCAAAGCTGAGCTGGGTGATTTAGTAAAGATTGTGATGAGCTTTGTTTCTTTTATTCTGAACGCAAAGGAGTAGCTCATGCATGTACCCAACCGTTCTTGGCTAGGTTCTGTTGTGGTGTGATCTCTCACACCGTCTTCATTGTGTTTTCCTTTTGGCCTCTCTGATTGTGGTGGTGATGTGGTCATAGTGCAACTGTTTGTATCCTCATTGCACTTACAAAGGAAAACAGAATGTGGGCTGTTTTCTTGATACAAAGTAGTGCTTAGAGTAAAAGATGCTCAGTATGGATCGAGTCTTTTGCTGAGTAAGAGAACATTGCCCATTTCATGGAACTTAGACACGCAGCCTGAAATAGTATCTTTATTAAACAGGTGATAGCAAACATATCTTATTATTCTGTTGTTAATATTTTAAAATAATATATTTAGTCTTATATATAAATTACATAAACAGATTGCGTCTATACATATGTATTGTGTATATGTAATATTTTTATCATATCCTCTTCCAGCTTCCTCTAAGACAATCCACAAAATATTTCCCCCTCTACTTCATGTCTTTTAAAATCTCCTATGAGATTGGCAACGCTGTCCCATTCTGCCTGCACTGATCTGCTCTAGTTCAATGACATTATTCATATCTGAGGTTGCCTTTTGTGAGGACCACATTGACTCAGGTAAGGAACAATATTATGTTTCTATAGGAAACCTTCCCACTCCTGCTGAGATAGATAATTTTATTCATATGTAGCCTCAGAAATACCAGACAGTCTGAGATAAAGTGCTTGTGTTGGTACTCCTGGGATGCAGTCACGTGCAGACCCCAGGGTAGAAGGGGCCTCTGAGCCAACTCCTATTTCTCATTCTCATTTAGAACCCACCAAAAACCCACATATATATATTCCTTTCTCTAGTTTTCTCACTTTCTCTTGTGACCCAACACACAACTTATAGTACAAAGTTTTAGAAATTAATACCATAAACAACCAAAAATTCACTTTGAAGCCATTTAAACAGTGTGACAAGCAATTGTTCATTCATCTCTCCAAAGACAATGAGAAGCCAATTTATGCGGTGGAAAATGAATAAAATGGTAAGCTAAACTTTACAATACACAAACATGTTAAGCACCCACGCATGTACACATACATGCACACATACTTTGTGCCTCGAATAAAAGTGAACCAAAGAAAACCAGAAGAAGTGAACTCTTGAGACTTTAGGAAACTGAATAGAAATTAAAACAAGACCAGTACATCAGCTGGTTTTAGATAAGATGACAGAAATACATTCCTGACAAGCTCCCACCCCTTTCCTGGATGTATCGCATGGTTAACATCCTAAATCATTAGCTCCATCTGCATTTTGTTTCTTTCTTTTCTTGCTACTGTCACAGAGCACGCTGGAAGTATGACATCATTCATTTTGAAAATCACTGGTTTCTAAGAAAAGATCTGGAAATTATGGGAGGAAAAATATTAGCTCCTCGGATTGCCTTCTTTTAAGACAAAGGGACATGCATGGTAAACTATGCAGTTGCATACCTTCAAATGATGGTAATTATTTATGATTCAATTAAACATCAAGGTAGCATGTTTCAGAAACTAGAAACCAAGAGCATTTTAAATGTAAATGTAAGCAACTGAACCTATCACAAGTGGGGAGAATTGTTTCATGTCATTATTTCTCATAGCCTGCACAAATATTTAGTAGCAAAATACTATATTTGACTCTATCAAAAGGTCACAGTTACCATAAAACAGTGATTCTGCACATTGTCCCTGTAGCTGGCAGATCCATTTCAAGAATGAGCAGAACCTGGGGAAAGAAATGGAATCAGCTGTTACAATTAGCCCTGAGGAAAGATTGATGCCTTGGGGTCACCCACGGTGTACAGCTGATGGGCCTCAGGGCCTACAGTCTCTTGCAATGGGAAGCCACACACCGATTTGCCTTGGCATTTTGAATGGTTTTTTTTCATGGATGTAAAGTGAACAGTTAAAATCAATGCCCTGTGTGCCACAAGAAGACAACAACCATGCTATTTGTCTCATAGTTTCAGAGTCCAGTCAGGACCAGCTCTACATACTTGTTCCTATATAATCTATGTAACAATTCCACTGTGTCATTTTCTCTTATTTAATACACAAAGTCTGGGACAGGTCAATGTCTTCGACAAAACAGTAGACATAGAACACAGAGAAAGAGAATCTGATGGCTGAGTTTGTAACTATAAATGGAGGCTGCTTTTCTTTATGTATTTTATTAATTCTTCTCCATAAACAATTGGCACAGGCTGGTCTCCCATCTGCTCTGGAGCGCAGAATGACCTTTAATTCCCTCCCATCCCTCATCTATGTGCGCAGTACTGGGAGAGCACGCACTTGCTGCCACATGTGACTCACATAGTTCTGGGCATCGGACTTAGACCCCAATACATGTGAGGGAAGGCCTCTACCAAGTGTGCCATGAATTCATTACCTTTATTGATCTACATATTCTGAGCAATGTACTATTCAACTTCAATACAGAATTCAAGTAATTTTTTCTCAGGATAGGAAATGTGCATAATCAAGTTCAAATCTGATTTTCACCAAGAAAAATCCTATCTACCTGGATTATTTTACCTAGAATTTTCAAATTTTATTGATTTAGCTTTAAAAAAGAACGGATTTGCAAATCTGTTCCACACCAAATTCACTCCAAAAATTGCTATGTATGCAGTGGGTGTTCTCAAACCATAGGCATGTCTAGGAGGAAAGAATCCAAGAACAAAAGGAAAAATGCAATTTTAGTAGGAGCATGAATTAGGGAGCGTTTTCACATTCAGGATTCTTCTCTGCTCCCCAGGACCTCACCACTAACCCTCATCTCAGCAGCCACTTCCACACCCTTTGACGGCAGTGTGAATAAGAATGCATTGGATACAACGGCTGTGCTCACAAAATATCATTCTGAGATATTTTCTGGTCTCATGTCCGAGTTCTTTGATGTGAGTTATTTAAATTTAAGAACAATGACAGAAGATGAAAGAGTAAAATAGCCCTCTTCTAGTGTGTCTCTGTTTGTAAAAATAATAACTTAATATCATGTGTGATGATACAGTGAGTCAGCAAACACAAATATCTCCAGGGAAACCTTTGTTCTGATATCTCCCACCTAGTGAAACTGTCTGGTAGGGAGATAATACTAAACAAAAATCCAGACTCTAAACAAGCCCTACTTGTTTTTTCAAACCAATGAGAAACCAAGTAAGCTGTATTTTAAAATGAACAGTTTGGATATGTAGACATTATCATGAATTGAAGAATCAATCTACGTGCCCTACGTCAATGGATGAATGTATAAAGGAAAATAAGACATATCATTTCCTTTATATATATATACATATAAGTAGATGATAAATAATAGAAGATAGGTGATAGACAAAATAGATAGACAATAGATAGATAGATAGATAGATAGATAGATAGATAGATAACAGATGATAAGTACACAGACAGACAGACAGATGTTAGATAGACAGATGTTTTACCCATCATAACATTATTTCATCTGTAGGAAAATGGGCAGAACTTAGGTGACCCGTAAAAAGAGAAATATCATACTTTTGCTTTCATGTATGCAAATGTGAAAACGAGATCTTTTTGTGATGTAAAAAAGGAAGAAAAATTGTGCACCAAGAAAGAAAAGTAATAGAGCAGGAACTATGGTCACAGTATAACACACACACACACACACACACACACACACACACATGCATATACATACACACATACACACATGCATATACATACACACACACACATACACACACACACATGCATATACATATACAGTTATATACACACTCAGCAATTTCATAATGAAATTTTCATTTTGTTCAATTCACATGTGTTAATAAAAATAAATGAAAGGATTGAAGTCCTTATGAATTTAAATTAACCATTAAGACCCCAAAATAATGTGTGTGTGGTTGCACACTAATACAGGAGTCCAAAGGAAAATGCTTAATAATGGAAATAAAATATGACCTTGCTCTCAAATATATCATCTGTGTAGCTGTGCCTCATGATACATGTTCCTTGAGTCTCTTACCAGCAGAAATTCAAAGTCGCATCACTTGTGAAAATACAGAACACTGACGTGTGTTCCTGTTGGATAATGCTGGAATAGTCTATGCTGGTCTTGGTTCTATCACCATCTTCGACGGCTTCCCTCTCCACACTGCACTTTTATTCTGAGGAAAAACAGGATACGTGAGAGTAATAAACATAAACCAGGGACCTTTCCGCTGCTGCTTTTTCTAAGAATCGGACTCATGGTCAATATGAAAAGACAGTCATAGAACAAGCTTCGCTTCAGTTCTGCTTTGCGATGTGTGTTGTTTGAATTCAATGAGATTTAAACGTTAGATGTTCTTTGAAAACTATGATGCATGCCAAAATTCACAGTGGTGAATTGAGGACACAACTTTAGCTCTTATAAACATTAGAGTAATAAACAAAATCACTTGCAAAATAGTTGGATTATTACGGTACTTACAAGAGAGATACTGAGAACCATGGAATGGTACAAATGATTGAAACTGGGGAGATCCTTGGATACGAGAACAAACAATACTAACAGCATAGTCCCCAAGCCTTTCTGCTCTTCGCCTAGCTCCACAGCTTATCGGTGCATGCTAACAGTTGGCCTTCTGACCAGCCTGGTTCCTCTGTAGAAGCCCCATTGCTGGTTCTCTGCTCCGTGGGAAGGACAGCAACTGAACACAGTTGGCACAGGACACATCAGTTGTGGGCAATGGATTGAGACCGGCTCCTGAGCCCAAAGCCTCTTCCAGCTGCTCTCCATCTTCTCAGGCAGCCAATCTGTGCTCAAGTGATGCAGGGACAAGGCAAGAGGCAAGAGACTATCAGCACTGCTCACTTTAAGCCCTGCAGGCAACAACAAACTGAAACATATGAGAGACCGCACTTGAGTGTAAATATTTACCATCATAAGCCACTTCTGCTTCTAGAATGCCCATTTTCATTTTGTATTGTGTCCTTACCAGAGGACTAGGTATACTATCTATGATGCATTATCAGGGACAGAATCAACAAGACACAGAAAACACCAATATCTCTGTACAGCGATATTTCATACACTATGCACAAAATAAACAAATTGAGAAATGTCAAGACAAGTAAAGATTTGCTAATATTTGACACGATTGATGTTTAAGTCAAGATCTTAACTTTTCACATTCACATTTTAGCCAGATAATTTCATCTCACCAAAACCGTGTGTGTGTGTGTGTGTGTGTGTGCGTGCGTGTGTGCGTGTGTGTGTGTGTGTGTGTATGTGTGTATGTGTGTGTATGTGTGTGCGTGTGTGTGTGTGTGCACGTGTGTGTGTGTGTGTGTGTGTGTGTGTATGTGTGTGTGTTGTATATATACTCTATTCTATGCCTTCCTTACTCACTGTCCTACTGAAGTAAGAGGCAGCGTGTTTGAGTCTGAGAGGTATCATGGTGGTGTGGCTATGAGCCTATGAGAGGGTCATTAATAAATTCCTATGATCCAGTGTTGATGATACATCTGTGTATCGCTCTATCTGAAAGCCTTCCATTGGTAGCGCAACTTGGTGACAGTTTTTCTGTAGGCACATAAGTAGGGCAGCATCACATTAGACATTCTGTGTGGAGTACAGAAGTTTTTCAGGTGAGGTTGCACAGCTGTACTTCTGACTACAGCTGAAGCTTTCAACCCTTTGCAAGGTTGGGGGAGGGTAGCACCATGTCTGCCATCTATCCTCAGACCCATGTGACAGGAATGTGACATGGAGGGAATTTCTACAACTAAGGCCAACGTAGGTCTCCTCAGCAACACCCTGTGACTTTCACCTTTGATCACATAAGCACCGCACTACTCTAGCTAATTTGTGTGATGAATGTGCTTGTTTCTTCAATGTTGACCTCATGGCATGTTTATTTAGTTCATCACCGAGCCTGGAGCAGAAATGGTTTGTTTTTGTTTGTTTGCTTGCTAGTTTGCATGCTTTGTTTTGTTGTCTGGTGTATCATAATTCACCATAGTGTTTGCTCTGCTCAAAGTACACCACAAGGCCTGTACTTGTAGGAATTCTCACAGCACTTTCACAAAACCTCAACCTCTCATGCGTAGGTTAAGTGAGAATGCCGTGTCATGTGCCTTCTCAGCACTCAGATGAAGCCTTCAGCACTAAGCAGTGATGTTTTCTAGAAGGGACTTGTTGAACCCAACCCAAACTAGAAAGGCTGGTTTGACTGCAGCCATCTCTTTGAAATAAATCTCAGTCAGGAAGTCAAATAGTCTAAAAGAAAAGAAAAATACAAGCTCTCTATTTCAAAGGCCTACCTGACAGAATCTCTTGAAAATATCCACGGATAAAATCGATAAATAAGGAGTGGCTGTTGCCTGCTAGTTGCTGCCTATAGTGATCAAAAAGTATGAATGGCCCCACGAAGTGGTTGTGGTTGAGATCCCTGTTTCACAGATGAGGAAACAGAGGCACAGTTTAGGGAAAGTGACTGTGAATCATAGCTGCGATTTGAATTCGATCATCTCCATATGTCATCAATGAAAGCTGAGCGAGGCTCTTTCAGCTCACGAACGCAGCAATCCACGGACATCCTAATTACTTCCAGTGTTCCTGGGAGAATTATTTCTTATGTAAGAGAAATCCTATGGAAGTACCAAGGCCCATAAGGAGCTTGAAAAAAGGATAAATGGAAATCAGTAAACTCATCCTACTGAATTTTAGAGTGAATGTTTATCAAGCCAGTCTTGTGATGATTAGTAGCTTATTATTTAAACATAAGATGCCAGTGTGATTGCGGCATTATACTACTTATATCTTATGTCAAAGTTCTATGTTCTGGAAATTAATTATTGAAAGCCAGTATGTCCCTGAAAATAGAACTGTTTAACATCATTTTAATTTGCGGTCCACTTCCTCCTCAACATTTCATTCTCTATGTAAATGGTGCAATTGCCATGGGATATCTCCCCCTCCTCCGCTAGCTGCCTCCTCTCTCACTCACTGTCTCCTCCCCTCCCCTCCTCTCCCTCCTCTTTCCTAATCTGTCTCTCCTGTAATTGTTCTTCCCTCAGTGGATAAAACAGTCTGGGGGTTCCCTCTCTATAAAATTCAGATGAAATCCTAACATCCGTTTTTACGCATTTTCTAAAGGAACAGCCCGGGGATATGAAAAGGAGACGGAGTGGGAACACACTAGAACAAACATGGGGACAGACAGATACAGTCTCTGAGTAAACAATTACTAAAGAGCGTGACTCCTCGGCAGTTACAAATCTCGGAGTATTTCTGAGGTATGGTCCTGAACAGGGAAAGATCCTGCCAGCTCCAGACAATGAGGAAGTTAACTAGTTAAAAACTGCTGGTTTGAGAAATTGGTCCCTGGTCTTTTGAGCGCAGTAAGTGGTTGCAGCAAGCAGCCTTGCCACCCCAAGGCAATCAGTCTCCTGTAAACTGCAACGTTGGACTTCTCCCAGTAAAACCAGTTCAGTGTGGTGGTGGCTGCTTTTGAAACCTCTCTCCTTCCAGGTGGTGCTGGGCGGCTCCATCCGTCCAAATGAGAGCTGAGTTTGCAAGCTACCAGAGGCGGTGGAGCTGGTGCTGCTGATGTCACAGCCAGAAGACAGTTGTGATTGGATCTAATTAGACT
The DNA here is from genome assembly GCF_964271855.1 of Acomys minous. NCBI lineage: Eukaryota > Metazoa > Chordata > Mammalia > Rodentia > Muridae > Acomys > Acomys minous. The sequence continues at coordinate 3,836,914 of NC_140494.1, read as the reverse complement.
TTGCGGCAGCAAATAGACGAGCTCCGTGTGTGATTGGCTTTAAAGTGGATGGTGCCAAACAACTCGCAGAGGCGCAAAAGTAGCAGCCCTGCTTTGCTTTGGGAGCCCAGACGAAGAGGAGAGAGCTCCAGGGCGCTCAGGACGCGCGGGAGAATCTTTCCCGGAGCTTTCTGCCTAAGGAAGGGCTCAGCTTGCAGACGTGCATACGAAGCTTTCAGCTCATCCGGATCCAAGCGACGGGACAATTAGAGAGAAGGAGCTTGCTGGCATGCCCAGTCCTAAAAAGTGAGCCTGCTACTTGATTTGCAAAAACAGAAATATTCACGGCCGCGGCTGCAGCAGCAAGAATAAGAAAGGTGAAATTGCTTAAGGACCGGGGTCTCCCGACTGGCATGGCATCTGTCCTGGGGAGCGGCAGAGGGTCTGGAGGGCTAAGCAGTCAACTCAAATGCAAGTCCAAGCGAAGGAGGAGGAGGAGGTCAAAGAGGAAAGGTAAGAAGCTCGCTGTGCAAGCGCTCCGGTGCCCGCTGCAACTCTTGCCTGTCTCTCCCCTCGTCCTTCCTGAGGTGAGGTCTCCGTGGCCGCTTGTAGGTTTCCGCTTGTCGTTTTCACTTTAGGTTGCTTCTGGGATGTTCACACTGAGTAGGGCACTTGTGAGTTCAAACCTCTTTGTAAATAGCCCGAGGGGCTTCCTCAAGCCCGGAGGGCACGGAGAGCCAGCCAGCCTCCGGATGTTTGGCAGGAGACACTGGGAAGGGAGCTCAGAGGGCTGAGCAGAGGAGCAGCCATCCTCTGATGCTTGTATCCTGGGTACTACCGTCCCTATTGGAGACCCAAAGCTGGCACTTAGACATACTTGGAGCCGACAGTATCACAGGGTGCCAAAAGAAACACTCACTTAAGCCAACACACACAAAAAACGAGGGAATGAGCTCTCGCCCCAGCTCCTCCCTTGCAAATCGTCTCAGAGGAAAAAGAGGGCAAAACCCTGGCATTTGCCTTCCCAAATTGACTGGCGCTTTTTTTTTTCTTAGTGACATATCCCGTGGCCATGTAAACACTGTCATAGACAAAGAGGACAAGACATGTCCTTGCAGAAACCACTGCCTGTAAAGAAATAAACACTGTCTTATTGGTAGAAAAAGAGAGAAAGAGAGAAAGAAAATTAGATCTTGCAAACCAGAAAAGGAGAGGCAACCGATGGCAGGTTGCAGCTGACAAACTCGGGCTGTGCCTTTTTACTGATATTGCAGGAAACGGGCTTCACCGAACTTAGTCAATGTCACCACAAGCGCAGGGCTTCCACACAAGGTCTGTGTCAAATTAGCAATTCCTCCAACGCAATAGGCAGTGCCCTAGAGCGCATCTTTAGCTCTAGCTCCTGTGCATTCCACAGAAGGATTAAAAGGTGATTCCAACGCTGTTGTCGCTTCTTTCTCAGAGAGAAACTTGCACTCCTTTTGAGTCGGTAGAAGCTCAGTGTTTTTACCAGTATCTAAAAGGTGTCTTGGTTTTCTTTTAGTTTTTAAAGTGTCCGCAGAGGTATGCAGAGCAGACACAGTTTAAGTGAGTTAAATTTTTTTAAGTTGTTCTCACAGGACACATTGTGCACACGGTGTTGTAGCCACCCTCCTAGAACCTCTACCTACACACTAGACTTCTTTAGGAGCCTAAGATAAGTTTCCTCTAGATTGTCTCCTAAGTGCTTGCTAATTGTCTCTGAGTCTCATATGATTTCTAATACCACAAATAATTCAAACATAAACGTCCGAAGCAAACAGCTCTTGATCATGATCACACATCAGGACCCTTGAGAGCCAAGAAGACCTGGCACCTGCCTTTGAACCTTTCAGAACCTTTGGTTTCAGACGGGGCTGATTTTACAATTGTACTTCAATTAGTAAGCCTCTTAAATGTATGCCTGATGTTCACTTCGTTGTCTGATAATATTTTGAAATTGACTTACTTTCCTGATTTTTTCTATGGCTATATGCTACTGAAAATGGCATGGATATTAAGAAAACCATGTATTTCAACAGTAGTAATAACTTTTATAAGTTAAAAAAAAGTCTTTACACTTCATGTGTCCATGTCTCCTGATGTTTTTTAATAGTCTGCTTAGCTGCTTAGAACAAAGCAAATGGAGCAATATTTACAATAACATAATCTACTGAAATGAAACCTAAAGAAAATTCTCATCTTCCTTCATTTGCTTTACCATGAAGCGTCAGGCACACTAACTAAAGATTTTTTTCTTAAATACTCTGAAAGAAAATAAACTCAAGAAAGTTTCATTTACTGTAAACTAAACCAGGACAGACCAAAGTGAAAATGTTACAGCAAATATTTGTAACCTTAGTCATTTTGACTATATTCAGGCTCCATATTTTCATAACAAAGGTAGTAGGTAATTATATACCAGTCTCTATTGTGTGTAGACCTGTGTTTAAGTGGCCTCTTCTGTGGCACCTGCCAATAGCTATTGTAGGAGGACAGTCGAATGAAACTGTTAAACAGTCATTTTTAGTGGCAAAGTTAACAATGTAGATACACAGGATCAAAACAACAGTAAAAAAAAAAAAGGCTAGCATGCCCAGTTATAGGAAAGAGTGAAAAAATTTTTTACATCTCCCAGGAAATGATGTCTTTAAATTTTATCTTAATAATCATATATAATATATATGATATATAATCATATGATCATATTTAATCGTATATCTTCATGTATCGTGTATCTTCACCAAGATGGAATTGCGTGGTTTCAAGTTTTAAGCCTGCCCAACATGAAAGAGCACACCTGCATGGGAGACAACGAAGGAACTGTAGGAAGGCTCCTGAGTAGTGAGTGAGGACGCTAGTTATAATCACAGGGTAAACTATTCTTACAAGTTAGTAAATATAATCATGATAAGGCATGCATGCATGCATGTTCCCAGCTCATTTATCAGTCGGGCTTCATTTTTTTAAAAAACTGCATCATCCTATCAGTTGGTCAGTGTGTCAGCAGCCCTTTATTTTCTGTGTGCCGCCTTGAGAGGCATCTTTGGTATGGTATACTTGTTACGATCCAGTGGTCTCTGCTCTAAACTGAGACACTGTAGCTAGAGCCTGACTAGGATAGTGACAGGACATGATTGTTGATAAATGCAATCCATCATCTTGGGAGTGGGGTCATTTCCTTCACAGGGTAGGTTTCTGTCACAGTACCACATAGGAAATAATACGTATCTTTAATGATCTAAAAACAGAAGAAAAACCTAGTCACAGAGCATGACTCCTGGAGGTCACCTAGCAGAAGCCCACATTTCTCTGCCAGATGAACTTTAAAGAAGATTCTTGAAATAGAGCTCCCCACCCACAATCTCACTTTTCTTCTTCTACTGAGACCTCGTACCATTTACTTATCCACCTTCTTTCTATGTGGAGGTTTTAGTTAGGATACTTTTATATGTGACATAGACAAGCAAAATAAAGCACAGGCAAAGCATCGTATGTATGTGAAGCAAGGCCTGAACCTTTTGATGTGTGGAATGTAGCAGATTATCCCCCCTCAATGTCAACTAAAGACTTTTGGGAAACAATGGTTAATGAAGACCGTCCCTGACATCACTAACTACCGGAGTATTACCTTCAATAGCACATACAGAGAACTAAAAGATTTCACTTTTATTCTCTAATTATTGGAAGAATTATACAGTATGATTACAAACAATTTCATCTATTCTGTGCTTTACAAATAATAATTCTTCTTGCATTAGAAAATAACAGTGTGTGTATTGCAAAAAATCATTTTAATGCAAAAAAAGGTTAAGATTCAAGTTTTTTCTTCTTGATTGTTATGAGCAGCAGATCACTCAGGTAGTCTCAGAGGAAGATCTCCTAAAAATTAATGTTTTACATAAAAACAAATCAGTTAAAACTTAATCCCTAGCCTTAGACTGTGTAGGTGATATGTTTGAAGAATCTCATAAACATACCTTGGCATTCTCATTTACTGAAATGGCACATATTTTCTGTGTTGTGCATGTTTTTCTTTTTTGTTGCTATTGTTAGTGTATTTCTCCCCCCAAAAAAAGCTATACATTGCCCTGAAAATAATTTTAAAATAAAATATTTAAATATACAACACATTATTATATGCAATAGGTAAGACAACAAATTTCTGAGAATTTGAAACAAAAATCCCTTTTTAATATAGACCTATTTGGAAACAGATTGGGAACTGATACTCACTCAAGGTAAACTGAAAAACACAGGAAGGTGTATCAATACATCTTCCATCAACTAGAAAAGGACTTTGGGGAAGCATCTCAGTGGTACGCAAACCCTAATTTGACTGGTCAGCTGAGTTGAGCACTGGCACATAATGTGTCATGCTTCGGATCATTTGACAACAAAAAAAGTTGCCTTGAAATTGAGCTATTGTTCCAGGGTGCTTGCATGTACAGATCTTTAGGGGACTGGGAGCGAGTTCTGGAAGCAACCCCAGAAGGCAGATCCACGAAAGTAAATTGGGAAAATCTCAGCAAGGTGGTGGGGAGCGGAGCAGCCTGAGACTGTTGTGAAATGCAAATAAAAAGTTGGCAAAGGGGACATAGTAAGTGGAGCAGATGGATGGCAGACGCCAGCTTGTTGTGAAATGAAATTCCATGAAAAATTAATGAAATAGAAAGATTGCGCACTGGATGAGGGTGCAGCGGCCGTGCTGCTCGCCGTCTCTGCGACGCGTTAGTAATCCACGTGCCTGTCATGACGGCGGGTAAAAGGCAGCCCGTCTACACCACTGCCTCTTATCTCGCTCAGCTGATAGCTCAAGAGGAAGGACTGGATTTCAGGATAAAAATCGAATTGATTAAACCAACTTAGTCAGGATCTAATTGCACGAGGGCCTTCTCTCCTTTTTTCTCTCTTTTTAAAATTTATATTAATGCTTCTGGTTTCTAGTGACCCATGTAATAGCAGTAATTTGATTTTGCTTCAAGAGCATTAGATATGATGGGTGAACTTGAATTTAGAATAAAAGTGTGAAATTCATGTATCCTTATCTAAATAGCAGCTATAGGGAATTGCCAAAACGCTATCTCAGAAGGGTACTGCATAAAAGTGAGTGAGAGATTGTTTTTTTTTTTTTTTTGAGACCCAGAAAGGTAACTTATGTTATGAAAGCATTGTGTTTAGTTTAAAACCTTCATGTGCATCTATGTATGTTACTGTGTGTGAGTGTGTGTGTGTGTGTGTGTGTATTGCTATGTGTATATTTGTATCTAAAGAGTAAAGGCTAGAAACATTGGATCAATTTTATATGCTAGTAGTTTTTTTCTAAAATCCTACAAAATCTAAGTCGGTGCTTTTATAACAGAATCAGTTTACAAATGCCTGAAGAGTGAAAAATAAACATCACCTGATTCTTTGTTATTTATAAATTTTATTTCTATACAGACACTGCTGTGACCAATCTAAGTGATAATGACTTGTAAACAGGATTTGTGAAAGGGCAGATTTTCTTATCATGAACAAAATATTAAAAGCACTTAACCAGTTTTTTAAAAATTTAAATCGCATTCCAAGTTGAGCCATAAAAGTCATGAATGTCCTTTACAAAATAGTCCAACTATTAAATGTTAACACTTTCCATGTGGTTCTCTGTGAGTACAAAATAATTGAAAAAATAAAAGCCTGAGAAAATAAAAAAGCAGTATACACTGGCTGATGGTGTCACAATCCTGATTCTTGCTGCTTGGGGATTGTAGATAACATGAATCTAAATTAACCCTTATTTTTCAATTATGTGATTTTCTTTGCTCAGAGGAATATATATGCTGTGAATTGTTGATTGTATAAGCATAATAGTTTATTTATATCTGTTAATGATTATTACTCACTTAATATGTCAATATCAAATACAGTGACATGGGTTTCAAAATGATAATAACTAAGAAGAAAAAGAGGTTTCTTTAGAATTGTGGATATACATATCTGATAGGCTGATAGGCTCTTGGGAGACCTTAGAAAGTGGCAGGGGAAAGGGGTCTGTAGACTTTGCAAACCCGCAGACAGATCTGTGTTGCTACTTGTCTCCCTAGCTAGCTTGGTGCCAAGACATCCTTGTTTAGTGATTAAGGGTCAAGTTTTCCTTTCTGGTTTTATTTTAGTTAGAAGAAAAGAAAATCAAGGCTGTTGCGTCTGGCTGCTTACATAGCTTTCAGGAAAGTGAAAAGAACAGCTCTGAGCTTTAAATCTACAGCTGAAAATGTGAAAACGTGTGAGTGAACCCAGCTCCCCAGAAATCACATCCAAGAATTAGCTACTTAGGAGATGATTTGTTTGGGCTTTAAGGGAATTTTAGCTTCTCAGAATGAATCTGGCTGCTTGCAGAGGCAGCAGACTTTCTTTTCTGGAGAACTCTGTATATCATAATAAAGAGTTAATGGAATCACCTGGATCCTATCTAAACATTCTAGATATTTCGTTATCTTTTATTTTAGTTATAGATATTGAATATAGAAGGCAGTAACATAAGTCCATTTTATTTTTTTATTGATTGTGAATGAATTCCATTCAGTTCTGATTTCCTGGTAGAAAGTAGCTAGTAATTGTCACCTTTGTGTTATGAAATACAAATATATCAGAATTTATTATCACCTGTGTCAAATTATTAAAATGTCAAATAGTTAATTCTACTTTTAAATCTTCAAAATATCAAACAGGTTATATATATTTTATGTTTATAGGAAGGACACAAAATGATATTATACTTGAATAAGAAACCATGTCTGATAAATGAAGTCTTTCTACAAACATAGACAAGTAGTGTTTTTTCTTCAAAGCTGAAAATAAATACAAAATAAATGCTGAAGCAACTGTATGCTGAAATGTCTTGAAGATTACAATCGAACGCCTTTCTTGAGCTCTGTATGCTTCAAATCATGAGACTGAGGGTGGGTGTGCCAATCTGCTCCCAATGTGGAGGAGAATTTGAAGAGTCATGTTTGCTTAACTGCTGAGCATTCCAGTGGCAACACTCCCTAAAACCTCCCTACACCTTGGGAAAGCAAATGCTCCTACAGATGAGACAGAATGATCTGGAATGTGGACACAAAGACGCAGTGGTGCAGGTTATTTTTAGTGTAAGTACCTGGTTCTTACATGGACACTCTAACTACAAAGAGGTTATGGTCACACCACCAGACTTCCTTATATCAATTCAACAGAAAAGGGACCCACATCACAGACCCAGGTTTCTTTCTGTGGCTGTTGTTTCGCTATTCAAATAATGAATGAAGTGAAATTACTCTGAGGGATCTATTGTTTTGCCGTCCAAATAATAAATAAGATAAAGTTACTCAGAATATGTTCCTAAGCTCTCTTTTTCCTGACATCCTGAGTAGGTAGAGTGGATCTAATGCTGAAAGGATAGTCATCACACTTTGAGATGAATCCATGTGTGAGACCCTAAACACCTCACCCGTAATGTGCTCTGGATAATTTTAAAGATTAAATTAATATTTGCTGCTTCATTTATTGGGTATGAAATCCCAGGTTCTTGTTTCCTCCTGCCTCATCATTTTATAATGTCTTATGAGATTTCTCAAATATGTCTTCATACGCGTGGCATTAAAATAGGACAGAGGTGTGGGGCTCGCTTCTTTATCATCAAAGCCTGTCTTCTTTATCTTCTTTATCATCTTCAGTGGAAGATGCTAGAGCTTATCAAACTCCTTCTTAGGGTCATGATGAAGCAAAAGCGGGAGGCTAATGTTCCTAAAAATCATTATCAGCTACTGCAAAGAACATGCTTCTGATTTCTATAACTGTTTGGAAAAAAATAAAGCACAGTGCTATTCAAATTGGCTAATGTACTTGTGAACAAATGCAATGTTTTTTTAATAGTTTAATTGCATTTAGAAGAATGCGATTTAATAAACATGACAGAAACATCAGCAAAATAGCTTTTGACCTCCTCCAAACCCCGAGCCTAGCTGGGCTCACTCATCCTTGCGTGTGACAGATGCTGAGCTCACATTGGGCCTGTGGCTGTGAAAATAGCTGTGGTCTTAAAGGAGAAGCCTTCCCGCTCAGTGTGAAGCCCAGGAACCAAACAGTAAAGTGTTTAAAATAAACACACAAAACTATTTATTAAAGCCCACTTTGTAAGTTTGAGGGCTATGTAAACAAATTACTTAAAACAACAACAACAACAAAATAAAAACAGTACCTTTCCCTAATCTTTAGGCAGACAAAAACATTGATACATATTTGTGCTTTGCCTCTAAATATGTATTACAGTTAGAACTTGAAGGAAAAAAACATACAGTTTCTGCTCCTATAACTCTAACAGAAACCAACATCTGAATCCAGGGTGTGTGGTTAAAGTAATTTTTTTAATTTAAATAATCCTATCTTTTAAATTTTTCTTCCAAAGAAGAATCATGTTACAGGAAAAAATCAGTTGTTAGTGTCTAGATGAAATAATAGGCTGTGACAAACATTTGAAAAGCCTCTGAGGTAGTAGCCCAGGAAGCACACTAACTCTGACAGCCCTTCAAACACGCACAGGGCAAATGACACCATGCTTCAAACTAGCTCTGCTGTGTGGTAACATATTCCTCCAATGTCAGTACACCGCCCCGCTCTAGGGTGAGCAAATTGGTACATATTGAAACTGAGGGGTGTACTTTTATTACTAAGTGCATAGGTAGAAATTTTCTTTATTATTAAGGCCAGCAAATTTAAGTGTGCATGCATATCATTTCATGTAATCAAGAGAGTTTTAAATCCACCTTTTCACTTTGTGAAAACTGAATCATGGTGTGGCTTTTGTGTGTAGCTAATGAATAGAATTCAAGTCATTAAATTGTGTGCTTGTGTGCTTTGTGTAGACTGCTAATATATGCATGTGGGATAGAGAAATGCCAGGCTCAAGGTTTAAAATGCAGTTAGTATTTATTGAAATATTGGATATTAAAATGTTGAAAAATCCACCTACTCTGAAACAGCAGTCTTCTCTTATGAGTTCTGAAAGAAATCATATACTGAAATAAAGTCTTGCCTATATCTGATAGTATAAACACTGAGAAATAGTAGAGAAAAGACACTGGTTTGTGGTTATAACTCATAATTCCAAGGAAAATATTAATTGCTTAATTGCAAAAGTTCCAGGGAAACAACAACTGAAATTCCTCACAGTGCATATTTTACATGAGGTAAAACAAATCTTCTTGTCTTTGCCACTAATAAAAAGTAATCCATCTTCTTAGATCATCAAAGCAAACAACCCACTTGTATGAAAGGGTTTTAGTAGAGGACAAAGGACACACAGACAAAAGACAGATGGAGGGATAATTTAGAAGCCTCTTTTTCCTAAGCTTGATTAAGTTTCATCTCTCTTGCCTTGCATTTTATGAAGCTTTTAATACACAAAGATACATGAACTTAAAACACCCCCCAACCTATTGATTTCTGCCTCTTGCAGAATTCTGTCTTAAACAAGGATGAGTATACAGATAAGAAGTATATTTGTTATGTTCTTATTAGCCTATATATTTATTAATGTGTGACTCTATCTCCATTTCCTAGTATGGGTCAATTGAAATACTACAAAGATCCAATAAATAATTTTTTGTCTGTATGGTTATATTACATATCAATATACAACTGTGTCAAATGAAAGCGGGCAGTGACAATAGCCCGCTATGACCTCAAAAAATATTAGGTTTTAGAGACTTTAGATATTTTTTAAAGTATATATGTTCATAATTTATTTTAAACATATATAAAAGTATTATATAGCACAATCCCTTCTATCATGAGCATACACAATGAATTTATAAAAACAAAGACCACCAAGTAGAATAAGTCACTTTTGTAAAACTGAGAATAGATTGCATTGTCTTTATTTCAAATAAAACTTCTTTAGAAAACCAAGCTATCAAAATATACCCTGGCCACTCTTTCCATGGTGTCAAACCTCATTCATTCACTAGGAGAAGGTGCAGAGATGGCGCTGAAATTAAGTTCACTGCCTTCTCTCTCAGAGGACCTCGGTTCATTCTCAGCACCCACATGGCTGTGACTCAAGTCTGAGAGGATCCAACAATGTTCTCTGCCTTCCAAGTGTACTCTCACATGTGGTGCGCAGGCATGCATGCAGACAAAATAACCATACTCATAATTTTAATTGGAAATCTTTATGTCAAATTTGAAATAAGACATGAGAGAAGTTAGAAAGAAGGTATCCAAGAGGGGCTAGGGATAAGCAAGAGAGTGTGGAAATTGTTGCAAAGTACTGTGATTCTATTTTAATTAAAACATATTTTTAAAAAACATTTCTAAAATAAATAAACAGAGAGTAGAACAGAAGATTACGTACAGGTCATGAGAATGATAAGAGCTTCTGGGAGGGGCACATCAGTGAGGCATTATGAGGTGATATCCGTCAGGAACCTTTGGAACAATCAATGGCACAAAGACTAGACTATTCCAATGTCAGGTGTGTGAAGATACGTACAGGCGGAATGAGGATATTGCCACCATCTTCTTTGTCATCCCTCAAGAATGGGTGTCCTGGTTCGCTCCTTCATAATCTCTAGAATTAGCACAGTGATGTCATTGTGCCTTATCAATAAATATGTGTTGTAGAATTATCTCATGTTTAGATTGTGTATTTATAAACGGTTCTGTCTCCTTTATATTATAACAAAGTTACGTAACTCGAGTTTATCCATCAAACAACCATTTGTTAGACCCTTTCATTTGTCAGTTACATGATAAGCAGTAGAGATTCAACAGTATAAGCCTTGGAAACTTCTCAGAACAGCCAGAAATCAAACCCTGGTGTGTTCTTCCTTCTCTGTCATTTATGTGGAAGAGATATTTTACAAAATTCCCTTTTCAGAAAGCGTGGGAGGTACACTTCCATTATTTCCTGAATTAGCTCCCTGAGGATTGGCAAGCTCATTGCTCACCAGTATTTTCTATGTAATAGATGAAGTGAAATCATAGGCCCAACACAGTTAAAAGAAACTTAAGCCTTTGTCCAGGAGCCAGCCTTCTTAGACCAGTGTGCTTGCTGCCACACTGGTGTTTCTCTTCTCTGCCTCCTAGATACGTAGCTACACTTCTGCCTTTTATATCTGTGACCAGTAATGCAACTTCCTTCTCCAAAATGATCCAGACAGAGGCCAGGTGCTAACACACCATCCTTGCTAAAGGTGCATTGGCAACTGAAAAACACAAAATCCTGGCACCAAACCGGAGAGTAACTTAAAGTGCAGTCTTGTTTGTGATATAGACTAGAAAATTTTAACATAGGATAGCTCTACCTGGAGGTCATACAAAGTGGGATGTACACACATTTGTCTTATGCAATTTATGAACAGCTCATCTATATAAACAGTAATGGTGTCAGCACTCCTTCCCACTCCACTCAATAAGTTGATATGTCAATATGTCAATGGTTATAGTATCATGTATTGTGATTTCATCCTATCTCTATCTAGATAGCTTGCTTCTTGGTCTCTTTATCTTATATGCCTCCTATTCACTTACCTGTCTACAATCTTCTTTCCCTATATAAATAGGAGACATATATAGAATCCACTCCCAAAATTTAGTATCAGATGACAAAACTCTTTAGTACCTATTATGGTCCTTAGCTACAATGTTACTGACCACATTAGAATGTCTGCGTATTGATTTATAATTTACTGGATTTTTTTCCCAAAATTTGAGCATCATAAAAGCTAAAATTGTATTGAGAAAATTAAAACCAAATAATGGATTGAGTTTTATTTGCTATTTGTATATGTTTACTCAAATATATATTACATTGTCCATGACTCAGGTGTTAGTGCCCACACCTCTTCCTTAAGGAAGCATTTCTTGTTAAATATGATGTGTCTCAGGAAATGGCCCCTGCTCTCCTCTCACTTGGATGCTGGTTCTACTGTTCATGTTCTAGCTGAGCTGCTCCTTTAGCAATGCCAAGATGGCTTGACCCCTGCGCATCTACCATGAAGCAATGCTTCCTCATGTTAGAGTTCTCATCACCAGTGTCAAACTCACCTGTGAAGAAGAACATGCAAGTTTCACATGTGAATGCCCTGAGACTATCTTCCATGGTGAAAGCACTGCTGTGTCCTTCACACATCTCTTCTCCTGCTACCATGGAGAGAGAGGGGGGGGGGGAAGGAGGGAGGGAGGAAGGGAGGGAGGGAGGGAGGGAGGGAGGGAGACAGAGAGAGCGAGAGAGACAGAGAAAGAGAGACAGAGACAGACAGAGACAGAGACAGATAGAGACACACACACAGAGACAGAGAGACAGAGACAGAGACACACAGAGAGAGAGACAGACAGACAGACAGACAGACAGACAGACAGACAGACACACACACACACACACACACACACACACACACACACACACACACAGAAAAAAATCATTAAATCAGAAACATTTACTTTCAAAATACTAAACTCGCCTTAGAGATCAGCACAATATAAGAAACCTTTCATTCTAAAATGTTAAAACCCCTTTTCTTAACCATTCACATGGAGATTTATTCTTTAGCCAGTGTAAATCAGCAAGATATCATTTGGTTCTTAGAGAACTTAAAGCTTCTTCTAATATTTACTTAGCATTTACACTGTCCTGGGTTTAGGTTATCTCATTTCATTCTCCTAATGAGGCTATAAAGTAATGATGTGAGTTGGCTTCATTTTGCAGAGAATAAAATATGCAGAAATGAAGAAAACGTGGACTTGAGACCATACTTTCAGGGAATAATTACTTCAGGCATATGACTGTCCTCGGTCTCATTGATGACACTCTGATTTGCCAAAAGCTCTGCTCCCACTTTCCTGGGTTAAGTACTATTCTCCTCACAGAGTGTCAAAAGAGCTGACATCCCTCGGTTTTTATTAGTGCATATGTGTGTGCGCCTCTATGTATCTATGCATGGGGGTGCCTATAGAGACCAGAGATAGTGTTGGGTCCCCCAAGTCAAGAGTTGCAGCTTATTGTGAGCCTTCAAATATAGGTACTGGGAAACAAACTGAGGTCCTCTGCCAGAGGACCAAGTCTGTTAGGCACTGGGCAACCTCAGCAGCCCCAGTTCCCTACGTTTAACACAGAATATACCTCATCTAAGTCTTTTATTACTCCATGGTTCCCCAAGCGTTTCAAAGACTGTAGCAGAAACAAGTAGCACAATGAGACTAAGAAAAGTAGAAAAGAGACCTCACAATATGCTGCTACTATCTCATGACCTTTGTCAGATCAACATAGTGCTATTCACAGGAGGATGCTTAGTGGGCTTCTGTTTGTTTGTTTGTTTTGTTTTGATTTGGTTTGGATTTTTATTGTTGTTGTTGTTGTTGTTTTTGCATGCTCAGCATCTTGGAGGTACCACATCCTAAGAACATCCTTGTAGTGGTTTCACATACTTAACACTTGAGGATGAAGATGAGCTATCATTATAAGTGAAAGAGGCTTTTATCTAGTAGTGGAGAGTGTATCATTGCACTCAAAAGACCAGAGAACAGTTTTTGGAATTAGAAAATTAGCCAAATATAAACATGACTACAGCCATAGAGATGATAGCAAAAAAACCACATGATTCTTTGTGGGAAATGTGTGTGTACATAGTTTTAGTCCTAAAATGTGCCATCTACTGTTAGGTCTAGAAATTCCTCTCTACTATTCAATTTCTTTGCCTATTATGTATTGTAGGATCTGAAATGTAGTCATATCGTATATATGTTGATCCATTCACCTTCTCAAACACCCTGCTTCTAAGTGTTGTATCTACTGAGCATGACATGTTAGCGCTCCTCAAAACAGATTTAAGGAGTGCATTGTTTGTCATTGGTATTCTTGGTTCTCAATCTGAGTATATCTAGAATTAACTAAATGCCACGTGGCTGTGGACACCTATGAGGAAGGTCTCTTAATTAAATAACTCGAAGTTGTTTAATTAAGCTTTATTCTGGATCCTTGGATGTGGGATGATCCACCTTACCATGTAAGCCTACACAGAAGAGTTAGAAGGAAGGAGTTCTTGCACGCTGCCTACTTGCCTCACTGGCTCTCACAAGTTCATTCCTTTACTGGTATTAGAACCTCCTTCTTTGGGATTCCAGCATCTGCAGAAGAATGTCTGGGAAATCCAGCCTGTTGTTCCTCTAAATCTGGAGACCCATGACTCATACACTACTTCATCCATAGCAAGCAGAATATCACAAGTCTGTCATTTTGGAGACAGTTCCTAGAGAGTAAAGCCAATGGTTATGCTACCAGAATCCTTTCCAGAAATATTACCTCTACCTCTGAAAAATTCATAAATTCTGTTTTCATCACTTCAAACTCCCTTATAGATAAACTATATCTCCAGGGATATGAAATGTTTTTAGAACAGATTCCATTAACACCAGATTCCATTAAATGATGTCTAGACGTTTTCCTTGATTATTCTGTCATATTCATGGCCACTGAATGGGGTGGTACACAACTTGTAAATTTTATCATGTTCTCTCTTATTTTCTTATCTCCCTGGCTTCTCTGAAGCTCTGTATTTTTTGTTAATAATGGCAGGAATTGCCAGCATTCTGAAAGGAATTATCATTCATATCGTAAGTGAAAGAAGGGCAAGATTTTGCTTCCTTGCGAGAGCTTTCTTTCCACAAGAGGACCAACAGAACCCGCTAACCTGGGCAGAGCGGGGCTTACAAAGACTGAAGCCTCAACCACGCATAGACTGGAACTAGGTCCCCTACGCAGATGTAGCAGATGGGCAGCTCGGTCTTCACATGAGTCCCCTAGTGAGAGGAGCAGGGCCTGACTGTGACATGACTCTGTTGTATGTTTTTCAATCACTTCTTCCTGGAAGGACTGCCTTGCCAAGCCACCAAGGAAGAAGATATGCTCAGTTCTGATGGAACTAGATGTGCTGGGGTGGTTTCGGGGTGCTCCTCTTTTCTGAGAAGTAGAGGAGGGAGGAGGGGGAAGGAGGAAGGGAGGGTGAGACCAGGAGAAGAGGAGGGAGTGGGCTATGATTGGGATGTAAGGTGAATAAATAAATTAATTAATTTTTAAAAAGTGGAATTAATCTCCTTTTGTTTTTTAATGTAAAAAGACACTTAAAACTTTAATAACTAAACAACATTTTTGTTTTGTGGATAATGGAACTGATGCCTAAAGATGGACAAATGAGCTGAATTGCTTTTGCCACAGAAACATGGGGGCGTAGGTTCAGATCCCTGAATATCACTGGCCAACAAGTGTAGTGACTCAGTGAGCTCCAAGTTCAGTGAGAGGCCTGTTCTGAGAAAACAACAAACAAAAACAAAAGAAAGAAAGAAAAAAAAACAAAATAAGGTGGAGAATGATCGAGGACCACTCTCAACAATGACCCACCCACATACCACTTCATAAAAGAAGATCCCAGCGTGTGACTGCACACACACACACACACACACACACACACACACACACACACACACAATTTATATTTTATATACAGGATACTACCAGGAAAGAACACGTCCCTGAAAGGATAAGTCCCACAGTGTGAGAATACACAAACTTCAGGAAAGGATAGTTTCTGAGCAATAAAATTAATTGTCATTTAAGGAACTTCTCTGGAGGCTTTTCTAAATTGATTATCAAGCCACTCTCGCATAAGCGATATGCTATTAATGACTGTTACATAGAGACAGAGGATGAAGGGCTTTGGGGGAGGGATTTTTACTTCTCTTTCCAAGAAGATTCTGAAGAACACCAGTCCAGTTCACATCCCCTTACCAGGCATCTGCGTGAGTGTATGTACACACTTGTGTTTACACTTACGCCTACATTCAAGGACACACCTATTTATGTACACCTTCCCTGTGCTTTCTTTTCCTCGGGCAACATCAGTAATACATTTTCTGACTTAATGATTAAAGGAAACCTTATAGATTGTTGAGCTAAACTCATACAAGCATCTTCCTTTTCAGATATCATTACAATATATATTGAATTTCAAAATAGCTATTAATCACAGCTCACTTAAGTAATTGAAACAATGATCAGTGTTAATATTTAAAACCTCTAACTCAATTAATAAACAAAAAGGGAATCAATATGATGTAAAGATATACATAATACACAAGAGAAGTCTTGTGTATGAATTCAATGCTGTCATATTCAATTCAAAGAGTTTACAATTGAATTAAAGTGTGTTATTTGTTCAGCAAAAACTGGCATCCAAAGTCAAATACCATGTTTGTATTTTTCATATTTAAATAGATATTTTGTTTATCATGCATTGAGATTCATAATACTGCCCTGTTACCTTGTGAATATATGTCTCTCGTGCTTGAATGCAGTAAATTTTTCACCTGCTTTGATGCATAAACAATAAGCTTAATGACTCCATTTTCTAGATTAAGTTTATTCTGTTTTTATGCTGGAAATACAAACCCAAAATCAAAATGAAGCCTTCAGTAAACATATGTAATAATCACACGTGTCCTGCTTCAAATGTAGTTAGTAAATGAATGAGGAGTAGACTAAAGAGATAAATCCAACGCAGAATAGTCGAACAGGACATTTGAACTCAGGGTGTTTGTGACTGACTCTTTGTGTGCCACTCTGAAGAAATGAAGTTAAATCCTCGAGCCCATCCTAAGACACAGACTGGCTGCCCACCAGATAACAAACAGATCTGTACCCTAGCAGAGTACATGCGGCTCCATTATGTACAAATTAACTGAAATAGCTTTCCCCATCTGTTCAGACCTTACTTATAAAGTTGTTTTACATTTTACATAAACAGTTACAGGTAGGCTTTCTGGGTTTTGAATTTTTCTGTAGGGGAATTTTAATTATAATAAATCCAGGAATGCCAATCTCAACCCCCAGAAATGGAAATGCGAAGGGGTCTTCACAGCCCTGGACTTAACAAGTAGAGGACGTCTGTTTCTTTAGGTCTCTGCCTGGGCCACTTTATGTGGAAGTGTGGGATGACAACTAAACTTTCTGTATAAATTCAGCACAGGTGTAATGTTTACAAACAGTTCATGTCCATGGTTAGTAGAATCCATGGGTAAGAGTCTTGAGTATGGAGAACAAATGTATATTAAATGCCATTATGATTCAAATGCAAATGACTCTCAGCAAAAGCTATCTCATGCTACAAACTTAACACTGAGGGTGCGCGTGTTTGTGTGCACATGGATGTGTATGTTTATGTGTGTGTGATGGCACTCCATATTCTACATAAAGGTGGAGCAAAGACAGATTATTTATTATATATCTAAGTTCTCTAAATAAGAACCGCATGGTAAAGTAAGTTGAGACTTTCGTTTTAATGTCTATTTTTTAATACTATCCATTTTGGATTAAATTATAGGGCCATGAACATTTCATTGATCTGATCTTAAAATAATCAGTGTGGTTTCACCTCCTGCAATATTTTGGTTTATTTCCTCTCTTTGTCATCACTTGTGTGCAAAGTAATATTTCATCTACAGTGTGTTTATAATAATGAGTTAATTATTCTCTTGAAATCACTGAGATCTTTCTTTCTGCTGAGATCTCTTCAAGCCAAAGAAGGCCAAACTCATGGGCTTGAAATTTAGGTTCTTTAATCTCTTCCTTCATTCAAATGAGGACTTATTTTTTTAATCAATTAATGCACTGTTCCCTTACAAGGTCATGTCATTGTGTTAATTTTAAAATAATTTTTATCAAAGAAATAGCAAAGATTGAGTGTCTCGAGTTCACTGTAGATTTCAAGTGACATATGCATTAGCTTTTTATGACATTTAAATAGACATAGCCAAGATATCACACACATCCAAGCTTTTAAACAAGCAACAATTATACTGTTCATTTATATGTCTTTTATAGCACTTCTCGTCGTCTTCAGCAATGTTCTAAATACTACCCCAGAAGCTAGATGAACAACCTACTTCACCAAAAATTTCATCACATACCTTAGTAAATTCCTCTATGCTGAGAGGAACTTACTAGAAATAATGCCTAATGATTCACTCATTACAATCTTGAATTGACAGAAAATTATCTTATCTCCCATAACTAAGAAATTGATACTATAAACACTTCATTAGCTTCGTTTCTCATCAGTGTGATAAAATACCTTAAAGAAAGGACTTATGGGAGAAAGAACTATATTTGCTCACAGTTCAGGTAGTGGAGTCCCTTGTGGCGGTAAAGGCAGGATTGCAGGGTCAACTCCTATGGCAGTGGGAAGCTTCACGCTTACATCTCAGGAGGCAAGGCATTAGAAACAATGAATTACCCATTCCACTACTATAGTCCAATTAAAGATAAAGCCCGACACAAATTTTGTTTTAGTAATTTTTTGTGATAAAGATTGCGTATCAAATTGCCCAAACTTTATGGTTAAACAAAAACCAGTTGATTCTGTGGATTTTTTGTTTGAAAGGGTTGTTATAAACATTGCATTAAATGAAAGTAAGACAATGATGAGGAGATTCCCAAGTTGGGGAGCAACTGGGGCACTACATTTGTCTCTGATGCCTTGACTGTACTGAGGATCCATGAAAAAAAAATAGGCTAATAAGAATCTAAACTTTCCAGGGAGCAAATTATACAGTTATGGAAAAAGAGGAATATATGTAACCAAAATGAATTCCAATGTGTTCTTTGTTATGAGTCAAATAAGATTGAAAACACATGTTTAGCATCTGCTCAAATGCACAGAACACAGTCCCCTTGCTTTACGACCCTTTTATTTCTCCAAGTGTGAGCCTTGGGTACAAGCTAAAAGACAAAAGCTGAGCATTGTTCTGGGAGTGTAATGACTGGAGTCCTATTGGTGGGAGCTGGTGACGTGCATATTAAACACGCCGAGGTCAACCATACATAAAGTTGACTGTGTCAGCTCCCACCACCAACCCACCTGCTCAAGCAGACGTTCGGAGCAGCCACGTGATGCCATCTCCCTGTCTTGTTTCTTCCCTGATGTGTTGCACGCTTTTACAATGGGCCAATGAGAGGGTCCAGAACCAGCTCAAAATTAGCTGAGGGACTCTCTTGGGAACTTACACAAAGGCACGCAATAAAAGGAACAAGAGGGGTCTTGGTGTGGGACTGAGGGCACACTGTCCTCCTAGTGTCTCACAACTGAGGTCATCTATGTGCAATGAGACTCAGCAGTAGAAGAGGAAAATAGAAGTTCCAGAATATTCATCCTAGCCCTAATGTAGGAACAGAACAAAACTCTGGGCCCAGAGTCAAGGGGTTAGAAGAGATTACAATTTTACCTAAACTGTACCTCATTGTGTCTTAGCTTCATGATTTGGGCCTAAAGTGAGCATCACTGTTACTATTGTGTATGCAAAGTTTTTATTAATGTTAATAAAAGCCTGGACTCCTCATGGTTCTAATTGCTCTGTGGTTTCATGCTTCTCTGCCTCTTTCTCTCCCTCCCCCTCTCCTTACACTTCCCTTCCGCCAGTCCTCCCTTTCTTTATTAACATTGTTCTATTTATGAATTTGACATTTCTGCTTCATATTTTCATAATTCTTATTAAAAGGTAATATAGTATTTTAAATGTATTAATTTTTAAACTCTATTGAACAATTTAATTTTTTCAGGTACCACCAAATTTCAGCTCAAAAGCCAATTTATTCTGCATGTACATCAAAAGGGGCTGGTGTCTTTCCTAAATCAGAGTCTATAAATGGCCCTGGGGCATCAGATAGCTTGTGGAGGGACCCAGCTCTGAGGGTGAGCAGCCGGGCACATAGCAGAGGAGATGACTGTGTGCCCTAGTCAGAATCACGTCACTCAGGATGCTTAGCTGCCTCCGTGGATCTCCAGCGCTACCCCTCGCCCAGGCCCCTCTACCACAGGACACGAAGGACAGCTGTTAATGTCCACACTCATCATGTATACACAGGCCTGTGGCTCCCACTCCAGAGTGCTCTAACAAATGAGCCAATCTCTGTCTACAAATGGAAGGAGCACAAACGCTTTCCAAAACAAACAACACTGACAAAAACTGAAAAGGTAAAAATATTCACACACACAAATACAGATGAAGACAGAAGAACGTACAATTTTGATAAAGTTGGTGTCAGAACTGAAAGTAGCAGCTCATAGCTGTAATCCCAACATGTGGGATAGTAAGAAGGAGGTTTCTATGGAGCCAAACTCAAGCTGGACCAGAAAGTAGTCTCAAAAACTAAAACTAAAACAAACAGCAACAACAGCAAACCAAACCAAACAAACAAACAAAAACCCTGATGTCTTGGTATTTCTTTTCCTCTTTTATGACTGGGAGGGGCTACGGGGATGGATCAGTCCCTAACACACTTGCCATGCAAACGTGAAACCTGAGCTGCATCTCTAGCACGCATGTAAAACTCTGCTGTTGGAGGCCTGTGCTTATGAATCCCAATGCTGGGAAGGTTGAGACTGGCAGAGTCCTGGAGCTCACTGGGAAATTAGTCTCGCCTCCCTGGTAAGCTCCACAGCAAGTGAAAGACCCTGTCTGAAAAGAAACCATTGACTTACACAAACATGTGCACATATATGCACAAAAGCACACACACAGGGGTAGGGGAAGAGATTATGAGTCAAATACAGTGAACACATTTGAAAGAATATTGCCTCTAGGAGTGCTTTACTCCTCTAAGTTCCTGTAAATCAAACCTACAGTTAATTGTTAGCCAAGGTGTATGCGAACTTTATGGTTATTTCCCAGACTGTTTTATTCTTGTACATGTTCTCCACAGTAGCTCCTTGATAATCATTATATATATATATATATATATATATATATATATATATATGTATATATATATATATATATATATATATATAAACCTTCAGCAATTTAAAAATCTTAAATCTGCCAAGAGTTTTATAGTATGCCATTTCTCCCACAGAATGGAATAAAATTTCCAAATGGACTTCCATGTAAGGTGTATTTTTTTTAAACGAAGTTTGAGGTATTATGATTTATATAAATTTAACAGGTTTTGCTGGGGACTTTTCAGAGCTAAGGCATATTGGTTATCTTCATGGAAGTGAGTCATATTGTATTTTCTATACTTAATTCATGTTTAAATGTTTGTGGGGTGGGTGATACATGGGAGTCTTGCTAAACATTAATGTTCATGGGATAGCCATTAGGAAATGCTTAGATCACCCATTAGTAGTTCCAGAAGTGTCTGTTTCAAGTGGAATTTAATTTTAAGTAATTAGTGTTAGATTTTCAATTTATTTGTAGTATTTTCTTTTTAGAAATTATAATAATTTTAGTCTTTTAGCACCTTCTTAACAACTATCCCTGGCTGTATTAGATAAATGATTATCAGGCTGGTGGATTTTTTTTCATAGCATTTTAATTTTTTTTTCACTTTACATCCTGATTATAGCCCCTCCCGCCTCTCCCCTCGTCCTCAGAAAGGAAAAACCCTCCTCCCCTAACATCTGACCTCAGCCTATCATGTCTCATCTGGACTGCCTGTATCCTCTTCCTCTGTGGCCTGCCAAGGCCGGCCCACCAGGGGAAAGTGATCAACGTGGGAGCACTAGAGTCCATGTCAGAAGGTTATTTTTTAACCATTCAGAATCTACATTGCCATCCCCACTAGGAAGCCAATGGGCTGGCTAGCCTGGGTTCAAAGCAGGTGTATCTAATAAGATAGCAAATAGTACACTGAATTATGTGGCAGTATCCAGGTTGTTCCTTAGTCAAGGTGTCCAGAGCATGTGTTCAGTAGCTGTAAGAAAGAACAGCAGCAAGGCTCAAACACTAGCCTCACTCTACAGCCGCCTGGCTGCCAGTCTTTCTAGAAACCTCCAGAAACGCCTTGCTTCTGAAGGTGTATCAGTCCTCTTCCCGTGGTCAGGCATCCTCTATCATCGCTTGATGAACATTAAGGAATTTAGCTTAAACTTGAGAATGATAACTAACATACAGTTTCGTTCTCAAGACTTTTAAAACACAATAGGGCAAAGCGAGGCATGAAGAAAAACTGATGAGGTGTGGACTTTAAGCTACTGTCTCAGGCGCCGTGGTGGCTCGTTTTAACTAGACTGGCCTGTGAGAGGCTATTTGAGATTATGTTCATTGAAGAGGAAAGACTGGCCTAGGAAAGGGACTTTCAGCTGCCTAAGAACAGAGAAAACGGGCTAAGCACTAATTTGCATGTATTGCTTTATTTTTGGTTGTGGATATGATGTGAACCTTTTCTTCAAGCTCCTGCTGCCTTGCCTCTCCTGTAGTGATGAACTGTGGCCTGGAATGGTGGCCCAAACAAGCCCATCCTGCCATACATGCTTTTGTCAGAAAGTTTTAGAGAAGTACTAGAAAATAAAACTGAGGCAGTAACCCACTAGCTTACTTCACATTGGTTTGAGGATAACTCTATTACTGCAGTATAATGCTTACATATATGCTTCCCTAGAGGTTTGGGGGTCACTTAATAATCACATTTAATTTGAAGTAACCTTGATAGTTTTTTCTATCATTCACACAGTGAAAAAAGAAACACCAAAATGCATTTAGTGACTTATTCATGATCTTAGCCTAGCGTAGAGTTGCAGTTGAGTTGGTAGAGTGCTTGCATGTCACACACCAAGCTGCAGATTTGATTGCAGCAGCACAGTACGTGTCCAGAGACCTCCACCCTACGGTTCTCCATTTCTTCGAGGAAGTCGTTAAAGGTGATATAGCAATAATTAGCTTTCAAGTAACTAAAAGCATCACTTCTATTTCTTCTAATTCCTCTCAGAACCCGGGATGTGGCCCTTCACATTCGCAGTAGCAATTCGTCTGTTCACTAGACTTCTTTACTGATTCTTACACTTACCGATTACCTTTCCTCATTTCTCTTTCTTTCTGGCCTACCCGAACACTAGTGTGCCCTTAAAATACCCCTGGAAAATTATTAGAATCCACATGTGGGTGGAGAGATGGCTGGGTGCCTACATCTAAGGTATAATAAGAGCATCTGCTGCTAACACACTAGTAGAAGAGTTCATTTCCCAGCAACTGCACAGGGCAGATAACGCCAGCTGCAAGAGATCCAGCCAGGTTCTCTTCTGGCCATCATATGCACATGCATGTGCACACATTACACACACACACACACATACACATACATACACACACACACACACACACACACACACACACACACACACACACTGAATCCTTTTTTTTTTAATCACATAATAAAAGGAAAGAAATCATCTGGGGAAGCCTTGTACTGTAGTCCTGTGCTCCTTTGAATATTTCCACATATGCTCAGTTCCATTTCTATGTTTGTATTTCTGCCTTTCTCTTGCCACCAGCTTCATGCGCTCCTTCCCGTTCATCAGACTGATGATCCCTTTAACCCTATGTCCTCAGAGCCCATAGCCTGGACCAAGCTTCTTTTCCTAATTCCAAAGAATCGGGAAGGGCAGACGGGTACCTATAGGACTCTGCTGGTCATCACAAGCCTTTCTGAGATGGACCAGCCGGTTGTGGCATATTCCCTCTACTCTATGCCCCCTGCCGACCTTCCCAGGGATGTGTGTTCCTCCTTGGTGCGCGGTGTGTTTGAACTGAATTCCCATAACCCAAGGTGGAAGCCATCCCTGCTTTCTAACCACGGGGCTCCCTCCCCTACTGCAATTTGGTGACGCCTAGTTGAAATAACAAGGTAGGCAATTTCACAAAGACTGACAAAAACCATATTGTCACCACTAAGGAATTTCATTGTCAGCATATAACTCAGCATTTGCACAATGAGATTAAGGTTATAGTTGTTTTAATAACAGGCAGTGCTGTCTGGGAAGAAAGACAATAGAGCCCTACTGATGCCAACCCATGGCACCTAGGCCACTGCCAGCCTGTCCTGGTAGAATACTTGCTATATATCTGCTTCCTTACACAGAATAGAAGCAAAGAAAAGGCAAAGGTACGAGTCTGGCTATATTATCTGGGATCTATTTCTCATTTTTATACAAAAAAAATTCATCAGATTTATACAGTTGACCTGTGCAATTTTCCAAGTTATACAAAATACTTGCATTTCTGCTTGGTCTTGTTGTATGACCAGTTTCGGGCATCGGTCATATGCCAAGAGATGGGTACAGTATAACTCATAGGAAGAACTTAGGCTTTGTAGCTTAGACTTTAGAAGCGTGAACTTGAGGGCGTCTGCTTTGGATGCAGCTTGTAATGCTTCCATCCCTTCTGTTGGCTTAGTTTTTCCTAAACACGTGCAACTGCAAGTTTCTTCTTACACTTTTGTTTAGGTGATATGCGTGTGCAGATGTGTGTGTGTGTGTGTGTGTGTGTGTGTGTGTGTGTGTGTGCGCGCGTGCGTAGAACAGACATTTGACACAGACCTCACCTGTTCATCTAGGCTGTCTGTCTGTACTGCAAACTCCACTCCATGTGGATCCACTCTTGTCAGCCCCAGTAAGTGTGGGATTACAGCTAGATGCCACTTTCTGGGCTTGCCAGGGAGGTGCTGCGGATCTGAACTCTGGTCCTCATCCCTTGGCAGCAAGAGTTTTACCATCGGAGACAGCCCTAGTTTATTTATTATTATTACACCCATTTGTTTATTTGTTTGTTTGCTATATAGGGAGTGTGCCATGACAGGGGAAAACTTGCCGAAGTCAGTTCTTTTTTTCCACTATATGGATTCCAGGATATGGTTATCAGACTGGATGGCAAGTGCCATTACCTACTGAACAATCTTGCAAGCCACAGGCTTTGTATACTTAGTGCATATATTTTTACTTCAGACCGTTTGAAAAATCTTCAAGAACCAAAACTAAGCTTCAACCTAAAGATAAACACTTAAACACTCAAAATAATTTATCTAAGTTTTAATTCCTCATTGAGACACTTTGGTAAAAGTACAGTTCAGAATTGCATTAAATTCTAAGAAGCTTTGAGAATTCACTACAATCTGGAGTAACCTAGAAATGTCAGATCCTTTTTCTTCTCATTTCTTATAAAATACAAAGCTGTTCTTGTATGGCCTAGAAAGAAGGGAAATACTTCTATCATTTTATTTTCACGAAAAAAAGATAAATAAATCATCACTTTGAAGAGTACCTCATTTTTTGAAAACTACAAAAACCAGAGAAAACTAAGAAAGTAACTGAGTTTGACCAACTAGTAGATTCCTTATACATATCCCCAGCATTTTCTCACCATCCCTCTTCTTTGTCAAGTATAGAGTAAGGCCTCAGTCGGATAGCCTCTACCAGAATGCATTATATACTATAGGGCAAATGAATGAAGCATCAGTCATCAGTGCTCAGTCTCCCAGCTGTGATGCTGCTCCCAGGATCAATAGTGGCTATGACAGGAACAGAGGTTCTTGTTCAGAGCTGAAATCTAAGTTTCCCTCTCTAAGCATCATACAGAATCATCCCAGATTTTCCAGGAGATATTGGTTTTTGTTTTGGGGATTTTTTTTTCAAAGTACAATTCAGCTCTACTGTACAAGGGCAGGAAGCAGTGCCACCTTGGCTCCATCCCACACAATATCAGTTCAAGGCACACCATGACAAAGCCACCTTCTCCATATTAGGATGAGTGGATTGAGAAATAGTGTAAGGGAAGAAGTTGAAGCCTTGGTGTGTACTTTCTGGCCAGTAATGATAA
Organism: Acomys minous; assembly: GCF_964271855.1. Taxonomy (NCBI): domain Eukaryota; kingdom Metazoa; phylum Chordata; class Mammalia; order Rodentia; family Muridae; genus Acomys; species Acomys minous. The sequence goes on along the minus strand of NC_140494.1, from coordinate 3,811,258 downwards.
TGCTGAATACAGGAGCAGGGAGGGAGAAGCCAGATTCACAGGACCCTGGAGTCTGTAACGGCGGCCACACAGGGGAAGGCCAGGGTCCACATCAATGGGATGTGTGGTGAGCTGAATCCAGCCTGGGGCATTCTGTTCCCATGCACTTCTGAGTGAGGGAACCAAACTAGAGCAAAGCCAAGTCAGAGTCTCTGTACACACACACTAATTGTAGACAGCAAGTTCGTCTGTTCAACTTCAACCCCAGAGAGATTCGTGGTATTTTCTGCTGACCCATCATATTCCCTTTAAATAGGAACTTTTGAGGAGAAACGATGGTAATTATCAAAGACACACAATGCCTGTGGGCACCTAATTCAGTGTGACAGGATATGAAGAAGATTTCTCATATTCAGAGCTCATTATTACCATTCAGAGATCACAAGGGAAATTGCATAAATATATTAGAAATCAAACCTACTATTCTGGTGTGACCATAAAGGAGAGTAACTCTACATGGCACTTGACAAATTAATAATCAGCCAACAACCTTCATGTTGAGGATGCTGATTGCCCTCGGAAAGCCTCTATGTCTTGCTCCATTTTCTGATCGATGCTGAGCCTCGAGTTTAGGTGGTGGAGGTTTAGGACACTCTGTCCTCTACCGAACTCTTCGGAAGGAAGGTTATTAGCACAGCGAGGGGGACTGTTCTCTCAGGAGAGCTGCACGTAAAATGACCAGGGAAGAAAATAGCAGCAACTCCTCAAATTAGCATAATTAGTAATTATCTCTTAATCGCCCCACTCGGCTTTAGAGACTTGGCACTTGAATCTCTGCTTAAAGTTCACTGAGGAAAAACAAATTTCACGCTGGAACATCTCAATAACACAGCTGAGCCGCTGAGGTGGTAGCTCCATGGAGGGAAAGGGACAAAGGGGGACATGTGGAACTGAAGTTCTTCTCTGGTAGAGCCTGGTGAGCAAGCTTCCTATGGTGGCAAGAGCACCCAGAATGCAATGGTGCGCCTTCATTTAAATGGCCCCTACTCTCTTCCTGTCTGACTCTGAAGGTGTTTACAAAAGTTTCCTCCCTCAGAACTCAAAGTTGCCTCCTGAACTGAGAATCACTCCATGTAGTGAAACATAGTGTACCTCCCTTAGCCCCTAAATCTGCCCAAAATGAAGTGAATATACAAAAGAAGAGAGAAGAATATACAGCTAGTATGTGCGTCACACTCAGCAGCTACCAAAACGCTTTTTTTTTTTGCCCACTGGAATCCAAATCTTAATGAAAGTAAATGGCTTGGACATGAACTCTGGTGCCCCATATTTGACCACCTCCCCGTGGTGGGGAGGCCTGGTGGCACTCAGAGGAAGGATAAGCACGTTACTATGATGAGAATTGACATCCTGTGACCATACAGTGGGGAAGGGGGCCCCCCATCATAGACCTAGGGGAGGGGAATAGGGTGAAAGTGGGAGGGAGGGAAGAACAGGTAGATACAAGTGAGGTGAAAACAAATGAGATGTAATCTGAATACATTAATTAATTAATTAATTAATTAATAGAAAAAAATCAGAAAACAGACTCTATTTTGATATCTGATATGAAAGCGAAGACATCTGTACTTTTGAAAAGCTAAACACACCTTCTATTAGCTCTTATGAACAAAAAAAATAGTTTGCAACCTATCAAAGAAATCTTCTGTTATCAATTAGTTGTACTTGACATAAATTTTTGTAGTGATTTGTACAAAGTCTAAACCATCACTTTATAAGACAGAGCAATAAATATTACTGGACAGTCAATTTTGGAAGGGGACAGAAGTAGGTCTTGTCTTAGCAAGTTCAACAGAGAAACCTACCGAACACTGGAAGAAGGCATGTTTTTAAAGTCATTATCACAGAGATGAGGCTGTTTAATTCAGGCAGCCTAGGGTACCAGGTCCCAGGACACAGATGTTTGTCAGAATTCAAGACTGGATTCCCTCACTCCCTTCTGCTCTGGTGACCTTCCACGGCTCTCTCCGAGCCCCTGACTTCGTTCACTTGCCCTCTCCACCATCATGTCTCCTGTGTGCACTTGCCCTCTCCACCATCATGTTTCCTGTGTGCACTTGCCCTTTCCACCATCATGTTTCCTGTGTGCACTTGCATATCACACCCCCGGGCCCCGGTAAACCAGCAGCAGCTGTGAGTGTCCACAAACATGACCTACCCACCGGCTAGTGAGTTGCTTGTGCCAGGGCATTAGGAACAGTAAACAGGGAGGAAAGGGTTTGATGTGTGATGCTTACTTAGTGTGTGACAATTGTTGCTCTTTCAGTCACTTCATTGACCCTCATCATGACACACGAAAGGTTATTATTTCTGCTCTGTAGAAGATACAAAACATGATATAACATAACAAAAAAGAGAACACGGCTATAAAATTGTCCAATGACTCTCAAGTACTTTTTTTTCTGTTTTGCTTGTTTTTAGATCTATCAATCACAGATATTTACTAATTTGTATGCCTTTAGAGCATAAGATGAGCTAATAATTTGCATTAGCAACTTGGAATTTGACTTGCAATATTTGCTTAGACAGAGTACCCAATGTTGTAATTGAGTTACAAAGTGGTCATCAAAGCTCACAAGAGTGTATGGTAACATGTATGAAGGCCTTTTCTTAAAAATATACTATTTATTTAGTTATTTAATGTGTGTGCATTTGGATGTACAGACAAGAATCAGTATGTATTATGTATGTATGTATGTATGTATGTATGTATGTATGTATGTATGTACCAACGTAGATCATGTGTATGCATTGCCCAGAAGAGCCAATAGAGGGCTTTAAAGTTGGCCTGGAGATGGAGTTAAAGTCAAAGGTGTGCATCCCTGAGTGGTATAAACTGAACATGGATCCTTGCAAGAACTGCAAGCATTTCAAAATGCTGAGCTATCAATCAAATGCTAAATGTAAATATTTTATATATAATATTTTATATTATATAATGTATGTAATTTCAGACTCTCAGGAGAAATGCAGCAGTGGAAGAAAACATTATTTACAAGCTCACATCACTGTCCTGGGGAAATGAACTGGAGTCCTTGCTAGTAGCTGCTACATTGCTTCCCTGCAGGAGCCTCAGGAGCAATGCTATCCCGGCACTCACTCTTTGTATTCAGTAGAAAACTTAGTGCAGGTTTAGTCACAGGTGACTATTACCGTGACTCAAAGCATGAATAAACACAGCACAGTTTTGCTCCACCTTTGAGAGGGAGAGACTGCCTTTTCAAAGCAAGGCTTGGTTTGAGCACCTTCCCTGAAATTGCAAATGAATAAGATGCTTTCACATAGATCCTCTTCACTTTATCGACCACGGTGAATTTTCCTGACTTTCTCTGCTCTGTCACTTTGTCCAAGCACTAGATGAAGTCAGGTTAAATTCCAGTCTGTGCTATAGAATGGCAACCCAAGGGGCAGAAATCAGCCGATGCTGTACAGACTCCCAGAGAGGATCACCAACTGCATCAGCGTTCCAAACTCACATGTCTGTCACTCTGCCCTGTTGTGTGCACGACTTGATGTCACTTCTCATAGAGACACCTGTGTCTTGGGCTTTACCACTCTGTGTGATGCTAAATACTTTTTTACACAGTGTTTTCATGATGAGAAGTAGTTATACCCAGACATCTTCATAGATCCCCTGCAGTCCATCCATGCACTGGGAGCTGCCTGCCTGCATAGACCAGTCTGGTTTCCTACACAGCTAGAGAACAAACCAGGGGGAAAAGCTAAAATCCTGTGGTGCCTGCAGAAAAAATGGCTTTCATCCTAACCTTGAGTTTCACAGCATTCAGAGACATATGTCTATTTAATGTGCATCCGAAAGAGAAGTCAAGCTATTTCTCCAGGAAATGCTAAGGAAGCCAAATCAAGCCCACTGCCACAGTGCTGTATCTGTGTCCAAATGTCCTCAAGTTTGCTTAGTCCAAAGCCAAAGGGGTTACAGAGCACTGGCTACTTTCTAATACGTGTTCACTGACTGCGCCTCTTTCTACGCACAGGTTTAACAAATAAAAACAATGACTTGCCAAATCAGGAAGACTTGAAAGCCATAAAAACAGAAAATTACTAAAATGTACAAAATGATAATTTGAAAAAATAATAGCACTATGAAAAAATGTCTACTGGATTGAACAAACTGCAAGTCAGATATTAAATGGAGCAGCACGGTGTAGTGTAAAAGTTTACAGAACAAGGAAAATTCTGGAAAAGTGTATTAATTATAAGAATAACATTGCTTATCTCTGTCCTTTTCCTCATCAGTTTCCACCCTTAGGTGAGTTAGATACAAAGCTGAAGTGATAAAAAACAGTGCTGTGTAGCAAGGCCAAGAGTAGATTGAGGTCAGGGGTATTGAACTTTGAAACTGTGTAAGATTGTAGAAGCCAGAGAGGTCACGGACACTACAAGAAAACCTACAGGATCAACTAACCTGGCCCCATAGAGGCTCACAGAGACTGAACCACCTGCCAGAGAGCATGCACGGGACTGATGTATGCCCTCTGCACACATGTAACATTTGTGTAAGTTCATGTTCATGTGGGACTCCTAACAGCAGGAGCAGGGGCAGTCTCTGAGTCTGCTGCCTGCCTGTGGAACCCTTTCGCCTAATCTTAATGCAACTTGATGTGCCAAGGCTATTGACGTCCATGGGAGCCCTCCTCTTTTCTGAAGAGAAAGACAGAAGGAGTGGATAGGACGCAAAGGGGCCATGGGGAGAAAGAACTGAGAGGAGGGAAGGGAGACTGCAGTTGGGACCTAAAGGGAATAAATTATTATTATTAATAATAAAGAACTTGAGAGATTTTGAGAAAGAATCCTGTGTGAAAGACATTAAATTTTAGGAAATTGTTTTCATTATGATATAAATATTTTTATATAAAATATAAAAATACTTAAACCTGATTTTAACGTGTATAGTTCCTGCTTCTCTCTGGACTGTGTAAGGACTGAGGAGACCATGAGAGCTACGGTGTTTGCTTCAGTGGGGATTCACTGGAGAACGAATATGGACGTGGCTCTCTGTATTCCAGTTAAAATGTGACACCTCGAGTCCCCATCCTGAGCTCAGGAGCTATGGACAGTTGGTGGTTTCTGAGGCAGGAAAAACCCATTTCCTTTAAATGTGTGGTCCCTTGTAGGTCCACCAAGCTCCAAAGGATAATCCCACACCTGTGAATATAAGCAAAGCACAACCTGGACTTGATGGGTGATTGATAGATGATAGATGATGAACAGAAAGATGAAAGATGAATGATAGATAAATAGATAAATAGATAGATGATAGATAGATAGATACATAGATAGATAGATAGATAGATGACAGACAGATCTATAGATACATAGACAGATAGTTTTGAGGGCGTAAGGTGGGGATAAATCTAGGAGTTAGAGAAAAACATGACAGGATAAATATTATCAAAATACATTTTATGTCCATATAAAATGTTTTAAAAATTAATAAAATATTACATATATTTTTAAATTGAGGACTTTGGCAAGCAATGCTGATTTGTCTGATGGAGTATTATCTTTGACCTTTACCCAGGAAGAAGAAAACAACAGAGAAACTAGATTTTGATTTTCGAAATTACTTCATAAAGCTGTGCAATCGCATTGTATTTTGTCTCTAACCATGCCTTTAAAATAAATATTCTTGAAAAAATCAAAAGAAATCGGAGATAGTCTACTGGACACCCTTTGAATTTTGCTGTCTTGAAAGGGAGAAGTGTTGGCATATACAGCTGCTATTCCCACACATCTGAACCTGTGGCTTTGCCTTCCCTGAACTCACAGAGAGGAAAGTGACTCATGGGAAGTAGGGGTGGGGAACGTGGGGTTCTGTACCTTGGGAACAGTTCTTACCTACTTCACCCTGAGCCCTCCCTTCTTAAACCCCCTTCACATTGGGCCAGTAAGCAACATGAGCTCAAGGATGCCAACAAGCACGCCTTTGAAGTCAATGGATTTTAGGAATGTACTGTGGGCACTTTGGTGCAGACCAGGAAAATGCCAGCTCTTAGCAGTTAGTGTACAACAAGAGGACAGGGCGCATCCTGTACACACCCATCTTTTAATCCACTAAAAGCAGGCCAGTGTTTTATGATGAGCATGTTGCTGCCATTCACTTTAGCTTTACTAATAAAAGTTAATGGTTGGTTAGACGTTTATGTGGACCAGAACCTCAAAGAAGAAAAATAAGAAGATAAAATGACAAAAGGAACGCAAATTTTAAAACAGGGTATGAAACAATTGGAATTCATTATTAGAACATTTGACAATATTTGGTTCTCAGAATACCTAAAAAAGAAAATTAAGACAAAACATCTAACAATATATTGAATTTCAGACCCAAGAATTTAGAGGGAGGTATGTAACTTTATTTTCGCTTTCTCCTAGAGTCTGACATTAGAGTTAACAATAGACAGGGATTAAAAATTGCTCTGGATTTTTTTTATTTACAGGATTTTCATTTCAAACTGTAATATTTACATACCACTAAAGTATTAGTGATGGAATATTTAATCCTACAAACTTAATGAACAATATATTGTTATCCTGAAAAGAAATGGGGATTTCTTTCCCCTGGAAGGCAGAATGACAAAGCCTGACGCACCTTTTTTATTTTTCTTACTTATTTCCATGATGATAGTTGTATCTGAAGGACGAAAGCCACTTTCCCAGGCTGCAGAGACCCATCTGGGGAGGGTCATGATAGCAGGGATGAACTCTGAGCCTGCCACTTCCTTTACACAAGACACCAGCCACAGAGTTCTCAACAAAGTGTGGGCACATGACTTTGACATGGTGGAAAATAAATGATTTGCACTGTTCATATGAGATGGAGATAGTGAGAAAGAGGAGAGAGATGGGGAGAGACAGAGATAGGGAGACAGAGAGACAAAGAAGCAAGCTGCAGATAAAATTTAAGACTAACAAGACCTCTCCTTTCCTGAAGAGAAAGAGAAGAGGAGTGCATCTGGGAAGGAAAGGGGAAGGAGGAAAGCCTGGGAGGAGAAGAGGGAGGGGAAACTATGGTTGTAATGAGAAGAAATTGATTTATTATTTTAAAAAATAGACATATCCACTGTATAGTTTCCCCTACCATGAGAGAGAGACAGACAATAACACTGTATTATATGAATAGAAAAAAGTAAGGATAAATGTGCTCTTAACTTCTTAACACATGACCAACTAAAACTGCTATTTGAACACATACTTGTTTACCCCTTAAGGTGTATATGTTAACCCCTCCCCCCCACACACACACAACAATATGTTGTAATCTTCGGACTGTGAAAAGTCTGTTGGTGGACAAGCTTAAAGTTATGCAAATGTACAACGCGAATGAAATGGCCTGGAATAATATTTTACTCAAATATTTGTAAGGATGAAACATTTCCTATATCATAAAACACTCATGTGGATATTACAGAGCAGATTAGAGATGGTAGAATTTTTTAAGTTATTACAGTATATCAAAGACCTTCCACTCTTGCCAGAGCTACTATTGTAGAGGAAGAGAGTAAGGATCACTAAGCATCTGAAGCAACTCAGGACAAGGAATAGTGGGGACCACAGTTGTAATTCCATGATCATTTATGGAAGAATTTAGAGTAACAAAACAAAGTGCAATCCATTGAGAAAAACGTGGAGTTTTGTGAGCTGCTATTGCTTTTAAAACTACCTGTTGTGGGTCCCAAACTAGGCTAAAGTAACTCATGTGTTGAGTGGGGTGTTAGAGTTTTTCCCTGAATCAGATGACTAGTCAAAATTGATACTGTTCTGTTTGGTGATTAAAATGCAAATGATTAAAAAAAAACAAATGAACATGACAGAATTCCAGAGTGGAGCTAAAAGCCAGCAAAATAATGATGGACTAAGATAAAAACAAAAACAAAAAAACCAAAAACAAAACAAAACTAAACAACCCACCGATGTGTTCATAAGGATGGCCAGAACATGTAAGGAATTGATGAGTAGGGCAACGATATCCTTCTGTGAGGAGAGGAGCAGGGATGCTAATTCAAGTAGAGATTAATCATTTTTACAGAGCATGTACAATTGTTCTGACAGAGGAGTTAGCATGCCATGGATTGGTTTCATGTAGAGAATCCATGTAAGTAAATAGTTGCCCATACGCAACTGTTTCTCCCTTGTGATCTTGTCTGAGATAAACCCTCAGTTAGGAGGCCATGCAACCCACAGATCCAGCACGAATATGATTGAAAGAAAATTGCCAAGTGTTAGGGGACTTGGAGCATGAAAGAATCAATTGAAGGAGTCTATCAGGACGTTTTAACGTCATCGTGGTGTCATTCACTCCAGCACACAGCTTGCACTTAGCTCTGGATCTTTCTATGACGGAACCCAGAGATCATGACACAGCATGAGACAGTAAGAGCGTAGGATGTGTCTGCAATCTCTCTGCTCAATCTTGGCCTTGGTCAGGGTGGACATGTGAAGACACTGGGGCAAGGAGTATGAACTCCAAAGATTTTTCTCAAGATTTATATATAGTCTGTGCCTGAGTCTCTTCTTATTTCTTCAGTGTGTCTTCATTTTTTGTTTTTTGTTTTAGTTTGGTTTGGTTATTTTGGTTCGGGTTTTGTTTTGTATGTATCCTTTTCTCATAGTCTCTACCCTCTCCTCATAAATAATATCTTATAAATACCTCAAGTCGTGTGGTAAATTTTAACTGTGTGCAATCTTTTAAATCTGTTTTATACATTGTTCAATGGACGCTAATTACTTGTTATCATTTGTAATCCCAGCAATAAAGGAAAGAGAATAAAATTAGACCAACAAAATGCTGACTTCAAGACATTTTTATGTTCACCTTTGCTTATTTTACTTTACTTCCTCATAGGGACTCTGTTGACATGCAGTCGTAGACTTGGGATGCTCTCTCTCTCTCTCTCTCTCTCTCTCTCTCTCTCTCTCTCTCTCTCTCTCTCTCTCTCTGCGTGTGTGTGTGTGTGTGTGTGTGTGTGTGTGTATGAGTGAGAGAAAATGAAAGAGAAAGAGATACATTTGGGAAATTTGGGGTTAGTGGCAAAATAACCCTTCCCACATATGTGGCTCCTGGCTTGAGTTGCTCTTGTCCAAGACAGAACACAAATAGAGTCAAGTAAAGCAGGAACAGAAACTTTTGGACCTATGGACAGGGAACAGAATGGGTTCTGATGGCTGGAGTTCCTGAGAGGTGATTGCCCTTCTTTGAAGTGGCCTTCAGTAATCTTAACATAAGCTTCAATATCCTTCACACCAGGGCCCTTTGAAATGTGTCCAACATCAATGACCTGATCCTGGAGGACAGGGTGTGATACAGATGTCCCACTTAGGGCTGAACATTCTACAGTCTCTTTTCTCCTCACCTTGACCAGTTGAGGATCTCTGTGTTAACTGCCATCTGTGGCAGAAAGAAGCTTCTCTGATGAGTGATGAGAGATGTGCTAATCTATGGGTATAATGAAAAGTCATTAGGAATACAAGGAAACTGTTTTCTGTCACAGCAGAGCAGTTGCACATATGATCTCACAGCAATTACGACAGCATGAACAAGACCTGTACAAGCTCAAGTCAGCCAGGATCCCAGCATGGAGAGGAGAGTTGGACGCGAAATCCCATCCGTAGCTGAGGAACTATTGGAACTAATTGATAGCTGCTGCGAGAGTCGGGTTTTTAGGGTGCACCTGCCTCCACCCACAGGCTGACCACACTCTAGTGGGTGGCCACCTATCACAGGGCAGCACAAATGGGACTCGATTTGTTCTTTTAGAAAACAAGGACACAAAGTTGGATAGGTTGGGAAAGGGGTGGTTCAGGGATGAGTAGGAGAAAGGGAAATGTGATCAAAATATTATGTATAAAATTCGCAAAGAATTCATTTCAAAACTGAGACAGAGACTATCAAGGCTATGCTGAGACACAATCCTCTAGTTAGCTCCCCTGGAAACTGGTTTTGCCAGTTGTTTCTCCCATAGCTAAATGTCTACTGTTTTATGCTAAAACATTCTGGGAGCACAAAGCAGTAGGACATGGGTTTTAGTCACAGCATAGGTAACGAGTTAAAATAACACTATTTAAAACATGAATATTAAAAAAACCAAAAACAAACAAACAAAAAATAATAATAAAACATGAATATCCTCACACTTCCTGGCCACCATTTAAATACATTTAGCAATTATTCAATGAACGCTTGATGATTAAATGAGGGGCGGAATCAATGGTGACAATTGCTCCTAATGTGAGCAGCTTAGTAGGAAAAGGAGTGGGAAGTCTCCTTGCTGAGCTGCTGCTGTGTGCTCAGCCCCTCACTCCTGCTGGCTGATGACGATGAGTGAGCTGAGGTAGTAGTGCCGCCATGCTTCACTCTGGCCAGCAGTGATGCTTACAATCCAAGGCAGGTCTGAGCAGTACCCCAGGTGCTGTTCTTTCCAGGAAACAGGACTCTGATGCCCCTCTATGCAGAGCAGTATTGCCTCTGCTGTGAGACTCAGGGCTGTGAGAAGCCCCCTGATATTTTCAGAGCTAGGTTATATGACTTAGTCTACCGCCAGTTCACACAGTGCTGCTTCTTCACTGCAGGCCCACACACTACAGCTCATACTGCTGTCCAAAGTCCAGGGCTCCACACTAACTGACATTTCAGGCCCATTGCCTGGCAAATCCTCAGCATCACCTAGAGCCCCAGAACCATGGTGTGCTACATGACTTCTGACTCCACATGTGCAGTCACATTAGCTCTTCGCTTGAATGTGGGTCCTTGTGGTACGCTGCATATCTGGGAATTGTCTGCTTTGCACCCCCTGGGGCACCCCTAGCTCAGGGGTGAATGCCCGACCTCAGGACACTGAGCCATCAGAAAGCTATTACTGTCTGCCTCATTCCCTTCCTTCTGCTTGCAAACATTAAATTTAAAGTGTAGATGTGTTTAATTTGCTTCTCTCATTATCCACAGGTGCCTTATTTTCGGCTCTCCCATTTCACAGCATATGTAATAGGACTAATAAGGTTAAGTGTTGGTTGAGGAAACCCTATATATTGCCAAAATATACAGTGAACCAGGTTTAACAAACAGCAAAGGAAACCAGGCACCATGGTCCTGCCTAAATGTCACCAGTATAGCCATCATACTGAGCTCTATATTCGGACAAATTTAGTGACCAAAGGGTATGATTGGCTATTATAACTAATAAATACAGAGTTCATAACTGTATTCAATTCAAGTACAAATAAGAGTCAACATTGAGTATTTAATATTCAGGAGACAGAATAAACATATGAATTATTTATACTTCATTGACCCTCACAAAAGATTAATGCACAGTCCACCTGAGCATTTTTGTAAGAATGAGTTGTCTAAGCAGCACATTGTTCTAATTAATATAAGAAATGCTTTGGTATCGATAAGAGTGGACTTAGAAAGCTTTGAATTTCACACCAAGGATTGAAACCTAGTCAATATGTTATGGTCAATGATATCTGTAATACAATATTATAGAGAAATACTCTTTGGAAGTAATTCTAAACCAAAAGTAAATTGTTTTTACTAGTATTCAAGTAAAATGTGGGAAATCTACATGCCATATGCTCCAAAGAATGAGGCAAAGCTTTTTGTTAAGAAAGTCTCCAAAATTCTTCTAGGAAACCCTGTAGGATGAAACCACAGCATTTTGGGGTGTTGTTTTTGTTTTTGTTTTTGTAGTTATTGTTGGTGGTGGTGGTGGTACCAGCCTGCTTGTGGGCAAGCCTCGATGAGTGTGAGGCAAGCCCAGATGAATATCAGTTCCTAAAATAATTTGGAAAAGAGAGAGGTACTGCACAATTCCCCAATGCATCCTTTAAAAAAGAATTCTAGGGTATGTGTTATTTTCTTTACATTTCTTCAATATAACTACCATGAAACATGAAGCGACTTTTTATTTGAGTTCAACCCTTCATATTTGTTGCCTTTGCAGTGATGTTCTTGACTTAGTGTCTCAAAGGAGATTGTCATGTTTGCAAACTCTAATGGCATCCGTTCCTGTGTGCAGTAGTCAAGCATGTCTGGAGCCCAACTGAATTGCAGCGTCTTATAATAGAATATTATCACACGAGGATCAGTCTCTAGGTTTTTTTTAGTTTTTTGTTTTTGTTCTGTTTTTTGGAACAGTGCCTTTTACAACTTTTTTCAAACGGAGTAATTTTAAATGGTATCCCGTATAAAGTTAGTAGTTTGGTCTTTAGCCAACGAGTTAAAAGCAACTTAGGAGTTAGATTATTGCTTTGAGTTACTACAAGGGAAGGATAGCAAAAATGAGATAGAGAAATAAAAGTATGTGGAGCTGGGGTACAGAGACTTGGTTGGTGTCTCAAGGACCCTGTTCACTTTTCACCATCCAGCAGCTGCCTTTCAGGATTTGCTCTTCTCTAGATATTGACACCTCAACAAGACGCTTAAGCTCCCTAGACTCAGATCTTTCAGGGGGGAAATGAGGAACAGAGCACAGATTACTTCTAAGACCCTTCCAAGCTAGTAGCCCTGAAGATTTATACTCCCTACTGCCCCAGCAACTTTCACCAATAGACAAACCTGTGTGTTACATAATTAGAGATAAAAGCTCTAGCAAACATCAGAGAGGTTAGCACACTGGCACTAATGAGTTCAGTAACTTATAGATGATGACACCAGACGCCTCTAGATGAAGGAATGGTCTTCCAAAGGCTAGAGGCTTGGGATGCCTCCTGAAGGGACGGAACAAATGAGAACGAGAAAACACAGAGAGAAAAAAATTATTCAACCAGCCCAAGAATGTTCTAAGACCAAGAAGAATCTAGGTGAATGCAATCTGTTACTCTCACTAACATGCAAACTATCTTTTGGAGTTTCAAAATAGAATCTTAGAGCAAAATATTTTAAGCTTTTTTTCAAATTTATTGTTTTTATAATTTATTCATATTACATCCTGATTGTTGCCACCTCATCTGTATCCTCCTGTTTCAACCCTCCCTCCCTATTCTACCCTATTACCCTCCTCTAGTCCTCTGGCAGGGTGCCCTCCCCAGACCATCTGAGCGCAGCCTAGCAGGTCTCATAAGATAGCCTACATACATCCCCCTCTGCTGTGGGCCCTCAAGGCCACCCCACCAAAGGGAAGTGACCAAATCTCAGGTGCCAGAGTTCAGGGAAGAGGCAGTCCCTCCTGCCCCCGGCCCCACGTGTCATTGCTGGGCCTTAGACAATATTTTAATGCAGTTTATTCTTATCCCACTTAATTTAAGATTTGTTTTATTTTTAAATGTGTGTGCACATGTGTGTGTGTGTGTGTGTGTGTGTGTGTGTGTGTGTGTGTGTGTGTGCATGAGTGGGTGCGCATGCATGGGTGAGTGCTCATGCATGCATGCATGCGTGCGTGCGTGCATGCATGTATGTGTGTGGGTGTGCGTGGGTGTGTTTGGGTATATGCACATGAATTCAGATGCTTTTTGAGGCCACAGATGTTAAAACCACTGGAGCTGGAGTTAAAAGATGCTTGAGCTGCCGGGTGTGGGTGGACAGGAACCAAATTTGGATCTTCTAGGAGAGCACCAGTTTTCCTTAACCACTGAGACATATCTATAACCTGCTATTTATTTTTATTACTTCAAGAAAAAATATTTGTAAACCTACATCATCGAAGAAGAGGAAGTACTATTTAGCCAACTCTAATCATCTGAAATGTATGATATGTACATTTTTTACTACAGCTTTCTCCTTTAAATTTCTACACTGGTTTTGAATAAGAATGTACACCTCCCTTCTCAGTAATCTGCCAGTATTTTTTATGTCAAAACCCCAGGGCTCAGTTTCCTGGTAAGTGAAGGCTTTCGTGGGACATGCCCCTTGGGCTAATATGCAGATATAAGTGAGTATATACCATTTGAGTCTTTCTGCTTCTGAGTTAACTCACTCATTATGATCATTTCTAGCTCAATCCATTTATCCACAAATTTCAGGAAATCCTTGTTTTTAATAGCTGAATAGTATTCCATACTGTATATGTACCACAGTTTCTTTATCCATTCTTCTATTGAGAAACACTTAGGCTGTTTCCATGTTCTGGCTATTATGAATAAGGCTGCTATGAACATGGTTGAGCAATTTTTCTTGTTGTGTTCTGGAGCATCTGAGACAGAGGGGAGGACATTCTAGTGGGACTCTAGATGAGAGAAGCATGGGAGAATGGCAAAGTAGAAGGATCCAGAGGGTCCTAGAAGCCTACAAGTAGAACATTATGATAGGCAGATTTGGGCACAGGGGTCCCACTCAAACTAAGGCACCAGCCAAGGACAATACAGGCGGTAAACCTTAAACCCCTACTCAGATCTAGCCAATGGACAGAACACTCTCCACAGTAGAGTGGAGAGTGGGATATTACTTTCTCACATACTCTGGTGCCTCACCTTTGACCATGTCCCCTGGAGGGGGAGACCTGATGGCACTCAGAGGAAGGACAGCAGGTTACCAAGAAGAGACTTGATACCCTATGAGCATATACAGGGGGAGATAATCCCCCTCAGGAACAGTCATAGTGGAGGGGAATAAGGGGAAAATGGGAGGGAGGGAAGAATGGGAGGATACAAGGGATGGGATAACCATTGAGATGTAACAAGAATAAATTAATAAAGGAGAAAAAACCCAGGGCTTCTTCACTGTTGATCTAAAGGTCTCTGATGTTGGAGGGAAATGCTTCAGGTATATGCAAGAGTGGTGCAGCTGGTGCATGAGGCAGTTTTACCTTTAGACTTTTGAGAAAATGCTATACCTATTTCTGCATTGGTTGGACTGAGCGGATGATAGCGGTTTAACCATGTGCTGTACTTGGACAGCAATGTCTGTAAAACCCACCCCAACACTAGGTGTGGTGAATACGGACCAAGTAAAACTATGTTAAAGAAGAACAGCAAGGAAGAAGCACATGTCCCTCCCTGCCGCTCTCTCCCTCCCTCCCTTCCGGTTTCCTCTCTTTCATATTATTTTTCACAAATCTAAAAGAAAACCCTTTTTACATTTTAGAATTTTAACAAATGTGAATCCACCCCTGAAAGTCTCACAGTCATAATTAAATGCAACTTTGTATTCTGCAACTCTTCCCCGGTGACCCCAAACTTAGCACACTGTCTGACCCAACATGCTTCTTCTGTGTTCCTTCATACCAAAGCTTTTGAATCAGGAAAAAAACACCCAAGCTCATGAAAACTGTGTTACTATCTCGAGGCAGATATTCCATTAGTTGCTTATCCCCAGGGCAGCTTGTTTCCATTCGTGAGGTATCCACACAAGGCTTTGTGTTTCTGTTCCTTGGGCAGCAAACTATTATCAGTTACACTCTGCACATGCTTCTGCCAGCTGGGAAACAGAAGCCACACAGAACCCTGTGGCATTAGCTGTGAACTCACAATGGAAATTAATCTCTCCTTTCTGGATCCTTACACTGACTGCTGTCTAAGAACAGCCAGCGAAGTGTGCAATATGCTGCTTTCTTTCTGCCCCCACCGGCTCTTTGACAGTGGGAAGTCTTAGGTAAGCAATGTTTGTAGAGGAAATTTGTCTCCTTCCAGGAATCATTTGAAACTTTCATAGCTAACTTTGATTCCTCAGTTGTGTTACTTTAAAGTTGCCCAGAGATGTAGGAAAAGAGACAATTGTTAAGATCCATTTACTTGGTGAATAAAAGCTATCTATTAAAATCCGTATACTCTCCAACTCAACAATTTCATATTAGCATACACTACATATATTACATGATAACATGTATCTTTTGTAAATAATATGTTGAACAAGGATGTTTATTTAACCGTTTCTTGAGAGCAAAATCCTTCAAAAGACCACTTAAATACCTGCCTGTCAAGAAGAGAATGGTGAATAAATTATATCATGCCTTAGCAAGGTATAGTTTGTATCCATGAAATACAAGGGCAAGTCTACATATGCGGAAACATAATGTTCTCTAGCATACATTTGGCATGATATTGTTAGCCTTCATTTACATATCATATGAATATGCATTCTCCTTTGGGCATAAAGGACTTAGGCAGGGAGATGCAGAGTTCTTAATTTTGTTTTTGGAGTGCAGAATCCTGAGGCCATAAAGTGACATATATTTTAGCATATATGTAATGATTATCTCTTCATGATGTGACAACTTTGTCATCATCCATATGGACGTTTTACGGAATTACACAAAGTAGGACCACAATAGCATTACATGGCAGTACACTCTTTCAGAATACAATATTGCATGTGGTCCACCATCTACTAAAATGGTTGGGCAATTAAGAGGACTTGTGGCTTCTGCAGAGGACATAGTTTCAACTTCTGGCATACACATGGCAGCTCACAACTAACTGTAACATCAATTCCAAAGAATCTAAGATTCTCTCCTGTCCTCTATAGGCACCAGACATACGTTTATAAGCCATGCTAAAACATCTGCACATAAAACAAAAATAGATTAACTTTAAAAGTTAATATTGATATAATGTAGCACGGCTTTAATTGTGTTCCGTGAATGTGATTTTTGTGATACAATTGGTTCTTTTAACTTTGAAACATATACAGAAGAATTGAAGATTTGGAGGTGTTGTAACAGTTGTTCTCACCCTGTGCCTCATGATCCCTTCTTGGCCAAACAACCCTTGCCCAGGGATGGCCTGAGATCATCAGAAAACACAGATGTTTACATTATGACTCACAACAGTAGCAAAATTACAATTCGGAAATAGCAATGAAAGTAGTTTATGGCTGAGGTCATAACAAAATGAAGAGCTGTATTAAAAAGTCACAGCACTAGGAAGGTTAAGAACCACCCATCTACGAGCTCTTTACTGATAATCTCAAGACCACTGGGCTTAGAATACGATCTCGTCTGAACAGGAAGTGGGAAGGACAGGAGGCAAGCAAGGCAGCTAGGAAATCACCGCCTCATCCTGATGCCCTCGATGCTCTCCAGGGAGCCTCTTGCGAGAATCCAGAGTTCATCCATGAAGGAGGGCCGAGCCACACATGCCAAAGATATGAGGATGGAGATATAGTTAGGGTGCTAAAAAAAAACAGACAAGAAAGCTTTTTCTCAAGTTCCAATTTCTCCACGGGTTGTATCCAAATGTCTAAATCAAATCTCCCTTATTTTTACATGCCTGTCTGTCCAGTTCACCAGACCACCTGAGGTCATTATTTAGTTAACACTTCTTTATGTAATGGAATGGGTTGCTTCATTTTATTTTACATAAGTATCTTTTTGAGACATTTCTCAATGGCATCATTGAAGAGAAATCCAGATATTATAAGTGAAATGTCATCTGTTCGCAGTCTTTTGAAAGGTGGTTGTGAATCTGATGACACATGTGACATGCAAACATTGAAACTGTTCTCTTTAGAGCTGTCACATTTTATGCACTAGTAATTTTAATATCAACCTATTCAAACATCCTTAATCTCCAATGCGGTGGAGCCAAATGGAGCAGGTGGCTTTCCCTCCCCTCCCCACGTGTCTAAATGTTGGGCTACCTAAACTTACCTCCTCAGGCTCCCCAGGGTCCATCTCAGTTCCTGGGCAGGCTGTTACAGGGTATCCATAAGGCAGAAGCAAGAAACCAGCCATGAGCTCTTGAGTTTTTAAACCCTACAGGAAAATTTGGATGTCAAAAAATTTCCTCTTCCAATGTAAATATTAGTCAAATTATTCAATGTAATGTAGATTATACTTCTTATTATAAGCTTATCTTGTTAAATCAAATGTGAATTTTACTATATTATAAAACCAACTAAGATGAGCCATGAAGCTTCTTTTTCAGCAATTGGTTTAAGCCTAGACATAATTTTGAGTATAGAATCATGGTCACACTATTGTGTTCGTCTAGAAATCCAGTGCTAACTTGTCTTGGTCCCACCACTGGGAACAAAAATCTATTCCTGCATGGAGCTGTGGAAGAATATTCAAACGACAACCATGCTTTATGAACTAGCTCAAGAATCCTATGAGCTCTAGGTTTAAAAAGGTCTGAGGGAGCAAAGCCCATATGAAATCCACACATTCACTATTTACTGGGGGAGGAATAGGAAAAATCAGAGTTGACTTGTGAGCACACTAAGTATGAATGGCAAGTGAGCAAGAGGCAAGCCTCAACTACCTTAACTTCTTCATTTCTGATCGGATTATCATTAACTACTTGATACAGTCGCATGCCTGAGTTCACCATGTTGGGGTGTCCTTTGGGTTACTGCCATTTGTGAAATGTTCAACAGTAAGCATTTTTTCATATTAATATTACACCAATGATAGTATTCTTAATGACTATCATTCATATTAAAATAATATTATTGTGCCCACTACATAAGAGAGTTAAAGCACAGCCTCTGATCTTCAAGTGAAAACAGGCTAATTAGCAAAATAATATGCACCCATAGAGAGGAACTGGGGTATAGGATCACATCAGTAAATTGTGCACCAAAGCCCATTTCATTCAGCGTCCTGTGTGTTTCCTTACCCATGTGCTGAACGCTCAGCTATTCCCGAGAGATTGATGTGCTCCATCAGCACCCCGCGGCTTTTGTTTCTTATCACCTAAACACCATTAGACCTTTCTCTGGTTTCACGCAAATTAACTGCTCATCAATTTCGTGATTGCAAGAGCTTGCAGCAGCTGTAGCTTTCAAACTATGATTACTTTAAACCTATTTGGTTCTAACTTCCAGCACATGATCCTCTCTTTGTTCAACTCAATTGAGTCATCTGGAGTAGTTTATAAGGAGGACATTCATTTCACTTAACCATCTGTCTGTGTAGGCCACGGAGACAGTCGGCCATCACCTCAGCACCTGCAGTTCAGGGACCTCAGCATCAGTACCAGCCTTCAGAATGAAGCACCAGTCTCTGCTACCAGCTTCTCTTGGCTGCTGGTTTTATTTTTGTAGACAAGTTCCGGAGGCAGGTAAAATATCTAACAGCCCTCAGATGCCAACATTTATTTCAGACCTGATCTGATTAAGAGAGGAAAGGCATGGCCTGGGGAGAGGGTTCCGTGGATAAACTACCACCTGCTTGAGCTTGAGAACTTGGGTTCAGATCACTAGAACCCATTTAAAAAACCAGGCCCCACGGCACACAGCGGTAGTCCCAGTGTCAGGTAGGTGGAGAGAGGTGGGAACTAAAGGCTTAATGGTTAACCAGGATGGACAGAACTGTGCCCTTTGGATTCAGTGAGGAGACTATTTCAAATAATGAAAAGGCAGAGAGCAATTAATGAAGATGCTCTATTGCCAGTATCCACAGCAACTCAAGGGGGGAAAAAGCCACCAAACGCAGATACATACACACACATACACCATACAAACACAATTCTCTAAAGATGAATAAAAGAGAAAAGAAAGCGGGACAAGACGAGGAAAATTAATTCTAAAGAGAATCAGCTTTGGGTAAGTTTGGAGATGTCACTCCTGGACAAAGTCAGACGGAACATGTCACCCTTACCAGTGGACCTGGAATCCTGTCAGCCGAGCACTCCTTTCCAGTGTAGTAGCTAAGGTCGCTTGGCCACCTAGGATGTACAAATGTTGATTGTGTTTGTATTTGATATAATTACTTCCACGAGAACCTCATTCCGGTTTTCAGGGGTCTCCGCAGGATCTTTTAGATCATGGCACTTTAAAAATATTTGTATTAATTCTTTGGGAATGTTGTATAATGTATTTTTATCACATTCTTTACCTCAACTTCCCCTTATATGTTCTCTCAGATCAACCCCAAGCTCCTGCTTTTCTGCAAACTTTATTCCTTTTTCTTTCTTTTCCCCATTTACTTTTTCTTTAGTCATTCATTTTCTCCAATTTGTATTGTGGACGCTAGGATATGGATGATCAAAGAGCCACACCCTTGAAGAAAACTCACTCTTCTTTCCCTAGAAGCTATTGGCTGCTCCAGCTCCACAGTTAGAGGAGGGAGCTACGACCACCTTCTTGTCCCATGCTAAAATGTCGGCTCCCTATCTCATGAACAGCAGTCAGTCCAGAAGATGATGTTTTTCTCTGGTTCTCCGCGACCTGTGGATCTTAGAACCTTTCTACCCCTTTGGTGTTGAGTGCGGGTAAGGGGATGTGATACAGATGTCCCACCTGTGGCTGAGCCCTCTGCAGTCACATTCTCTGCACGGTGACCAGTCGTCAGTACCTATGTTAAGCTTCACCCACTGCACAAAGTAATTTCTCTGACGATACCTGAGAGCAATGCTAACTGTGGTTCAGGGCTGGTCTGCCCTCCAGCTTGGAATTTTTTTTTAAAGAGCTGCTGATGTTCCTAGTTTAAAAAAACAAAGTATGAAACCACCCCTCAACTCATTTCCTCTCTGTCTGTTGAATCTGTGATATACACAAGTATGAAAAGACTATCTCACATTTCAAAATAGACAATAAAACAATTACGTTGAGTAATCTGTTTGATTTGTTGTAAAATGAAATGAGAATTTGCTGAAATTTGTTCCAGAAAAAAATTAAATGATGATGATAGTGGTGTGCCTACTGTTATGGTTTCTGTCTCTGTCTATCTGCCCTTGTGCACTCATGAACACACACACACACACACACACCCGTACACACATACACATATGCATATGCTTACATATATTAACACACATTCAGAAAAGCACGGACAGCTGCTGGATAGACACTGTGTCCTGCTGATCCAAGGAAACCCTGGCTGGGCGGCTTGATCCCCGTGTTTTCTCATCTGCAATGTCTGATATTGTTCCCTGTCCTTCACTCTTCCCCGCCAGGTCACTCTTACCTCGTCTGTACACACAAAATGAAGCAGATTAGAAACAGATGCTCTCCTTAGCTTCAGAGTACCTCTTGCTCAGTCATAAAGACTTTCTGCCACAGATATTAAAATCTGAAAGCCTTTGAGTACATCAGCTTTCTTTGAGCAAAATCTGGCCTGACCAGGTACCATATAATATTTAAAACCAAACAACTGTTTGAGCATATTAAACTAAGTAAATTGCACAACAGTAATTAATGTGTTGGGTTGGCAAAGCTAGTCTCATTTGATCAAATATATAAGTCTCTTCAGGTAAAGTACAAGAAAGGGAACTTAACTGTACAACCCTCTTTGTGATTTTTCAGTTGCAATAGTCTTATGTTTCTGGCCTTGTTGAGTTTTTTTCCCCTGTGTAAAACAGAAATACCAAGAAAAGTCCCTTACAGTCTCATACCTTGTAATCCATTCATTCTTCTACTTGAAAAGTTTCAGGAAACACCACTACACTATTTTAAATAAATTGCACACATGCACATATACAGACAGAGACACACACATCCACATACTTAGACACATACACACACACAAAAAAATACCACTGCTAAGTTTTATGACAAACACTTTGCGAAGTTCTGAAAATATATTTAAAGATATGGAACTTGAGATGGAAGTGAAAACAAACAAACAAATGTTGTTTCGTGGTTGAGAAGTATCACTTCAGGTGCCCATGGCTTCTCAAATAACTCCTCTCAGCAAGAGGCCTGCTTTTCTGTCAAGGATTGCAAAGGCATTAGCTTAGACGTATTATCTCCTCGTGACACAGGCAAGGAATGCTCAGCTATTTATATCTTGTGTTTAAGTGCTGTAAAATATACTCTTTGGAATCACAAAATGTCTTACACACTTAGAGGAGGGTTATCCACATTTGATTTGGCCACAGGCTATGCAATTCCATGCCAAGCTCTAGAATTCTAACATACCAATAATCTCTCTCTCTCTCTCTCTCTCTCTCTATATATATATATATATATATATATATATATATATATATATATATATATATATATAATACATATATATATATATTAGCCTAAGCCATTCTTTCAATGATCCTTTAAAATAATGTAATTCAGAGAACTCTCTTTTACTCTAAAAGCCAACGTTTGTGGAGTGCATTCATCATATACTCAACATCTGACTAGGTGTGTGAGCATCTTCTTGCATCTTTACTTTCCTTCCGCTCATGTCTGTGGTCATCCAGAAGATGGTGTCATTTCTATGCTACAAGCATTGGGGAGGGAGGGGAATAGTTATGCTGTATTTTTCTTCACCCTATTCTCCCCAGAATTTCAGAGCATGAAGGGGTGCCACATTAACACCCAGGTATTTGCCGCTGCCAGCTGTCTAGACTCTGTGATAGCAAACATAAACCTGGCAGTAAAGCAACTTCCCTTCGGTTCTGGGGATGAAGACGCAAGTTACTCAAAAAATAAACCCCTTCTCCCCTCACTTAGGCCCCGCATGGCTCATTGTGTGGCCGGCATCCAGGGCTTCAGCCAGGGAGCTCAACTCTTCCTATTTCTAGTTATTCTGAGTCACTTGAGGTGAATCTAGGGATGACACTGGTTCTTTTCATTTCCTTTTTTAAAAAAAAGCAGAGATCACTGGTGTGCTCTTGGGCTTTTTCTTCTTATCCCCACTCCTTCTTCTTGAACCACATTCCAAAAGCAGCATCAGTCTCCAAAAACCACTGGTTTAACATTTATAGAACTAAGTTCACTTTAGAACCAAGATGTGCATAACTCAAACTAGGAAGTGCACATGTTACTGGAAGCAGACTTTACCTGGATAGGAAATAATTTTAACTGGGAAAATGCAAGAAAATATCTCGTCTATGATTGAAGAAAAATATGCACAGCACAAGAAAACTGAAAAAGACATAGAAGGATGAATTGTGATAATCATCTCTGCATCCATATGAATTATCCCAAGATAGACTGAAGGGTACACTCATTGGCTCTGTCATGAACTTACTCATTGCAATTCAACAGTCCTATGACCTCAGACTTTTCTTCCTATAGGTTAGGTTTATTGATTCTGAATGCTGTGAGAAGCAGTTTGCCTCAGGGTGTTTCCTTGTCCATTTTGACTACTGTTCTGTTTTTAACTATATGCAATTTACATTTCACAGACTCTTATCTAGTGTTCTCAACTCGCCAGCACACTTGGCAGGTGACTCAAATATGCATCCCCTCAGCTTACAAACAGAAAGCTGTGAATATCCCAGGACATATTTTTGAATATCAAGAAACAGTAGATCAAAATGAGTGTAGTTGGGGAGCATATTGACATTCACAATGATGCCATTGTCAGATTAAAAAGGGAAACAGCTAGCCTTGAGAAGAAAGCAGAGAAACTATGTAATATCAAAGGTCCTTTTCAGGCATTTTTTTCAGGGAGCAGTTAAAAGTTTTGTTGCTTGTTTGATTTGGTGGCTTAACACAGACATTTGGATAGTATTTCCTGTGTTTCTTTTCTCCTAATAGTGCCTATTATGTTCCTGAATTCATTAATCATTTGGAAAATTATCTGATGGCTGTTCTTCTAGTCGAGACCCAAGTGGTCCTTTAGGATATTCAGAAGAAAGCAGAATGCAACCTGACTGTCCAGGTTATTCTGTGTTTCCATTCCTGCCACCTCAGAGAGCTGAAGACTCTTTGCTATTGAGTCTGGAGATCTCTGATGGCCTGTGCTCTCTCTTTGATGTTTTGTTGTCTTTCAGATGTTTTAGTTCCTCTCTGTTCACACCTGGCACTGAAATTCTTCCTCAACAAAGTCAGGTTCAGTGATCAAGTGTGAGAAGGTGCTCTCAAATTCATATTCATATATTATAACTATTTCTTATAAAAGGGAAGTCTAGGGTCAAGTAGATAGATCAGTTGATAAGGTCCTTCCCTTCTAAGCAAGAAATGTTGAGTGTGTCCCTAGAACTCCCCCAAAAAGCCAATGGACATAGTGGCAATTTCACAGCAGTGACCAGTACTAGAGAGGTGCAAACAGGCAGATTCCTGAGCTTCAACTAGTCTAGTGTGCTTGGTGGTGAGTCTAGGCCATTGAAGATGCACTGGTCTCCATAAGTAAGTGAGAGAGGGAGGGAGGGAGGGAGGGAGGGAGGGAGGGAGTAAACGATATGCACTACCTAAGGAACAATTCCCAAAATGACCCTCTATCTTTCACATGGATGTCACATGCATGAATGCATTCACACACACACACACACACACACACACACACACACACACACACACACACACACACACACAGAGGGGCGAAGGGGGCTCACACATGTCCACGCTGGGAGCATTGAAATGTGTGGATTTCCTTTGACCATCACACTCTGTTTCTGATATGGGCCATCCTTGCCACAGCCTTGCCCTTCATTACCATCCATGTCAGGCTCCTCTGTGGTATGCACACTTGCCTTTGAATCATTGCTTTAATTTGCTGCCCTCTCACTTGGGAGTCAGGGGCTGAAAGGATCCTTTCCAGGCACTCAAACAAAACAACCAAGCCTCTTGGGCTTATTTGTTTGCATAGGAAATTGGTGATTGGATGCTATCATAAAGGTAGAGGCTGGAGTTTGCAGGTAACAAAAGGCCTGGTATGAAGCCAGAGTATCCTTTTGAGAGCCACTGCTCACTGGAGAATTGCAGAACAGTGGCTCCCTTAGAAAGCTCTGGACCATCCAATTCAATCACCTCATTTTACAGGTGAGGAAACTATGACCCTGAGGCCAAACAATTTGCCCAAAGTCATACAGATAATTTATTGCAGGAACAGCACTGGAACCTGTGTGTTCTAATTCCTGGCTTAGGGCTCTTTTTTCCCCCTTCTTTGAACTGCATTGGATTACTGCTTCAAGTTGTGGGCTTTTCCTTAAAAAGGAGAAATGAAATAGTAATGGTCATGATAATATATCTTTGGACTTTTGTTCTATATGTTGTTGGAAAAGGGGCATTAAGCACCACGCTGTGTATATGTTCCTGCTTAGTGTAGACTGCTTTGAGGAGATGAATTTGAAAAGAATGCATTCTGGTTGCCTTGGCTTGGTCGTAAAAATTATTCTATTGCTGCTACTAGGTAAACTCGTCTCTCGCAGCAAAATAAATCAGGTGAAAACAAGTCAGGATGGCATGTGTGCAGACAGGTAGGGTGTCTCCTGCTACCAGAGCATTATACTGTACGCACACTGTGGGCTTCTCTGACTTTGCATGCTTCCTGCTCAGGGAAGCCCTATTCACCTGACATTTTCAACTTTCTTGTGGCTCCAGAAAGTGCACACTGGCCACCACTGTCTAACCGAGGTGCTGCTCACTTCCCACTGCTTTGACAACGCACCTGAAGCTGCAGTGTAAGGGAGGAAAGATTTCTTTTTGGCTCTGTGCTTTCCGCGATTTGGTCCATGCTTGGGGCCTGGAGTGAGAACAAGCCTCCAAGCAGAGAGGGCAGAGAGGAACAGAACTTCTTCATAGTGGTTGGGAGGCAGAGAAAAGGCCAGGACAAGGCCAACACTTCAAGAATGCACATCTAATGACACACTTCCTCCAGGCTCTGCTTCCTAATAGCCCTCCCAGCTATGATTTCCATCAATGGGTTGATCCATTGATAAAGGTAGAGGCCTTGTTGTACAATTGCACAATTATTAATAGTGTCCGTGAACCAAGTGAGCCTCCCATGGGGATCTCTAGGTATAAACCATAACATTTTCTCATGTTAAAAATGTACAGTTGTGTTATGACTTACATGCTTGATGAGGGGATTTGGCACGTCTAAACTCTGGGACAGCACGTTGTGGCTGACAGTGATCTAAATGCCATTGCTGGATGCTCCCTTCCTTGGCCATAATGAGGCATTGCCACAAAAACACCTCAATTAACCAGGTCACACAAAATGAGATTTTAAGGGTCCAGGAGTTTACTAAGTAGGACCTGATCACCTTGACGGTAATCAAGCATTCTGTCCAGGATAGATTTCCAGCCAAAATAATAGCACAAGGGTAAATCTCTCATTAGTAATTCCATTTATGCAAAATTCTAATTAGCTCTGCTTGGGAAGATATGTGTCTGATGATACGATGGAGCAAGGGAAATAGAGAGGCCTCTGCCACTGGGAACAGGACACAGATCTCCTCTAAATAGGATGGTCATACCATTTATCATCTAAACCAGGACACTTTAAAAGTGAGATGGCTCTATTAATAATTATGCCAGGACAATAAGCATAAACTGGGACTGTCCAGGCAGCCTGGAACGTGGAGTCACCTGCCCTCCAAGGATAAATGAGAGGGTTTGCTCTCTCCTGCCTTTCATTTCTCAACGACCCGAGTTATCTTTGGAACCATGGAACAGAAAGTGCCCCATATCTGTTGTTTAAAGCCACATCTCAGAAAATGTAGCACAGGGCATGCATCTCTTATTGTTAGAATTGTCCCAAATCGTGACTGGTAAAAGATTAGGGGAGATTAATTGCAGAATGCAGCCATGTCCCGCTTCTGTAGGCATTGGCCTGAATGCCATGGGGTAACAAGCTCAGACTCCCTAGAGCCATGCAAGACCCTTCTCTCCTGCTTCCCTTGTGGTCAGGGGGCACACAGCTAACAGGACCCATGCAAGGCACCAGAGTCTAGAAGAGAAGTTGGGAAGAACACATCCGCTCTAAAGAGGCTATAACGAGAGGCCAAGACAGACAAGAGAAGAGGATATTTAGCACAGAGACGGAAGAACTGCTTTCAGGCACTGGAACCATGTGACACAGAAAGGGAAGGGGACAGTCTTGCATCCAGTGCAAAGGCCACAGACAAAGAAAAGTCCATTTAGCATTAACTACAAGCAAAAGTGCCCTGTTAGAGGTGAGTGAGCCCTTGGCCATGGAAAATCACCTTTCTAACCATGATCTCACTTAAAGGAATCAAGGCAGTAGACGACCTCCCGCTCTTTTAGGCTTTGAGGGCAGGAGGTCATTTACGTGTGTGCAGGTGCACACATGTATGAATGGAGGGCAAAGGACAACATCAAGTGTCCTTCTTCCTCTGGAACCATCCCACCATGCTCTTTAAGTACAAAAATATCTCACTGTTCTGAGGCCACCAGTTTGGCTAAACTGACTAGTCTGGTATCTTCCTGTCCCTATCTCCCTGCTGAAATTATTAGCTAGCACCAGCATGCCCGAGTTTTTAAATTTTATTATTTTATTTTTTGAGATTATAATATAATTACATCATGTTAGCCTTTCCTTTCCTCCTCCTATACACTGCCATATATTCCTCCTTGCTCTCTTTCAAATTCCTGGTATCTTTTTTTATTAATTGTTGTTACATATATATGTACACACACACACACACACACACACACACACACACACACACACACACACACTTCTAAATACACCCTGAACACCAACATTTTACATGGGCACGCCAGTCAAACTTGGATCCTCATACTTGTACATAACCACTTTATTGATGGAGACATTTCCCCATATCCAGGCTCTTAGTTCATGAGATGCTGTAAAGGAAAGATGAGTGAACATGGAAGGAGAGACATAGAAGACAAAAGAGATATCTGAGTTCCACATAATCCAGCTGTGAACTGCGTAGCTTTTGGTTCTGTTATGCATGAGGCTGCACTGCTACTATGCCAGACACTGGGGTGGGGGAAACATACAACTGCTCACGCTGACATCACATGGATTTTGACTTGGATACTTGCTGGGTGACCATAGTCCCTTGCTGGATGACCACTGTCCCTTGCTGGGTGACCACTGTCCCTCTGCTAGATGTTAAATCACTTATTTTTCAAGTCAGTGACTCTGCTTCAGAGTTTGTGCTCACAGGACTGGGCTTGTAAACCCAGCACGTCTTAGGCGTATGCCGAGTGATCTGCTTTGTTCTCCTGGCATCTCTAGGCTGTTGCCATCCAAAACACTCAGAAGGAAGAACTTGCCAGAAGAAGGAGCCCATGTTGGAAATGCTCTGCTGATTGTGGAAAGGCATAACAGTGTTGTGTACTGGGTGTAAAGTAAATTGATATAATGAACATTTGATCTAGGTAAGATTTTTCTGGAAGAATATTGTGAAGCACAGTGCACAGCCCGCTCCTCAGAGGGTCTCAGGACACAAGAAGCATCTGGAATCCACCGAGGCCATCAAATCAGGCTGAGGTTTTCCTAGTTATG
The DNA here is from genome assembly GCF_964271855.1 of Acomys minous. Lineage (NCBI taxonomy): Eukaryota > Metazoa > Chordata > Mammalia > Rodentia > Muridae > Acomys > Acomys minous. The sequence goes on along the minus strand of NC_140494.1, from coordinate 3,783,212 downwards.
GCCATAAGGATGCTACTGCCACACTATTATAATGATTATACCATGCAAATACAGAGTCTATTTGCCAAATGAAGGTGATAGTGAGAAGACAGTATCAATCATCATGTTAATATCATGAATCTATGACTCGTATATTAGATGCCGATGCATTTGAATCAATATATCAGGTGTGGGGGAACCTAAGTGACAGATTGTAGCTTGAAGGTCTCACTGCTAGCATGCCTATGTAGACATGTAACATGCTTACCAAGGAAATATATCAGCTGTTTCCCTCATGCAAAAAAGGCCCCATGGCCTCAGTCTCCATCCAATGTATGTAACAATCCCGCACATACTTGTATGCAAATGTTTGTCATCTTCTCACCTGGGCCAACACCACTTGAATCCTAGTGTGTTTCACCATTTAGAAGACTTGTCAAATCTGCTCGCATAAAACTCATTGCACCTCTTTCTGGGTTTTAATACAGAACAAGAATCAGGTTGCCCAAACATCAGAGCTCCCTATCTGTAGCTGTAGTTCAAAGACAACAACGGCAAATTCATGTAAAGAAACCTCCCCAAACTCCAGGCTTACAAAAGTTAGACCAGTGGGATGGCTCAGTAAGGAAAGGCACTTGCACCAAGTCTGAGGACCTGAGTGTGATTCTTCTTAGCCATTGGGATCGTGGGGAGAGTTGTCTCCAGCTAGGGACTATGAATAGGGGTCTCTCTTGGGCAGTCAAGGGCATGTTGAGGGAAGAGAATATAGCACCAGTGTGTGCTGAGGGCCCAGGCTTGACAGTGACACTCTTGTTTCTTACAATTCCGAAGCCTCTGTTAAATTTTCTTCCCCATCATCTCTTAGGCTCTGGTGTGAACACTGACTGATTTGGCAAATCATCTCATTCAAAACATAACACTTACGGTACTTGATCAGAATACTCACGGAAATAGGATCTATGGATTTATTTCAACAACCGCCATGATGTTTGCAAGACCTCAGATTTTATTCCTATGAATAAGCTTGAATGGTCATTGTAAAACTGAAGAGAAAAATCACAGTCCATTTAGTGTCTAATGTGGTCATACACATGTCATCCTGAGGTCCTTCTGTTATTAAAACTAATGAACTATCTTGCTTTTAAAGGGGTTTCTGTGCTTTAGACATATTGCTATAAAGTGTCCATGAACTTTTCTAAAATGTAAAGCATCACAGGCTCTTGAGTCAAGGGCCCACATACCCCAGCTTATCTAGGAAGCCTTGGCCACAGAGCCAGTGGTTCTGAGAAGAGATACTACAAATAACTGAGTCTAAACTCTACACAAACAAGAGCTTTGCACAGATCCAAGTATTGAGTCCTCCTGCCTTCTATAGAAGGACAGCAGGTTACCAAGAAGAGACTTGATACCCTATGAAAATATACAGGGGGAGGTAATCCCCTCAGGAACAGTCATAGGGGAAGGGAATAAGGGTAAAATGGGAGGGAGGGAAGAATGGGAGGATACAAGGGATGGGATAACCATTGAGATGTAACAAGAATAAATTAATAAAGGAGAAAAAAAGGAGTAAAATTTTAGTGCCCCTCTCCCATGTTCCAGCCCCTGCAACAGTTTTACCTAATTGATTTAATGTCACACTTTCCCTAAACAATCTAAGGTAACTGGTGCCCTACATTGCATTAGGTTCCTACAGGGCAGGATCTTGCTACCCTGAAGCCTACAAGCATAGGTTACACACCCACAGACATGAAACATTTCACTACAGTGATAGACCTGTTAAGAAACATCTTCATCTAAGTGGGCAAGTCATTAAGTCCCCAAGAATTTTTTATTTTGTTCCATGTCTGAGAGCAGTCAGAGATGTCTTCTCCATGTGGAAATCTGAAGGGCCTTTATGCGAGCTAATCCTCAGAACAAAGTCAGGCACCTGACTTCCTTTAGGATGGAGACATAGGGCCATACTCCTCTGTCGCTAACACCTGTCACTCCTAGTATCCAGAACTCGTTTTTCTCTCTAATGAGGGCCAAAGAAGAGCAAACCGTCCCATTCAGGGTTGTCCATAAATGGTGTCATTGGTTCTGGACAACAGTCCTTTGAAAATGGCATTATTATCTCAGTTGTTACTGACAGAGACTCAGGTTCAGATTTAGCAGCAAATGTGAGGTCTTAGATTCCTCTCAATGCATCTCTGAAATTAAACCTCCAAACTCAGACCCTTTGATGCTGTCATCATACACTAATAGAAAGCATCTCCATGAGGCCTGTACATCTGGACACCTTTCATATGTCCTTGTTTACTGTGTGTGTGTGTGTGTGTGTGTGTGTGTGTGTGTGTGTGTGTGTGTGTGATGCTATGTTAGGTATGTGTGCATGGACATACAAGTGTACCTGTATGGTAAGGCCAGAAGACCATGTCAGGTGTTACTCCTTAGGTGCTGTAAGCATTGGGTTTTGAGATAGGGTCTTTTACTAGTCTGGTTGGTCCTCCAGTCTCTGCCTCCCAGGGCTGGAAGTGAAAGCATGCAGAAGTTTTGTAGATCAAACTTTCATGCTTGCATGGCATAAAGCTATCTCCTCAGTACCACAATTTGCTTCTAGGGCACTGGACTTCCCGAAGACATATTTTGCCTCTTTTATACACTCAGTGTTGATTAATGAGCAGGATGTGACCTTCAGGGCTGAGCTTCTCAAAGAGACGTATCATAGTTTGATCTAGAAGCAAAACAAAAATCAAATCAGCATGCACTCTCTAACCATTTCAACTACAACATGAGGAAAGGGCCTAGTAAAAATACCTTGAAGTGTGAGGCTAAGAATCTGTGTGTAGCTTCTCAAATCAAGAGTGACACAGTTCCGTGTGAGGTTGTACATACTGCTTCCTTTGGCTTTTAACCTCAAGGGAGCTCAAAGGTGATACAGCCAACATTACTTTAGTCAGAGTGGCATCAAATACTTCAGAATGCTAACCACAGAGGCCGAGGGAGCTAAGGGCAGCTGCAGCAAATGCATGTAATCAACTGGATGAAACCACATGAAAGTTGCTCTAGGACTTAGAAAGTTGAAGCCGCTGACGGCACCACACTTGCCAACAATCTAACATGGGGGGATATGGAGATTAAAAAACAATGGATGTTCCAAAGAATCATTTGTTCTGAAGTAGAGAAAGAGAAGTGTTATGAAAAGCACTCCACGCATAAGAGATGATTTCTGGGCGATGGGCCAATGCAGTTCCTCTCAGGTGCCTCTCCTCAACCCTCACATCCAATATCCTGCTTCCTTCCACTGCGGAAGCTAAGTCTCATGCTACAGAACATTTTTTCAAACAATAAGCACACATTTATTTTGCTTAATATTACACACCTAGAAAATGTTTTTTTAATTTTTTTCTCCTTTATTAATTTATTCTTGTTACATCTCAATGGTTATCCCATCCCTTGTATCCTCCCATTCTTCCCTCCCTCCCATTTTCCCCTTATTCCCCTCCCCTATGCCTGTTCCTGAGGGGGATTACCTCCCCCTGTATATGTGGCACTCAGAGGAAGGACAGCAGGTTACCAAGAAAATGTTTTTATTATTCAAAATAATACTGGGTATTATAATACCAGATAAAGAAGTACTCTTGGGACTAATTCCTTTATTTCTCGCAACGAGCCATTCTATGAAACAGATGGGTTGCAGTTTGAACACTGGGTCCACTGTTTTGAAGACCATGAAAGGTTAGGAGGCAGGGCCTGGCCGACAGACGTAAGTCGCTATGAGTGGACCTTTGAAAGCTATACCTGTGTCTGATGCAGAATTGTGCACTCAGTGTTCTGCCCATCAGTATGTGAACAAGCCTCCTCCACACGCTCACACTGCAATGGGCAGTTTTTCTGGATACCCTAGCTTTCAGGCCATGTGCCTAGAATGGATGCCATTCCAGAAATAGTTGATCCAGGACACACCCCAGTCGCATTTTCTAATACATATATGAAAATTGAACTTCATCCTTCATACAGCTGGTGCTCACTAAGAGTTAACTATGCAGTTCAGTTAGGACTTAGCACCTTCTTTTTCATCATTGAAATATATTTAATGTGTCAGAGAACAAGGAAATCTCCCTTTGCCATCCATATTGGTTGGCGATGTTTATCGTGTTTATTCTTACTGTTTTAGGCTTGCCTTATGTCATGTGTTCTTCTGAGACCAATTGATATGTCAGTTACAGTCTGCGTTAATAAGTTACAAGTAAGCTGGTAATTGCTAAGTGGGTAAGGACATTTGCTGAGTGGGCACATGGTTTTGGTTCCCAGGACCCGAATGAGAGAAAGAAAACATCAGCTCCCCAACATTGTCTTCTAGTTACCATATGTGCTGTGGTGTGCATACATGTGCACAGACAATAAATAAGGATAATGAAAAATTGTAACAGTCTATACTTTTCATCAAATAAGTTTGTTGTATAGTTTTATATGTGTATATAGTACATTCTACCTATGGACTTCCTTCCTGTTTTCACTCCTCCCACCGTTAGCAGATCCTCTGCTCTGTATGGTCCCCTTTCTCACGTGCATGCCTTTTGGCTTTATTTTGTGACCCTTTGATTTATATTCAGGACTGTCTTTGTGCTCAGGGGGTTGGAACTGTCCATGGTGCCCCAGGACCCCGGTTGATTCACTATTAGGGACATAGCTGAAGACAATGACTGCCCCCTCCCAAGAATCCAGAAGTACACAGAAGTCGGCATGGAGTGGTGGGACTCCATGAGCCTCTCCCTTAGCCATGATTGGCTTTTGGCATACCACTTCTGCTCAGGTTTGTGGGGCAGCTGAAGCTACTGTGAAGCCGTGTTTGTAAATGGCTGTATCTGCCCTGTGAGAGCATGTTGCAGCCCTTCTCCTTGTCTTCTGTCATGTTCTTTCTGGAATGGTTTAAGTAGCAAGTGATTTGTTTCTTTGTTTCTGGAAGTACAATGAGAAAGGCGGAGCGGATAGTTTGAAATGTCCACCATGTCACACTTTCTCTTGCCTTAATGGGTTGTTTTCACAAGCATTTTACACACACACACAGCATACACACATACACACACACACACACACACACACACACACACACACACACACACACACACAAATCAAAAACACATAGGACATTCTAAGTCTCCGATACTGACACAAAGTTACCTACTTACAAAATAATTTAAAATCTTTGTGGATGTATAAAGAAATAGGGAACTTGTTTATACCTAAAAAGGCGTGTGTGTGTGTGTGTGTGTGTGTGTGTGTGTGTGTGTGTGTGTGTGCAATAAAAGTAATTTACTTTGCCACTGTAATTAGGATTTTTCCAAATGTCAAGATTGTAGGCTTTTTAAATAGTCCATCAAACTCCACATCAGCATCATGAGCCCCGGCAGAGGCTAAACCAAGGAGGTGCTGAGATGAAGTGTGTTTGATACAACGGCGCTATGTTTGATGTGGGATCAGACACTGTCACTCATTCTGACTCTGGCCGGTTAGTAGCTCTTAAAATACAAAGGAGTTAACACTGGATGAGCAGGAAGTGAAGTCCAGGGTCAACAATGAATTGTCACTTCAACTGATTCATTAATAGCCGCAGTAATTACGTCCCATTTCTAGTTCTAGTTGGTTGTTGTTGCTGTCATTTTCCTTTTAAATGATTTCTCTTTGGCTTATTCATTTCATCTAGAAAACAAGAGGTGGAAGTTTCTAGATATGCATTAGGAAGAAGGAGCAGAAAGCATACACCACTGGGAATAATTTGAGCTACACCAAGAGAGGAGATAGTGGGCTGTGAGTGGAAATCCAACCAATACACATGGAAGCTTTTGGAGACAAATCTTCCTCACAAGCAAGCTTTGATTTTCCTGTACCTACTCCAAAACATATCCTTAATTTAACTCTGGGTTGCCAATAGCATCTGTTCAATCAATGGCTTTCATTCAAGAGATATTATTACAAACTATATGCCATTAGGGAGTAAGTCTAACTGAAAGAGACTTTTTTTCTAAAAAGAGAGAAAAATGCGATATTGCAAATGAGAGCATTGTTAATTTTCTACTTACCTGACTCATCAGAAGTTAGGAAATACATCAGAAGTTAGGTATAGACTTCCATAGGGAAGAGATGGAGACCATACACTGTCCTCCTGATGAACCATCTCCAAAATCTAACTTCCCTCACCTACACTGCACCTTGCATCCCAGGGGTCCTAGAGCAATGAGGAATGGTGTGACTATGAGGAATGGTGTGATTATGAAGAATGGTGTGATTATGAGGAATGGTGTGATTATGAGGAATGGTGTGATTATGAGGAATGGTGTGATTATGAGGAATGGTGTGATTATGAAGAATGGTGTGATTATGAGGAATGGTGTGATTATGAGGAATGGTGTGATTATGAGGAATGGTGTGATTATGAGGAATGGTGTGGTTATGAGGAATGGTGTGACTATGAGGAATGGTGTGACTATGAGGAATGGTGTGATTATGAGGAATGGTGTGATTATGAGGAATGGTGTGATTATGAGGAATGGTGTGATTGCGTCTAGAGCTCAGCTTTATTCTTGGAGCCCATCACTATTCACTCTTACAGAAGTCTCAGCTACAGGAAGATGTGGTCCTAGATATGACCATGAGGACACTAGTAAGGGACATCAGGTATGGGCTGGGAATCTTCTGCCTGACCTATTTCATGCTGTCTTTCACTGGGTGCTCTGAATCTAGCCATCAAGGAATTATGTGTTAACAAGGGCACACGAACAAAGGACAAACATGCTGCTGAACAAGCATTTTAACATAGGCTCCAATACATTTGTTTTGTGACAATACCTGCTAAGCATGAGAAAATGTCTGGTCACTACAGGTAAGACACCAAGGACAGAACAAAGAAACGACTCCACCCAAGGAAGTCAGAGATAAATCAGTGAGTTTTACAAGTAAGCCTGCCTTACTGGTAGTTGCAGCATACAGAGGCCCTCTTAGCATGAGAAACGACTCATGAACGGACACCCTTAAAGCCCCATGCCCACCTCACAGGCAGCTACATGGCTTCCTCTCCTTGGCAACTGCTTACTATCATATAACTTAAGAAGGGACTTTGTGAACCTTGTAACTTTCTGATCTTCCTTAGCTCTGCAAATTTTATGGCTCCTTCTCTCCCTCCAGGAGGGAATTTCCTACTTAGGAGGAATAGTAGCACAGCTTCCTCCAATGAAAGAGAAAAACAGGCTGGGTTTGCAGCTGCGCATCCTCACACTCTGACTTTCTAGGGTGTTTTGCCATCTTAATGTTCCAGAGTGTGTTTGTGGCAGAAACATGGCTACACCCAGCTCAGCTTGGAAAAGAGCTATGGAGCATCTCCTGAGAACAGGGCACTGCGATGCCAGGGAAGGGTAACACAAAATAAAAGGTTAGACTTTCATTTCAGTAAAATAATGTAATAAATACATAACTTCATGGTTTGACAGCATTTGCCAAGGGTTGTGACCTGTGTCCGGTAGAACCTAGAGAAAGTCTTGTTTGATGTTGCTCAAATGCAGCTGGTCTCTTTTATAGTTACTTAATATCATGAGTTCTACTCCTGAGCCTGTGGGTAAGTAAGTTCACAAAACTATGTTGGTAGAAGGATGGAAGCAGGTCCAACCCATGGCTCAGTTTATATATTGCCAAGGTGTAAAGAAATAACCAATATTGCTAGTTTCGCGGACAAAGAACTGCAGTGAAGAAAGTATGTGTCTGCTTTCTCACAAATTTTGGTGAGAAAGCTCTGGTGAGACTTAGAATATATAGGTTCTAAGGAGGCAAAGAAACAGAGCCCAAACTTCTAGGAGACGCTGCATGTGGGTGAGGAAGACAGGGTAGGCACAGGCAGACAGCTCTGCCTCTCTGGGACCCTCGTTGCCCCAGAAACAGGCGGCAGAGAAGGAGAAAGGAGGGATACGAGAACAGACAGCAAACCTAGAAAATTATGTTTGAAAAGTGGATGCATGACAGGAAGATGAAATTACCTGCATTTGACCTTTCCTTTTCTTTCCATATAAAGAATTTGAAATTCCATTTAAAAATCAAAATAAGAAAAAGGCTTGAGGTGCGTAGCTGACTCACTCAATAGACGTGTAATAAATGCAATTCACATTTATCTGTGACACTGACTTCCTGCCTGCTCCACCCTTTCCAGGCGTCTGAGCGTCCCATTGTCTGAGATCGTTCCTTGTCATGGTGCCTGCACAGGCACCCTAATCACCTGCTTGTAACTACTGTATATAGAACCACACGGGGCACCGACAGGAGGCAAGAGCAGGACAGGCAATCCAGGAAACCTGAATTCTGGCCCCACATCTATGTGTAGGGTCTATGATCTTTTTATTACATTTCAGCATTGCGGAGCCTCAGTGTCCCAATGTTGCAGGGAGAGTCACCGGGCCCTGTGATTTATTGCACACGTGAGTGTTCCCAGGCACTGTAGAGATTTCAGATGTCATCCAGCAGAGGTGGGAGAGGGCTGGGGAACTATGGGCAGTGCTGGCTACTGGCCAGTGTCTGTCAAGTGAACAGAAGAGACACAGATCGCAGGAAGCCATGGACGATGCAATGGTGCCGATCACATGCCTGCCTATACAGTAAAACTTTTGCTATCTGCAGTGACCAGAAGTTCATTAGGAAATTAATCAATTAAAAGATGTGTATTAGAGAAAGACTGTTTGGGGGTGATGCTTTTGGTACTTACATTTTGGAGGTATATGGAATATACCACCCTTTCCTCGGAAACCAGCCATGCTAATAGGCAGCATGGAGTCCACACGGAACCTCTTGGATTTGCAGAGGTATTTGTCCTTAAGTTACACCCCACCCCTGCTCCTGCCCCCGCCCCTGCCCCCACCCCTGCCTCAACCCCGGGGTTGCTACTTGCTATTTGAATTATTGTCATTGTGTCTTCTCTGCTTCAGCTGTGTTCCTCACTATGAGGAAGCCTAACAGCCCCTGCTTCTAATTAGCTGACTGTGAAAATATCAAAAGTTTGGAAACCAAGAACACAGGTGTTCAGATGGTCATTTAAGACTTTGGCAGATTGTATCAGAACCTGCACGTGAGGTGCTTTCCACTCAGCTAGCAGCATTGGTCTCAGGGCCGAACATTTGAGATGTTTATTTGGACTCTTCAGATGCCCTGACTGCATCACATCTGAAAAAGAGAAGCTATCACACAGCTGGGCTCTCATATGCTAGCGCATATATGGAAAAATCACAGGAGTTGATGAAATGGGCAAGAAGCTCTGTACTCACACAGTTGCGACACAAGGGGCACAGCCCAAGTCCAATACATCAGAGGGTGAGTTAATGAAGTGGATGGAGATTTCTAGAAGAAGCTGGACTGCGTCCTCACCTCCAGAGGATGAAGTCGTAGGAGGAGCCTGGCCAAAACTGGCCTTTGCAGGCCAACAAGAACTACTTTGCAGAGGGACCTTAGAGGAGCCTCGCTATTGGCCAAGGAGACAGACTGACAGGCAGGCAAACAGACAAATAGACGTGTGTGTGTGTGTGTGTGTGTGTGTGTGTGTGTGTGTGTGTGTGTGTGTTCACAGTGGGGTGACCCCTACAGTTAAAGGATGGCTTTTGTAGAGTTCAAGAGCATATTTTCACAAATGAAAATCAGAATTTTATCATCAAATTCAGAAATCACTAGGGATAGCTCAGAAAAGCCTCTAATTTGGGTCCTTATAGACAATTGAACAGCACTTTTCTTGTTTATCTAGGGGTTTGCAACAAATAATTTAGGGCCTTTTTGAAGGCTGCTAAGTGTGGGCTACTCAAACAGCCAAGTGTTCTCCAATTATAGTAAACATCCCTCTGAATATTCAGCTGTGGAAACAAGCATTGCTCAGTCCCACTGGAGATCAGGAAACGGCTTAGCTCACTTCTTTTTTCATCAACTGCAGTTTATAAATGCATGGTTTATTCTCCTGGAATAAACCTATCTCTGAGTTTATATACAAAATGAAAGTCTTTTTATTAGCAAAGTTATTTATAAAGAACTCCATGTGTAATATAATAAAGTTTACTTACATGGTGTGGGCTCAACTTAAATACATCAAGTCTGAATGCCTGAGAAGTTCTTAAAACAGCTAAATACAATACCTGGGTGTTTTATCACCCTCATAAAGCATGTGCTTTAGGCTTCATAATGAAAGAAAAGTCAGAGATCCCTTAGACATCAGCTTGAAGCACCTGATTAATATGATGTGACACTTACTATAAGATTTGGTTGTTATCCTGAGCATCCCAAGAAGACAAGGCCAATCTCTGATTTCAAATTAAAATCTATTTGGGACAATCTATGCAAGTAATCTCTTACCTAAATTTATTCATGAATGCAATTTTTAAAAAGCATTTTTAAGAATACTGAGAATAATCTAGGCATGATTGTTACATGTCTGTAATCCCAGCAGTCAGGGAGACAAAAGCAGGTGGATCTCTGTGAGCTCAAGGCCAGCATAGTCTACAAAGAGAGTCCAGGACAGTCAGAGCTACACAGAGAAACCCTGTCTCGAACCCCTGCTCCAAATACTAATAATACAGATGTTATCTTCATAATAACACCTGAAAATAGATCTAAGTTTGTAGTAGACTATGTTAGGAGTTATTTCAGTCTCGACAAAATCTGACGGCATGCACCAAGGTCTTTGCCAGCAGGTCATGCTCAGCACTTTAGCAGGCAAGATATAAAACCCTCAGTCAGTGTCCTTGGATGAGCACAGAGTGTCAGAGAATTTCAGCTGTTTGTCAAATCTGGCTACTTTAAAAACTGGTCTTACTGAAGGCACAAGTTTCTTTTCATTTTCATTTTTACTTGACAATAATAACTAAGCATATTTAGGCACATAGTGAGGAGATTTGGTACATGAATGTGTAAATATACAATGTGTAAATACCAAATCAGAGTGGCTATGATTCCTGTCTACTTAGACACACCATTTTTTTTATGTTAGGGAATCTGAAACTCCTCTCTTCTAAAACACGCAATCAATTGTTATATAGTGATCTATTATACTTTAGAATATTAGAATTAATTCTCCCAGTCTGACTATATGCTGTATGCATTGCCTGACTTCTTGGCACCCACCTTCTCTCTTCTTCCTAGCCTCTAGTGACACTCATTCTCCTCTAAATCTTTAGAAATGTGTACTTTTTGTCTTGTACATGGTAACTATAGCATGTAGCAGCATTATCTTTCAGTGTCTGGCTTATTTTAACTAATGCAATGTCCTTCATTGCCAAACATGATGCTACAAAAAACAGGATTTTTGTCTTCCCCACCCATTTCTCCACGTCTGAATATTATAGTTGGCTTATATCTTAGCTGTTTTAAACAATACTGAAGAACATGCTAGAACACAGATATCTCATTCATACATTGACCTCATTCCCTTTGCTTATGAGCCCACAATTAGGATAGCTAGATCATACAGTAGCTTGTTTAGTTACTATTTAATTGCCTTTCACAATTGCTACACCTGTTGTACCTGACCAACAATGTATACGCATCCTCCTTCCTTAGCCTTACCAGTATTCATACTTGTCTTTTTCCTATAATAGGATTAGGTCAGATTTTTAACGCCTATCAATAGACTACATCTTTATAGATTCATTCATTTCCAATGATTAGAAGCTTTTCAGAGACAGGAAAACTCAACAGAACTGTACTAGAGTACGCATTTGATGAGACTGTAGCACCCTGGAATTTGCCCTCGTGATGCAGGGCCCATGCTCCACTGCTGACGGTTGCTGGACATCTGTGGCAGGGACGAATACAAGAAGCTGGGGAAGACATGGTGTTCATGTTGTCTTTCATAGTGGAAAACAAAGTGACCATCTTCCAAAGAGGAATGTGATTTGTGGAATGCAGACTGGACCTGCCACTCGGTGTAGAGCTGTGAAGCCACAAGAATCACTCAGGGGCAGAGTATTAAAAAATTAGAGCGGACAGAGTCTATTTCTGCGGATACTAACGAGAGTGACCAGGAGCGAAGGAATGAGTGACTGATGAGAAGGTTCTGTGTAAACCATGCAGGTGCAGGGCCAAGTCAGTCCGGAAAGCTCTGTGGTCACACTCTTCTACAGCGTTTCCAGACCTCTCTGGGCTTTCTTCGGTCGTTCTCTCTTCTACTCTTCCCCAAGTCCCCTGGCGTGTCTCTCTGCTTGTCTCATATTCGATAAGTATGGCTTCTTCTACACCAGTTTTTGGGTCGTTCATAGGCACTAGTCTGAGGTTCCAGTGGCCTTTCAGCTAGACTTGTTCACCATCATGGAAAGTCTTCCCTGCCCAGCCCTGCTGACTTCTTGGGATGATCCTGTCAAGCTGTGGTTCATCCTTCTATCTCCTTCAGGCTAAATTCTGTCTCCTCAAACAGATGATTGAGTACTTCAGGTTAAATCCTTGGGTGTCCAGTTCCTATCTGTCTTCCAAGGCTCTCTTGCACCTAAATTTAGTGTCTGGGTATTTAGCAGTCAGGAACTTCCACACATCACAGAGGTTTTCAGAGGCTTCAGTCCTGCTGCTCTGAGGACTAACCAAAACCCCACACAGGAAAGGATCCTCTCCCAGAGCCTCCCCCGAGGAAGGCCACCCATCCCTCTGTCACACAAACCCTGCACTTACTGCACACACTCCTAAATGCCTACTTCTGTTCCTAACTTAAAAGGGTTAATTCCTCAGTACTGCTCCCTAGCTGATGACATTTTCTCTGATTGTCAATGATCACTTCTTGGCATGGGGTTGAGTTGAAAGAACCCTGGATTGGAGCCAAGGAGCCAGGTGCTGCCATTAACCCATCCACTATCTAGGTGAGGCATTGGGCCAAAGGCTCAGATCTCTTGGGCCACAGGTGGTGTATGTGAACCAACATGTGTTTCACCAGATGAACTTTTAGATTTGCTCAGCTCTTATGTTTTAGGAGCTGGTGCAAATGTGCTTTATCCCCTAAGTTGGGAGCATCCCCCATACATCTGCCTCAACCTCTGTCCCTAAAACCGAACACAAGTCTGCAGACAATCCCCACCTGACATGCTTTTTGAATTAACTGGAAATGGTCATGCAGGTTTTATATTAACTGTTATGCAAAGCTTTAAATATTATAGAAAGATCTAGGGCAATAAGCAAAGGAGCCAGGGGAAATAAGCAAAATTAAAGACATTGAAGTTGAAAGTCAGCAATGACCTAAGCTTCTTTGTTCCTTCTTCAAGTGTCTTAATTATAGCTCTACCTCATCCTGTGGGATAAAAGGAACCCCTAAGAGAACTCTAGTGACTCCAGTGACAAAACACAGAGGCTTTTCTAGATTGCTCCAGGTCAGGGATGTCTGTGGTAGCCCTCGTTCCACAACCATGACTCCATGGTTGCTTTCTGTTAGGGTTTTGTGGATTCCCAAATGTGATTCCCAAGTCTGTGTCTCCTCACCATCACCCAGTGCATGCCAAGAAAGCCAGGCAGCACACTCCGCTAGCCTTGCCATGACCCTAGACAGTGCTCGAGGAGGCATTTCAGAGCACAAGCAATGTCATGGTGTGACAAAAAGAGATAGGGAGTAGGAAGCACACAGGCTTCTGAGTCAGCTGAATTTGAGTTTCTACTTCTGTTATTTGCTGACAGGGATCTTTAGGAAGTTCCTTAACCTTCCATACGTTCGGTTTCTTATCACCAGGAGAGAGATAATAGTAGCTACCTAGCAAGGCATTGAGATGATTAAATGAGATGGAGAAGATGAGCCTCCCCAGTGCACAGCATGCAGGAAAGGAAAGGTGACTTCTTTGAGTAACTCAATGAGGTGACGTTATAAAAATTAATTTCCTGGACTATGGGCCACTTCCCAGAAAGGAATGCCTGATCACAGCATCATCATGCAGGTTATTAGGTCTGGCTTCTCAGCGGAGCAACAGGGACTGTCTGTCATTCACTGTTGGTACTAGTGCAAAATGGTACGGCCACTTGGAGAACAGTTTTCCAGTTAGCTGTACTTTTACTATGTTGTCTAGCAATTGTACTGCTCTGCCTTAATGCAAGTAAGTTAAAAGGCTTATATCCATAGCAAAAAAATTGGCCATAAACAGTTATTGCAACTTTACTCAAACTTGACACACTTGAAAATAAACAATATGTTTTTCAATAAGCAAGTGAAGAAATTATAATATAGCCACTCAATGGGATAGCATTTAGCACTACAAAAAGATAATTTTCCAACTGTACACTTAAATACACAAGTGAAACAAGGCAATATGGAAATCCTACATAATATACAGTTTTGACTGAATGGCATCATAAGTTGCCAATGCCATCGAAGTAGAGTTAAAAAGATAAGGGGTCTTTGCAGGCTAAGGTTGAACAGGCAAAACAGGAGGTTTTTAGGACAGTAAAGCATTTTTAAAAATACTGTGATGGTGCTACACATTGTTAACACCACTCAACCATGATGACCAAGCAGGTGAAAGAGGTGCAGGTTAGGTTAGTCACGATGTTTCTGTATGGCTTCACCGTCTGCAAGAGATGTATGACATTGGTACAAGCTGTTAACAATCAGATACAACGTGTGCAAGAAGAGACGGAGAAGATCTAGTTTGATTGTCTACACTTTCCACTCCATGTTTCCATTAACCTAAACCAGCTCTTAAATTTTCTGTTCATTCACGGTTACTTTAACCGTGCAGCAGAGGTTGCTCCGTAATTAAAGCATTTTAACTGAGCAATCACAAGGCCCTGAGTTTGAACCCTAAAAACAAAGCAAGGTCATCCATATCTATAATGTATATCTGTAATCTATATCTATAATCTATAGCCATAATCCAGTATTCCATGGTGAGTTGAATTCAGAGACCAGAGAGTCCCCCCACAGACTTGCAGGCCACCTAACCTGGTGTACACACCAGTGGAAAACAAAGAGGAGACCCTGTCTCACGCATTTTAAAGTGAAAAGTATCCTCCAAGATTGTGTTCTCGCCTCTACACATACGCCACACACAAACATGCACAGATGCAACGCACACTATACTAAACATAAATACTTTACTATTTGATGCAGTGATTTATTAAAGAAATTTATCTATCGAGTGATAATAGTGACACTTAGGAGGAGTCACATGCATACCAATTTTATTTAAGTCCAGCCATGTGTCAGCATATGTATGTATGAAGGCAGTTACTCTCAGCACGTCATGGTGTACGCTGTCTGATAATGAGTGATTCTCCAGGGTCATATTGTGGTATTTTGCTGACATCACAGTCTTTGAGTATATAAAAGTCTGAGCAGTATATAAACAGAGCACAGATAACATGAGCCCCATTCCCAAAGCCAGGCAGCATGATGATTAAATTCACTTCTTTGAGACTGTGGAACTGAAGCCTCAGGTTTTGTTTTGTTTTGTTTTGTTTTGTTTTGTTTTGTTTTTTGTCCAAGAACTGTCTAAGTGAATTTTTATTTCTTCCCCATAGCCACCTTAGTTCTCGTGGATTGGACATTTTCTTGCTTACCATGCCTCTGATTTTAAAGAGACAATGTGATTAAGTTATTCCTGATTACCAAGGGCATCTCCCTATTCAGGAGAAACCTAATTTATTTACAAGTCCTTTGGATCAGGTAACACTCAAGTCCATGGGATTAGGATATGGTGTCCTAAAGGGGTTTTCTACTTACTACTCATGGGCTGGGACAAATCACTTCATCTCGGGCTTTATTTCTTAAATCATCTTTGGTACAAGCACTTTCTCTTCCTTTGGCCTGACTTATTTCTCTCCACCTGTTTACCTCCCTAACAGTCTTACGGTTTGATAGGAGAGGAGAAAAAAATCTCAGAGCCATGGTTCTCCGCCTTCCTGATGCTGCAGCCCTTTAATACAGCTCCTCATGCCGTGGTGACCCAAACCATAACAATATATTTGTTGCTACTTCATATCTATTTTTCGACGGTCTTAGGCAACCCTTGTGAAAGGGCTGTTCAACTCCAAAGGGACCCACTTTTTGGGAATTGTCTTAGAGATTGGTTTGAGGGATGTGAAAGGAAAATGTGGCCAAGATGTTATATATAAGAGATTTTTTTAAAAAAATAATTATATAAGAGAATTTTTAAAAATAATTATATAAGAGAATTTTAAATAATAATAATACAAGCTTCAAGGTCTTATCTTTTCTCTGTCCCATTTTGCCTGAAAGCTTAAGGGGAATGCTGTGAATATGGTGACATAAGTACCAATGAGAACAAATGGTTATCTGAAAGCACTTTTTGAAAGTTAACTGCAGGCATGTTATAGTTGGTACAAAGTTAACTTTATGATAATAGATTGTCAATCTGTTGGATGTTAATTCTTCCCCTCCTTAGCTTACTACCTCTCACATCTCCCTGCTGGGCTTTTCTAAACTTTTTGTACTTCCTGTTTTTGCTAGACGTCATCCTTTATTACAACACTCATATACATGTGTATATATATATATATATATATATATATATATATATATTATAAATTTCCTCTTTTTTCTTTCCTCTAACCTCTTTTACATACTTGCTCTCATTTGAATATATATGTATGTGTGTGCGTCTGTGTATATATATATATATATATATATATATATATATATATATATATATATGTTCAGTCCATCAAATGCTACTTGTATATGTTTTCTAGGATGAAACAGTTTGGTATGGAATAAGCAGTGGGTGTGCTCTTCCTTGGGGAAGACAGTTTCCCTGCTCTCAGCATTCCTCAGCGCCTGTAGTTCTTTGTCTTCCTGCCTCTTCAGATTGAAGAGGACACATACAAAAGCAGCCAATTAAATAAGGCAATAAGGATAAAGAACCTGGCAACAGTCGACCTTCTTCGTCATTTCTCTCCTGTGAAGATGAGATGGATAGATTTCAGGGCAGGAAAGAAAGATAAGCCATAGGACATAGCTGCCTATCACCTCAAAAACATGGAAGCCAATGCCACCTATAGATGTGATGAAGAAGAAATACATGCCAGATGATAAGGCAGATAAAGTGACTCACACAGGACAGTGGGGTGGAATTAAATACACCCCGGAAGGATGGAAAGGCCACATATGTTGTCATCTCACATGTTAGACCCAAAATTCAGAGAGTGGCGAAGTTGAGGCTGGCAAGGCATCCATACACTCCCTAAACCATCTCTCACCATTCATTTTATACTCCTGGTCACCTGAGAAATTAGGTTCCAAGGACGGAACTGGGATCCACCAGGGAAAGTCATCCTGCTTCTGGAATCAGCATTCTGTGTGATAAAATAAAACTCAAGGTTCTACTGATCCCCGCACGGGAGTCCCTAGCCAGGACTTAAAACTGGCATCACAAATGGGCGACATTCCCTTCAAATGTGCTTTGGTGTGTTATTCTCATTAGCCCCCAAGCTTCCCAGAGACAAGAACTTTGTAACTGTCTTTGTTTCATGTTTCTTGATATAATTTCTGGCATGAAATAAAAAAAATGAATTTTAATGCATTAAAACTAAACCTAGACAACCCCAGTGCTTGTTAAAGGTTCGATGATGATTTACCTGTGACCACTCCCTCACTCAATGCTTTACGTCTGTTCTCAGGAGACGCAGGAGCTGGAGCTGGCGGGTAGCGTCAGTCCCTCCTCTGTCCGGGGTCCTAGTGGGCTTTAGGGGAGAAGGAATTAGACAGGATGGTCCTGCTCTCAGAAGCTCCCAAGACACAAGAGGAGTAAGCCTGGCAGAATTGGGAAATGATCCTATTTGATGCAGCCTAGTGCAGTGGCAAAGCGTTTGCTGTAACAATTGTAGAAGTTGTGTGTGGTGAATGACACAGTGGACTGGAATTATGTAGGTTTTTGCAACTGATGCTTGTACCAACTTTCTCACCGGACAGTACCTAGCAGGTTTTGATAATTCAGACTAATGTGACCAAGTGATGGGGCCTTTGGGCTTCATGATCCTTCTACGGAAGAGTAAGTTCATACTTTTACTACCTAACTTATGTGTATATCTATTTCATTCTGGTGTTTGTATTTTCTTTAAAAAGAATTTTGGTAGTACAAACAGTTAAATGATTCTCTTTAGTGGTATTACACAAAGTCTTGTATGCTGTCTGTGTGGCTGGTACGAGTTTTGCTTTTACATCGAGACAGGATGGGAATTAGATAAGCAAGGAGCCCCAGGGCCTGGCCGGTAACGGCGGCCATTACCACCTATTAAGCAGGTGTTGAATGAATTGCTCTTTTTATCGTAATGCAGATTTACAGTGCAATAGGCAATCCATTTTTCAATTTGGTGTACTGCCGCTGATAAATTAACAGATGTCGATTGATTTTTTTCCCTCCAGTCCCCTGTTTACACCTGACAGGCCATACTTTATAGCTGAACAGTTATTTGAAGTTATAAACATTATAATTAGCAATTTTTTAATTAGGCTGACAATTAACAGGAGATTTGCAAAGCTGCTAATTTGACATGTCATACTCTCTGTAGTGTTTATGTTAACCACAACTTGAGTGAATTTACTTGAACAGAACCACAGTGTCTGATTAAAAACAAAAAACTGAGTCTCAGAAGGACCTTTCTCCCCACTTGGCTAGCATCTCTTTCTGTCACTTTTGACAGAGAAACAAACCTTCTGTGGGATTACTCAGGGTAACAACACTGACAGCCAGATCTGAAACAATAGAATTCCACACAAAGAGAAGAGCACCGAGTACATAGCATAAAAGCTACTTCCGTTCATAGCATTTGAGATGCGTATGTCAAAATCATACCAACCTCATGCAGATTTGTGGCTGGGCTCATGCTCAAGGATTCTACCAGGACCAAAGCAGGTCCTGGGATGTCCTGGCCTAGGGCTCTTGCAGAAATATCCACTCACTTGTTCTGTGACTTTTTGTAGAGACATAAATACATGTCATTTTGCCCCCAGACCCAGACCCAGCTAAACCAAGGTAAAAATTCTACCAATGTCCAACATGGAGAAACAGTGAGTTTAAAAGAAGAGTTACTTCCAGGAGAGTGGACGACTCATATGCACCCATGTCACCAAAACTCCCGCCCCGGCATGAGTTTCAGACAGATCAACAGGTCAGAGACAGAATCTCTTCTCAGAAGCAGGCCTTACCATTTATATGCCTTTGAGTGGGAAGGAGGTGAGGTTTGAAAACTTCAGGAACTCCTTGAGACTTGGAGTTGGCTTTGGGAGATCCCTCCATGGCAAGTGCTTTGGTTTAGAGGGAACTGCTCTCCAACGGCTCTGAGAAGGCCTCATCAGGACCCTCTCACTCTTAGCTATGTACCTCAGCGCTGTCCGTTCCTGTGCTGAGTCTGATGGACTGAGGATGGAACAGAGAGCTGCAGCTACAGGTGGAGGTCACGTTGCTGGATTACCAGGGAGCTTCCCATTTTTCTTATCACCCCCTTTTTTGTTTTCCTATCAAAAGCAGCTTTCCAGTTGGCTCTCAGCTTCTAAAATGAAGTGCTTGGTTTATAGGGGATATAATGTGTTCTCAGAAACAGAGAAGATGCTACAGTCTGTGAACACTCAGGAGCTTTTTTTTTTTAATGAATGAAGATGTTCTACAATTTGTAATTTCCAAGGTGAGCTGGACGGTGGACTCGTTAGCTCCACAATCTGTGCGAGGCTGAGAGAATGAAATATTAAAAACACCCAATATGAGGCAGAGGGAGTGTCACAGCACTTCTATCAGGCTTAAGAAAAGAAAAACGTTGTAAAGACAAAAGAAATGTCCAGTTTTAAATTCCATTAGTTCTTCAGTGCTTTCCCTCCCAAGGAGGAGTGTCACTTCCCACTTCCAAGATTGCACGTGTAAATCATTAATAGAAACTACAATTCCAACCCAAAATAACTAGTTGTAGTTGATTTGGACCATTGAGTTTTAATTAATAACTTTTTGCAGATTTTTTTCTTTCTGTTTTTGTTTTGTTTTTGTTTTTGTTTTTAATACAGACCTCAGGAAAGATGCCACCAGGATGTATGAATTTGAAAACTTCCCTTTGGCATTTTCGTGAGTCCCCCAGATTCTCTGGTGTTTGTTGCAAATTAAGACGATAATACAGAATCTAGCGTTACTGAGTGGGTCGGAACTTCTGCACTTCAGTGCCACTTTTGTTAACTTAAAGTTGGATGGAGGCCATCACTTTGGGGAAACCTAATTTCTGAAAAAAAATTTAAATAGTAAAACATCTTTATTTTTAAAAGTTAGTTTTGGTTTCTTCTCTGGTCTAGGCTCATGCCTCCTCTTCATAGCCTCCTCCACAATAGTCTCCGAGTGACAGGATAGCCAAGGCTTGAGGAAAATAATTAACATGTGTTTGTACAACTTATAAATCCATTGTTTTTAAACCAGTTAATTAGGATTGTTTAATTACTGTGATTGCAACGACTGCACTGGCCTAATGAAGTCCAGCTATATATCAAATTTTAGTCAGATTCTATTTACAGCGCATGTGTTTCAAGAGCCACATCTTCAAGTCCTGGGTCACAGCGATGAACCCCAATTATTATAAGAACAGTCTCTTATGAAACAAGGGATGTGTCATCATGCACAAAGGCATAACGCTTATTATAGAAGGTTACACAGTCTTAGATTATTAATTTTCCTCTCTACAGCCAGTAAGAAAATTACACAAACTGATTATTACATCTTAAACATTATGGACAAACTGTATCTGTCTTTATTTTTGGTTCAGATGGTGGTTCTCAGCCTTCTTAATGCTGCAGCTGTTTAACACAGTTCTTCCCGTTGTGGTGACAGGTCCCCATCACACTGCTACTTCATAACTGCAATTGGCTATTGTTATGAATCACAATGTAAATATCTGATATGTAGGATATCTGACGTGTGATTTCCCCTGCCCACTCAAGGTGGTCACAACCCAGAGGCTGAGAACCACTGGATTAGGAGATCTAGCAAAGAGAGAAGGTAGACTTAGTTATGGACCCCAGAAAGCTGGTGGGAGATGGACCAAAGAACAGAAAATGATCCTGTGAATCTCTGGGTCTGAGGCTATCTAGGATTCTCCAATATGAATGCATTATTTTTCTGAGCATCCTATTAACCTAAAAGGAATTGCTTCCCAGGATAGTAATGGACATCCACGTGGTCCATTCAGAAAGGTTAGCTTGCTATGTTCTTGCTGTTTCAAAAGGCATGAAATAATATCATCAAAATATCAGAAACACATTACCGGGAAATGCTTGTGGATAATGCCTTACTCTTAATGAGGCTTATTTCATTACTTAAGTTGGAGTTAGATAAATGATACATATACCGCATATAGGGGTAACGCTGACAAAACTCACACTTACCCTCAAAACAAATTTTACTGGAAGCTGTTAACATCTAAGCTTGTATGAAATATAAACATCAAATGCATCCTTCTGCTCCCACCAGGAGAAGATAATTGACATCCACAATGGTAACTGTGAACAGGAGTGCCACGTAGTCAAATTTTCAGGCCTCCCTCAGCTCTGGCAAGTTATGGGGCATGTAAACCATGACTTTCCTGCCAAAGTCAGCGGTGCACACTAGAGAGACTTTTAATAAAAAGGCATTATCCAGCCTTCAATTATACTTTTTAATTCCACATTTCTAACGAGGCATTTCATCCTCTCTCTAGGATCAATTGTAACACTAAACTCTGACCTGAAAACCAGACTATTTGCAAACAGGGAAGCTGTGGGTACCCCTTCACTACGATGGTTAAGCACACAAGACAGTTGCACAGTGGTTGTATTGCGATAAATGGTTAATCAATGGCAAATTAGTTATAATTAAGTATGCACTACAGAGGTGTTCTCAGACTTCTAATTAAACTGTTTACTCCTAGTAGACCCAATGAGCCTTGTAAAACGAAAGCTAGAAAGGCCTATCTGAAAATATGTCAGAAAATACTTTTCCATGTTCTATATCTGCCTCATCTACCTAGACCACAGGGTTCCAAAAAGGCCACACTCTTCTATAACAGTGTGTCATATGTTATTTTAAGCATCCCTCAGTTATTCCAAGGTTTGTCTTTCAGGATGATGGATGCTTGTGTATTCAGTAGCCCCATAAGGAAATACAAGAGGAAAGCTGTAGTCTGCACACTCCAACTGCCTCCTTTCCCCAATCCTCTCCTGCATTTTCCTGTATTCTTTGTAGTGAGAGATAAATATTCCCTCTGGCTTCTGTCATATTCTTCAGGAATTATAGCTGTATTTAAGTAGAATGCCAGGAATAAAGAATAATGATTTAAACAGAAACACTGGAATTTCAGCTACCATGGGCTTATCAATGTTTTGGTACAGTTCTGATGTTTCATTGTGGATGCTTACATTGAACCAGTGTGATCAGAGGCTAGACTGAGGGAAGTGGGAACAGAGACAGAAGATGTGCTGTCAGGCACTCCTGAAGAAGCAATATCTGCTGTCCCTAGGAAGACACGTGTGGGCTGACCTAGTTCCAGAAGGCTTTCCTTGTAAGGTAGCACAATCACACCTGTGTTACGTGGCTGTCACTAACAAATGGTGTTTCTAGAAAGATAATTTTGGTACAGAGCATGTAGCTTAGCTGATAGAGAGCTTGCCTAGCATACAGAAGGCCCTGGGCTCAGTCCCCAGCCCAGCACCACATACACCAGGCGTGGTGGTGCATACCTACCATCTAGCACTCAGGAGGTGGAGGCAAAAGGATCAGAAGATGAGAGTTATACATTGTAAGATGAAGACCAGCTTCTGGGGTCCTTGTTCCTTGTCTGGGACTGGTGCACACTGGGATACATCTGGGGAAAAATGAGAAAGCAGGACCTGGGGATATTACATTCCTGAGGACGTAGGTAGAGTGGACAAGTGGGCCACGAGAACAAGACGCTGCACTGCTATTCCTGCCACAAACTAAGGGCTTAGGGGACAAAGGGAGGGTCCAGGCATAGCGTAGATAGGAAAGAGCTTGGTTAAATTATGGATTGTGAGGTCAGGCAAGGCTCTAGATGCTTGGATAAAGGAGGATATAAAAAAAGTGTAGGGAGAGAGGGGGGGGTGAAATCTAAGCCAGCACTAGAATATGGAGTTGGCTGATAGAAAATTATTTCAGTGGGGAGCCAGAGAAGAGACTTTTATGGGACAGCATCCAGGCCAGGATTCCTGTCTTTGGAGTGATAAAGAGGGAGAAAAATGGAGGCACCTGTGTAATGGGCTTGGTGAGAAAGGGGCATGACAAAAATCACAAAAGTCTTACAGGATTCTGTGAAGAACGTGGCTTTTTTGCTCTGCTCGGTGAACAGGAAGGGTTTGGTCATAGAACAGGACCTAGACTGTGAAAGGATGGAGCCAATGTCATCCTGGGACTAGATGACATCTTACTTTCTTCTAGAAATTTCCACAAAGTAGTCATAAACAGAAGTCTTGTTTCGCCCAGCTAGGAGCCTGGCGAGCTACTCACTCTGCTGAGGCCTCTTCCCTAGGCTTCAGGTGGGCAATCCTCATGCCGTCACACGGTACAAAGGTGGCAAGAAAACTACAGGGGCTTCTTTTAGGGGAACTAATCTTGTCCGTGTAGACTTTCCACACTCCCAAATGTCATATCTTGAAGCTCTCTATCACTCAGTGTGGCTTGGCAGGACATAGTTCACAGTAGGTGGTGCAGGAGAGAGGTGGGAGCGGGCAAGTGGAGATGCTGCAGAGTCTATCATAAGACACTGATGGGCTGGATGAGGGTGGCATGAAATGTGGCTGAGGTCCTCTGACAGTCTTAAGAAGGACCACTTGGGCATCCCTGGTGCACCCAATAGTGTAACTTTCCACTTGTTTCTTAGTGTACACTTTTTTTTTATTTAGCATTTATTCTCTTAATTTTCTTGTTCTAAAGAATGCATGTTTCCAGCTGCTGTTTCTCCAGCGTCCGGTGGGATCCATAGATATTGAAAGATAGGGTGAAGCGGGGAGAGCAGTCTACTCAGAGACAGGCTCCTGCTGGTAATCTGCAAGTTGGGCTTAAGTGAAAAGACTCCGTAGTCAGGAAACACAACTCCTGTGTGGGTCATCACTATCAAAGACACAGAGAAAATGACATCAGCAGGCCCTGGTAGGCCCAGATCCTCTCTAGATCTATGAGCACCTGGACCAGAAGCTTGGGACATATGCTGCATTGTTCTTGGTGTCTTTGTTCACTACACATGAAGCGTCTCTCTTAGATGGCAGTAATTATTATAAATGGCAAAGCCATTTGTCTAAAAATGTCTGTATGTTTGTGAAGTGCACTTAGCTCAAAAAAAAAAAAAAAACCCTAGCATTCCTACTTTATAAGATAATTCTGGAAACATCAGTCAGGCAAGAAAAGTGGCTATCTGGATTTTATAGATGAGATCAGACAGGGTGAGGCTGACAATAGAAATGACCCAAGCAGTCAAGTGGCAGGAGTGTGGCTTCCCTTCCACAGAGCAAACAACATCACAGGGCTCAGAGTGTGTCTCTGTGGATTTGTGAAATACAGAGAAATGGCCAGAACCCAGACATTACTGTCAGGGTTGCCAAGGGTGCTCCTTTGGAAATTGTACTTCTAGGACTGGGGAAACACATATGAGAACCCCCCATGAAGACACTATTTATTCTGTGCTGTTTGTTTAAGCACGGGAGGTTCCTAAGTGAGCTGTCAGACCACGCTTATTGGCTAATAGTTTAATTAGGCCCGTCTGGAGGATGCTGTGGTGAAAACTGCCCCAGCTCTGACAGTGGCAAGGATGTAATTTGTCATTCTGTGGCCGATGACTGGCACACTCCCAGCCCTAAAGCCATTCGGGATTAGTGCTGACTGTCTCGTGAGGGGACACCTAAGGCATTTGTATGGTTCACCTTGGTGCAGAAGGAATTACAGGCGAGTCTCAAAATCCTTGAGCTGACCTCAACAAGGTAAGGCAGACCTTCTGGAAGCCACACAGAGACCACACTGCCATCGGTCCCAGGAGAAAGCTTCCTCCATCGTGCACAGCTAAGTGATTGTGCTGTTCTAGCCTTTGACAGTGACTGTCCTGCTCTCGGCTGGCAGAATACATCAGGTGGCTAAGGAAACGGGGAACATGCATCTTTTTCCAAGTGTGACATTAAATGCCAGGCCTTCCTCCACACTGCGTGTACAACTCCACAATGAATAAACAGAGAATTAAAATTTCACATCATGAAAGACTTTGTAGATGATCAAGGTGAGTGATGTCCTCAGTCAAAAACTGTGAGAGAAAAATTAAATTAAACCTTTTTATGGACCAATAGCACTGATTTCTGACGCAGTGAAATTGGTTCTATAACTCCCACAAAGAAAAGTCTTGGAAGTTCCACTTTTCTTTTGTGTGTGCTTTTTAAATCTGTTTTTCAAATCTGCTTATCCAGCTGCTGCCCCCTATTCTTCTGCTTCCTTTCGTAGCCCTCTTCTCCCCCAGCACCACTCTTAAACTACTTAGCTTGTCAAATATCTGATCAAGGGGCTTTTACCATCTCATAATGTGGGTGCTGACTGAACCAGAATACCAGCAGGCTCCCATTGCAAACCCAGCATTTTCTTCATCTTTAAGTGACATACACTGAGGTTGAGTAGCTTCTAGAAACACCGAGGGATGCCTCTCAACATAAATATATAAACTGGCCTGTAAATCTCTCTTTGTAAAGCTGTCATTTAACTCTGTGTCTCAAGGAGAAATGTGAGAAAACTATTACCGTATTTACGGCTACGTTTTATATAGGAACCAACAGATATGGTGCATACAACGTGGTGGCTCACCAACGTTTCACATTTTAAAGACCTCAGAAAAGAGTTTATAGTTACCTTGGTATGTTTTTCCAATGTGTTTTTCTAAGGCTGTCATACATGAGCACCTGCACCTACAGCACTCCTGCTTCTCCCTTCCATCCAGTTTCTCTCTTAGACACCCCTACCCAAAATTACAATCTCTTCTTTAATATGTGTGTGTGTGCATGTGTGTGTGTGTGTGTGTGTGTGTGTGTGTGTGTGTGCAGCATACATATATACAAGCACAGATATACAACATACTGAGTCCATTGAATATTGCAAATATACACAACCGTCCAGGACTGGCCACTTAGACTTGGACAACTATGTGGGATCTTATGAATGAGGACTGATTCTCCCTTCCCAGCAGCCCATTGACCACCAGTAGCTCTTCATCTAGGAGTTGGACCATGTGGAATTCCCCGTGTCCACACTGGCACATCAACTAATATTGTTGTATTATAGTCTCATTTGGGCAACCACATTGTTGAGACTTCATAGGTCTCTGCAATGTCTGGGGCACACTGCCTAACAGCAGGCACCTTGGACCTCAATCTTTCCATCACCTCTCCTGCAATTTTCCCTCAGTGTTAGGAATGGTGGCTGCATCTGCAGATGTGTTTATTAGCTGGGTTGGGCACACACAGTCACTCCCTACATTCTGAATAGTTGCAGGTTTTGCAAAAGTGCATCACAAAAATGAGTAGTTGTAGTGCGGTTACAATAGCCAGACTTCTAAACAATCCTGTCTAACGTAAACACCACCTTTTCCTTGTGACGTGATCTCAGAAATCATCTAAGAATAACTAAGTGCACACCACAGATTCAAGAATGTTAGCAGAAGTTGAAAAAAAAAAAATTCCCGCTTGCCCAAGTCTCCATGACATGCAAATGACATAATGGAAACCAGTGGCCCAGTGAGCCAGTAAGCGAAAGAGGAGCTGAAATCAGGTAGATTCCACATGTGTCCGTAGTTTCTGCTGAGAGATAACCCACACTGACCCAAGGAGACTGCAACCAAACTGAGAGGGTTGTTTTTTTTTTTTTTTAACAACATATCTTGCTATCTGCCCAAGGTAAAGGGTGAGTACTTCCAAAGCAACCCACAAATTAAATTTTGTTTTATATGCCTAAACACTTAAAGCACTCAAAAAA
Organism: Acomys minous; assembly: GCF_964271855.1. Lineage (NCBI taxonomy): Eukaryota > Metazoa > Chordata > Mammalia > Rodentia > Muridae > Acomys > Acomys minous. Next base: position 3,756,297 of record NC_140494.1, on the reverse strand, counting down.
AAAAAAAATGAAAGGGCTGGAGAAATGGCTTAGTAGTTAACAGTGCTACATCTTCTATGGGGGGCGGGGGAAGAGTGCTACTTCTTACAGTCCATCAGTAGTGCACAAATTGTATGAGCCCCTGACTCCTGGTTTTCTCTGCTAAATTATAGAATCACAATAGTGCCCGCCACAGAGATGCAGTGCGAACTCGATGGCTCAGTGCACAGGAGATAGCTTTAAAATAAATGGTATAGAAAAATTGTTCATTAATTAGCTGTTACGTGTGCTGCAGCAAGCTCAGACTCACTCACACTAGGCTTTGTGGGTATAACCACAGGCTTAGCCTCTGCCTGTACATTACAGTGGAAAAGCAACTAAAATAGGAGAAGAGGTTGTGCGTATGACAAGTTACGCTGGTTACGCTTCTTGGAACATGAGCAATACTTATTTTCTAAAACTATCCAAGAAAGGAGAATGAAATATATTGATTCCAAAGAAAATGTGGGGGCTGGCCCGAAGGCTCACTGGGTAAAGATACTTGTCACCACGTGTCATGATCTGATTTTGATCCCTGGAACTCACATGGTGGAAAGAGATAACAGGCTCCTGCAGGTTGCCCTCTGACCACTACATGCCCCACAGAACGAGTGCCACCTTCCCTCCCACATACATACAAACATATATACGTGAAGAACTAATTTAAAAACAATGTGGGGAGGGGTTTTCTGTAAAACTATGGAATTTGTGGAGGAAATCACTAAACAAATATTTTAAATTAAAGCTGACCAGCCATCCATTCCTAGCCTGCCTGTAGACCAGGTTTTATTAATTCAGTCCTGAAAATGCCTGATAGGAAAGGCTGAAGGCAAAACTCGCGGCGGCTAGCAGCTCCAAGTCAAAGCACATCACTTTGTGCCTGGCTATGTGTGAAAGGGTTAGAAATAAATCAACTTTGAAGAGAGCATTACTGAGGAAGATGAATTATTTTAGGAAGCAAAGGAGAGAGTCTAGGACACACACAGTATAAACTTCATATAATAATCTTCAGAAGCTCAAAGGGCCAAAGAAATGCTACACTTTATTTTTAAAAAAAGAAGCGTTTCAAAACTGTAAAAAAATTTTTTTCACATTTCTAAGCTTCCTGCTAACATATCGACATGTCTCTAAATCCAATCTTGTTGAATTTCTCTATGTGACTCCTCTATGTATGTATCTGTCTATTTAGAATGATATGTCTATATCTATCTGGAATTCTTACACCAGCTCAATGATGTCAGGCTCATATATTATGGCACATGGTTTCTGATACAACCTAAATAAATAAATTACACAGAAAGACAAATATAGATGGAGCTATGTAGAGAGAAGGGGAGGAAGATCCAGAAGGAGGCGAAGATGAGGGTGAGGATGGAGATGAGGATGAGGATGGAGGTGAAGATAGAGATAGAGATGGGACCAATGGTAGAAGAAGGCACATATGAAGGGTGGAAGTAGATCATAAGGATTACATCTATTTTCCATGAAATTTTTACAAAGAACACTAGAAATACTTTCGATCTTTAAATTCCCTTTTTAAAAATATACGAAATGAAGAGGCCTCAGACTATTCCTTTTTCTTGTTGAGAGTCTCTTCTTTTATTTATGTTTTAATACTGTGCCTTAAAAACAACAAAGAGCTGTAGCAGACTTTAGAGGTGGCGGTGGAACTCATGAGTGTTAGAGGCTACTTGGTGGAAGGGTTTTTTCCCTCTGAATTTTATTATCCTCTAAGTTGTGGAGATTTACAATTCTCTCACCAATGTTTACCATGAGTAAGTGCATATCTTGCTCTGAGACTCAAAGAGGTACCGGCTGCTGGCTGTTCGAAGGTCTAGACATCATGACAGAGCTACACTTTTAGATATGTGCAGTTACCGGCTGAGTGCTGGGTGAGAGCAAAGGGTGCAGCTTAGCCTGTCCTAAGGTTTTCATCAAGCTCAGTAATGCTTCCAAAAGGTCTTCCATCTTCTGAACACTGAAGCAAGCCAAGTTGAATGTGGGACACTGACTAGGAAGTATGGTACTAGAAATACAGAAGACTGTCAAAAATTAAAACTAGGAAGCAATCTAAATTCAAGGACCAATGGCTTCTCCATGATTTGGTCACAGGGCACTGCATCCATTGTGATGCATCATCTGTGTCTTCTGCAAGTCAACTCAACACAAGGGCTTTATGTGATCACATCAGAGGCACCGTGAGTTCATCTGCCAGTCTGTCAAATCAGTCGTTAAATCAAACCCCACCATCATCCTGAAAGGCCATCACAATTTCACAGCAGTCACTAACATGTCTTTAGGAGTCTCTCTTTACATGGCTTTTTCTTAGTATAACCAAGACAAACAATAACATCACGACTCACAAAAGACTCTTTTTACGTGTACAGTATAGGTTTAGGCACAGGCTTAGGAAGATGTCGTTTTGCTATGTTTGATGGAACATAACATGGCCAACATACACAGAAATGAAAACTAATATAAGTAATCCCAGCACTTATTGCTGTCATGGTTGCTATCTGTCCTTTTTTATATTTTTAATTTAATTTTATTAATTTATTCATATTACATCTCAATGGTTATCCCCTCCCTTGTATCCTCCCATTCCTCCCTCCTTCCCATTTTCCCCTTACTCCCCTCCCCTATGACTGTGACTGAGAGGGACTTCCTCCCCCTGTATATGCTCATAGGGTATGAAGTCTCTTCTTAGTAGCCTGCTATCCTTCCTCTGAGTGCCACCAGGTTACACTATGGAATACTACTCAGCTATTAAAAACAAGAAATTCCCGAAATTTGTAGACAAATAAATTGAAATGATCATAATGAGTGAGTTAACTCAGAAACAGAAAGAGTCAAATAGTATATACTCACTTATATCTGCATATTAGCCCAAGGGGCATGTCCCACGAAAGTCTTCACTAACCAGGAAACTGGGACAGAGGGGGAGGACATCCTATTGGGACTCTAGATGAGAGAAGCATAGGAGAATGGCAAAGTTGAAAGATCCAGAAGACCCTAGAAACCTACAAGAAGAACATTATGATAGGCAGATTTGGTCCCAGGGGTCCCGCTCAAACTAAGGCGCCAGCCAAGGACAATGCAGGCTGTAAACTTTAAGCCCCTACCCAGATCTAGCCAATGGTCAGAACATTCTCCACAGTTGAGTGGAGAGTGGGGTATGACTTTCTCACATACTCTGGTGCCTCTTAGTTGCTATCCGTCTTTACCATTGTTTCTTATTTAGGTCTGGGAATCAAAACTCATATTTGCCCTTTCTAGGCAAGTGCTTCACCACAGGGCTATTCTGAAGCCTGAAGATCTCTAATTTTCAGAGCACACAAGGCTTATAAATAAACCTGGTTCTATTCCAGTGGAAACCTTCCAGGGGTTTTAAGTTGGCCTCAGCTGTCCAACATTCATTCTCACACTGAAAACACAGACAGTGTGTCCTCTAGGAAACCACGCACAGTCTAGGCACCAACCTCATGGCACATTCAGGAAACCTCATTATTATTGACAAATAATCACCCTTACTTTTCAATGTCTGCCGGCCTGTCCTGACAGATGATGAGCTCTGCACAGACAGGCATGGAGTGAGTCTCACAGAGCACCTTGCACATTTGAGAGACTGAATTTATGAGTGAATAAGTCTTGATAAATGAGGGAGAGCAAGGGCTGTGAAAAAAAGCATTTCAAACAAAAAATAAGGAGCATTCGAATGTGAGTGTTAAAATCAAAGACGTGGAGCAGAGGAGGAAGAAGAAAAGAACATCACCTGGTTCCAACGGAGATGAAGCAGGGGTATCAATGAGGCTTGAAGGCAGGTAGGTAGTGAGAGCAGGCCCAGGAAAAGCTGAGCCAGAAGCAATAATCTTAGAGCGAGGATGAATACATAAACCACCAGTGTCATCTTCAGTCTTCTGACTCTTCATGTGTGCTTCAGCTTCTGGCTTACATCCAGAGCTCAACTATAACACTTTTTCTGGAAAGTGATTATGTTGATTCAGCCTACCATGTAGTGTGTGTGTGTGTGTGTGTGTGTGTGTGTGTGTGTGTGTGTGTCTGTGTGTGTGTCTGTGTGTGTGTCTGTGTGTGTGTCTGTGTGTGTGTGCTGTTGCATGTGTACATTTGCAGAGGTCAGAAGTCGGCACTGAGTGTTTTCATGATTCACCCTCTACCATATTTTTGGAGAAAATCTCTTGCTAAAATTGGAGCTTACAGATTGCCTAAACTGCTTGAGGAGTAAGTGCTGGTGCTCCTCTGATCTCTGCCTCTGTAATTAAATTGTAAGCTTTCTGGCCTGGCTTTTTATGTGCATGCTAAGTATCTGAACTCAGGTCCTCATGCCTGTGTGGTAAACGCTTTACAGCTGAGGCTTCTCCTGGCCTCTCTAGATAATCTCCTGCTTTGGAATTCCTTGAGCTTCATGTCGGCACAGGTTCTATCGGTCTGCATGGCTCTCACCTGGGCCACTTACTCCTTCAGTAGAGACATGCTGAGCCGTTACCTATTAGTTCTGCCTCATCTGAGGCTCCAGGACTGGTTAGCCCATTGTTCTGTGAGGCGACTGAGGAAAGCAGCAATTTAACACTGAGTCAACCCTCCTATTAGCTACTCAACTTCAGCATCATACGTTCTCGGTCCTTGGTTCCCTCATCACGCTATATTCCCTATGACAGAAATATGCATTTGCTTTCCCCCCTTGAAAGTGCCTCAGTACCTAAGGACCATCCTCTTAAGCCAGAATTCTATATGTTACATTTTTTTCAAATATCTACTTTTTTACATCCACTAATCTCATGGGTAATACATCCAACCAGACACCAACGTTCTATATTCTGCCTCAATATTGTCTTTCTGTGTTTTTGTAAATTCAATATGTACTTTAGAAAATAATTTTGAAAATTATTATTACCAAGGCTAGAGAGATAGCTCAGTAAGTCAGGCACCTTATCGTACAAGTATAAAGGTCAGAGTTCAAATCCCTATACTAAAGTAAAAATGACAAATGCAGCAACATTTTCATACAAACCTGGAGCTGAGGAGAGTCTTTAGAGTTTGTTGGCTAGCTAGTAGAGGAAAAATAGTGAGCTCTAGGTACAGTGAGACACACTGATGAAAATACATACACATACACACACACAGTAGACAAACAAACAACAACAACACAAAAAACAAACAAGCAAAAACAACACAACACATACACACACAGCAAGGAAAACTAGCATTATAAAGCCATACCTAAACCATTATTTAAGCACTATCATGTGTAAATGAAATCTCATTTCAAAAATTTAAACATTAGCAGAACAAAATGGAAATAATCAAAGCCTCAAAAAGAAAACCAGGATTTGGAGGCCTATGAATTCTGTAAGTCCATAAGAAAATTAATCTAAGAGGCTTCATTCTGTTTTAAAAGTCAGATGAATCCGTAACAGAAACTCTACATGGCTTATCTAGAGCAGACAAGAAGAAAATCATGAGCATGCCCCCACCAGCACTGCTGTCCGTTTCATGTTGCACCTGGCAGGACAAGACAGAGCTCACGTGACAGCCACTAGAACTGCCTGCACAGTTCTCTGTCACTGCCTGTGATAACCTGTGCCACAGTCAGCAAGCCATGATTGTTTTTTCAGTCTTAAATGCTCTCCCACTCCTTTGTCCTTCTCTGCAATTCCCCCAACCAAGCCCTGATAGCAAAATGAGGTGATAGATCTGAACAGCTAAAAATAGTTTGTTTTGCATGTAGCATACAAGCAAGTGAATAATTTCCTTCTGTAAGCAAGCTGCCCGGGGACACAGAGAGCTTGGTGGCACTGGCAGTTTGGGGACATTGATGGAGTGCTGCTTCTAGAGAAGTAAATCAGCAGTGGCACAGCTTGGCACGCTAGCGGAGGTGGCTGCAGCCCAGAGGCAGAGAGTACCAAAGCCCTGGAGAAATACTTCCTGCGTTTAAAAATTATTCTTGAGCTTCTTGGCGGTTGACACAGGGAGTTTGATCATTTCTCTCTTGCTCTTTAAATGGTGTAAGGAAAGCCCCATCTCCCCGTGTTAGCTGTATCCACCCCGGCATTTGTAACAACCTGGAATATTTATTTATACTGAGCCAAAAGGAGCCAAAGACGTAGAATGAGCTAGGATGATGTTCAGTGATGAGCATCTTTACAGTGAAGGAGAAGGTGAGGAAGCCGTGCCGCCTCTGGGTTTGCTGACATAGTAGAGCAGTCAGGTTTGGAGTCATGGCAGACAAATCTCCCAGGCACCTCCCTTCCTGGTTTCAAAAACATTTTTAGAATCGGGCTCAGGTTACATGTGATCAGTTTCACCTGCTTTCTCATTGTTGTCAAAACTGAAGTCACTGTTTTTAATCAGATGTTGATTGCTTGTTTGTGTGGAAGGATTGGAAACCATTAACACCTCATCACACCACACACACACCACACACCTCCCACATAACACCTCCCACCACACACCATGAGCCACCCCCCAGGTGATCCTGGTCTAGGAAAGGCTATCAGCCTTCTAATCTGGGAGAATTTAACAAATAGTTAAAACAATGATGGACATATATTTGGCCTTAGTGAATGTGGATAAGTATGTCATGGCTAACTCCCTGTTTTTGGATGTCTGACTTCTGTGCATAAGGATTCTGTATTGAGAATTCTGCAAGTGGAAAGTTTCCTTATTTCATTGAAAATCAGCACGATGTTGTTTTTTTTCTCTATTGCTATACATAGTTAAATATACATGTGAATATGTATATTGTTAGATTTATATTCAGATTTACTTGTTATGGGAAGAAATATATATTGCTTGCAATTGGAAGCATTTATTTAAAAATGAGACCTTAGCAGAGGACTCTGAGGAGACAGAAGAAGAACAGAGTCATTGACTGAGTAGCAGACACCCAGGCAGCTGATGGGCCAGTCTGCCTGGCTTCGCTTTTACAACAAAGATGTGAGGAAACTGAGGCCTTTCTGAATCCTAAAATGCCATCTTTTGCTGTTCTTTTAATGGTAGGTAACTTCAGCTCACAAGCTCGGTGACTCTTAGGACTTGACACAAATATAGACTATTGCCTCTTAAAAATAGTGTGGATTAAACAATAGTCTGTGTGGGGTAGACCTGACATGAGGTTGTTGACTCCGTTGTTGAAATTTCAATAAGCAGCTGAATTCAATTGGGCTCAATTGAAAGGCACCATGACAAAAGTTTGAAGAAACCTATTTTAGAGTGTTGGCTCAAGGGAAGTTTACCAATGGCCTTAATAACTCTTTTAGAGATATTTCATTCCTTGCCAACTCTGAATTTAAATGTAAATACCAAAAAGTTTTTATTGGATTGTTTTATACTTGGTTTTGAATAATGCCTCAACTTCTAGCATTGGTTACTCATGATTTTCATGATAATAACATTTTTGTTTGAATAATTATTTGTGACTTGCCATTTTTGCCTTGGGTTTAACTCATTCTATCTTCTAGCAGAATTGATTAATAAAGGAAAGCACTAATTACACCTTTTCTCTTGAAACTACCTTTGCTTGGTTTGTGGTACTCAATACTTTGAGAGAAGAGTAAATCTTGGAATCTTTCTATTTTATGCCATAATGCAGGATAGCTGCAGCCCTGTTTGTATGTGTCATGATTACCATCCTATCTCATTCAGAAATTCCTTCAGACTAAAATTCGTTATGTGCCATTAGTCTCCTTTTAAAAAATAATTTTATCAGTAGTATATTTTTAAGAAGACGTATAAGGATATCAAGTATTTCTCTTATGATATAATAGTGTCACACAGGATGGCATATCAAGGTATTGGTGGTAAAATATACATATGCACATGCACACACACATAAACACAAACACACACAATGTCATGCATATCATAGAACCCTATAAATATCCTAGGAAATAGTAAGATTTACCATAGGTTACTCTATTATCTATAAAATGTGTAAGATAGTTGGCTCAATATATGCATTGAATTTAGAGTATCCACTATTTTTATTGTTTTTATCTCTTGACTGTGTTTTTCTCTCATATTTCAAGTCAAAACATAAATGGAACACTTGGGCCCCTTTAGTTGTGTTAAATCATACTTGCTTTTAACCTTTCCTGAAAGGTGAAATTGCTTTTTGCTCATTTGTCACTTTTCATCCGCTGTCTTTTAAACATCACTAGCAATTATCATGCTGAAAGGGAAAATATTTTCTCTCCCCCTTCTCAACCTGTCCACACTAAAGAGCTGAGTAGTTAGAAAGGAGTTTAAATCCAACATCTACCTTCTAAGATGTGAGACTACGATCACCCGATGTGAACAGGACTGTGGAAGCGAATTCCCACAAAAATACCATGTTAGGACAATGCTGGAAATGTGCATGAGAGAGAAGTAGTAAGTTTCCCAGCACCGAAGGTGTTTAAACATAGCTGACCTGCTGTCTTGGCCAGCTCAATGAAAAGTCAGAGGAAAGGGAGTGGATAGGGAGGTGTGGTGAGGAGGATCTGGGAGGAGGAGAGGGCGGTGAAACCACAACCAGGAAATACTGACTGAGAAAGGAATCTATATTCAATAAAAGGGAAAAAACATGCTTCATATCTGCCCTGCCTCTTTAACAACTGAAGTTTTACACCGTGTGTAGAGTTGTGGCTCAACTAGAGCCCCTTTAAGATCTCCTGGGAACCAGCACAGGCAGAAGTCAGGCAGGTAACAAGAGCTTTCTTTGCAGGGGTGTGGAACAAATGTGGCTCAGCATGCTGTTCTGAGTAGTCCAGAATTTCAGAATTGAAGAAGAGGCTAAGTACATGTGCACGCGTGCACGTGCACACATGCACACAGAGAGAGACAGAGACAGAGACAGAGATTATAATATTTCACTGACTCCTGATGCCCTGGTCACTTTTGAAGTCTGTGAGGACCGAGCAAGCTTAGAATGCAACTAATTGTCAAGAGAACAGAAAACTGAGGTGAAAGGCTGAGCTCAGCTAGGGGTATTGTACACAGAGGATGAATATTCTTGTATGTGCACTGGACCAGGGTTCCTCCCTCTTGAACTTTTCTGACAAGGTTGAATGCATGTCTTGCCTTGTTTCTACTCCATTTATAATCACCCTTTGACTGTCATGAAAGGTGATAACCCAGATCTTTCCCAAACCAGGACCCCCCGTGAGGCAGTTTCTTCCCCTCTGGCAAACCGAGTGGCAGAAGAGTCATCTAAGTTCTCTCTTCTCCAGTTGGGTGCAGCAAGGGGCATATATTATTAAAGAATGTGCAAGTATATAACACTAAGCAAATAGAAAACAAATGAGTGGAAGATGTCTCTCTCCTCCTTAGTGCAGATCTGATTATGTTATCCCGAAGATGTCCTAACAGGATGGCAACATCAGGATATATTAGATATATGATCTTAGACAAATCATAAATGTTGATCTCCCTATCTTCAAAATGGAGAAAAGATCTGCCTTGTTAGGCCAATGTAGGAATAGTGTGTGTGTGTGTGTGTGTGTGTGTGTGTGTGTGTGTGTGTGTATGTGTGTGTGTGTGTATCATTATATATGACACACAAAAAACTATTTCATCAGTAATCAATACCCAATAAATATTAAATTGAATACATATTATTTGTTCCAACTGACCTGAAAATAAAAACCTAGTGAAAGTAAAACAACGGAATGGTTCTTTTTAAGGCCTCGATTGTGTAAAACTGGGGAACGCAAGCCTTTAGCTACACTCATTATAGTTTTTATAAGTGTCACTTTTATATTAATGCTGAAAGATTTATTTGACATCAAGTTACTCAAATATATGTACTCTAAGCATTTAAATTAACTTCTTGTCCCATAGTCTAAATGGGGAAATATGTCATCTTTTTTTTTTTCTCAATCAGGGCTCATTGTTAATTCAAAAGTTAATGGCATTTTGAGACTATTTCCCTATATGGAAGTGTAATATCTACATCTGTCCTCCGCCTCTCCCAGGATGATTAAAGGTTGCTTCATTTATATTGGCTGTTGGATTTGACAGTGTAATTCAAGAACTATCGTAGCAATGAATGAGACTTGGAAATGCAACGTTGCATGGCTGGAGAGTTTCCTCCAGGTTGAAAGGCGGCTCTACCCATTTTCTTCGGCCAGCCCAGTGGTCATGATTTCCCCGTGGCCCTCAGTCCTCAGCTGGTGCCCAAAGTGGCTCTAACTGTCTGTGCTCACATGCAAACACTTGCTATGCTTTCCCACGCCAAAGAAGTTACTTTTTCAATTTTTATTTCCACTTTTCCAACTGGAACTCCTCATATAAATATCTTTAAGGAAGGAAGGAAAAGGGTGGGCATCATGAAACATTGTTGAGAACATCTTTGTCTTATCATCTGAAATTACCCAGGTATGTTAGCTTATCCAGGAGGCAAATTCTTGAGAGCCTTTGCTTGACATATAACCCTTTAAAATGCCACTTAAAGAATGGCATATCATTTAAATTCCATGTACACATGCATGAACAAAGTGTTCAGAAAACATTTTGATCATGGATTCCTTTTCTGTTGATGTGGTCATGACCAGAGAAACTTATAAAAGAAAGCATTTGCCTGGGATTATGGTTTCAGAGGGTTGGGGGTCATGATGGCACAGCAAAGGCACGGCTGTAGCAACTGCTGAGAGCTCACATCTTGATGTGTATGCAGAAGGCAGAGGGGTACACTACAAATAGCATGGGTCTTTTGAAACCTAAGACCCAGCCTCAGTTGCCACCTCCCAACAAAGCCACAACCCCCAATCCTTCCCAACACCACTGGTCACCAAGATTTGAATAAAGGAGCAGTGCGTGTTGGGGGCATTCTCATCCAAATCATCACAAGATTGATTTTATTTTCTTAAAACAGAACCCTACATTCTAGCTCAGAGCTGTTTGGAACTCAGTATGCAGCCTTGGCTAGCCTTCAAACTTGCTGCAGTCCTGCGTCGTTCTCCTCCCAGATGCTGGTATTGTGCCATGCCGTGCAGCTAACGATAACTTCTTGCTTTTGATGAGTATTGGGTTGTCTCTCCTTCACTGGAGCCAACGCTTGCCATTTTGAGTAGGGTGGCGAGCCAGCAAGTGGACTGCAGTTACAGATGTGTGCCAGCATGCTTGGCTTTTGTGTGGGTTCCAGAACCTGAACTGTTTTTCTCATGCTTGCATAGGAAGCACCTTAACACACTGAAAACTATGCCCAGCTTCAAATTAGTTGTTTTATGTACAGTTATTTGAATATTCTAAAACTCTTAAGTTGAATTAATTGTTTAAGCAAAAATTATCTTTATAGTCTAAAGTAAAGTGTATTTCCTTTACAGGAATATCCTGAGCTTCATTAAGCCTGCATTTTCTGCCAGTAATCAAGATTTACAAAGCACTGTATGATTATAATTCTAATCGAGGAAGAATGTCATAATTAAAGACTGAAACTCATGACAAACCATAATCCTCATCCTTTCTTGTTCCTAAACTGTCAAGGTAACACATTTCTGTGGTTCTATATAGATAAATAGGACGTATATAATTGCCAGCAGAGAAATATACTGCTACATACATTATATCAGCAACAAAGACATCATGTGAAAAAGTCATATATTGAAAGTAAAATGTGGCTGGAAATGTGGCTCAGTTAGGGGAGTACCAATCCATCATTTAAAAGAACCTAGGTTTGATTCTTAGCACTTTAAGAATTAGATGTAGTGCTGCATATCTTTAATTCCATCACTGGAGAGGTAGAGGTAGAAATGGTCTGAAGTTTAAGGTCAGCCTCTGGTACATAGTAAGACTGAGGCCAGCCTGAGATAGATGAAATCCTGTATAAGTCAGTAACCAAACAAACAAATGGCTTATGCAGTAGTGCCCCAGTCTTTACAGTGCACCTGCCTCTCTGGAAGACAGCACAATTCTCCAATGGATCTCAAACCTTCCAATAGTCCGTAAGTGTAAATAATTATAACATTGTTTTCATATAAAAATACTTTCTTAAGTGTCAAAGCTAAACAAAATGGCCAAAATTGGATTTTTTGAAAAAATATTATACATGTGTGTATATAAATTCATACTAAACATGTTCAAATATTACAAATCCTCAAAGTTTCCTGACAGGCATCATGGATGGCATTAAGCATGGTATTGCCTGGATGTCTCTTTTAATGCCGCATATGGGAAACATCCCCACAACAGGCAGGCATGGTTTCCTTCATGATTGTTAATTAGCTCGATCTGTTGTCCTTTTTGGTTTCTCCTCTTAGGCTTGCAGTCCCTATACCATCTGCCTCCAATTTCTCTAATTTTTTTCCTGATGTGTTGTTTCTCACATTTGTAAGCTGCAAAGCCATTAGAAATCACACGTAAGAAAGGGGTGACTGTGTTCCCTATACAGAGCTCAAGATCAGGCAGAAGAGATTTGTGTTGGTGTCCATGCATGGATCTTGCCATGGCAGTTTTTACACTACACAGTAACCTGGATTTCTGTTTTATCAGACTTTGGGTTTCTGCACAAGGCTCTACATAGTTCTGTCCCCTAGATAAGGAGCCCGTCAATAAACAGGCACTGTTTGATAGAAATAGCACTGATTGTCCACATATGAAAACATACAGGGTCAGAGAGAAGCTACGGTTTGCTTGCAGAGAAAGTTTAGAGGAAGATAAAAGGGACCAGAATCACTCAACAGAGGAAAATGAAGAGTGACTGAATGATTATTTTTGTTTATTTTTATCATCTCGTCATTTAAAGAGCATGCATGTGGTGTGTGTGTGTGTGTGTGTGTGTGTGTGTGTGTGTGTGTGTCAACAATTGTGTTGGGGCACATGCATGTGTGCAGGTATGTGGAGGCCTGATACTAAGAGTCTTATTTGATTGTTCTTCCACATTATTCTGCTGAGGGAGGATTTCCCCCAGGCACACCCAGTGCTCACTGGTGTCTGCTCTTGCTAACCACCTTGCTCCATGGATCACCTGTCTGTCTTCCAGAGCAGGAATTACATAGGGCCCACAACATCCACTCAGCATCAGACTGTATTCTGGGATCCAGGTGCCATTTTTTTCTTGCTTGTTCATCAGATTATTTCCTATTGACCCCCTTTCCCGGTTTCCATGGCTGTTGAATTTATAGGAAAGCATGCAGCTGATTCTCTATAGTAAAAGAAATGTATGGGGATAAAGTCGGGATGCTTCAAATGTAACATAAGGATGCCTATCCTAGGAATGCTCACTATCAGGGATAGGTACATAAGGATGCTCATCATAAGAATGCTCACTATCACGGATAGGGGAGCATTGCAAGCCATGTGTGGAGAATATCCAGCTGCCAAACAAGGTAGAAAAACCTCTGAGTGGAACTTGGTCCTATCTAAGGGGAAATGTGAAGACAAACTCTTTTGGTAAGCACAGGGGTATGGTCCTAGCATGCAGTTAACTCAGATGGAAATCCCTCAGATGTTTCACAACTTATATTCAATACATACCCATGAATGCTACTTTAGATCGTTTTCTGATGGACTACCATAGCAAATTTAATATTTCATCTACAGCGTTTTGTACATAAACTCCAAAATTCTATTGAATCAATTGCTAGATAAACATTTCACCTGGTGGCAGGTTTCAAGGAATGAGTGGATGTAACCGTTCTCAAGTAACCTCTTAATAGTAGCTGTAAATTTAAACCTTGGCATGGAAAGCTGACAGTAGCAAAAGGCATTATAATATGGAAGGTAAATTTAGAACCATAAAAGACTCATAAACTAGCATACATTATGATCTCTCTCTCTTCTCTCTCTCTCTCTCTCTCTCTCTCTCTCTCTCTCTCTCTCTCTCTCTCTCTCTCTCTCTCTCTCTCTCTCGTGTGTGTGTGTGTGTGTGTGTGTGTGTGTGTGTGCATGTACATACATGCATAGGTACATGTGTGGGGTCCACATGGTGACATCAGGGCCCTTCTTCAATTGTTCCTAACCTTAATTTTTGAGACAGCTTCTCTAGCTGAAGCTGGGTCTCACCTGTTCTCACCTGTTCGGCTAGACCTGTGCCAATGGTCTTGCCATGACTGGCTCGTCTCTCCATGGGTAGCAGGCCTTCAATTCATGTCATCGTGTTCACACGGCAACAATTTACTCCTGAGACATCTCTCCCCATACCTGTTAATAATAGGCCATTTTTTAAATTTCACAAATATGCTGAACATATATTGGTTCCTAGGGGAATGCTTTCCAGGGTTCACAGGAAAACTAGCTCCCAGAATGCAGATTGCTCTAACTGCACTCATTTCCAGCAATGACTGGTCTAGAATGAGAATAAAATAGAACAAATAAAGAGTATTTGTTTTGGAATGTAACCACTGATTTCATGAAATGCTTATTAGAGATAGTTAAAGCTGAATTATTAATGAATATTTGCATATGTACATGCTTTCAGCTAGTCACTACTGGTTTTTGGTTTTGAACTGAATTAAATGGAAGTATTTTGATTACATATAATCTAATGCCTATAAAGTATATAAGCTGGAAAGATTATATGAATGTTTTCTTGCTCATAGAGTTCTTTAAGAAATGTGAAATACTATACTGGGTATAAGTTAAGTATGTAAATGTTGCTGTGTGTATGATGATGTTTGCTAAGTCATTTGTGGACACTTACACCTGGAATAACTATAACTTCCAAACCTGAGGAAAAAGCAAGTGCTCAATGGTAAGAAAGGCTAGCTAGAAGTAAGTTTTAAGTATGTGCACTATCTGAACCCAGATGGAAACTGAGGCAGCAGGAAGCAAGGACAAGGGGATCTACTTTTTAAAGGAATGGTGAAACTGAAATCACATTTGTTCCCTGTCAACATGAACATGCAGAGAATTCAGGGAAGTGCCTCTGTCAATGTGTGACTTAGCAAACTGTCTCTATGCGCTGGGACTATATATGAACATGCGTGTGCACACTACATATGTGCCTGTGGATATATAAGTATATCTGAGCAGCTGTGTATGTAAGATCTGTACTGTTTTTATTCGTGGGACATTCAATGCTGTTACGAATTTATCACAATTTACACTGTTTTATGGGCCTAGGAATAGTTTAGATACTAGCTAAAGACAATCATGCTTCTAAGATACATAACTTTGAAATGCATTAGTCTTTTATTAAGACATCCTTCTGCCCTACTACTGCCGTTTTCTAACGGAGCACATACAATAAACGGAGCACCTCCCTAAGATCCTGTTCATTGGCACCTCTTTGTTTCACGAGTAACACTTGCTATTTAGAATTTCTGTGGTACTGTACTTTTCCTAAGTACTCGCGGCATCTGATTACTTTCTAACAGTTTGTTTTACAAGCTAGCATTCAGAATTATATATTCTTCTTTGTAATAATAGAACACATTTTACTACTACATCCCTATGTACTGCTACATAAGAAATATTCTGTTCAAAAGATATCAAATACCCGTCTTCTCTGTCTCTATGGACCTATTCAGCCTCCCCACTGTTAATCTGTGTTCCTTCACTGTATTTGTACCTGATGACATAAGAATTACCACTCACTTTTTGGAGCTAGAAGTCTTTCCTAAGCATCAATAATGATAAAGATGGGGCCATAGGTGTTCCTTAGTGCTGAAGCACTTGACTAATATGCATGAGTCATTGGATTTGAAACATCACCATCACGAGGGAGGGAAATGTCATTGTTCATCACAAATTAGTGTTAACCATACTCTGTTAGTCTCTCTAACAAGGTGTGCTTCAAAGGTTATATGACATTAGCTTAAGACCAACTAGCTCGGAATCCAACCCAGCACAGTCATTTGAGTTTGTCTTAAAATATAAAGAAAAGTATCTTAATGTTAGGCCCCTTTTAAGCAAAGCATGAGTAATAAATATAATCCCAGCTGTGTCCCCAGACATTTCAGTGGCTGCTAATAGTAGGTAAGTTTCATTGAAATACAGAAGAAAGAAAGCAATAAGAAAGGGTGGAAGTCTGAGCATTTCCTTAAATGCAGTTAAAATCATATGGGAAGACTCTCAGTTAATTAAGTAATTGACAGATAATTAATTTCCTCTAGTTCTGTGGAAGCTGGAAATTCATAGATAGGGAACAGTGTACCTACATTCTCCTAACGTGCTAACTAACAGTGAAAAGGTGAAAATGCTGACATGCACAAACTTCTGCAACTATACCCACAATTCTGAAATCTCATGTGGGCGTATGTATAGAAAACTGTACCTATAATTTTAGTTCTAAATGAGTGAGTTTATTAATCATGGAGCAAGCAAAAGCAAAGGAACAAGCATCGAGGATCAGGCGGAAGCGGTGTGTAGATACCAAAGCGTGAACACGTCGGGCACACACACCGTCCTGCAGAGATGAGTGGGGAAGCCCTACTGACATGGTCCTGATGGAGTTCTCGACCAAGAGTCCCTGCTGCAGCAGAGAGCACTGTCTATGAATGGGCACATGCCTTCTCGGTCCTACTGCAGTCGCTTTTATACCATGGGATTAAACAATAGTAACCTTTGCTGGAAATTGCTGCTCTCGGGGGCCATAGCTCCTTACTTTTCTTCTTCTGCCCTGTCACAGAGTCAGAGGGCAGCCTGACTCAGAATAGAGAGTCTTGGTGACCACTTGAAATAAAATAAACATACTTTAGTCTGAGACAAGGGAGCCCTTCTCACCCCGAGTGCACTTTCAAGCAGCACAAATGGCACATGAGAATTTATATAATGTATATTACAATACATAACGCCAATGCATCACCTAGGGGAAACACGCACTGACGTGTGACTTACAGCTTCAACATTTCTATCTTAAAAACCAAGCATATTAACTGTGCACTGCAGCAGGTTTGTCTTGCTGGTCTCTGTGGAAGTCACAGAATAATTACAAACAATAACTGAACCAAGGCCTCTGAATTGACAACATCACCTTGTCCATTGGACATCCTAAAGTTTCTAGCAAGTTCAGGAACATGACGGTGTTCACCATTGTCTTCCCATGCAAGTCACTACAAAAAAAAACCCTACCTGCTGCTTCATAATAGACTGATTTTGGGTGTCAAGCCTATAAGGCTTGGAACAGAGGAATTGCATGCTGGGGTAGGACCCTCTGAGGAAGTTCTAGAAAGGAAAACAGGGATGAAGTGTATCTGTGTAAGCATTTGCAGATACCTGGAGCATTAAGGAAAATGCTGTAGTGACCTCACTAATGATGATGTGTGGAAGGTGGAGGCAGCTGTGGGTTTGGGTCAAATGAGAGAAGACAAAGTTGGAGAATGTGGATGCTCAGACAGCACGAACACCACAGTAGATAGACAACTGTCGTTTCTAGAGGAGTCACATTCTAAGAACAACCCTGCAATTGCTTTAGGAAGAGCATTTTAAAAACTACAAAGTGACAGACAGGAAATTTCATGTTCCAGGCCCAGGCCACTCACCGGGGTGTCTTTGGCGTGGGCTTCTGCAGATCTTAGCTGTCTCAGTAAAATGAAAGGGGGAGAATGAATCAA
The DNA here is from genome assembly GCF_964271855.1 of Acomys minous. Lineage (NCBI taxonomy): Eukaryota > Metazoa > Chordata > Mammalia > Rodentia > Muridae > Acomys > Acomys minous. Next base: position 3,738,790 of record NC_140494.1, on the reverse strand, counting down.
GTATCTGCAAACCTGCAGATTAAAAGAAAATCTAAACTTCCTGAACAAGAAATGAAAGTGAGCGTTATTCTTGGATTCCTGGCTCATTCAGGAACACATGGGGGAAAAATAGCTTTAGTCAGTTCCTACTGTGTGTTCTCTTGAAGGCAACATCCCTATTTCAATAATAGCACCTTCTTTTAGTTCATTGTGAAACCTCAAGAGGAGAATTGTCTTTGTTCTATCTAGCATTTTGTGCTTGTCAGATCTCAAGTCTTTCCTAAAACAAAATTAATTCACATACACGCTCAGTCCTCACGCGAAAGAAAGTAACATGGGCTGATCTGGAATTAAAACGTCAATGTACAGATATTCTAATGAGGTATCTATACCTCATTATACCGAACTTACATCAAACCTGGGTGACAATAACTTGTGTCTGACTTGGCGGTGGCCCCGGGCTTACGGAACAGCAGAGAATGAACGGCTTGTCTTAAGTTCATCTTTAGAGCTTCAGAGGCGGTTCAGTGGTTAAGAGCACTTGCCATTCTAACAGAGCACATGGATTTGGTTCCCACCACCCAACCACCTCACAACCATCAATAATTGCGTTTACATGCCATAAGAATGCCTCTTTCGGCCCCATCAGGCACCAGATGTATGTATGATATATATCACATCCATCCATCCATCCATACATCTAACAAACAATGGTACACATAAAATACAAATGAATAAAAAATTCAATTAATTATTATTATTTTAGCCTACAGAATAAAGATTCACCAGTGAAACTTTACATTCCTTTCAGTTCACAAAAAGATGCCTGTGGTGGGGCTAGGGAGATGGCTCAGTGGTAAGAGTACTTGTTGCTCTTTCAAAGGACCCGAGTTTAGCTGCCACCACCCACCCTGGTTGGCTCCCAAGCACCTGAAGCTCCAGCAGGTCTGACTCCTGCCTCTGACCTCCATAGGGACCCACACTCATGTTCACACAAGTCAAGAGGTAATATTTTTAAGTTGCTAGCAGTCCTTGACTAAAAATATAAACTATCTGAGTGTTTGAATTGAGTACCTCTAACCAGACTGTCTTGTATACCCAAAACTCACTGCATTCCGTTTATGTGCAAAATGAAACAGAAATCCAGGGTGGTCAAGTCTTACAAGTGGCTTGCAGAAAGATGTCCAAGTACACATTTCTGTTACCAACAAACAGCCAGGGAAGAAAAATCAGTAATTATATTATTTTTATTGTTTTTTTTTAAGTCTGTTTGTCTTCCTCATCCCGAATAGTGGCATATTAACTTCCTCCCCGTGCCATCGCAGTGGTGGAATTCTAAAATGTTTTGAAAACATTCCTTAGAGACACACAACAATAATTAACAGCCTGGCAAGTGCTGAACAGCAAGTAGCTGATACTAACGCAGCCTACTGTCGTCAGAATGCAATTAATCATGGTAACTACCCATCGAGAGGAGGTTTTACGCTCAGTTATCACAGGGCACTGATGAGGCTGCTCTTGGTCTTTTCTGATATATGTATTAAGTGTGTTTTAAGCATTCCAAGAAAAAAGCAAGAGAACACAGAGAGCTGGATTTATCCATATGGTTTATTTTTCTCTCGTCCCGTTATGTATTTAATTTACCAATCTTCTCCCAGGATGGCTGTACCTCGGTTCCTCACATCTGCCTGTACTCCTAATCGTCCCTCAGATAAAAGGAAGTGGGGACCCAGACTGTTTACAGAATGACTAAAAGGCTGAAGGGAAGGGCCTGGCTGATTTACACAGGGATCGATCTGTCCATGGTGCTGATAAGGGATGCAGGGAGAGTGATACCGAGGTGCTGGATGTGCTCTTAGCTCCTGGCCACTTCCCACTGGATTTACCTCCTCCACACTCTGTGAGACTCAAACGAGTTCCTAACTGGAAAAAGGATAGGTATTGAACGCTCTACAAAGCATCACTCAAACTAAATGTACTTACTGTATGAATGAATCAGAGCTCCAACCTGTAACCAGAAAACGTTTGCTGATAGAAACAGCTAGTGCCTTGGGACGTAGCCAAGACTTATTCTCTGTTCTCCTTTCAAGTGACTGTTATTTATGTATACAAAATCATGAAAGTAAACTAGCATCAAATTAACTGTAGTCAGAACGTGTCAGTTACAGGCTCATGTTTCTTCCCCATGTAATGAACAAACTATAGCATTGTTAACTCACTGCCGTTCTATCTATAGGGTGGTAAGGAACAAAGTCAAGCAGTTTGAAAGTTGGAGGCAAAATTAGTGTCTCCAACTTTTTTATGCACCGTGACAAATGCCAAACAGAAGTAACTACCAAGAGCAGGAGAAATAGCTCGGTCTTCCACTTGGGCCATGCAAGCGGTAGGACCTGAGCTTAACTGACAGATCTTGCTGCATTTCCAAAGCCAGATATGGTGGTGCTCACTTGCAGTCTTAGACCATGTAGATTTCAACCATTGGACAACTCATTGGACAACCATGCTCAGCTACTTGACCAGTTCTTGGCAATTAAAAGACTTTGTCCCAAAAAAAAAAAAATGATAGGTAATGTAAAGTAAATAACTCTCAAAACTGTCCTCTGGCCCCCATGAGCCCATAAATATGCCCACACATGCATGTGCATGCATGCACACAGAGATAGACAAACAGACGGAAAGAGACACAGAAATAAAGCCAAGGAGTAGGAGAAGTAAAAGTTTAACAGAATAAAAATGGTTTAGCAGTAGAGAAAGAAACATAATACCTGGGAAACCCATAGCTCTGGTCTTGTATGCGTGCATATTAAAACCCCTGCATGAAGTCTTATGTGAAGTCTTTATAGCTGATCCTTTTATACGATGCTTATGGGGACTGTACAAGAACTGAGATTTCAGTCTAAAATCAAACCTGTTTGCCAGACACTGCACTGTTCTCTTTAACCTCCAGAAGGTATCAAGTTGTAAGGGAGAAATGCAGGAGAGAAGAGCAATCAGATTAATAATGGGGAAAATCTTGATTGTACAAACTGGCTCTACCCTCAAAAGTAAACCGCATACCTCATGACTGCCAAAGTCCTTCTCACACCCCAAATACCATGACTAAACATCTCTCAGGATTCTAACCCCTCTATGATGTTGGTTAAACAATGGCCTCTAAGGCAATTGATCAAAGGCTACACAGACCCCTGCTTGTCCACATACAAATTGATTGAGTGATAAGTCTCTCAGAGCTTTAAAAATAAGTGGTTTACACAAAGACCTGTGTAGGGCACACAGTGATAACCAAGTCGCACATGAATGAGAACAGATAGCCTAGCCACAGCGCTGTGAACGTATTTCATAGAAGCATAGGTGAGGTGAGTCTCAGAAGTATAAAAGGACCCCAGAAGAAAGGCAACGAGCAGAAATCACTTCCCTCTATCTTAACATTGTGATCTCCAGTTTCATAATTCCCTGGCAAATGGCATAATTTCATTTATCATCACAGACTAACATACCACATTGCCTTTATTATTTCATATGTTGATTTACATCTAGGATGCTTCTTTATATGAATGTCTAATTTTTTTTCAAGACAGGGTTTCTCCATGTAGCCTTGGCTGTCCTGGACTCACTTTGTAGATTAGACTGGCCTCGAACTCACAGATTCCCCGCCCCCACCTCTGCCTTCCTAAGGGCTGGGATTAAAGTCATGTACCACTACTCTTGTCATGAATGTCTTAAGAGATCATAAAAATAACAGATTAGGATGTTAAGGTGATCTGGCTGTGGCATCTCTCACCCCATTGACTACCAGAGTTGTCTCAACTGATCTGGCTGGCTAGACACGTGTCCTAGTCTTCCCTCACTGCTTCATGTGCATCCCTCCCAAAGCTGCGTGCTCATCAAAGAGGAGGCCCTTCCCTGAATAGAGGAGGACTGGTCTTTGGTCAGGGATATAAGAGTAGTTGTGCTTCCCTGCTAGAACCTCCAAATAAGCTCTCAAGAATAACAAATTAGTGACTATCTATAGTCATTGATGGTTACCTCATTCCTTCCATCCTGTACTCCATCTCCAGCTCAGATAGATGTTTTAGACTACTCATTGTTGTTTGGGCCTAAGGACAGACTCAAAGCAGCCAAGAGATGATGACTGTAAGTTTAACATGAAGCTGGTTGTCTTGGTGGAGATAGCCTGAAAACTTCTGTAATTAAATTAACTTCAACCACTATATAAATAACTCACAATGAAAGAAATGGTTCAGGCAGTACTAGCATAAAATACCCTGAAGGATAAGTACAAACAATATCTAGTGTGTTGTAGTAAATGACAGACGGCAGGCCAGATATGAAGTTTACATTGTAAGTCACGTAAAGACTGATGTCCAGGTAAGAGAGGGGAAATGCAGGCTCAGAGAGAGATAAGAAAGTGAGATCTTAATGGCTATTAGCAATTAGAAAGAGGAAAGAATTAAAATCTAGATCAATTCAAAAACAGAGAGAAAAAATAGTGAAGGAATAAATCAGAATGTGACGGTTGATGGAAGGTAAGCCATAGAAGGCCTTAAGAGAGTTAAGAGATCTGATATAAGCTTTATGGAATCATTCTTTTTAGGTTATCATTCTAGATGATGCATAGTTACCAAGAGGCAATTTTCAGTTCCTTGCTGTGTCATTGTGGTAGTTTGAATAGGTATGGCCCCAAAGGCTCATGGATTTGAATGCTTGGCCATAGGGAATGGCATTGTTAGGTTTAACCTTATGGGGATAGGTGTGACATTGTTGGAGGAAGTATGTCACTATGGAGGCAGGCTTTGAGGGGTCCCATTCCCAAGGTGCACCCAGTGTGGCACACAGTCCTCTTCTGCTGCCTGTAGATCAAGATGTAGAACTCTCAGCTCCTTCCCCAGCACTGTAAGTACTTGGACATTGTCATGATCCTTACTGTGATGATAACGGACTAAACCTCTGAAACTTTAAGCCAATACCAATGAAATGTTTTCCTTTATAAGCGTTGCATTGGTCATGGTATCTCCTTACGGCAATGAAACCCTAAGGCAGTCACCAATTTAGGCTCATCACACAACACTGTGATTACATTGCAAATCTCTCCATGGCTTCCCTATTATACTTTTGAGATAAGGCTCACTCTGTTGTCAGAACATCCCAACACTATGGAGTCCAGGCTGAAATTGAACTCACAGGAGTCCTGCTGCCAAGTTCTGGGGTTATTGGGAAAGCCACCATGCCCAGTGGTTTCTCAGCTTTTAAAGAAGCAAGTGAAGCTTTTGTGGACCATCACAATATAAGCTCACATTCTAAACCTGCACCAGCAAGCCTGGGGCACAGCCCTACCAAAAAGAAAGAAAGAAAGCACAAAACAAAGTGCTAAGGTCAAGTTCAAAGCCACCATGAACTGGTTCATTATGCCCCAGCTTTTGGGTGCCTCACCTACATGTGATGGGGGCCACTGTTCTATATTATTAACATTTTATATCCTAATGTTTTTCAATGAAGATGAAAGATGCAATTGTGGCTTCAGACTCAACCCACCGCTTGGGACTTAATGGCTGTGTTTAGAAAGCAGACCTTGCACTGCCTTGTGCTAAAAATATTTGTTTTGATGTTATAGAAAAAATAAGCTAGAAAAAAATGTCTATTGAGATTTAGATTCTGGGACTCATCAATAGTTCTGAATAATTTATGGAAATATTTTGCCAACACTAAACAAATAGATAATTTCATGTTTTTCCAAAGACTTAAAAAAAATCATTAACTAGAACAACAGTTGAAGAAAGATGAGTGCTTAACCAAGGATGTGGCTCAGCTATAGACAGCATTCAGTAGACCCTGGACTCAACCCACAGCACTTCTACAAAATAAGTAAACATATAAATAAATGTTTTTTATTTTATTTTCATCAAAACATACAAATATCTTAGACAACTCTGTAAGTAAATATAGTAAACATTATTCATGGTTTAGTGGTTAAGGGTGTTTGTGTGAGGATATGTGGATGTGTTTGCTTCTTCGTGTGTTGGATGGGCACAGAGACTAGAAGACAGTGTGGGATGTCACTCATCGGATTCCTTTCATCTTGTGTCTTGAGATGAGTCTTTTACTGGGACATGAGGCCTACCAGGTAGGCTGGCTGGAGGATCCAGTGAGCCCCAGGACTCCAACTGTATCCCCAGTGCTGGAATTATGAGTGCATCCATCATGCCAGGCTTCCATGTGGGTATTGGGGGTCAAACCCCCAGGTATTCATGTTCTGGCCAATGTTCCACCACCTCTCTAGCCTTTTGTTTTGTTTTGTTTTCGTATCATCTGGGAAACTCAAATAATTACAAAGCCCATCTTCTCTTCAAAGTTTCCTTCTTTTCTGAGTATTCAATTTTTTTTTTACCTTCAAGGACTCTGAAGATGAAATTAGCAGTCATTCTGCTCCTGAATATTGGTAATGAATAATTATGCTGTCATGCAGTACATAACTATTAATTACATGACTGCCTTTTTATTTCAAGGAGTTATTTAATAATTTTTAATAAAGAGTTACATATGTCAGTCTCTTAAAAACATATCAATCAATGTTATTTTCAGAGGTGGAGAACTGTCATCTCATGAAGACTCACTCACTGTGTGATTATAGATTTCATGGTTAGGAGGATGCCACCATCCAAGGAACAGTCTCAGCATCTAGGAACACAGACAGCAGTTTCCAGGACACCTGGCACCTGCATTTGGGGCACTGGGACACAAGGACAGGATCAGTTCCATGATGACAATGTACAAACCACCGGTTGAATAGTGTCACTATGTGCATTTCCTTGCATGCCGTTGTTTGGCAATGTACTTCCACGCCACTTTGTTAGACTCCTCGATGCCGAATTGCTTTGCCCTGTGGCGGGTATGTGCTTAACTCCCTTAAAAAGCTATTGTTTCTTCAAAATAGAATCACTGTCTTATATTCCCAATAGCAAACAGCATTTTATGAATCACGTTTCTTCATATCCTACCCAATGCTGGACATCCTTTGTCCTTCTGATTTATAGAGTCTAGTGGGTGTGTAGAAATGGCTCATTGTGATTCTGTCTGAGTTTCCCTAATGACCAGCAGTGCCAAGCATCTTCTCATGTTGGTCTTTTTATTGTGATACATCATCTTTCCAATTTTATTTGCATTTGGCATCCATATGTGTGAAAGTGTACATATGTGGCTGCCTGCAGAAGCCGGAAGAAGGTTTCAGATTCCTGGAATTGGAGTTACAGACAACTAATGGCTGCTATGTAGGTGATGAGAAAGCAAACCCAGACACTAAGGAAGAGCAGCAATCACTGTTAAGTGTTGAGCATTCTCTCCGGCATGGCTACTGAGGTTTAAAATTAGTAAATGTGGACAATGTCTTTGTGTATATTCTGATCTCGTTTGTCACCGTAGCTTTTCTTACTGTGTCCAGTACAAAGGCCGTGGTTTGCTTTTCTTCATGGTATCCCTCATCTTTTATTTTTACTCTTGAATATGTAATCATTTTCTCATTTTCACTTCTTTCTGTGTTCAGGTTGTCAGTAATACGTAAAATGTTTGGCATAGTTGTATTCTGATGTCTTACAAATCTTAGTAATATTGCTCATTAGCTCTAGTCATCTTTGTGCGCCTTATCAGATTTTCTGTGTAGATAATTGTGTCAATTGCAAATGAGCACTGTTAAATGCCTTTCCGTTCCTGGAGTGCCTGTCTATGTCAGCTACATTGAATAGGTTCATGCTATTGTTTAAATACTTAATTTTCCACCTAATTGTTTATCGATAAGTAAAATAGAAAATGCAGCTTTGCTAGGACTCCTGGTTCTATGGCATGAAGGTTTTTTGTTTTTTGTTTGTTTGTTTGTTTGTTGTTTTGGTCATTGTTTTTAATTTCAATTTATCTCCCTGCTTCTATGACACATTAGGCTTATAGGTGGGATGTACCTAAGTACTCCTTATTTATCCCTTCTGATCATCTCCGCCTATTTATTTGTGTGTTTAGATAACTAATGTTTAATGAAATTATTAATGTATCTGGATCGACCATTTTACTACTTCTTTCCCTGTGTCTTCTGCCTTTTGTTTCTCTCCATCTCTCCTCCAGTGATTTGATGTGCCACTTTAATTCCACCATTGATTTTTTTTCCCGCTACTCTAAACTCTAAACCAAGTGAGCCACTGAGCACTACCACAAAGCTGCAAGTTCTCATGGGCTGCTCTTACCTGGTAAAGCACTTGCTGTATGCTGGAGGTCATGGGGCAGTTTCAGCTCTATATTTTCTTTCCAGGGAAAGATATAATGGTTTCTCCAACTGTTTATTGCTGGAAGTCCTGCCTAAAATTTGTTTTTAGGGCTTTATTTTTTCTTGTCTTTGAGCACACCACAGTGATCTCTCTGTGAAAAATAAACCCTTTATTCTTTTCACTTACTTCTTCTGGAAACCATATACCAGCACATCACAGATTTTCTTTTTAATTTTTCTATACTCTTGATTAGAATTGCATCACTGCTTCCCCTCTTTCTTCCATCAGGCTCTCCCAGGTACCCTCCCTCCACCTGTCCGGTGTCCTCCACTCTCAAATTGATAGCCTTTATTTTACTATTTTGTTCCATATGTTCATATGTATGAATAAATATATAAATAGGACCTGATGGCTTCATTTTTGTTGTTTGTATGTATATGGTTTCAGTGATAATTATGATATATTAGATAAAGAACTAGGGGCTCAGACCTGGGGGATGTTAATTCTCCTTCTCTTGGTAGTCAGGGCTGTCTGTGTTCTCTGCCCCATGAAGTGTTCCCCTCTACATCCGCCTGCCTATCAATATTTACATTGTCCTGGTCTTGCTTATGCAGCCATTTCTAGAAGAGACTGTTTCACAGAAGACTTCCTAGCATTCTGGTTCTTATCATTTTTCTAGCCCCTCTTCTTTTCAATTCCAGGTAGTATCACCTAAAGTATAATTTTAAAACTGCATGGAAATCATAATTGTGTTTTTGAAATGACCTACTAGAAATAAAAAAATCTTTTGAGTAATATTATTGGTCAAATAATATAGCATTTCCTATACTTATAGGATAGTTTTAAAAGCTGATAAATTAAATATTTTTGCAGTAGTCGCTATAAACACTGATAGGTTTTCATTGTTTAAACATAGTTTTTAGAATGTGGTTACTTTTTAAACAAATGCTAGAAATGTAAAATCTTAAATGGAGAAATATTCATATATTAAATCCATTCTTCTAACCCAAAAACCAGTTACATGATTCATGAATTTCTATATTATTTGAGCAAAGACTGAAACTTGGGTATTACAATTTAATCACAGTGAAATTTGAAAAGAAAATATCTTCAACATTTGGATGATATTGGGAGAAGCAAATATGATAACAAAGTACTTTAAAATGTTTAACCTACAAAAAGAAAGTGAGTTTTTATCTCACAGAGGCCTATAGCTGTGAGAGAAGAGACATTGAAAGGAAGTCTCCATCTTGGGTGAGTAGACAGAACTGCTTCCAGAGACTGGCAGATAAAGGAGTTTGGAACATATTTCACCAGCAAAAAAAATTTTTTTTGTCAAGATTTGAACTCAGATACTCTTCCATTTAGACAGCCTATCAAAACACAAGCCACCATTAGTGTCTCTCCTAGCGAGGAAAACACAGCTGCTACCTTCCTTGCTTCTGTCAGAGGTCATTCATTATACCTAAATGTATATAATTTCAGCTTACTCCCACTGCCAGTTCCAGAAAATACTTCTGTGCTTTGCAAGCCCCTCTTCTAGCTTTTGAGATAGTCTGAATCTTCATTCACACAGAACCTAATCCAGTGTTTTGTCTCTGCGTGAAGGTCACTCACAGGTTTCCATTGACAAATGCAGTAGACATCAGAGTGCCAGTGAACTCTTCATGACCATGACACAGCTCTTTGTGGGAAAACACCTCACTCTACATGCAAAACACATTTCTCTCAGAGTTGTGGTGTACAGAACACACACAGGATACAATGCAAAGATAACGTGGCTTTTTGTACTGTTACATCACACCTCTGGAAAAATGCCACTTGTTTCTGTTCTACCTTAGAATTTTGTTTCTTGGGTTTTTCAGGTTAGTTGACAAAGGAGACATTAAGTCCAAGGTTATCCTTCTTTCTAGAAAAAAATAATCTCCATGTTGGACATTGTGTTTCCATATGTCCTCTATAATCTGTCAGTATTGACCTCGATGAATTGTCTTGGGAAAGGAAAGCATAGGGTGGAGTGGGGTGGGGTAACACAAGAAAGAAACAGGAGAGTAAAGTGAGAGAAAGAGGTACAATGTATCTTATGATCCTTCTAGAACTTTCTATCATGTTTTCACTGTTGTAATACTCATTATTTTCTTCTTTTAATTGGTAACATGAAGGGCTGAGGCTTATTATTTTCTTTTTCATTATTTAAACTAACTTATGTATTCATTTTACATATCCATCCATGTTCGACTCTCATAATTTTTCTTTTGTTTGATTTTCTTTTGTATTTATTTGGTTGGTTTTTGAGACAGAGTCCCACTGTCTAGCCTTGAGTACCCTAAAACACACTATGTAGCCCAAGATTGCCACAAACTCACTAGAATTTACTCATGTCTTTACTTCCAGAGTTCTGGGATTAGAGTCATTCACTGCTGTGGCCAGTATTTCTAAATATAGGGTAGTAGGGTCAGGGGACATGAACGTTTAAAAAAAAAAGCAAGGCTCAGAAAGAAGTACTGCTTCTGTAATTTTAACTAATCTATTATTGTGGCAAGTAGTGCATTCAGAACTCAAAGGAGCAGAACACAAAGGAAGAAAGCGCATGTGCCCTGGGGAACTGCCCATGGTCCTGAACCTAAACACTACCAGTTTAGGTGTGTTTTCACACATTTACCACATATCAAGAAAACATATTTTCCTTCACCTTAAGTGTACATTAGTAATCAAACTCCAATGTCTCTTTTCACTGTTTAAAACTCTGATAACATTATCCATAGACTAAGTTTCAAAATTTTAGTCATGGCTTACAAAAATTTATTAAAATTGCTTTTTCCCCCACCTGACCCCCGCCTCTTTTTCGCAATGTTCAAATTAAGACTTGGGATAATGTATCCAAATTCTGATTGCTTTTCCTGGCTCAAAAGTCTCCTAAAGAGAAAATACTGTGCTTCTTTCTGTTTTGACGCTATTATAAGGCACGATTTTTATATTCTGGTAATATGGTATAATCAAGTCTTTTCACTTTACTCATCCTAAAACAAAAATTTTACCTTTTGCCACTTTAAGTAGGTGACATCTGCACATCAATATGCATTTTCCTTTGGAGATGGAAAGGCTCTTTTTCCCTCTTTAACAGCCCTGGCTGCTTTCAGGCTTGAATTAGCATGCCTGTCTGTGTGTTGTATCAGTGATGGACATTTAGACTTCAAGGTATAATTTCCAGTAAAGAAAAGTCATTTTATTTCCATCTGAATAAGCACTCTATCATACTAACCAAGTCAAACAAAGTTATTACCTGGCTTTTTGCCAAGGTATAAAAAAATTAGAAAGGTCATATTTTTAATAGCTTTGTACTCTATAGTAATCAAATTTGTAAGACTGAAGAAATAAACTTCTTGAGCCTCTTGGTGATTGACAAGCATGCTTAAGCACTGGCTTGCTGCTCTTTTGTGTAATGGGGCTGACATCATCCTGCAGCTACCTCATGTTGGCTACTAGCTTTGCACATCTAATCATAAAGTGGTGGAACACAGCTAAGAAATAATGAGTCTCTTCAACTCCACCTTCGAAGACTGTACCAAAAGATTGCTACCCATCACATTTCAGCCCATGGGCAAAGAAGATTAAAATATGTAAACCAGCATACACTTAAAGTGTTAATGACTACTCAAACCAACATTAATTAAAACAAACACCTGCTTCAAAAGTCACTTTTGTTTTGGGTGACTGCACTTGTACTGCTTGGAATCCTGGGCGAATTACTCCAGAGCCCTTCTATTAACAGACTTTGGAGTTGGTTTTGAAATTATAGATAATCCTTGACTTTAAAATATGTCTCTTGGGTATTACATCAAAATAATAAAGGGGATAACAAAGGAGAATGCTATCCTGCTGGAGAAGCGTAAGTTTCTTTGTTTGTATTCATTGTTGCCCATAGAACCAAGATTCTCACACATGCTAAGCTCTGCCAAGCACAGGGCTTTTTACCTCAGTCCTTTAAATTTTTGTTTTAAAATATTTGACATATCTTCATCTACTCAACTGACAACAAAGTATTTCAGTTGTAACAAATTCTTATTTTGCTCACCAGACACTTCAAAAATTGCACTGTGACCTATGAGCAGATCTCACAATACAGCTTACTTTTCACGTATTTCCTTCAAGACTCTTGAGATTGTAATATACTAGTAAAGTTTATTTTGCCTCTGACGTGTACATTCTAGAAAACTGTACTTGGCTTCTGTCATCCCAATGTCCATAGAATTGGTTTTTTAAAAAATCATTTAATCAGTATTGTGCTGTGATTCTAAAAGTCTAAGAAAATGTTAACCTAATCATACCTCGCCATCAGTGTCTTTCACCCAAAACATTGTATTTTTCTTTAATTCAAAACAGAGTGTATTTCAGCTGCTAATCACAATATCCAGAGTGTGTAAAACCCAGAGGGCTCAGCAAATTTTTCCTCAATGTCATATGGAAAATATTTGGGGCCAAGGAGCAAAACCAACATATTATATTGCTACCTGTTCTATTTTAGGTTCTCTATAAAGGGGACTTATTAGAACGGTTTACGCCTGTGGTCCAGATAGCCCAGAAATGGCCATCTACCAAAAGAAGATCCAAGAGTCTACTAGTTTTTTCACTCCATGAATCTGAATGTCTCAGCTGATGTTCAGAATCTGATCACCAGAATTCCAAAGAGATGGGCTCCAGTGCCAGTAAAGGATTTGCCAGAAGAGCAAATAGGCAAAGAAAACAAACTTACAAACTTCCTTCTTCCATGTCCTTTATATAGGCTGTCAACAGAAGGTGGGTGGATCTTCCCACCTCAATAGATCTGAGTCAAAGGTGGATAGGAAGTGAGTCTTCTCACCTCAGTAGATCTGAGTTAAACATGGATAGGAAGTGGGTCTCCTCACCTTAATAGATCTAAGTCAAAGGTGGATAGGAAGTGGGTCTTCCCACCTCAATAGATCTGAGTCAAAGGTAGATAGGAAATGGGTCTTCCCACCTCAATAGATCTGAGTCAAAGATGGATAGGAAGTGGGTCTTCCCACCTCAGTAGATCTGAGTTAAACATGGATAGGAAATGGGTCTTCCCACCTCAGCAGATCTGAGTTAAAGGTAGTAGGTCTTCCCACCTCAATAGATCTGAGTCAAAGATGGATAGGAAGTGGGTCTTCCCACCTCAATAGATCTGAATCAAAGGTGGATAGGAAGTGGGTCTTCCCACCTCAATAGATCTGAGTCAAAGGTGGATAGAAAGTGGGTCTTCCCACCTCAGCAGATCTGAGTTAAACATGGATAGGAAGTGGGTCTTCCCACCTCAGCAGATCTGAGTTAAAGGTAGTGGGTCTTCCCACCTCAATACATCTGAGTCAGAGGTGGATGTAAAGTGGGCCTTCCCACTTCCAATGATTTAATTAAGTCCCAACGGGTATGCACAACTGCTTGGGCTCTAGTTAATTCCATATATAGTCAAGCATAGTCAAGTTGACAACCAAGAACATCCATCACAACACTACCTATAAATTCACTTAAAATGGAACCACTTAAAAATGTGAAAACATGATCATTTTGTGGGTAAGAAAATAAACACACAAGCAAATGAAACAGCAGACAAACTAGGCCCGGGCTCCATTCTAAATCCAGCCTGAGGTTCATTAACAGAAAGAAGTACCAAGAGGGGCAGACTAGGCATCAGTGGGGGGTCAGTGGGAGTTATAAGGAACAAGGTAGGGTAATGGGGTGAATATGATATAAGTACACTAAATATATGTATGAAAATGCCATAGTGAGGCCCATTATTAACATATAACTACCACATCCTATGAGCCCAAATTAGTGAAGAGAAAAGAAGGAACAGGCTTAGTTCCTGAGGAAAGAAATACTAACTTCCCTAAGTTGGGTTAGAATAATCTCAGCATTTATTCAGCCTTTAGGTATATCATGGTTCTGAATTTCTGGTGATACTAAAGATGACCCTCATAGCTCCACAAGGAATGAAACAGAGAAAACACTCACAGATTCCTCAGGCTGGAAGGAGTCTCCTGGCTGTGAATCTATCCACATAATAATAGATACCCAGGCATTTCAAGGTCTGTACCTCTGCAGTGCTCCCTACAGCCACCAGAGTTGCTCCTAGATTTATCTCTCACACACGCACAGAGAGGGGGAAGGAGAGAGAGGGAGAGGAAAAACAACTTGTTGAGAAAATACAGAAAGTCACCTTGAGCTAAGGTCACCTGGAATGAATCTCATGCTTTTGGGCAGAAATGACACCAAATGACTTTTTTCCTTCAGCTTAATGTATGTGTCACATTCTTGTCTTAAGGATGTCAACAGGAGGACAAAGCCTTGTTCTCAAGGAGAGGGTGAATGTAGAAAACATTGTAGAGATGGGGGTAGGAAGGGAGGTGCAAAGCTCCCATCCTAGAGAGACCCTTTCTGTTCATGGGCCTTTGGGGAAATGTGAAACTTCAGTGATACAGGTTTGGATTAGCAAAGCTGCAAGAAGAGGAAACCAATTACTAGAAAGAGAATGTCATCCAGCCTTGTGATTTCTAAAGGAAAGGAAGTGAATTTCCTCCCTTGGATCAAATATACTGCCACTGTCTTAATGTCGTAAGCTATTTATTCTGAGAGTAAGTTAAAAGAACTGTGCATTGCAGAATTTAGCAACAACTGAGTTCAGGAGCTAATTCACAGGCTTTCAGGAAACTCAAGACACACAGAGAGGGAGAGAGAAAGCGAGACGGGGGAGAGAGTGAAGGAGAGAAGATGCTTTTAACACACTAGTTTTATTCCAGACCTCCAAGACTTGTTTATGAAAATCATCCATGTGTGACGATTCTCAGCCATATACAAGAAGAAGCTGTGGTCTGGAGGAGAGTTTCTGTCCTCTACTGGCCACTGGCTTCCATATTTGTGAGAGGGTAAATTTTAGACACACACACAAACACACATACACCAGCAGTAACAAGAAGAAATCAGAAAACTGATGATTTATTTTTATTTATTTTGTGTGTATATGTATATGTGTGTAAAAATTCACATGTGTGCATGTGAATGAGAAGGCCAAAGCCAATATTTTGCATCAGAAACTATTCATGTTGGAGGTAGGCACAAGTACTGGCCAGTAAATCCCAAAGACTTGGCAGTCTTTACCTTCCCAGCCATAGGATTATAAGCATATGCCTTATGTAATGTACATTCTGTGCATCAATCAAACTCTGGTCATTATGCTCAGAATGCAGGTACTTTATTATCTGAACCTCTGGAGAAAGAAAAACAGCAATCCTTTAGCATTGATATTGCAATCAGGCCCACATGCGTTTCCTGTTACTGCAATGCAATGGTCTCTTTAATTCAGTGTTACAAGTTGTTGGTGGTCATATTACATTCTCCAAAGTTCATGTTGAAGTTCTAACCCCAAGTGTTTCAGATGGTGCCTAACAGCTTGCGCACTGGTATCCGTAACTAGGCACCTCAGTGTATCTGTACCTGCCTCTGTCTGCATGAGTCTATTTTCTCCCCCTCTCCCTCTCTCTGTCTCTGTCTCTCTCTCTCTCTCTCTCTCTCTCTCTCTCTCTCTCTCTCTCTCTCTCTCTCTCTCTCTCTCTCTCTCTCTCACTCTCCCTCCCCGTCCCCTCTATCTCTTTCTCATTCCCCCATGTGAGTTTGTGTATGTCTTTGCTTGTGTATGTGTGTATATGTATGTATGTGTGTGTTCTATGAGTGTGTGTGTGTGTTTATGTATGTCTCAGTGCAGTACATGTGAGTGTATGTGTGTGTGTGTCCTCTGTGTGTGTTTGTGTATTTGTCAGTGTGTGCATATGTGTGTACATATGTGTATGTGTATGTATGTGTCTCTGGGTGTGTACATGTATGTGTATGTGTGTGTGTGTGTGTGTGTGTGCATGTTTTTAGGCACTTGTGCTTAAGTCATCCTCCTTTGTCTTTAGTTGGGTTGCTATTTCATTTTCATCTTGAAACTAAAGTTGATGAGAAAAGTCATAAGTCTGTGCCTACAGTTTCTCCAGGGACTTGACTAAATGCTGTGGCAAAACTAAAAAGAGCTCTTGACTAGGAGTTGTTCACGGACCAGAGAGGAATCAAATAACCCACTAAGGGGGAGAGGAGCGAGCTGTGGGCAGCATGGGGGACAAAACAGCAGCATCGCTCTCTTGCTTTATGCTGGGCACAGCAGGAGACGCTGGGCAAGAACCAAGAATAAGACTATTTGTTCTGACCCCAAGTAAATTATCCAGTTTTATAGCCACTCCACAGCCTAATGCTTTTCTTTTTATCAGCTTGTTTTACCCAGAAAGTAGTGATGGCTACTGAAACCTTTCCTTTTGCCATTGTGAAGACACTGAAGAGCTACAGCGGCCTGGCACTGACTGAGGGTGGAACAGCAGAGACAGACAGAAGAGAGCGCTTAGCTTTTGCCATAGAATGCCTCGGGGCATGGGGACCTAAGAACACATAGTCAAAAGGTAAAACCACCCGAGAGAGTACGTTGTGTAGTCCCTGCTGTAGGGCTGACTGCCCTACGGTGTGCGGACTCAGAAATGACAAGGAAGGTGTGAGTCAAAGGAGGGAGGGGCTGGAAGCATGGATGAGTGTGAGTTGTCCGAGGAGGGACCAAGAGGTGAACTTTTACTCTCCTGCTTCGCTCTCTATACGCAAATCTCTCCTGATCAGAGCTTGAGGGTCTGTTTCAGAAGAAACCAACAAGAGATGGCAGCTTCTGAATATATACAACCCTTCTAGCTGAATCTAAAGGAGACATCTAAGCAGTTAGAAAATCATGGTGCCCTTATTCCACGGTGATATATTCATTCAAGATTTTGTGGTAGGAGGCATTACATTACAATCAATATGTTCCTCTGTAGGGTCCTCCATTAATTAGCCTATGTGGACTAGAACATAAAACATTTAAAAGCATTGAAGAAGTCAGGATAACTCCAGCTGTTCAGGCGTTCATGGCTTCCAAATTTCCTACAGCCTGGCCATGTGAGATTGCTTCAACCTCTACCTGGTTCTGCCACAGCAGACTTAGGATGAGCCACTGTCATTAATAGAAGCACATTATATTTTATCACTGCAATTTAACGCCTCTGACCTGTTGGTTCCCTCATAATAAAAGAATCTTTAAAAGGAAAACAGGTAGTAATAATAATAATAATTTTTAAAAATCAGTAACCCAATTCGGCTGGTGTCTGCCCAAGCTTGAAGGGCTCTGGGCACCTTTGTTTAAATACCTAAAAACAAAATTATAATAAACAGGAACATTAAGAGTCAATCTGAAACCTGCTCTGCTAAAATCATAATGAAAAGGGCAGCTAGCGCTGTGAGCGCCCTGCTATTAATTACTTGCCTTTAAACACCAGAGAAGTGTATTTAAATCAGACACCTGGAGAGGCTGTTTGCTAATTGCATGTGTTGTAATGGCTATGGACACATGGAAAAGCACAGTCCTTTCAGCTGTACCACAATGTCTGTCCACAACAAAAACCAAAAATATTGATCATGACTACCCTACATGTCTGCAATGGTCCAAATAAGGTGAACACCCACAAATGATGTTTCCTTTGTAAGCACAGTCATGAGGCCAGCCAACGCCCCAAGCTTTATCTTTTTATGTACACAAGGAGGAAATCAAGGTAATTCCATTGTGTCCCATGTGCAACCTTCATCAGCTTACACTCTGATTTGAAGTTACAGCGTTCTACGGGAAATTTGGTTGTAGCAACTAGATGCATAGATTGAGGTCCTCGTGACTACTTCTTAGACCCCAGAATCTGAAATGCAGAGACACTTCTCTGTCAGCTGTCCCTTCTCCCCATGCAGCCTGCTGGCCTGCCTTGTTTACATCTCAGTACCAGGGCAGCAAACAGTTAACCAAAGAGACAAAACCCACTGTGACCAGCGGGTCTCCTCGCAATCATCAGTAGAACTAGCTATTATAGCCAATTTAATAGCTTGAAAATGAACTCATTAGTGGTCTTTTATCAGTGGAAAAAAGTCTATTAAATCCGGATGTGTGAAGCGGCAGCCCAGCAGCTCATTTCCATCCCACTTGTGACCTGAACAAATCTGAGAAATGCTTTTCCAGGAGTGAGGGTCACACTCCACACAAGGAGAGCCGCCGAGGACCGCCTTCTCCACGCCCGGCCCCTGTCTTTCCTGGAGGTCCCTTGCATTCATTTACTGCTTGCTGGAGGGTGTAGTATGCATCTTTCGAGCTTTGCATATTACCCATGAACACCCCAGGCAATGAACAGGGGCTGCAAGAAGCTGCAATCTGATAGGTGACAGTGTCACCAGGCTGTACTCACGACTGCTGTGCAGGGCAGTCAAGACAAAGCCCCGGAACTGTGACGGGAAACAGAGCCTTCTGTGTTTCTTTCTGTGCCCCCATCACTCCTTCCTACCCTCCCCTGACGGGTTCTGCTATGGTGTAACAGGGCGCTTTGTCACACATTTGCTATTTCCCGCTAAGGGTAACAATTTAAATTCTCTTGGACAATGACTTAGTTGAAGCACAGGCAAGCTGACTCTTCATTAGCTGTGGGACTTGAGAGGCCCAGTTAACATAAATCTATGAAATAAACTGTGTGGCAAATGCAAAAGGCTCCCTCAACATGCCTCCTTCTTCTGCAATAGTTTGCCAACTTCCCAGGCTCTGCTCCAGACACCAGTGCTTGCTTCTGCATTATTTCAGATCACTTTTTATTTACATTGTCTCCCCTGAATAAAATATCAAATAATTTGAAGGCAGACACTATATTTTATTGCTCTTTTAGAATCCTCTCAAAACCTAGATTTGTTTTCAAAGGGACACGTGTGAGCCTAATCCCCAGTTGTTACAGGATTAGCACCTCAGGAGCTAATTGGATTATATTTCATTGTTATGGCATGCTGTTGTATTGGGAACAATCAGTAGGTTGAGCTCTTTGGAATGATCTGGCCAGGTGCAGTGCTAAGCACAGCCATTGCTTGCCTATTAGAAGCCAGTTTTCTACTTAAATTCCTACAACCCCTGGAGGTACATACCATTAGCCCCATACACAGGTCAGTGAATGGAGCTCCAAGCAGCCAGAATGTTTCCCAGGCCTAAAAAGCCGAAAGCCTTGTGATTTCTAGTACGTGAGATGGCATAGCATCCTCAGGATAAGTCCAGAAATGCTGGTGAGATCCATTTTTCCCCCTGTATTTCTGAGCTGCCTCTGGTGGTTTGCAGCATGCTCTGACTTTTCTTGAGAGTGACTGCCTGCCACAGACACAGAGACCTTGGTCCACGAGGAGACCCATCCAAGGCCTGAATCTGCACTGGGATTTGATTTGGATGCCATAGCCCCTAGTCACTACCGTTTCTACAAACCAGTGCAGTACTGTTGTTGGTGCTGAGATGTATACCTCAACCACAATCACTGTTGATATGACAAGGAATGGCAAGGCCAAGGTTAGTCCTATGTTTGCCAATGTGTTTTGACTTTATGTGGCGCTAGAATTTCGGGGCTCCTGCTGCATCTCTTTCCTCCAGGGCCAGCATTGCTAACAAGTGACAGAAAACCTCATCCCTTCCGGTCCCTGATAAAAGGAATCCTGCTGCTGATGTCCATGGAGACAGAGAGAAAGTCTCCATTTCCATTGGATGTGCTCAAAAGTGTTGTGTTTATTACAGTTTGAGAGACCTACTTTCTAAAATGAAAGTATATTTCATTTGTGTATTTGGCATATATTGCATAAGATAAAATACACGCTGACTGCTATGACCTGACTAAGTTGAGATGTTTCCGTTTTGAGTTGACGGCCTTGACCTTTCCTCGTAAGGAACCTTCATGGACTAAAGTGCGGAATTCTTCACCCTTTGACCTGCTCGCCAGCCT
This sequence comes from Acomys minous, assembly GCF_964271855.1. Classification (NCBI taxonomy): domain Eukaryota; kingdom Metazoa; phylum Chordata; class Mammalia; order Rodentia; family Muridae; genus Acomys; species Acomys minous. The sequence goes on along the minus strand of NC_140494.1, from coordinate 3,718,680 downwards.
TTGTGCCTATGATTTGCCGCAGATATACAAAGGCAGGTACAGAATGATAAAAACCGTGTTCCCATTCCTTGGGATCATTTTAACATCAGATTTAACTTGTGGAACAGACGCTTGTTGGTGACTAGTCACCCAAAGCCCATTTCACAGGTTTGTTTTCCCCTGTTGGACACAAAGACCAGCCTATTAACCCTCCCATTCCTTCTGGTTATACTGTTCATCTTGACGAGTACTCCAGCCACACACCTTGCCTCCTCTAAGGGAACTGGATTTCAAGAAAAAATATTATTTAAGGGGTACCATCTCTTTCCTTAATATTTCAGTACTAGAATCTGAATCCAAGATCACACACACATGATAAGCATGTGTTCTCCTCTGAGCTACAGTTTCCACCCATTCTCTGATTTAAAATAAATAAGTAAGTAAGAACATGGTTTCATCCTGTGTCCCTGAGTGTCCTGGAGATCCCTGTGTAGACCATGCTAGTGCTGAACTCATAGGAATCTGCCTGAATCCATCTTCAGAGTGCTGGGGTTAAAGGCATGTGCTGCCACGAACATTTCCTCTCTGCTGTTTTTGTCCTCTCTTGGTAATCTTCCAATTGCACACAGATTTCCCATGGCCTCTTCCTGCTTTGCATTTACTTCCCAGAACTCATGTTGGGAGAAAAAAGAAAGAAAGAAAGAAAGAAGACAAGGCACAGTTATAGACACATCACCTCATTGCTGGAAAGAAGATGGGTGGATCCCTATGAGCACTGCCTGGGTGACCTGCAGGTGGCAATTCCCTGTTTCAAAGTGGGGGTTTGTGAATGCAGGGCATCTGGAGAACCCTAGAATGACTCTGGTGTTCACATCAAAGCAGGTGCTGCTCTTTCTCTCTCTCTCTCTCTCTCTCTCTCTCTCTCTCTCTCTCTCTCTCTCTCTCTCTCTCTCTCAGCAAGTCATGAATATATGCAGGGCAATTACCAATTGCATACAGCAAATAACTCTTTGCTAGCCAAAGTGATTGCTCTTCTTAGGCCTGGCCATGCAATGAGATGAAGAGAAGTGAACACACCCTAGATTTTCTCCCAAGTTCAGAATCCAGCTTCCTTAGAGAACACCACTCTATTCAGATCAGAATTGAGGATTTATTCAGAAGAAAGGGCAGTCTAGTAGCCTTTTGAACGCTTTCACTCTCTGGGCATCAGCACTAATATAAGGGACAGTGACATAATTAAAGTAGGAGCTGCATGTAATCAAAGGGGGAAAAAGCCTGATTAAATTAGTGACCAACAAATGTCTTCAGATCCCCTGTAAATTACAGACTGATAGAATCAGGCTCTTGGTGACCCCAGAGGCTACACAGACAAAGCTTCATTTGTGAGAAAGAAAGGAATATACAAAGAGAGAAATGATAGGAAGAGCTGATTTTCCCCCTGGTAGTCTGTTTGCAAACAGCCTGGTTTTATATAGATGAGATTTCCATCATCGCTAAGTTATTTTCCCAACAGGAAAATTTAATATACTCTTTATTAGCATAACTCCATTATATAAATGGGTTTGTTCTGCTATTATAAGAATAATTGCTTGGGAAATGTGCCCTGTGAACTCTCTGGTCATTATAGCTTGCTCTTTTTCTTATCTCAGTCTTCTAAGTTTTAGCTGTGATGTTGGGGACAGAAGAGTGAACAGATTCTTTAAGAAAAAATCATCTTCCTTAGGATAGCCCAGATGACAAGCCAGGAAGACACACAGTGTCATTTCTTTCTCAATGAACACACACGCTCCTCAAACTTGCCGCTAGATCTACCCAAATACCCTTTAAACCTACAATCAACTTAAATATGCCCAGTCTTACAGTTGGTGGGTGGGAGAAATAGAAAAGTATCAAGCACAGATGGCAGTCTCTAGCCAGTTCTTTCCTTTTATTAAGACAAGCGCCAGCTCAGTGTGAAAAGGCGCATGCCACCATGCATGCTAACCTGTGGTCGATCCCCGGAACCCACATAGTAAAAAGGGAGCACTGATTCCCAAAAGTCATCATCATCTGACCTCCACATACATGATCTGGAAAGACCAGAACCAGACAAATTGCTCTCTCATAGAAATATTCAAGATCATTTTTTTAATTTATTATTTTGTTAATTTTTAAAATTATTTTATTTTGTATGTATACATTTATATTATTACACATATATACAATAGATTACCTATGGCAAGAAGAACTGTGACACAATCAGGAATTATATAGATGTTACATTCTTAGTGTTTTAGCTATTTGCATTTCACAGCCTTGAAGAAGACATCTTTCCTATCTTGGTGCATCCAAATTTCTGAATGTAAATCAGTCTCCATCACATCTTGTCATTATCAACTTAGGGCACCTATCTGGACCTAAAGGGTCTAAATGTGTGTTGTAAAAGCTGGAACCTAAAGCATAACTGATTGAAGGTGACTAAAGCAAATACATTTGCTAAAACTACAGAAGGATTTCAAAAGAGTAGACTCCTGGCTGTCTAGAAGTCAAATAATTGCATCCATGTCAACAGTACCAGGACCCTGACACACACACCCTGTAATTAAACCATGTGGTATATCCTTCACAGCCTTCCTGAGAGGAAGAGTATTCAGAAGCCCAAGACAGTTAACCAAGCCCAAAGTTGTTCATGGAATGGTGCTAGCATCTTGACATATTACATTACAAGACACCTCTGGCAGAAATTCCTAGCTCTTTTTTTTTCCTCCTTTATTAATTTATTCTTGTTACATCTCAATGGTTATCCCATCCCTTGTATCCTCTCATTCTTCCCTCCCTCCCATTTTCTCCTTATTCCCCTCCCCTATGACTGTTCCTGAGGGGGACTTCCTCCCCCTGCATATGCTCATAGGGTATCAAGTCTCTTCTTGGTAACCTGCTGTCCTTCCTCTGAGTGCCACCAGGTCTCCTCCTCCAGGGGACATGGTCAAAGGTGAGGCACCAGAGTATGTGAGAAAGTAATATCCCACTCTCCACTCTACTGTGGAGAGTGTTCTGTCCATTGTCTAGATCTGGGTAGGGGTTTAAGGTTTACCGCCTGTATTGTCCTTGGCTGGTGCCTTAGTTTGAGCGGGACCCCTGTGCCCAAATCTGCCTATCATAATGTTCTACTTGTAGGCTTCTAGGACCCTCTGGATCCTTCTACTTTGCCATTCTCCCATGATTCTCTCATCTAGAGTCCCACTAGAATGTCCTCCCCTCTGTCTCAGTTTCCTGGTAAGTGAAGGCTTTCGTGGGACATGCCCGTTGGGCTAATATGCAGATATAAGTGAGTATATACCATTTGAGTCTTTCTGCTTCTGGGTTAACTCACTCATTATGATCATTTCTAGCTCAATCCATTTATCCACAAATTTCGGGAATTCCTTGTTTTTAATAGCTGAATAGTATTCCATAGTGTATATGTACCACAGTTTCTTTATCCATTCTTCTATTGAGGGACACATAGGCTGTTTCCATGTTCTGGCTATTATGAATAAGGCTGCTATGAACATGGTTGAGCAAATTTTCTTGTTGTGTGCTGGAGCATCTTCTGGGTATATTCCAAGGAGTGGAATAGCTCTTAAGTAAAGGAACAATTTCTCAAGGTGATCTCCACTTTAAAAAATAACTGTGACTTATTTTAAATTAGTGATAGCTATAGAGAATTTGATATCAAAATATATAAAAACATGATCTTGTCAGGTACAATTTCAGCAACTGAAGAGTCAAAAGTAGACGCGTAACGACAAATCTGGAGGCTGGCCCGAGCTACACAACAAGACTTTGACTTTGTGTGTGTGTGTGTGTGCGCGCGCGCGTGTGTGTCTGTATGTGTGTCTGTGTGTGTGTCTGTGTGTGCATGTGTATGTGTGTGTCTGTGTGTTTGTGTGTGTCTGTGTGTCTATGTCTGTCCGGGGGGGGGGGGGGGGGCGCGGTGAGGCATCAGTTTGACAAGTCTGTGAGGCAGGTGAATTTTGACAGTGGCCCAGAGAAAGAACTGAGAGGCACCGAAGTTTGTACTTCCCCAAAACATCACCCGAATAAACAGCTAATACAAGAGTTAATACCTTACCAAGTCTAAGGGTTTGCATTTGCTTTCTAAGCTCACTAATATGTTGATTATATATAAACTTTTACAGTATAAGACATAATATTTCAGCTATGTCTTCACCATCATCCCCATCTCTTTTGCCCATGAGGTCCTGGTACACTGTGCTTTATAGGGTCCACCAGAGCCTGAGACAGCAGGAAAGTAACACAAACTTGAATGGCAACTTATACTGCTTGTCAAATAATTGTGAGGAAGGACACAAGATAGTTCAAAAAGGCATATTGTATTCACAAACTTTGGAGGATTAGTAATACAACTTTTGATCATTTAAAGGCAAATTCATAAAGACTTGGTATACCATTAGTCTGCCTCCTATCATGACTGAAATAATGATATTTATCTGAAAATCGAGAATAAATGTGGGTTAATGGCTCATTATTCATAGTGTGTCTTGTACCAAATGATTAGTTTTAGTTTGTTTTTTTTTTTCCTTGACACAGGGTGGGATTTTTGGCTTACATAACTTACAAATGGTAGGAAAAATTATTTTTATTAAAACATTATGCTATTATGATATTTATGAACATTATATATACCCCACAATATTTTTAATTCTATAACAAATCATAAAACTTTAAGCCTTATCATGCATAAAACACCCTGCACAGCCCTTGGCACCTAATGGGTTCTCAAGCACGCACAGGTTTCCCTTAAAAACTAAATCAGAGTAGCTTCCCATGCCATGGGTAGGACACTGGGGACTGGCTTCCTACAACAAAAGCTTTCATCCATGTAACCCCACACATACCCACAGCACTCCCAGATGGGGCAGGCTATGCTCAGAGCAGAATTCTAAAGTGCTCTGAGCTGGCCATCTGTAGGGGGCACCTGCTCAGAGCAAGCTCTGCTTTAAGCTTTGACTGATGGGGCACTAGGGGTCTGGCCTATCTGCTCAGGAAAAACAATGGCCATTTTTGTCCCTGACACTGTTCTGCTTGTCTTTCCCCCAGAGAGATGCCATACTAATTTATCTACAAATTGATCTTCCTCACCCTGGGCTCCACCCTGAGCTCTTTTCTTTATTTGTATAGACAGCTACAACCGAGGCACATCCTAGAAGAAATAGCCAAGGCGGCCTCATACCCTGCTGTGCATTATGATGGAGTCGGTTTCTTTGGTGACAAAAGGGGCCAAGCACCTCCTCATTTATCATTGAGCAGTGAATCGACATCCCGAGAGATGAGGGAAGAGGCGAAGAAGAATGGCCACCTCTTCTCCTCCTGCCTTCAAGGGGTCTGTCTCCCTGAGATGTATAAAGAATAGCTAATTTGGGGAAGAGAGACAGTGCAGGAAATGCAAAGTTAAGCAGAAACAATATGGAAAGCAGAGTGGACCTGGATTTTAGAAATGTGTGGGACCCAGAACAAACCTAGAAGAGTGACCTGCTCATCCTGGGCTGTGACTGCCCAGAGCACATTCAGCAGGTGCCAATCAGGTAAACAAACCCTGTATGTCTCCAGAAGGGTAGAGCTTTCTTGTGACTGTGACAAAATAGTTTAAGGAGGAAGGAGTTATTTTACTACATGTCTTGAGGCTTTCAGTCTACCACAAACAGGGGTGGTAGGGTGAAGCAGGGCAGCTCACACGCCATGGCAACTGTGCAGCAGACACAGTCCACATTATACAGGGCTTTCCCCTTCTTCCCCTTTTATTCGGCCCATGCCATGCACTTTCATGGATGGGTCTTCTCTCTGTCCTTAGTTAATTCTGTCATGAAACACTTTCACAGACACACTCACAAGTTACCTTCATTAATCACTCAGGCTCTTCACAACCAAGGCATGTTAACAATCAAAATTACCCATCCCAGAAAGGGTTAACCCTTTCTCTGTGGGCAGGGGCGGGGGCTGTACTCAATTGTGGGAACAACCATCCCTAGATTCCCTAGACTGGGCTCTTCTCATCTCCAAACCTCAGAGGAATGATGTGGGAGATTTTCAACCATACTCCCATGCTTGTTGTTGTTGTTGTTGTTGTTGTTGTTGTTGTTGTTGCTTTCCCCAAGGAACTCCTGTTCCTTGGTTGGTTTGGGCGTTAGACCAAACAGACCCTGGTTCAAGTTAACTCTTTCACCATAGCATCGTGAGCACCAACTTCAGATAGGCTGGTTAATAATCAGATAGGTTAAAATAGTGTCTCGGTTAGGGTTCTATTGCTATGCAGAGACACCATGACCAAGGCAACTCTTATAAAGGAAAGCATCTCATTGGGGCTGGCTTACAGTTTCAGAGGTTTAGTCCGTTATCCTCAAGGTGGGAAGCGTGACAGCATCCAGTAAAATACGGTGCTGGGGAAGGAGCTAAGTGTTCTACATATTGATCCATAGGCAGCAGGAGACTGTGTGACACACTGGGCTTAACGTGAGCGTATATGAGACCTCAAAGCCTGCCTTCATGGTGACACACTTCCTCCAACAGGGCCACACGTATTCCAACAAGGCAAACCTCCTAATAGTGCCACTTCCTGTGGCCAAGTGTTCAAACGCATGAGTCTATGGGGGACATACATATTCAAACCACCACAAATGGTCTTAGATTCTATGAAAGTTATCCATTTTCTTCTAGTTTACAGATTTCTAAAAAGGGAACGGAAATTCTTTGGTCATTTTCCCCCTGATTATCGTTAGCACTTAGAAAATAATTACATAAACTGAAACCTACAAGACTTATTTTAATAAGTTTCATTAAAATGCCTTTGAAAGGTACCTAGAAGTATCCCAAAACAGACAACACACTGCTGCCTCCTGCCTTCAAGGTGGATATAAGCTCTTTATGATCGTATCGCCTTCCCTTCCATTGCCTTTCAAATGCCTGTCAGCCTTGAACCTCTGTGAGTTACTAGTAACCTCAGCATTCACACACTTGAGTGTTTCCCCAAGACTATCTGCGTAAAAGACAATGGCTGAGGCCTATGTTTAAGTTAACATCAGACTTCAAAAGACATTGTTGGAGGATAACGGGTAGTGTTTGGCAAGGCACAGATGAAACATTTCATTCAGTTACTAGCAGTTACCGTACAGAGATGGACACACCACAGCAGCAAGAGAGTGCGATAAACAGTGCCACCTGGTATCTACCACAGCATTCTCCCCTTGGTCCCTGATGCCTGTCAGGCAAGCAACCACTAGCATGTCCAATGAAAGCAACAGGAAGTCTGTTCTGAAGTTCAGCATCTCACTCCAGGGTATCCTGTGAAAGTGAGAAACAAGTTAGTAGTGTCCAAGAGAGCAGACACTGGCCAACAAGGTTGGCAGTGTGTGGATAAGGGAAACCTGTTGGGTTTTGCATCTGAATAACAGAGGCTCTTCACACTCAGAGATCACCTCCCCCAATAAATTGTATTTGGCATCAGCCCTCTGTGCCTGAGTTAGTCCCTGCCACTGTTGCTCGCATTAAAACATTATTGCTGCTGTTATTGTTATTATCATCTCTGCTACCAGCCAATCTGTTCTGAGAGCCACATGCTAAACGCTTCATGTTTGTCATCTGATGCAGTCCTCGCAAACACCTGTGAAAGAGGGTACCGTTAATATCGCTGCTTTATAGGTAAGAGCCCTGAGGCTCGGAGAGTCACGGATGTGTCCAAAGATGAAGAGCTGCTAGAAAACAGTACAGGGCGGATGAACGTCAACTTGGAAATAAACACTGATTAGTTTAAGGCAGAGCGGGTATCTATTACCTGCAGTGCTACATAGCATCCTAAGCGAATCTTAATCTCCATTGTATGTCAAGTGCTAACAATAATATTGGGTCACAGAAGTGGAGGACAGCAGTGTGCTGATTGTGAGACATTGTCTATATGGTCTATATGAGGGAGCAATGTACCCCAGGTCAGTGTCTCACAAGCACACCTACAAATCCTCATTTATCTCTGCAGACAGATTTTCTCATCTTCCAAAATTCCTAGTTCTGTGATCTTCACAACATATATGGCCTGCCAACAGGAAAGTCTGACCTTATTTAGTTTATTTAATTTATTTATTCACTTTGCATCCTGATCATAGGCCCCCTCCCTCCTCTCCTCCTGGCTCCACCCTCCCTCAGTCTTCACCCATCCCCACCCACTGTTCCTCAGAGAAGGGGAACCAGCCTCCCCATCAACCCGCCCCCACCAGGTCATCAAGCCGCATCAGGACTGAGCATGTCCTCTTCCCCTGGGGCCTGGCGAGACAGCCCTGCCAGGGAGACGTGATCAAAAGCAGGAGAGCCTGGCTTTATCATGCAGTGAAGACATTTTTTAATTTATGTGTATGTGTTCATGTGTATGTGCAAATGTGTGTGAAGATGGAGGCCTGATGCTAACGACGGTGTCTTCCTCAGTCTCTCTCTATTTAGTTTTCAGGGAAGGTCTCACACTGAACTTGGAGAGTACTGATTTGGCTAGGATCGCTGGCAATGTAAGATTGTGGGATCTCCCTGCCTCTGCCTCCCTAGCACTGCAATTATAAGCGCATATCAATCATGCCTGGCTTTTACAGGGATGCTGAAGGTACAAATCATGTTCTCATGCTGACACTTCAGTGATTAAGACATCCCCCCAATGCCTAATTCATAATTTTAAAAGATTTCTAATACTGTTATACTTTGTCTTATTGTATCTTGGCTTGTCGTATTTGGCTGTCATCTCTCTGGAGAGAAATGGAGAAGAAGAGTGTCTGGGGGAGGCGGAGGTGTGGAGGAGTAGGAGGAGGGGAAAGGGGAGGCGGTAGTTGGGACGCATTGTGTAGGAGAAGAATATATTTTCAATAAGACGTATGTTTCACAAAGGCTCCCTAACCAGAGGCTTTTTGTTTGCCAAGTATGCTGTTGTACACCTGTGTAAACCTAGTACGCGATAGACAGAGGCTGGAAGGTCACAGTTGAAGACCATCTTGGGCTATTTTAAAAGACCCTGTGTATAAGCTTAAAAGAAAATGAGTGTTGTTTGAATTTTTTTTCCTTGAACCCCTTTCTTGACTTCTACCATAGCTAATCCTTCTGCTGTGGTTTCAGCCTCCACTGGGAAGGTTGTGTCTTTCCAACAGGCAGCTGAATCTCCTTTGTGATCAGGAAGTACTGTTAAGTGTTGGTCAGTCTTTTTTTTTTTTTATTAATTTATTCTTGTTACATCTCAATGGTTATCCCATCCCTTGTATCCTCCTATTCTTCCCTCCCTCCCATTTTCCCCTTATTCCCCTCCTCTATGACTGTTCCTGAGGGGGATTACCTCCCCCTGTATATGCTCATAGGGTATCAAGTCTCTTCTTGGTAACCTGCTGTCCTTCCTCTGAGTGCCACCAGGTCAGTCTTTCCAGAACAAATTCTGCCCAGGCCCGTGTAATGAAATCCCTTCCTCATCAGTTCACTTCTTATCAGGAACCTGTAGCAAACTCATTTATTAAACAGAAGATGAGGTATTAGTGGCCGTAGTGACTATACTCCCAACTGCAGTATTCACAGCAACCGATAGTTATGGCGTGCCTATGGGTCGAAGCACCAGCACGATTATATGTTTTCTCACTTAATCTTCACAATAACCCGTTGAATTTGAACCTATTATCATCCTCATTTTGCAGACCATCAAACCGAAGCACATAAGTAAGTTCCTGATAATAGAACAGTGAGATTATCCATTGCCTTGGTTCGTCATTCTCTCCCATCCTGTGGCCCTCAGGTTCCTTATTGCAATGGCCACAGTGAGCAACCATACAGTGGGAGGGTTGGATTTCACATTTTAAGTGCACTATTCACTTACAAGATACATTTCCTAATTTATCAATTTAAATTGGTTTTAAGGTAGTCCGTTAGCCTGGCATGTATGACCTGTGGGTTGTGTTCTCCAGCTGTGCCATAAGTCGATGAGACACATGCCTTGCAATGCAAGCCACAGTCTTCACGCGCCTGCCCATCTCTGCACTCGAGTGTGTCGGCACATCCTCCTTCACCGGACACTGCAGGTGTATGCTGATGCCTGAGAGAGTCAGTGGTAGAAACCTGCATGGAGTCTGTTCCCTAGCACAAGATTCACTCTTCTCTACCTGGCTATCTCATGTTGCAGGTGTCCCGATAGGCTGCTTTCATTATTTTCCACAGGCATTGAATCTGTCTCCTATCCAGACCTTCCTTCCTAGACCTGTGATTCTCCCCTGGGGTATTTAACATTAATTATTTTAAGGAATTCAACTTTAAGGTGACCATGTGTCTCTGGGGTCTTCAGGCAGTTAATTCCTGCATGGGCCTATAGAGGTGCCCCTCAGAGTGGCTTTATGCATGGAGAGAAACCTATCTTTGCAAGTGTTTCTGCTCTTCCATTCTAGATTCTTCACTCCCTATGAAACCCACTGCATCTATGTACCATCCACTTCTAGATGGCTGCTAGTCTATTTATGAGCTTATTAGCAAGGCTGAGTGTGTCAGCTACCTTACAGGATTCCCTCAAAGACAAGTGAGATTCATTTCCCAGGTGGTTCTTTACCTCACCAACTTGACAGTCAAGAATTGCCATCACACTGGGTGATGGAGAATTACTTTAAAGAGGATAAAAATTACAGCCATGTAAATATCTACTTTATATTTGCTACATACACACATACGCCCCCCCCTTTAAAAAAACTGAATAGAAAAGAAAACCACCCAGAGGGCTTTACTTGAAAGTGTTATTTTCCTTTCATTACTGTCACTTATAAGATTTTAATGAAGGCTTACCGCTCTTCAAAAGAAAGGCACCAGCAGCATGAACTGTAATTATTTTATGTTCTTTGCTTATACAGTCATGACTTCCTGAGCCTGTGGTCGGCAGTTCTGGTGAACTTACATGAGACTAGTAGCCCCCTGGGCAGAAGGCTCATTTGTCCTCTTGCACAGTGGACTACTATTGAGAGAATTTTAGCATTATGTCCCAAAACACTCCTCAGCCTAAGGTGGCTATTAGAACCAGGGAGATTTAATAAAGAAGGACTTTGGCACTGGGGAGGTGGTTAATGCTATAAAGTGCTTGCCACTCAAGCTTGAGGACCTGAGTTTAGATCAGCAGCATTTATATAAAAAGCTGTGTGCACTGTTGTAGCTTTGTGAACCCAACCCTGGGGAGGTGAAGCCAGAAAGACACCTGGCTTGAGTCATTGGTGATCTTCTGATTCAGTTGGAGACCTGACTCAGAAGAATAATCTTGGGATTCAACTTAGGAACCAACAAGGTTGACTTCTAGCCCTCACATGCATATATTCACCACTCTAACGCACACTTAAATGCGTGCGCACATGGACACACACACACATACTGGTGTGGTGTGGTGCTTCAGAAAACTGTGGGTGTTTCCCCAGTTTTTCTCTCTGTTGCTGTCATCCTTGCCTTTCCCTTCCTCAACAATGGCATATCTGCTCCACTACAAGAGCCAAAGGGTCTTCCGGGTAAGATCTCCAGGGTAGAGATGTGTGAGACAGAGCTTAACGTTTGATGATGATCAACCCTCCATTCCTAGACAGCTGGATCTCTAAGCCCTGGCCATAGATGTGACTATTAATCACCAGTAACCAAATACCATCATTAGCAATTTCCTAAACCACTGTACAGAGAAAGGTCCTTGTCCTGGGCTGATGTACTTCAGGCTTTCATCAAAACCAAACCAAACCAAACCAACTAAACAGGCAAACAAAAAAACAATACTTTGAGAAGGTTCTTTGTAGTTCTCAGTGCAGGATTTTGCCCATCACATTTGCTGAGTAACTGATGGCCTAACATCAAATTTCTATTCTCCTGTCCACTGGTGTCATTATTAGAATTGTTAAATGATTTTAAAAGTATCATTAATTGCAGAAAAATAAAAAGATGCTTCTTCATGTGAAGAATTAACCTTATATTTGACCTATTTTGTTCCTAAACAAAATAGATTTGTCAGTTTTCTTTTTCTGAAGAAACTGAGATCTAAGAAAAATAGGTCTGTTGTAAGATTCTTTACTTATCACTCCTTTCTCGTCTAATAATGCCATTCTTATAAAACACCACCTCGGGCTACTGTTATTTTAATAAGAATTCATAGACTATAAAAAAAATCCTAAAATTATGTTTAACTCAGCAGCCCATAATACTCAATAATCTGGACCCCTTTTCACCTAGCATTTCACTGGCATTAATAAACACCTTTCATTCTTCTAAGAGCAAATCTTAAAGAGGTCACTAAAACATTGCTGTTTATATAAGCAGAAAGAAGAAATATAGTCTGGTCTATGACACCACCAACTCTGGATGACTTCAGAAAGCATTAAGCAGGTCAGTGGGTCACAGCACAGCCTCTCAGAACTTTGCTCATTTTCACACAGTGAAGCCGAGACATCCGTTGTAAGAGCCACAGTGTTCTGAATTGTTCCATTCTTTTTTTAATTAAACATTTTTTATTTTTACATATACATTGATATTATTACACATGTATACAATAAGCTACCTATAGCAAGAAGAACCATGACACAATCAGGAGTTGTATAAATATTACTTTCTTAGTGTTTTGGCTATTTGTATTTGACAGCCTTGAAGAAAACATCTTTGCTGTCTTGGTGTGTCTAAAATTCTGAATGTAAATCAATATCTATCACATCTCATCATTATCAACTTAAAACATCTATCTAGACCTAAAAACATCTTAACCCCTAAACAACTAAGCTTCATTGTAAAACTGAACTATCTGGTCTTCAACCCCATCAGAGACTTGAGAAGGAATAAAATTGATTACCTGAGTATACCAGGAGAACAGGTTAGCAGCTTCCCAAATGGGAAGACAACAGAGAGAATTTGCTACCTGAATAGTCACCCAAAACTCTCTATAATGTTGGAGCATCATCTTCAGCCTTCTGGCCCAATATATCTGACAAACATATTAGTGAGGCAGAAACTATTGAGGCCTAGCCTATGTTGGCAGAGTTTGGCCATCAAGTCTGCCTGCATCCAAGCTTGTCCTTTTTTAGGCAGAATTCTTTCTGTGGAAGAAACAAAGACATTTTGCCCAGTGGTTTATTTGCCATATTTGAAGCCATCGCCATAAGGAGATTCTTTGATGCTCATCATCCTCTGTGAGGTAGTCTGGGTGTTGCCAGAATTTATCCTATCTCAATGTCAGTGAACCTTTAAAACAATAAAAACATTTTAAATGCCATATTCTGTATGTCTCTGAATTTCACTGGTATAGAATTTTGTATATAGATGTAAAATAAGTTTAGTTTTAAATACAGTGGTACAGAATTCAAATGTAAGATTATTCTTCACACACACTAGATATATTTCTACTCTAACATGGGTATTGTACCCATAAAACTCAATTATAATACAAAGTTTGCTTCCAATACTTTGAAAGTGTTATTTTCAGGCTGTTTATGATAAATAAGTTAGACAAGTTAATTGTCAGTTGATCAAATCATGGTCATGTCAATTACTAGTCTATTTTTATCACAAGAATATACATCTTAGGTGCACTAGATATATATGATTGTATAGAAAGATAAAGCAAAATAGTTGTTCATTCTTTATGGACACCTGTCGTAAGCAAATGGGAAATCAGATCTGTTCAGTGCCAGGTGTTAGTCTTTTGAGCTGAATTCCATAACGTGATGGCAGGCACCACTTCACTCTTCTCTATTTCCCTCAATGTCTGAGGCAAAAGTCAGGAGAAAAGAGTCATAAGACTTATGTAAAGCGAAGGACTTCAGAATCTTCCTCCATAATTGTTATTAACACATTGAATATTTATATTTTATATTAACATATGGTCATTACATAATATGTTACATATGTATATAATATACAATAACTTATTCCATAGTCATATGTACATCACATACATATAACCTAGTCAACAGTATAGTTGTACTTTTACATATATAGCTGACCCCATATTATATTTATATTGTCTTATGTTTACAACTTTCCTTATCAGTTTTATATCCTGATTGCAGACTGGCTCTCCATAGCACATAGTCTAACGTACTTCAAATTGCATTCTCTCCTCCAAACATTTGTAAGTTTCATGTTTAGATGAAGCCCAGAGTTCCTGTTATGTTGTCCAAATCTGTTTATTACTGACAGCTCTAAAGATCCTTTTGGTCTCTCTGCTGTTATCTCCCTGCTCTGAGGCCAGCACCACTTCCTACAACATTAGTTGTATACAGGACATTTTCTAAAAAGCCACCTCTCAGATTACCCACCAGGAGATTCCTCCTCTCCATTGCAAACATGCTCTTACCCAGCTTTCAATTCCTTCGGGGCATTTGGGGAGTCCATTCCAGACCCCACTGGCAGCTGAGTTGTTTGTGTCTGGATGCATGTGTATCAGCAGTTCACTCCACCCTCAGACTGGCTGCTTCTCACACATACTCAGTTTCTGCACCCTGACTCCCAGCAGGCTTTGGGCAAGGGGTGAACGTTCGACAAATGCTCACTGTCTAGAATGAACTATGAGTAAATGAGCCAGTCATATTGAACCTGTATTTACCTACAGAAGGGGTTGAAGAAAGGATCCTTAATTTAAAAAATTCTTGAATCTGCACTTAGAGGGTTAACAGGATCCAAAGCCTGGATCTGGCTGTGGACCGGCTAAGGTTCTTTCAATATTTTCCAACAATTACACTTTATCTTGCTCCAGCGGCTTAAACTGCTTTAAATGTTAATTTTGAAAAGGAGTCTTCTGGTCAGCCAAGAAAATGATGAGCAAATGTTTCCCATAGCATTAAAGCCATTACAAAGTATTTGTCAGAGCCTCTGTGCTGGCATGGTGGGGCACTGACAAACACAGAGAGCCTGGTTTGTATGGTGTGCAGCCCACTCTGAGAGACTGGGCCATTTGACAGCTAATTAGCAACATCAGCTCATAGCAAGTGTCCATGCCAAAATCATTTCCAACAAAACTTGATGGAAAGCTCCCACTCTTGGAAGCTGAAGTTTGTAAATAGCCCTATCACTGAGGGCTTTAGCGGGAAAGTGGAGAGACAGAAGCCATCACACACAGGAAGCCTGGTACTGAGTGCCTGGTGTGGAAGAATGCAAATGTGCAATGCAAACATCAATGAATAAATAATTCTAACCACGCAATTAACGGGCCTGAATTCATGTCCAAGACCTGCTGTGTGATCTTCGTGTCCTGCAGCTTTCTGAGCCCAGTGAGATAGGCTGAGCTGAAAATATGCATGCAAAAGCACCATGCATATTGTCTGATATTCTCAGGCAAACATTACTCTTATGAATTTTCCCCCAAATTCTCCACTAGAACACAAAATTAGGCAATAAGGTGGGGGGGGGGGTGCTGAAGTCAAACACATTTAGAAAAAGTTTGCACACAGTAAGTTTCTATGTTAACTTAGGTTTGCGTATGAATAGTTCTAAGGAAATTCACATCAACTAAGCAAACCAGTAAATATTTAACTTATTGAAAATGGCATTTTATTTCTTTTTCTGTTTCTTTATGTAACCACTTCTCATTTTTGAATTTTAATTATTAATATTTAACAGAAGAGATGTACAGTGGAATATGCTGGGAAATTGTGGGGGTTTTTTCTTACAATTATGTTTATATCTAGTTAGAAGTTACCTAATGGGTGTGTGTAATGAATGTTTAATAAATTCAAGACCACTCTGCATTCATGGTATGCTTTATACTTGCTTAAGCCAGAAGAGGAAACGTAAAGGCTATAGCCTGGAGAAGGAGTGGCCACGTGAGGAGATAGGGCCTGGTGGACGGTCTAAGCTTGGCAGACAGTGTGGATGCCAGACACTGAGAACCTTGACACCAGTGAAGTTGAAGCAAAGCATCTCTTGGTGTTATTAGAGTCGAGGGGAGTCTCTTTTCCTTCTTGCGTGTCTGATGCTCTTTACATCTTCTTCACGCCTTCTTAAACAGGTTCTCAAATTAATTGTAAGTTGATCACACTCTAACGAGAGACTCTGACTAAGGAGAGTGGCATTAACATTTGTGACAAGCCAGCATCCTACATAGGACACTACATGTCTTCCAGAACAGCTCAGATGGCTCCAAGAGCCTGGGCTTTTTTTGAACAAGGTGAATAATGCAAGCTGGAAGAATTTGATCTTGCATTTTTCCATGACTAACTGGTGAGCAGATTTTCTTTCATTATAATAATTTATCACTTACAAGATACCAGAGCTACACAGAGATTGTTGAATAATAGATGAAATTGTGCTGAACCAAGTTTCTGCCCTAAGGAGTTTGCCATGTAGAGGCGTAAGTGGAATTATGTTGGACAAGCGGAACACCATCCAGCTGCTTGTCAGACAAGACAGGGTGAGATTTCTGGTGTGTGTGTGTGTGTGTGTGTGTGTGTGTGTGTGTGTGTGTGTGTGTGTGTTAGAAAGAGAGAATGACAATGAAAGCGATCACAAAAACACATATAAATGCAAAACCTGGATATATGGGGTATAATGGCAAAAATATAAGACGAAAAATAGAGAAATTGGAGATTTACTTACCACCCTGTATATAGTAGCGAACTGTGTTCTACCAATCACGCTCACACTGAAGGCGACAGTGTGACACACCTAGTAGGCTTGGAATGGATTCAGAAAGTGCTAAGGACAATCTATTTTCTCAAGACACAACCCTCTCTCTGTTTAGGAGTCTCCAATACCATTGAGTCCATACATTCACCAGTGAATGTAAACAGCAGAATCCTACCAGCAGATGACGTAGCAGTACTTGGTGGAAATGGAACACTGGCTAGAAGTAAAGGTGCATTTTCAGGAGAAAGTAAGACGATAAGGTAGTCAGATGTGAAGTAACACTATCTCTGTCAGTTCCTCAGGGCAAAAGGGGGAGCAGCCTGAAATCACTTCTCACTGCTTAAATCCTCCCCCTTGGTATGGTCACCCCCAGCAGGCTCAGAAGGATCTCACCCCAACTTGGCTTACTACATCCATGAAGAACAGAAGGGCTGTGAGCTCCCTAAAATCAGGCTTCTTTCCAGACTCTAAAACCCAGTTGAGAAACTGAGGCGTCTGCTTTGGAATCAATACAAAAGATGTGCTCCATCAGTAAAGGTCTTGTCAGCAACCAGGACAGCTGAGTTCCATCCTCAGAATCCATGTTAAAAAGCAGTCTGGGCAGGTGGTGGGTGCTTGTCACTCAGAGCTGGAGGAGGAAGGGGTTAGAGGTGAGCCCCTGTGGCTCACTGGCCACCCAGCCTAGCATATTTGGTGTGTTTCGGGCCAGTGTAAGACCCGGTGTAAAAAAACAAAGTGGATGATTTGAGTGATGACCCCTCAGGTTGCCCTCTGAGCTGCACACATGTGGAAACACATGCATATTTGCTCAAACACACATGGGCACATACATATAAAAATAGGGGATATTGATTTTTATAACAACTTTATTAAGATAATGTTTGTGCACATATAAGGTACATACCTGATGTTTCTTATAAACATTTAAGTTGTAAAATTATTACTACATTCAGTAGATTGACATATTCACCTCCACACATGGTTCCCATATTCTTTATGGGGAGAACACTTTAGAAACACTATCTCAGCAAAGACCATGTATACAGCACAGTGTTGCCAATGTATAACATAGATAACCACACTCACCTATCTGATAGTAAATATACTGCTGCCTTCAGCCAGCAGGTTTACCCTCCTCTGCCCTCAGCGCCTAGTAAAGGCCTCTCTAGTCTCTGTTTTATCATCGGTGTCATTATTTCACCCATTTATGAGATCACTAAATAAAAGACTACAACCAAATCAGAAACTTCACCAAAGCACATGGGCTGTCTGTTAACTACTTTAGTTTCTGTGCTACTGGCTGTTTGGGAACCAAGCGTCACCAGACAGGTGGGTATGTCCCACATGGAGAGAACCCATGAAGTAAGGGTATGAGACTGGAGACTGACGTTTTATTTATATGCGTTGTTTTTTAATTGGGCCATGTGACTAGGCTCCAAATTATAGAACACAAGTTTGGGTTTTAAAATCACCATGAACACGTCACGTGAGAAGAAACAACATTACGAAGCAACCTTCAAAATATGAGACTATTATCTTCAGCCTATCGCTCCCATACATAACTAGAATTGAATTCCTGGTACTAACAGTTGATCTCGACTCGCTCATTTATTATGCGCTCCTTAGGTAGCGAGAACACAAATTTAAAAAGGAAAATGAAGCCGTAACATCTAAAAGCTCTTGTGGAGCTGATGTCTCAAGCGTTACGTAGACGGTCTCTCAGCTACTTTCACCTGGAAAATAGCTGAAGACATTGAAGATGGATGAAGACCAGTTACTAGCCTCAGATCTGAGATAAGCATCAGAGGGATGCTTCAAACAGGTTGTCTGTCCGGCCCCGGCCCACACGTTGACACCTTTGAAATCTGCCTCCAGCTCCATCTAGGCCCTTTCCTTAGGATCATTTTTCTGAGTTCAGAGCTGTGGAAGGAGCTGTCGCAACACGTAGCTCACTGGGTGATGAGAAGGACGCCTTCCAAGCTGAACACCTTCTAAGCTTTAGAGATAAGCAAATACGGGTGGAACTCAGGAAGCCCTCGGTCCAATGATAGCCCAGCCATAAGTGATGACAGAGTGGCAAAAATCAATGGAGACCAAGCCACGCACCCAGAAACCATCATGATTTTATTGACCAGTGATTCACTCTCTTCCAAGTTATTGATGATTTAAAAAATGGCTACCACCCTTCCCTTAAAAATGGTCCAGAATTCAAAGCATGAGAAACTTTTATTTTGGAGCAAAACATATATGGTGGTGACAACAAAATGTATCAATGTAGATTATGAGATTATACAGTCAATTAAAATATATAAACATTGTGTTGAACTATGTTTAAAAGATTTTAAGATAAATAACTTCACATCATTTTGGGTTAAGTTTTATAACTAAAGAGTTTTGTAAATCACACCAAGTGCTCAATTTTAAAAATGTGAACATGAGACTATGGACATACAATTCTGCTTAACATTCTGTGCCTGAGGCTCACAGAAAGCCACAGTATGACCCACATCTTTTTAAAAATTCACTTTACATCCCAATTGTAACCTCCTCCTTTTTCTCCTCCTGGTCCTACCCTCCCTCTCTCTTCCCCACTTCCCCTACTTGTCAGACAAGGGGATCCCCAACAACACAATCCACTTCAGCACAACATGCTGCATCAGGACTGAGTGCATCCTCTCCCACTGAGGCCAGGCAAAGCAGCCCCACCAGAGGCAAGTTATCAAAAAGCAGGCAACACATTCCATTGCAGAAACAGTCCCTGCTTCCTTTACTAGGGAACCCACATGAGAACTAGGCTGTCCATTGGCTACCTATGTGTAGAGGGTATAGGTCCAGTCTATGCATGGTGCTTGCTTGGTGCCTCAGTCTCCTTGTGCCCCTCTAGGTTCAGGTTAGTTGACTCTGTTGATCTTCTTGTGGAGATGCTGACCCCTCTGGGTCCTTCTATCTTTCCCCCTACTTTCCTACAAGGCTCCCCACACTCTGCCTAATATTCAGCTGTGAGTCTCAGCATCTGTTTCCATTTGATTCTGGGTGGAGACTCTCAGAGAACAACTATCCTAGGCTTCCATCTTCAAACATAGCAGAGTATCATTATTCACGTCAAGGGTTGGCTCTCTCCCATGGGGTGGGTCTCATGTTGAGCCAAGCATTGGTTGGACATTCCCTCAGTCTCTACTCTATCTTTATTCCTGCACATCTTGTAAGCAGGGTAAATTTTGGGTAGAAGTTCTTGTAGGTATTTTACTCTGGTTTCTCTTTAGATTGTATATATCTTTTGCCTTGTAGGATCCATATCTTTGACCCCTAGACTTTCTAGCTCTTTACTGCCAATCTTGTTTTGTTTTCCCAGTGTATCATTCAAATTTGTTATTAATTAATTTGAATTGCATACATAAATAGAAAATTCCTAGATATTTTCATACATGTTTCAGAGTTGTGAATATCTAGCCACACTGGGCATTTTTTTAATCCCAAAGGACTCTAGATAGAAAGCCTACATTTCTCTCCAGACACAAAGCTGATCCATGAATACCGTTGGGCTCTCATACCTTCAAAAATGCGTTACTCTACACTTTGTGAATTAGGGCCTCAGTGAAGCTTCCAAGTGCAGCTAACCACTTGTGTTTCTGCTTATTTCAATTCTGTTCTTAATGGCCTCCACCTATTTCTATGTGTTTCTCAAATAATGTAGGAGTCCTGTTTTTCATTTTTCCCTTGTAAATGCCTTTTCTCTATAATTTACTATGTTCTAATTATTAAAACCAAGATATTCTAGAGGCTTATGCCACTGAGAAGAGGTGTCCTGGGATGAGAATTGACCTATCAGAAGTTCCCCAGGACAGATGATGAAGAAGAGCATCCTGGCAGGCAGAGCAGGAGAGATGGAGACTCACCAAGGGAACAACACACATACAGAAAGTAGAATATAGATAAGCATGTAAGAAATACAATAGCAATGAAGCTATGCCTTATATGTCAGGCCAAAAAAAGTGTCTGGAACTTACCAGAATATTCTACCAGTGATGAGTGTACCATTAATCAGCTTTGCCCTCTAAAAGTAGTTTCTTCCAACAAAAGATAACCTTAGCAGCTCCCTAGAAGGAGCCCATTTTGCAAACCACCTGGTTTGCCTCTAGAATATCTTGGTTTTAATAATTAGAACATACTAAATTGTAGGGGAAAAGGCATTTACAAGGGAAAAATGAAAAACAGGACTCCTACATTATTTGACATACACATAGAAATATGAGAAACACATAGAAATAGGTGGAGGCCACTAGGAACAGAATTGAAATAAGTAGAAACATGAGGGGTTTAGCCTCCTATTGGGACTTTGCCCAGAGTTGGCTCCATACACCACCTATCCCCAAGGACCTGGGGAAGAGTCTCTGAGAATCACTCTTTGGGACTGAGAACAATCATCCTAGTAACACAGGCCTCATTGTGAGCATACAAAGAAAACCAGAGCCTCCGAGACAGCTTGGCTTGGAGTACTGATCTCAGAGGCACGGAGAATTCTGAAGTGTAACCACTCTCTGGGAGTATAAATGTTAAAAAGAGATGAGCCAGTCATTTCTGAGCAACATTGACACCGCCTCCCACCCCACCCCCAACACACACACCTACAGAAGTGAGCACACTGTGGTCAGCTGGCTTCCCAACCTGGTACCAACACTGCTTATTCCTCTCTAGTGCCTCTCGGCCTGCCCACCAGGGTTATTTCACATTCAGTGACTTTCTGCCCGAACCGAAGCTCCCAACATAATTAAATCCTCATGATTCTAGTTTTTGAAACTGTCTTCCTGATTTCTTTCCCTTATGTCTGCACTCTTCTGAAATGCTTGAAGCCATCCTTAAAGCCAGCCACCCTCTTTGCCGTCTGCTCCTGGGAGCTATGATGAGAGAAGTGAACGTATCCCCCCTTTCCTCACCAACGCTGTTCACCCTGTTGGTTACTAGCAGTCCCTAGGCAAGCCGAACATTTGACACAGCTAAACATTTCCTATTGTCCTGTGCCAAGCAGGGGAGTGTGAGAGCAGAGGGATATCGGTTATTTCTAGGGCTTCTGTTTGGGTTAAATGCACTGACACAGTGCTAAGTGACCAGTGTGTCACCTCAGTCATGGTGAACCTTTGGAAGCATCCTTTCTTCTTCAGGGCAAAGGGTTTGTCTGGTCCCATGTTCTCTGAAAAGGATGCTCAGAGCCTTCTCATTTCTCTGGAGCAGGCATGGAGGATAACAGTACCAGAGCCATCCAACCATGACAAAGGGTTGAATGAGAATCCTTTGACACTTGAGCTTCTTGACATCAGCGCAGTTTTGAAGTGAATGCAAAGAGAGGAGGCAACAGAGGTTCTGTTCACCTCCAACCACCAGCTGAAAAGAAAAGCGGTGCTTTAAAAAGAGGAAAAACAAGAAGGGGAGACCGCCATTCCCAGTGGAGCAGTCAAGTTTGAGATTCATGAATCGCATTCCTGATTCATTCCTCCCTTGTCTCCCCTTATCTGAAAACAACTCTAAGATCTCTCAGCACAGGGAACAAGCTTCAGTCTCTTGATCTCACTAAAGCCTCTGAAAACCCAGAATCTGCATTTCTTTTATATAAATAGTCCCTAAACATTACCACCCACAAGGAGCATTGAGAGGGATTTAATTTTTCAGTATTAGGGGGTTTAGAGAGGAAAAGTTAGAAGTTAGAGGCACCTAAAGAGAAGTCAGTCATTTTTGAGTTTTTTTCTCCTTTATTAATTTATTCTTGTTACATCTCAATGGTTATCCCATCCCTTGTATCCTCCCATTCTTCCCTCCCTCCCATTTTCCCCTTATTCCCCTCCCCTATGACTGTTCCTGAGTTTTAAAGCCAATTTTATAGAAAATATGAGGCTTCCCTTCTGCTGGGGACTCAGAGTGGAGGAAAAGAAGGTAATGAAGTCCGTTAGTGTGCCAAACATAAGCAGATACTAGGAGGCACCTTCTGCAGACATCAGCTGAGTCTCTACATGATGGTTCTGTAGTCTGAAGAACTCTCTCTACTAAATCAAGCAGAAAATTATTTAGCAGGAATAGGCAACAAACAATGATGTTAGTGGGCTAAGAGCTGCCATTTCTGTCTCCCACTCTCCCTCTGCTCTTCCCTCACTCTCCCTTCCTTATCTTTTTTGCATATGCACAGAAACAAAGAAACATCAACACGCACGCATACACACAATATACTAATATGTATATACATACATGCATATATACATACATGTATTCATACATATAAACACAACTTCATATTCAATTTTTCATATCTCAGGATGGATGCTAAGTTTCTTCACAATTATGATGGCTTGATTGCTTTGAATATTCTATTTTGAACCTTTTCAAATGTCTTGATAAAATAGTCAGTGCAGACCTGGGTCATCAAGAAATGACCAAACAAGCAGAGAACCCATCACACACAAAGAGTTAGAACTAACATTTTCATGCTAACCATGCAGATCCATGACCCTCACAGCTGATCTTCGATGCATTTTGAAAGTGTACACATGCCTCACTACAAAACCAAGTAACAATATAAATGTCATAACGGATTTGCATAGAACCACTCTCTATCAGAAATCTAACCTGGTGATGATCACTACTCCTGTTGAGACAGTGACTTTCAAATCTATTTCCATTTGTAAAAAAGTTTTATCCAACAGTAGCCCAAAAGTTATATATTTGTGATAAAACTCAGTCCTCCAGTTTTTCAGAGGTATGAAGCATCACCAATTGCTTTTTGCCAAAGACACATCTAGAAGATTCTAAGTGGTTCCAGGCTTCCAAGGAGCCCTATTAATATATTAGCATCTTCATTCCAGAAACTGTTGAGCTTTAGGGTTGGGGTGGCTTACAGGAAAGTAATTGTCTAAGGCAGATTAATTTTACATCCACCTTATCTGTAAACAAGAAACAAGGTGAGATGCTTGTGTAGCAGAAATGAGTACACAATAGTTATATTAATATTAACCAAAAACAAAACAATAATCTTTTGAGTGACCCAACACAAAAAATTTGGAATTGTCCATTGTATTTGAATATACTTTTACAGACTTTTTTTGCGGGGAGATAGGGAATGAATTCTTCCACAAAGAAGATGTTCTGGTTAATTTAAGTTATAATTAAGGACAACCTTAGCTTATATACTGATTTCATTACATTGTATTTTACTTCTGTCTATTGTTTCACATCTTAATAAGTTAATAAAGGATGCTTTTATGTATTCCTTTACACTGCGTATAAACTCAATTTTTTAATGGAAATCACATTGTACAACATAGGGTTTTTTTTCTAGAATGAGAGCATTGTCCAGCTTATATTAAAGTCTCAAGAAGCTAGAAATCCATTACTTTTTTAGGAACACTCTCACTTTTCCTGTGTTTTTTGCAGGTAGATTCAATTCTAGCCATATTCAAAATATTAAAGTCCAGAGCAAGTTTGAACCATTCCGTGAGGGAGGAAAAAGAGTGACTTTCTGGAGTCTCAGCACGTCTGCAACCATAACAAGTGCTCAGTGTTACCATCCCCACTCACGTGGGCCCTCTCACACAAGGGCTTTGTTGCTTGCTTGAAGTGAGCTGAGACCTCTGGACATATTTTAGCAAAATACTTTCCTTGAAAGCACCAGGACCTGAATTAAATCCCCAAACCCTAGGTGAAAAAAAAAAGTATGTAGCAAAACAGAAGATGGTGCTGCAATCTTCCGATCCCAAAACCAGCAAGGAAGATAAGGGCAGATCCCTGGGAATCAGTGGTCAGCCAGCTTAGTCCACTTGAGAAGTTCTAGGCCAGGGGGAAATCTCTATAAGAAAAAAAAATAACATAAACACGCGCGCGCACACACACACACACACACACACACACACTCACACACATGCGTATATGTGTACTAACAAAGACATAAGCACACACAAAGAAGTGTGAACTGAGCCATTGCTAAACCTCCTCTCAACTTCTCTAAGTTTCTTCTTAACTCTAAGACTTGGGAATTCTCTAGCAAGTTTCCAGGGTTTATTTACCAGGGTTTATCTGTGACTTGTGTTTCTTGTTGTTGGGTTCTAGGTCTCCAAACCCACATCCTCCAGTTTTTATAGGTAATTCTTTACC
Source organism: Acomys minous (assembly GCF_964271855.1). Taxonomy (NCBI): domain Eukaryota; kingdom Metazoa; phylum Chordata; class Mammalia; order Rodentia; family Muridae; genus Acomys; species Acomys minous. Next base: position 3,693,963 of record NC_140494.1, on the reverse strand, counting down.
CACTGAGCCACCTCACCCCCTTGCTCATGTGCACAAGTTTTGTATGAACAAAAATCTTCAATTTCTGGATAAAGTCCGAGAAGCATTGTCTGATATCATAAAACTAAGGCTCATTTAGTTTTGCTAGAAGTCACCAAGTCCACAGTCTTTGCTATTCTGCCCTTCCACTGGCCACAGCTAAGTATCTAGACGTCAGGGGTGCATTGTTTGCCTAGGAGAGGTTTTCTCCACCTTCTCACATGTATTTCATGATGCTCCTACTTTGGGTATTGTTGATTCTAGTCGATGGAAGAATTATATTTTTTAAGAACGTCATACATAACTTCATACATGAGCACTGAAACTTCGTCCTTCATGCCCCTCCCACCCCTTGTCAACTCCTGTGATGCCACTCCTTTCCACATTCATGACCTCTTCTTTAATTACTATTCACACACACACACACACACACACACACACACACACACACACACACACACACACACAGCCTAATGAGTCCATCTCACATTACTTGTATGTATTTGTGTCTATGTGTCCAGAGATAATTACTTGGGATTAGACAACCCATGTGGAAGCTTAGCCCTGTAGGAAACTGAATATTTCTCTCTCAGCAGCCATTGACCACTTATTGCTCTTTACCTAGGGATGGGATCTTTTGGATTGGCATTGGCATGTCAACTTGTATTGTCATTATGCAGGCCTCTTCAGGCAATTATATTGCTGCAATCGGTGCAGTTTCAACATCATGTCTAGAAGACATTATCTGGCAGCAGGTGCCATGACTCCCTCTTTTGGCTCTCCTCTCCCGAAATATTCCCTGAGCCTTGAATGCAGTGCTTGAATGGAGGATATATCATTTGGGAGTGGGTAACTCACTCCCTGCATTTTGTCCAGTTTATAGATCTTGATAACTGTGTCCATCTATTGCAAAAAGAAGCTTTTTTGATGACAGGTGAAAGCAACATTTATCTGTGTGTCTAAGGATAAGTATTTAGAATATAGTCATAAATATGTGGTGTTTATGTTTTCAATTTGTGTTTTCCCAGGAAGCTTTCTATATGTTTATTTTTCATTTGCGTGTGTTTGGTGAGATATTGGTTAAAGTTTTCAAACCATTTACTAGTTGTTTTCTTATGGTCAAATTTATGTTCCTCCTATATTTTGGATAACATCTCTTTATCTAATATCTGTTTTGCAAGTATTTTCTTTTGGGCTATAGAAGAATTTATCATTTTCTTGATATCACATTAACTTTCCCAGAGCATAAGGTTTTAATTATGGTAGAGTCCAGCTTATGAGTAATATTTCATACTTTTAACGTATCTAAAAAGTCATCACTATAGCCAAGACTATCTAGATTTTCTCCTGTATCATCTTGTAGGGGTTTTATATTTTCACATTCTAGATTTTGGATTCATTTGCAGTTGTTTTTATGAATTTACAATATCTCTGTGTAGAGTCACTGTATCTGTGCCCATGTCTTTCTTCCACCACACTTGCCTAAGATCAGTTGACTGTATCTGTGCATGACTATTTCTAGACCCTCTGATTTGTTCCCTGGGCCTAGCATGATACTGTGCCAATACCACACTGCCTTGGTTACTGTTGCTTTAGCATCAGTATTCAAGTTGAGTAGCATGCATCTTCTGAACTTTTTTTTCTTCAATGCCACATTGGCTAGTCTGGGTTTTATGACTCTTCACATGAGCTGTAGACTTCACCAACTTACTAGGACTTTGATTGTGATTGTGTTGAATCTAGAGATCAAGTCAAGAAGAAATAACATCTTAGCAATATTGTGTCTTCCTGCCTGCAGATATAGAACATCTATCTTTCATCCATGTAGTTCTTTCGCATTTTATCAGTTTTCTAGTTTTCCTTGTATCGTTTTGTTAGATTTATACACAAGTATTTCACTTTGAAGGGTGCCCTGTGCTCCTTTCGGGCTTCATTTTTCATCATAGAAAGTCTTTTTCTTTCTTTGGGCCTATGTGATTTTATCTCCAAAACATCGCTATATATATATTGCAGAAGGCTGTTGCAATGACCAAATCATAAATCAAATTTGAAAGCACTTTATAAAATGCAAAGCTCTATGGAGGCTCACAATCATATTTATATTAAAGGCCCTGTCAGTACATAGAATTCTTTGACCATTTGTAAGATGCTGATAACTATGTTTCTATCTTATTGTGTGGGATTTTTCACAAATCTCCTGAGAGGCAAAATTTTGGAGGCATTTACTGTCAAAACGGCCTCTATGGAAGAAAGCTTCATCAAATGTTATCTGTGACGTGACTGACAGTTTGTTATAATCCTGGGTAAGTGTTCACTCTTTTGTCAGAACACAACTAGACAATCACTTTATGATGATAGACGGAATCCCACAGCAACCTGGGAAAATGATGCTGCTCATAGAAAGTGCACAGTGGAGGACTTGGTAGCTTGCTTAGTGACAGCGCACTTGCCGCGCATGCGCAAGGCCCTGGATTAAATACTGAGGAAAGGGGAGGGAAGGAGAGAGAAAGGGATAGAGCATAACAATAAGAATGTCTAAAAATTCACAAGGAATTGCGATATTGACTATATAAAATACTTCTAATACACTTAATCCTTGGTGTAAATACAGTTGTAATGAATTTCTATCATTCAGTCTGACAATGCTCCCTCTAAGAGGCAAAATCCATCTAACAAAAATCCCCACCACCAGGAATAAGAAGCCCTCTTTTTAATTGTTGATCTGTCTGTTGTCCTGTCTGGGAGACTCCCAAAACACATAGCCTATTGCTGTTGCCACTTGTTACACCTCTACCCCGAGGTGAAATGTAAGTCCATATTGCTGAAGACACCATGCACCTCGTAAAGGAACCCAGATGCCCCTGAGGCAAACCACACTGCATGCCTTCTCTATGAGAACTAGCTTTCATGGTACCAGAAGGCACCATGCAACCAACAGTCCTACCCAGATGTAAAGTCTATGAAGTGCATCAGTGAACAGCGTGGGATAATTACCCTAAAGGTTCAGTAATGGCAAGTCCACCTTGGTGGTGACCAATAGCTCTCTAAGTGGACTTATCACCTACTCAATAAGAGTGAAACTATGCCTGATACTGGACACCTGGCTAATTACTCAGCACTAAAGCATTCGTGGCTATTAAAGAGAGTCTACAATCGCTACTTTACTAACCCAGCACACTCCATAACAAAAATCTACAAACGCTTGTACTAATAACCACAGATAAGTGGAGTTCCCACCTATGATAAAGGAAACTTCTCTTTGCACTACAGAAAACCACAACCAATCAAAACCCAGAAATGTAGATCCCACTCCCAGTGGATACATCTACAGAACATTCCCACACCTAAGGTTCTCGGAACATTGTGGAAAAGGAGATGGAAAGATTGTAATAGCAGGAAGATAAGAGAGTTTACAATGAGGTTGTGTCTCCTAGTAATGTCAGATGTTGCATCCATAAAGATTCACCAACATGGCTGCCTACACCTTCCAAACAAGTAGGACACCAATAGACGTGCCAAATTGGACCATGAAAAGCACACCAACTGATTACCTAATATCAAGTGGTCATCCCTGAAAACATACATATAAATAATATTATACAGATTGAGCAGGTTACATTTAGGAATATAAATATATATGAACAATTAATGAGAAAAGAGGCCACTAATTTGAGAGAAAGTGTGGAGAGGTATATGGGAGGCTTTGGAGGAAGGAAAGGGAAGGAAGAAATATTGTAATTCTATTATTATCTCAAAAATGTTTTAAAATAAAAAAGAATGTATTATGGGTTGGTTACCTATGTAAGTATAACTAAGCAACAATCTCAACAGAGAAGGTGAAGTTCTTGAAGTACATGAACATAGCTACATAATTTAATTAATGATAGTCAATATGATGAATATGTTTCCTTCTAAGGCAAAGCCGTTGGAAAGGTTAAGAACAAGAGAAATGGAAGCAGCCTGTAGAAATTCCCGTCTACAGCAGGGTGGAGGGTTGGACTGCAAAGCCCCTCTGGGCAATTTTAATTCAAGCTTTAAGAAATCATTGGCTATCCAGGTGATGTGTTAGTCCCTGGGGAAGACAATTTCTCCAGACCTCAGGATTCCTTAGTGTGGTTGAGGCCCCATGAGTGCTCCCCTATCCACATTTGGAAACTGCATGCATGTGGATGTACAAACACAGACATGTCAACATATGACTGAGCTCAGAAGCAGTCATCATATACACATGAGTGTACATGTTCAGAACTAGAATTTACATTGATTGATTGATTCGGTAGTTGACTGACTGTGTGTTTGTGTGTGTATGTGTGTATGTGTGTGTGTGTGTGTGTGTGCACGTGCACCATTGCATACATACAGAAGTCAGAGAATAATGTGAGTCAATAACTACAATTCATTTGAGTAGAGACCATGAATTTGAAGGAGATCAAGGAAGGGTATATTGAATAGTTTGGAAAGAGAATTAGGAAAGGGAAATTATGTAGTTATAGTATAATCTCAACAGATAAAATATTTTAAAAATAAAATAACAAAATGCCACTGACTGAAAATATTGCTTGGTATACTCACTGCTTTCAAAAGTTTACGATAAGTACTTACAGCAGAAGTGATAGTAACTTCATGATTACTAATGTCAATAAGTCCATGTCAAGGCGGACAATAGATCAAGAAAGATACAGAAGTATATTTTTTTAATCTCTCTATTGTTGGAGGGTATTTTTTATCTATTTTATTTTGGTTTCTTACGCCTTTACCTCCCTACTCCATCCCACACCCTTCCAACAAGGGGAGAAGGAAGGTTAGTGGTGAGAGCGGGAACAGCTCTAGTTAGAACCCTTCTCGCTGTTTGAGGTCTTCGGGGTCCTTGGAGCAAGTCCAGTCTTCACAGTCAGGATATCTCTAACTTCCTTTTCAAACTTCCACAACAGCAACCAGGAGCAGTGCTGGGGAGCAGCAGCAGCCTTCCTCTTGGAGGAGCCCAGCCCTCTCTGGGCTCAGGCATTTATACCCTCTCAGAGTTCTTAGACTTAAACTATCCATGGCTGGCAAAGATCATGTCCTTCTCAGAGCCCTACATGAATCAAATAACATGGAGCCTCCCCATAGCCCAGAGCTGGGCCAACCTTTGTCAGTCTTCACTTGTTTGAGATAGACCTTGTTTGAGTCAGGGTCTCTGGTTGCTCACAACAGAGACTAGGCTCGCTGACCTCTGAGTCTCTGGGGAGTCTTCTGTCTTTCTGAGGGAAAACTGGAATAACAGACGTGTGCTACCTTGTCCGACTTTATGTGGGCACTGGGGAACCAACTTGTACTGAAATATATTCACCACTGAGCTATCTCCTCAGGCACCTGATATTTAATTGTATTATCATTTATCAGCTACGGTTCCTGGGTATGGCGTTTAAGCTCCTCACAAAAAAACTATATCTAGAGGTGTGTGGGCATAAATCAGGGCAGCAAAAGGACAGACTTTTTTTTTTTTTTGCAACAGAGTATGACTTGGGAAGGGTGAGTGACATGAAAGCCCCTGGCTAAGGCTAGCACTGATGTGGAGCTCCTGACCCAGCTCACACCCGGCAGAGCTATAGGATTTCCCACTGCAGAAGAATTTACTGGGACACAGACAACAGCGGGATGATAGTTCCTCTCTGTCCCAAGGTGCTCATCTACCACTTAATCCATTTGCGCATCTCATCCATCATGTAAATGAAACGTGGAACAGCCTCAAGTTTCAAGAGGCTGTTAGCCCTCGACAGCAAGTAGTTCAGAATTGATTAGATTAAGAAGGTCTGCTTGGACCTCAATTCAAGTGCTGTTTGTGCAGTTTAAGTGCCAAGTGAGATGGGGAGGGAGAGACCTCAAGGGCAGCAGCAACATCCGCTTAGAGGCTCTAAAACAGTGAAATGGGGCTTGTCATGCATGAGCAACTAAGCTAAGATTAGATAATGAGACTATCCCTTCTCTCTCTCTCTCTCTCTCTCTCTCTCTCTCTCTCTCTCTCTCTCCAGATAGATAGGTAGATAGGTAGATAGATAGATTATATATGCACTATTTGCATATGTATATACATGCACATTTACATGTATATATGTACATATATGCATATATATAATCTCTCATACTGTGTACATGTATTTTCTACTTATCATGATCTGTATATAAGCAGATATATATGCATAGACATTATATATGCACACATTAACTCATTTAATATTCAGGAAAAATAATCTGATGTGATAAATTATACTCAAAATTTACACAAAAATTAGCCATGCATGCAATAGATGTCATTATCAATCCATTTGGAGTTTTGTATTGAAGGAAATTAATTGGCCCCACATCTTTGCTAACGTTAAGAAGAACCAGGTCGGGATCCAGACTGACTGTTGCAAGGTTCCTGCTGTTGTTTTGTCTTTGTGGTCTCAGCGGGGAGGCTCTATGATTTCCCAGATCCCTAGACTCAGAAGGAATGCTTAGTATCCGTGGAAAAGTGAGTGTCAAAGATTGTTGACTTGTCAATTCATGAGCCTGGGTGAATACAACCCATCTACACTTCACAGGAAATGTCATGTGAGAAGAGCCTTGGACAGATTTGATCTAACCTCATAGAGGATTTCCTCTACTCCCTGAAACTATTTTAGAATGGCTGGCTCCATAGCAAGCTTCTATGAGCCCTTTCTATTTGTCTGTTTCTACCATGAATTAATGAAGACATGGGTAGCCTTAAAATCTTCTTACCACATAAACCATAAGTTGAGTTCCTTGGGATATATCTAAATGGACTGGAAATATCCACACAAGACTACCCAGGCATATTTATGGTGGCATTATTTATAATAACCAAAACTCAAGTGTAATGTCTTCTTCAGTAGTTGAATTAACAAACTAAGATGTATGCAGGCAATGGGGTGTTACTCTCATTTAAAAATGATTGAGACAGACATTTAAATTGGTATCATTAAATAAAAGAAGTAAGTTGTTAAAACCTACATTGGATATAATTTTAGCTATATGACAGTATGGAAAAGGCAAAATCATAGAACCAATTAAAAGGCCAGTGGCTTCCAAGGGTTAAGGTAAGGTAGAAATCAACAGGGGAAGTAAACTTATTCTGCCTGGTATGACAAGGCTGGACACTTACTATAAATTTGTCTAAAGTCATAAAGTGTAAATGCTGAGGCAACTGTGACCCCTGGGTGATGTGAATATGTCAGTGTAGGTTTCTAATTGCAGTGAACACACTGTTCTCCTGTGGGAATGTTTACAACAAGAAAATGTGTGTGGTGAAGCCAAGTTGTATAAGGGAACTCCATGGACTAATCAATCTGGCTTCTAATGTTGACCTAAGAAGCTGATTAAAATAAACCAGTTAAGACAAGCTTCCTCATATCCTATGAAGAGATAACTACTAGTTAACAGACCAAACTGTACTCCTGCTGTTTCTTAAATACAGCATATGACCAGAGATTGCAAAGGTGAATCAAAGACCGGGATCCAGAAAAGGGCTAAAGATCTCATGAAATGCAGAAGGCCAGACTGAAGGCACACTGGGGGGACATGGAACTCAGCTGGGGTATAGCAGAGGGCTTGACCTGAGCGATGAGTGCAGAGGGTGTGGATGTCAGTGGAAGCCTGAACTCCTTCTGCTGAGAGGGCACCATTTGCCTTCCCTCACTTCCCTTACATTCATTTACTCACAAGATAAACTACCCTGATTCAACACTGCTAGCACTCACTTGAGATTTTACTGTATTTTACTTGTCCAGATGTATTTCTGATTTATGTGGAGAAATGTAGTGCTCTGTAACTTTACCTCAGCGCCATTATGATACCTAGTTGGGGTGAATCTAGGAGCCCCCTTCTTTGTCTCTATGAAATACAAATCTGAAAAGAGTCTGTGCTGTAAGGCTGTTACAGTGCCTTTCTTGGCGGCTGAACAGAAATGTCTCAAATTATAGTAAACAATTTCTTTCACTCTACCAAAATGATGACTATTTGGAGTTCTACATATATACTGTAATTTCCCCCCATTTTCATCTTTCTTTAATGAAATGCAGAAATGACATGAACCCACTGCAAAAAAAAAGATGTGTTGCTGGGCTTCACTTAGCTGTAATCTGAGGAAATTAGTTGCGCATTCTCTTTACCGTTTGGTCCTTTGAGACTCTGAATCTGGTGGGAAGTGTATTTCAGGAGTATGTTTGCTCTTGAAGATGGAATCCCCCTTCACAGATGCTGAATGGATGGATGTGGAGTGCCTCACTCTGCCTGACCCACACTGAGAACTAAGAGGAAAGCTGCCCGGCAGGCCTCCAGAAAGCTGAAGGTCAAAAGTCAGTGTAAACTGAGGCAGAGGAGGCAAGTGCGTGTCTCAGGTGTCAGTTCTTTGCTGTCCCATTCTTTGTTTTCAGCACTCTCAGTTACTCAGAGAACTCAGGACTGGCCGTGCCTACTCTCTGCCTCTGTCTGCCTAGACCCTGCTAGAGAATTTTGCCCAGTTCACCAACCTTGGCCAGATTGACAGAAGTGTCTTCTCTAAACCTGAGTACAAAGTATCTTCTCCAGTGAGCCAGGACCAGGAAGTGTGGTCAGGGGGCTATGCTTATGTTTGTATGTGTTTTTGTGTATATGTCTATGTATGATATGTGAATGTTTACATGTACAGGTGTACAGAGAATGTAGTATATGGTATAGGTGTCTATGTATGTGCGTGATTATGTGGGTGTTTTCTTCTCTCTCCCTGTGTCACCATGACTATCTCTATGTACAACTGTGTGTGTGTGTGTGTGTGTGTGTGTGTGTATGTGTGTGTGTGTGTGCACGCATACGCATGAATAATATGGTACAAAAAAAAAAGAGTGTACATCTTGAGGAAAATGGGCGTAAACAAAAAGGTAGAAACTCAGCTTCCTGCAGCATCCTCAGCCATGCGTCATTCCCAGCATATGACAGAGAGCTTTCACCAACTGTCTAGGAATTCTTAGACTAACTGTATGTCTGAACACATATGCTGGGTATGACCCAATGCAGATGCTACTGCCAATTAAACCCCTCACAAGAAACACCATATTTTGGCTCGAGATTTGAAAGGATAGAGCCCATGGTAGGGAAAGTTATGGTGAAATTCAAAATGGCCCCTGTCCATGGTGGCAAACAGGGCTGAAACCATGAAGCAACTTGTTCACACATCCCTATGTCAGGAAGTAGAAGGCTTTAGGCCAGAAAGAGGGCTGGGTTTGAAGTTGCAGCCCAGTTAAGTACATCTCAGAGATGTACTTAAACCAGTCTGGCCTTACCCTGTAAATTTACCACAATCTCCCAAACTATGCCACTAGCTAGGCACGTGTTTAAATACATGAGTTGGTAGAGAGCATTAACATCCAATGTGGTAAATTTGTTTTCACTTTTAAATTGTTCTATATGTAATTCCTGAAGAAAAATAGTAAACGAAATAGTCTTAAAATACTAAAAAAATTGGATTAAATGTCAGAATAATCTGCAAATTCCTTTTCTCATTTTCTGGCCCTGGAATTGAGTCCCTATTCTGCCATGTACTCTCTGTATCACTTTGGGAATTAGTAACCTCTACAAACTTACTCTTTGCTCTCATTTTAAATGAATCTAATGTTCGTCATCCTCCAGACTAAATGAGAAAAAGCAGCTTGGCCTGTCATAACAAGGGGCCACAAACCAGTCAGCTTACACAACAGTAGCTGGTTTTCTCTCATTTTGTGCTTCTTTTCATAACATCTTTATTGTTTATTTAAGAATTTCATATCACGAGCCCTGATCACTCTCACTTCTCAGTCCTCCCAGGTCCACCCACCACCCTTGTGAACCACTCCCCCCAAAAGAAAAAGAGCCCAATTTGTGCTGCCCATATTCTCACTGGAGCATGCTCAAACTCCCAGTGGCCAGCCCTGCCAGAAACGACCAATGCTGAGGTTTGTGCCACGTAATGATACTGGACACAATATGGAAATCTATGATCTGTGCTCTGATGACAGTAACGGAAAAGGAAGCTGATTTTCCCATGTTACTGATAACTACAGACTCACAATTGAAAAAATGGATATAGACCTCTACCCCCTCAAAGTAACAGCCTTGGAACAAAGCTATTGAAGAGAACACCTAAAGGTTGTGATAAGGATGCTGAGGTGTAGCTCCCCACAACTGATTCTCTGACAATGCTGAAAACTGAGCATCAAAATGTCTCTATCAAAATTCCCTCATCTTTTTAAAAATATATTTATTAATTTATTCATATTACATCTCAATTGTTATCCCATCCCTTGTATCCTCCCATTCCTCCCTCCCTCCCATTTTCCCCTTACTCCCCTCCCCTATGACTGTTCCTGAGGGGGATTACCTCCCCCTGTATATGTTCATAGGGTATCAAGTCTCTTCTTGGTAACCTGCTATCCTTCCTCTGAGTGCCACCAGGCCTCCCCATCCAGGGGACGTGGTCAGCTATGGGGCAGCAGAGTTCATGTGAAAGTCAGACCCCACCCTCCACTCCATGGTGGAGAATGTCCTGTCCATTGGCTAGATGTGGGTAGGGGTTTGAAGTTTACTGCATGTATTGTCCTTGGCTGGCGTCATAGTTTGAGCAGGACCCCTGGGCCTAGAAAATTCCCTCATCTTAAGAAAGTATGGTTGTATTGGCTTATAGCTCACCTCTCTGGCCCCATTTCACATTAATAACCACTTTAAAGGTCCCGTCTCCAAATAAACTCACATCCTGAAGTCCTAAGATCTAGGATTTCACAGGAATTCCAGGTGAGAAACTAAATTACACCATACACCGCCCATTGCATGATTCCCGAGATGTTATAAAAAAATAATTGCTATTCATTCTTACCCCACTCTCCTTGCCTGTCCTGCTTCTCATTGGGGCTGATGAGGAGGAGCTGGCTCTGTCACCTGTTCATCTCTTGTACCATCTCCAGGGCCACACACTCTCCAGCTGTAGCTATCTGGTCTTTGTAACACCTACAGCACCATAGGTCTTGTCAAAGGCCTTGGTCTCAGAGGGCAGCTCTAGCACAGGTAAAGGTCTTTAATTTGAAATAGAGTTTCAGAACAAAACAGAACATGCCCACATAGACTTGAATTTCAAACAGTCATTATGCGTTCACATTGCTTTAATGTGTGAGCTAGAGTATTATTTTACTAAACTTTAAATTTTACTTTGAATTGGGTATATTTATCCATTTTCCATTACTATGATAAAATGTTTGGGACTAGACAACTTTTTAAGGAAAAGATATTTATTTCAGCTTTGATTCTAGAAGTCTAAGATCAAAGGACCTCATGAGGTGATGGCTGTTTTAGTAGACTATCTCTAGGTTCTACACTTCTACATAGCTAGAAACATGGAGTCTGTTCTCTCTCTCTCTCTCTCTCTCTCTCTCTCTCTCTCTCTCTCTCTCTCTCTCTCTCTCTCTCTCTGTGTGTGTGTGTGTGTGTGTGTGTGTGTGTGTGTGTGTGTGTGTCTGCCTGCCTGTTTTTCTTTGATGCCTTAAAGTGACAACTGTCATTGGATATAGGGCCAGCCTAACCCAGAGTCAGTTCACTTTCAGGATGTGTATCTCATTATATCTGCGAGGAAAGACCTTACTTTCAAGTACAGTTACATTGTCAGGTCTTGAGGTCTGGAATATGGATTTAAGTTTTCAGTGCTACTAGTCAATACATAACAGTTGTGGACACTCTGCTCTGAGGCTTCTATCAGATGATCCTTCCTTCCTGTTCAGTCTCCTGTAGCTGTCAGCATTCCTCAGTTTGTGTCCATGTCACTCCCAACTCTGCCTCCATCTTTATGTGACACTCTTTTTGTTGTGTGGTACATCTCCATATTCTTGTAAAGGTACTACCATTCAACCATGAGGGCCCTGTCGTAATGATGCCATCTGATTCTAGTCACCTCTCACCCCCTCCTCCAATCAAGTACCATGGGTGAATAAAGTTTGCATCTTCTTTGGCCTTTAATAGGCCAGATTTTGTTAATTTTAAAATTAATATACCATTTCAATAAAAAATAATCCTATCCTAATGTGGAGTCCTACCCACGTCTACTGCCTTCTTAGTACCACACAGTGGGAAAATATGTTTTAGGACAGGAAGCCCTAAAGCACATTCAAATCATATACAAACCACAGCGATGGCCTCTTTAACATGCCAACTCCAGTTCCAGGGCAGGTTTGGCTTCTCGTAACTACAACTTCCGAACTCATACTGACTTCAGCTTCTGTTTTCAGGAGTCTCTCTGTAATCTCCAAGACAGAGAACTCTATGTGATGATGCAGATTCGTGCTCCCCTTTAAAGCCAGTCAGTGCTTGAACTTTTTCCATGAGCTGACAGGGAACCTTGGAGGAGTGATTACTAAGTTGACTGTATCTTGCTACTGTGCTTGAACAAATAAGATACTCCCATGTTTAATTCTCAGATCCTGGTAGAAATCACTTTTTACTTCCAAGAAGTAAAGCTTTTGAAGCAGTTTTCTACCAAGATTAAAATGAAAGACTAAGGAGTGAATCACATTTGCGTCAATCCCACACTCAAACTCACCTACTTCTGTGACCCTGAACATTATTTCAGAGGGTCAAATGCAATACCTATCTTAAGAGACACTGTGTGGAATGAGAAGGAAATAGGTCCCAGGCCCAAAGAGCTCAGAAAGTGAGCAGCCATATCTCTGACTGGAGGACATACAGAACATATCAGCCTGTAAAACCCCAAGATATTGCCAGCTGTGCCCCTGATTGTTACAGTGTGCCATGGCTGGTTCACTCAGAGGCCTGCTTTTCTCTTAATGCCTACCAGTAGCTGGGGAATAATGCAATAAAATCCCATTCCACCACAGGATTCTTGAAATTTTTCTACAACTTTCCCAGGGCTGGGCAGGAGAGGAGGCAATGAGTTCTGTAGTGCCTCTGTGAGTGGATCTGAATCATCACAAAGGCATTTCACAGATGCTCCATGGTTGCCATTGCTCAAGAAGAAGGTAAGGGTGCCCACCCATAATGCAGTCTATATGACCACAGAGCATGGTAGTGACATGTGACCACTGCCTTTGTGATCACTCTGGATACACAGGACAAACATGAGGAATGGGTGTTCTGTACCTAGCCAGTTTTTGTTGCACTGAGATGTCCCAGACTCCAGAAAATGTCTGTACTCCATTGGGTACCACTTTGTGTTCCTGTCCAGTGGTCACTGGGTGGGTTTCTGCTCCAGTAGATACTGAACCAGCCGTCCTCTCCAATGAACATCAAGTAAGACCCTCATTCAATGGGCATCAAATAAACCTCATATCCAATGGGCCTTGAGTTTCCCTCTCATCCGGTGAGGAATCAAGTGGCCCCTCATCCAATGAGTGCTAAGTGAGCCTCACAACCATTCAAGTTCTCCCTCTTTGTCTTAGAGCAGTACTTGACATGCACTGTCCAGCAGAAAAGGAGGTCTTGAAATGTCTGTGGGGGGTTTGGAGAGGGTTGATTTAGGTAGGTGCTGAATCCCTGCTTCTAATGTTAGGGTTATACCAGTGCCTCTGGCTTCACTATCCTCAACTGAAAACTCAAGAATGTGGCCTTCCCTGTTTCCTGGTCCTCTGGCTCCTTTCCTGTGTCCTATTACAGTACTTTGCCAACCATCCCAGCCTTACCCAATGCCATGACCCAGTGGCTGGCACACAGGCCAAAGATGCCACACAGATGCCTTACCAAGTGAGAGGAGGGAGAGACAGCCAGGTAGAGGCAAACATGGGTGCAGATCCTTAAATGGCTATTGCGATGTGTGCATTTACACTGAGTGTGTGCCTACAGGAAGTTGCAGAAGAGTATTTAAAACCAGGATGTTTTACAGCTCTCTGGTCCAGCAGGTACTTACACTGAAACACTGCTTACTGGTTTGTTGTATTTTTCACCCCGTGTATTTCTCCACTGTGAAATGTGGTGCTTTGGCACGTTTAAGACCCATTATTCTCCATGATTACCACCTGTGAGCCGGCAAGGAGGAGTCGTCGGTTTCTCCCCTTCCAGAGAAATATCAGCAGCACAGATACAGAGTGAAACTTCTACAGTTTTAATGAGCTAAGCAGCCTGCCCATTAATTTATAGCAGCTTCTTAAGCAGCCAGGGGAATATATTAGTTTTAATTTTTTTTTTTAAGAAACAAAAACAGCAGAATTGCTTCGCTCGTAAAATCCAATCACAGCAAGTCATTCTGTGAGGGGTGAATTAATTAGCACTAGTTATTATGGTTTTACTGTTATTGATTCATTCTACCCTATCAATAATCTTAATTCACCCACAAAACTAATCCAATTTAATAACCTGTAAAATAGAGTCAGGAAATCGAGTTGCTTGCTAAAATATTACTTCCCAGGGTTTTCTCCTTTGGGTTCAGTTTTTCTGGATGTCAGCAGAGCCCAGATTTCTGGACCCTGGGTCTCCTAGTTGCTATTGCAAGACATCTTCAAACATATGCCTGGAAGCCTCACGATCATGTCTATACTGGCCCCTCCTACTTTATGCCCGGTGACAAACAGCTTCCAAATGTAGGCTTACTGTGTCCACCACCGTCACATGACTTTTTTGGGTGAGGGGATCCCTAGTTAACTTGTACTGCCAAGCAGCCTAGAATCAAGTGGGAAGGGAGCCTAAATCAAGAAATTCCTAGAACACATTGGCCTGTGCATACATCTGGGGGAAATTTTCTTAATTGTAAATTGGTGGATAAGAGCTCAGCCCACTGTGGGCACCACAATCCCCACGGGTAAATGGTCTTTGGCTCTATAGGAGAGCCAGCTGAGCAGGAACCTAAGAGTGAGCCAGCAAGCAGCATTCCTCTGTGATTTCTCCTTCAGGCTCCTGCCTTGAGTTCCTGCTGTGCCTTCCATAAACGGTGAGCTGTAATGGAGATGATACTAAAGTGTGGGTAGCGGGGTGTGGGGAGAGAGATGGCGGGGTGCAGGGGGAGACATGGTGGGGTGCCGGGGGAGAGATGTAAAATCAACATCTGTGTCCAAAGAGACAACAGCAACATCCCAAAGAATGACTCATAGTAAATTGAGATCATTGGGGGTGACATACAGAAAGCTAGATAACAATGGATGGGTGGGTTTTACCCAAAACTTGTCAATCTCCCACGCACCGTGCTCCTGTTTTATGTAGTTAGAGATCTCTTGTGGAATTGGTGTGAACCTAGATTCGAAATATTTACAATATGAGCATCCCTCACGGAACATAGCCATGCTAGTCTGGCTTATCCTTGTGAAATCTGAGATCTAGTCACAGAGCTCACTAAGCGCCTTGTCTTTTTTCCCTCCCTCTGCAGTGGAGACAGACCCACCCCAGGTAACCCGTGCAGATGTACCTCCTTTCCAACCGCAAAGCCATGCCTCACAGATATGGTTCTGTAGAGGAAGCTGCTGACCCTCCCTGACTGTAGCTGGGTCCATACGAGCAAGAATGTGTGCGTGCAGATAGATAAATTACCAGTGTCTGAGCGTGTCCAAGTCCCTGAGGCCAAGACAGAGTCCAAGGACAAGCAATTTGGTCTTTCCTAAGTGAAATATGTGTACCTCCTGAGAGAGGGAAAGCCCAGGGTCACATGGGTCCTAAAAATCAGTCTTAAAAAGTATCAAACATGGCACAAAAGATATGTCTGGACCCTAGTGACCCTCCTGCTTCTGGAGATGTTTCAGGATGGGGTGTCTTTTTCTCTAGCTTCTGTCTGTTTAGTGACATCCCCCTGATGGCCTCTCCCTCCATCTTTGAGTTCTCTGGGAGTCAGGATGAGACTCTCCCTTCTCACACAAAGCAGAGAAAAGGGTGAAGGGGACGGTCTGTGGGGAAGGTTGGGTCAGAGTGGAGCCTCTACCACCTAGGGATCTGGTAGAGTTCCTAAGCAGGTTTTAACTTCACCCTCATCTTAAAAGAAACATGGAGTGGATGCCCTTATGGGCCCACAAGCCTGGGCTCATGGCCGAGTTAGAAAACAGTGAGAAGAATGCTGTGCAGTTATGGTCAGAAAGGAGGTGCCAGGATTTACAAAGTCCCCCTTCAAGCTGTGACTAGGTGTACAAACAGAGACTGCTCATGTGAGGCAGCAGTGGCCACCGCTTTGCCAATCTGTGGGCCCCAGAGACTGAAGCAGCAGCTATTCACCCATGAAAGACGGAGGTGAGAGATGATGGAGAAATGTCTAAAGCAGCATTTAGCCTGGCAGTTTCCCGTGCTACAGAGAGCTCCCAGACACAGCCCTGTGCACTTCTGGCAGGAAAACCTTTGCATCTTTCTAGCAACTTCCCTCTGAACAATTCCACCTTGTTCTCTGCTCCACGCCCTAAGTTGATAGAAAGGAAATATCAAAGAAAGCAAACATAGCAAATAATTTACAGAGGAATGGGCAGGCACTGTGTAAATATTTTCATGAAGCCATAAACAAAGTCTGTCATGCAAGCACTTTTAAGAATGTAAAAATAGATCAAAAGTTGTATCCCTCAAACTATGCTATTTTTATTAGTAATAGCTCTTTACAGTCACTGTATCTGCAGCCAAATGCAGATCTCCTTCGCTGAATTGGCAGATATGCTAGATGATGCATTTGAGGATATGCTCAGGGCATGGACTTCCTTTTATATGCTCATTAACTAGAGACTTATTGAAAATTATTCATAGAAATTCAAATAAATTTACATTATTTGATATTTATTTGTTAGAAAAAATGAAATTAATTTATTTCCATTAACTAGAGAAGACCTGGTGTAGTATGGTGGAGGGCACCTGAGTCCCAGCACTCGTAAGGCTGAGCCAGAAGGGTCCTGAGTTTAAGGATAACCTGAGCTATATAGTGAGACCGTCTGTCAAGATACACCAGAGATAGCTGGTTTATTGATAGAAAGACAAACAGATAGATAGGCAGACAGACGTATAGAGCTCAGCAATGGATTTCATCCACAAGGCAGATTCCCCACCAAAAACTTAAAAGCACTTTTATGAAGAATGCACCCAAAATCATCTAGACATTTTTATTGTAACTAATGATAATGGTGGCTTTGTGCTTAGTTTCACTAATATCATAGGACTGACACTTCCAAAGAGGAGTAAAGGTTTTCTCCATCCTGTGGAAAGCTATAAGAGATCCTTTGTCCCCGACTCCCCAGCTTGGCTCCTTGCCAATGCTTTCATGCCCACTCCCCTGGGCTCCCAGCTCAATTCACTTCTTCTGGCTCCTCCTCTCCTCCCTAAATATTAGCAGGATTCAGTTTGCTCCATGGACCACTCAAATCCCCCATTCTTCCCATGGCTGTGTTCTCCTCCTGGTCAACTTGTTATGGGTGGAAGGACTGATGAGATGGTTCAACGGCTAAAAGCCCACTGCTCCTGCAGATGACGCAAGGTCAGTTCCAAGTATCCAAATTTGGTGACTCACAACTACCTGTAACTCCAGCTCCAGGGTATTTAATGACCTCTTATGGACTCTGCAGACATCCTCACTCATATGTACATACCAACACCCAGACACACCTATATACACATAATTAAAAATAAAATAAATCTTTTTAAAATGTGTTTATGTATAGAAAGAACTGACCATGATATTCCAGACTATGCTAAGCAAAATGTCTGTCAATCAAAACCGAAACTAAAACAGCCACGGTCGGTTTCTTTAATCAAGAAGAAAAATGATACAAAAAATTTCTAGCTGGAGAGAAACAAGCACCCAGAAGAAAAACTGTTCCCAACCTTTGCTGTTGAGCACACTGCCTGCCTATCTGCCTTCACTTTGCGACTTAAAACTCAGCCAAGCACCACAATATGCTGAAAGCCTTAACAGGAGGTGAGTCCTGGGAATCAGCTCTGGACCTGATCAGTCCAAGTACAGAAAGAACAGTTAAGCATTTTAATGTGTTTGGACAAGTCTGTTTCTAGTTAAACCTCAGCCTGAGTTGACCATAACTTACACATTTTTAAATGAGAGTACACTCGGCTTCAAAAAAAATCCTACTACAAAGCAAGACCCTAAATGGGGGTGTCCTAACAAGGTGAGTCCACCAAAAGCCTCTTAAGTTTCCCTGATTTCCTAGCAGTTTTAGTATATGCATATACACGCTTTGTTTATGGAAAATTACGTGACTGCACACCTGACTTGGGAACACCATTTCTGCTCCTAAAAATAATCAATATATGTTATTTTACTCACAGAAAACTGTTGCTTTTAAAAAATGTAGTTCTCAGGGGGTGAGTCAGTAATTTATTCAAGTCAGGAAACCAAGAAAAATGACATAAATTATTCCCTGGTCTCTTTCTGACTTAAGACCTGTCCATGTCCCCAGGCAGAATGGAAATGCAAGGACGGACAGTGAGCAGCCCCCACTTCAAAGCGTACCCACAGATAGTGTCAGCATGGTATCTCATAATTGTTAGCGATGCTCCGTGTACCACTTCATACGCCATCTTCACTGTATAGTAGTCCTTGCATATAATGCGTCTTAGTCAAATCCATGTCCGTTCCCTCCCCTCCAGAGTCACCCTGGGACCCTCTGCCAATTCTCCTTCCTAGCTATTTGTGCTGTCAGTTTTTTAACCCAGTGTGTTCACCTGGTGCTGCTGCCTGTGTGTACTTGAGTACAGGACCATCATTCTGGAGTATGGGTAGCATCTCAGGGGACCATCTTTCTGGAGTATGGGTAGCATCTCAGGGGGACCATCATCTTTCTGGAGTATGGGTAGCATCTCAGGGGACCATCATCTTTCTGGAGTATGGGTAGCATCTCAGGGGACCATCTTTCTGGAGTATGGGTAGCATCTCAGGGGGACCATCATCTTTCTGGAGTATGGGTAGCATCTCAGGGGACCATCTTTCTGGAGTATGGATAGCATCTCAGGGGGACCATCATCTTTCTGGAGTATGGGTAGCATCTCAGGGGACCATCTTTCTGGAGTATGGATAGCATCTCAGGGGGACCATCTTTCTAGAGTATGGGTAGCATCTCAGGGGGACCATCATCTTTCTGGAGTATGGGTAGCATCTCAGGGGACCATCTTTCTGGAGTATGGATAGCATCTCAGGGGGACCATCTTTCTAGAGTATGGGTAGTATCTCAGGAGGACCATCATCTTTCTGGAGTATGGGTAGCATCGCAGGGGACCATCATCTTTCTGGAGTATGGATAGCATCTCAGGGGGACCATCTTTCTGGAGTATGGGTAGCATCTCAGGGGACCATCTTTCTGGAGTATGGGTAGCATCTCAGGGGTCAGCAGCCATAAAGAAAGGTGGCTCTTCTCCCCCAGAATCTGTCAAGTGCATGAGCAATACTACATTTTAAGGGGGGAAATACTATGTTTTAGAAAATAATTTCAGTGTGTCTAAAGTGCTAAGGTAAGAGATGCCCAGATTTATAGGCGATTAAACACTTAACTGATCTGAGAATACAGCAAATGGATATGATTTCTGAAAAGGAAACAGGTGCTAAGGTAAAAAATACCTGTTTCCTAAGGCTTCCTCCTCTGCTGCTTACTGGGTTAGAATTTTAGAGTAAAATTAGAAACAGAAAAATAGACTGCTTAAGAACCCCAGGCAACCTTTGTTGACCTCATTATGTGTTACAGAGCTTGGGTTCGCCAGCCTTGCTCCCATAGGGACCAGGAAGCCTTGTTTCCCCAAGCAACACACTGGGGCTTCGATAGGCATGTGATGCCTATGCTGCTTGCTATGTCTCCGTGTCTTAGCTTGCTTTAACACTCCTCTCTCTCTCTCTCTCTCTCTCTCTCTCTCTCTCTCTCTCTCTCTCTCTCTCTCTCCCTCCCTCCCTCCCTCTCTCCCTCCCTCCCTCCCTCCCTCCTTCCCCCACTGGACTACTCTACTCTCAGGCCCATCAAAATCATCATACAAATTATAAAATTATAATTTACTCAGCTTTAGAGGAAAGGGAATGGTTATCCTATTATGAATATTTTATCTTCGTTCATTCATGTACATATCGCCCTAGACTCAAAAGTCAGCATTTCAGAAGGCAGTGCCAGCATCAGTCAATAAAACACATTTACCTTTTTCTGAGCACTATTTCCAATCTGATTATGAAATGGTAGCAAGGTGGCTCTCACATGGAGATCTATGGCTTCCTTTCCTCCTTCCCACAATCCTCCTCTTCCTTGAGCTAGCAGTGGATTTTTTACTGAAACAGCTGGGTTAAACTTCAAGTGACCCACATCGATTGGTGTAAAAATTTCATTTGTGTAAAGCCGAACTAGCCGGAGACTCTCCCATGGATGAGTAATTAAAACTGTTTTTCTGGGATCCTCATATACAATCTCCTCCCTGCCTTATATCTATCTGACTATTTTCTGGGCACTCTCTGTCCTTGGTCCACCTTCAATAACAAGGTTAACTTAAGCTTCTCCAAGACTGTGGAGGCTAGACCCACTGTGTACACTGTCCTCCGGATCTGCCAGGCTCCTACAAAATAAAACTCTTACCTGGGAGAGTTTGCTGAGAACTTATCTATTTCTTTCTGGTAATGAGATATACACAGTTATCTTCCTGTCATATTTACTATTACCTTGTAAGTTTCCTGTGATCTAAGAGTGATACAGCTCCCCAAAACAACACTTTTTGTATGAGACAAGGTTTCATGTATCCCGCGCTGGCCTTGAAGGTGCTATGTAGTTGAAAATGTCCTTGAATTTCTCAATTTTTTTAACTTTTATGTCCAAAATGCTAAGATTATGAGGGTTGAGCATCACATAGCTGTCTTTGCCATGATGGGATGGAACTTGTGGCCCCGTGCAAGCTAAGCAGGCACACTAACTACTGAGCCACACTCCCGCCCCCTCAATAATAATTTTTGAGGAGTTCTTCCAGCACACTTCAAACTGCATGTGCATGACTCGAGACCAGAATAATCAGGGAAATTCATTTTCCTGGGGATCTGTTTCTTCATCTGGACACTGCTTCCTGCGCCTCTGCTGTGCCGTTAGAACCTACTCATCCCCATGAGCAATGCCATTATGAGGAAGGAGGGCAAACTGCTTTTCAGGTAAAAGGCACCAAGCATTGGGGAACGTAGTTGATATAAGTTACATTATTGAAATGTGAGTATAAGAGACTAGGGAGATGGTGCATCAGGTAAAGGGCATGGTGAGTAAGTGCAGGTTCTTAACATCACCTAAGCACCAAGCAGATGGTGTGGGCTGCCTATAATCCAGCATTCAGGAAGTGGAGGCAGGAAATCTCCAAAGCAAGCTGGCTAGGTATGCTAACTTAACTGAAGAGCTCTGGATTCATGAGAGAGACGGTGCTTCAGTATGTAGTGTGGAGAGTGATCTAGGAAGACACTTTGTATCAACCTCTGTGCTACAGAGAGAGAGAGAGAGAGAGAGAGAGAGAGAGAGAGAGAGAGAGAGAGAGAGGGAGGGAGGGAGGGAGGGAGGGAGGGAGGGAGGGAGAGAACTCACACTCAGTTACACATGTGTGCCTACATACATCCAAGCACACTGTTTACATGCATAACACACCAAAAAAAAAAAACTATGAGTGCAAGCTATCACACATGCATTCAGGCTAGGAACCAATTTCTTCTTCTTCTCTTCAGAACAGGGGTGGGTACTAAAGAGACACAAGATGCGTACCAGTAGGGCAGTCACATGTTGATTCTGGAATGACTTCAATGTAGATTACTTGGGGAGGTCAAGAAAGGTACTGCTTAACCAAGGAGCAGGACAATCAGCTGCAGAGCTGAACACTGAGTCCTGAACAGCCAGGATGGACAGAGGACCACACCAGCGCTGTTGCCCTGAGAGCTCGAGTGCTTAAAGTTTACTAGATGTTCAAAGAAAGAATGGAGCGTTTCTGAAATTGGGTTGAGGAGCTGATTCCAAAAGAATGGACAGTAGGGATCCCACAGATACAAACACACGCTTGTGTTTCTTGTGGGAGGCTGGCACATCATTTCACGATTGCTCTCAGGATTCTTAATAATCATAGTCTCCTTGTCTCTCACTATAGCTCCCAGGTCCCGTGGCCACAACATTCCCTTGCTGTCCAGACTCAGACCATCCTGAATTCTAAGCTGAAGAGACCACAATTGACAGTCTTTACCTAACTTACCTTCCTCTCTTCCCAGAGTTTCCATTTTAATTCCTGACATGTGCTTTTACTTAAATGTCCCAGCTTTTAAACCAACTACAGTGATATTTTATCTCCATAAGAATTACTTTAGATAAGCATTAGAATTATAAAAATGTAGTTTAATAAAGTAAAAATTTGAGGAAAAGACATATATATTACTATAACTGATAAATTTAGGTAGTAAAATAGTTAAAGATACAGAATATGTATTTTCTACACATACATGTGCATATGTGTATAGAGATAAAGAAAAATGAGAAAGGCAACATGCAGAATATGGGAAAACAAATAAGTTTTTCAACTTTCAATTTAGACTATAAATGATCCTATGTGATAATCTCTTTGGGTTTTGCTTTTTGTGGTTCTGTTTTTTATTTTCTTCAGCAACTGCTAAAACCCCATTTTGCTAACTGTTAAGGGAGAACAACTAGATTTCATAGCACCTGGTCCTTAGAGTGGCAACATGGGAAAATAAATTAGAATGGGGGAGGTGGGCAGAGATTAAAGAAAAATAGAACAATCTCCGGTACTATGCTTTGAAGGAGAAATATGTTCAGAATGATAATATTTGCCAAAACCAGAGTTGGGTGAGCAATGGGACACTAATACCATTCCCAATGAATAACAGACGGAGCAAAGCCTTTCCCCGACAGAGTCAACAACGGTCATTCTCTCTGTAGAGAAGAGAAATAGATGCTTCCCATGAGGCAGAACAAGTCTACAAATAAACGTTAGCTGTTTTCAGTGAAGTGCAATCACACAGAGTTGTTTCTTGTCGTCAGCTATGGTTTTCACCAGACCTAACATCATCCCAGAGGACAGAACACCATCGCAGCAGTGCTGAGATCACTAATTCTGCGTTCTTGGAGGGACCTACAGCATTAGATCCCAGTGTCATTCCCAGGCCATGAGTTAAGTGTGGAGAGAGCATGTGGGCGACAGGTCATTCTAGGCATAAAAATGTCTCAGACATGTGGAAGCCTTTTGCTTTTCTGTTTGATTCTTTTCTTTCTTTCTTCCCTTCCTCTTTTCTCCTCCTGTCTATTTCTTCCTTCCTTCATTTTTAGGCCCGCCTCTCCTGCTACTGTCATGTTTATGTTTTCAAGACTGACTACTTAGTACTATATAAGAATTTGCTGTGTCTTGAAAACATATATACGTCAGTAATGTTATACAGGCTGAGCAGGTTATATTTATGTATTTAGGAATACCCCACGCCCACACATATGTAACAACAATGAAAGAATAAAGGACCCATGAATTTGAAAAAGGTCAAAGAGGTGGGGGTTGGAAGGAAAAAGGGGGAGGGGAAATAATGTAATTATATTATAATTTCAAAATAAGAAATATGTTAAAAAATAGGAGAGGGGAGCTAAAAAGGAAGGAAGGAAAGAAGAAATAGAAAGGAAGAGAAAGGAGGAAGAGAAGACCAAAGGTGAAGACTTGATTTAAAAGTAGAAAGAAGTGTATAAGAGAAAACCACCAACAGAAGTGTATATCTTTAAAAGATTTTTATAGAAATATATTAGCAAACAGAATGGCCTGACACTTCTGGAATTTGTTAGAAAAAAAAAAATCCAAGTTGGTCTTGAAAAAGATCTCCTATCCTAAATTTCTGCCATAGACATCAAAACAACTTGTTCCAATGGATTTGCCTCATAATTCCCACAGTAGAATGCTCTGTCTAAACAGATTCAGGTGTAGGACCCCAATATTTATAACAAGTATCACAAACCAGAATGTTCCCATAAGAGGAAGACAAGACTTCTGCAAAGCCCTTAATCCCTGGGGGGGTGGGGGGGAGAAGGGGGGAGGGGGGGAGGGGGGGAGAACCATAGTTTGTGTTACTTGTTCCTATTTTCCTCTTCTTATTCCTCCATTATTTCTTGCCTCAAAATGAAAAGCCCTGTCAAACCAACAGAGAATCTTATAACTTGCCTTTAAACGTGTAAGGACATTTGGAGCCAATTGGGGACAGCAATATAAAGGACTGGGCTGTGCCTTTTGTTACCCTGGCTTAGCTCCCGTCCCTCCTCCATCCATGTCCACCCCATCCCTGATCTCAAACCACCCTCCCCGCTCTAGGCTTTTCTCCCCTTCTCTGGTCAAATCTGGATGGGAATCCATTAGCCAGCATTTGTATTCCCAGACGCCATCAATGTGCAGCCTAGTGTGTCTTATCGCCACAAGAATTTGGGTTTATGACAGGTCAATGGCAGAAGACAAGCCATCAAGACCCAGGACCAGGACTCCCATGTTGTGAACTTGTCCTCTATGAGGAAAAATCCTGAAAAATGTTTTGACCTCACGATGCATAAGTATTTCTGAAACAACTGCTTACATGTGCCTGAGTGTATGCATGTGGAAAGACCACTTACTCCGTCTTCCTTCTCCACCATAGCTGTGCACTTCTCTAAGGAGTATGTCATATTGGAGTTTGCCCAAAGGGGATTCATCTTTCTTTTTGTCATACTACTACAAGCAGCTCAAGTGCTTTGGTGTTCTAGAACCTCTCATGGCCGCAAGCGGCAGACATCTCATCACGGAGAATGCCACCTGCCTAGTGTTTACCAGACTTTATCCAAGCATTCAGAGAAAAGATGTTGACAAACACCTACCAGACAGATACACAAGATCCCAGCATGACCAGGACAATGTATTAGTTCTCATTTGACTTTAGTTTCAGTGGAGCACAACATGTAATAAATAATACATACTACATTCAGACATGATAACGGATTTGGCACAAAATGAGGCTGAGCAATGTGTGGAATGAATTTATGTAGGGCACTTGGATGTGCGTTTCTATAGGGTCTTGGTGATCACAGCCTGAGTGATGGAGCACTGGTGGGAAGTCTCGGGAGCTTTAAGCTCCGTGATGATCATCTCTTTCCTGCTCTGAGGTGTCCCTGGAACCTAAGCTCATGGATATATCTGGTCAAAAGGTTGGATGTGGCTCTGGTTCAGGAGGAATGGAAGTCCACATGGCTTTTTTCAGTACAGTGGCTGGTTTAGGGGACCGAGGTGAGACAAAAAGAGTACTAATGTAAAGGTCATGTGACCTGGCCTAAGAACTCTGGAGTGTATATCTGTTGCCTGTAAAAACAAACAAACAAACAAACAAACAAAAAACTTATGAGGCTGTGGCAAAGTGCCCCCAGGTTCAAGCCCTGCCCCCTGACAATATGCCACCAAAGGTCTAGAGGAGAATCTAGGGATGAAGACAGCATCATGCCATCCCTGAGCAATACAATGTGTACGAGTACCTATTGCATTGATCTGAGCAAAAGAGGGTAGTACCTTAGACAAGCGTGGCACAGTGGAGGCTGACGATTTGCTGGTAGATTAGATGTTCACAAAGAGAATAAGAAGCTTCACAAACAAAAGCAGAGACGGCTCTGAGGGGTGGGTGTTGAGACCATTGGCTTCTTGAATGTTAAGGTAGAGGGTCAAATAGGCAGTGCTTCTGTAAGCTTGAGTTATTCAAGGAGGCAGATCCTTTAGATCACAGCGCGGCTTGTCTGTCAATAAACAAGCGCTCAGTAGGGATTAAATTCATCTAGTAAATGTCTGGTGGGGGAAGGGAAAGGGAAACCCAGGTCAACTAGCTGGGAACCCAGCAGTACATATGGGGGGGGGCACAAAGATAAGTAGCCTTTTGAGTGAAATCCAGAGACAATGGCCAGTGAGGAGAGGGGGAAATCAGAGGGTAGAAAGTCCTGAAAGCCCAGAGAAATAGGCAATTCAGGAGGGAAGTGACAGGTGCTGTAAATTCCTAGAGAAACAAGGTGTCAGGTAGGTGAGGGTAGCTTACCTACTCTATGTGACGTAAGGGCAGGGCACTCTCCTTACTGAGTCAGCAGTGAGTGGGAGGGCAGAGTGGTTAGGACATTTAACTTGAGAACCTAGGCGGAGGGTGGGACTCAAGGGATTCAAGGGAATCCCAAGTGGGAGCCTAAGTTGGGACATTTGTACTAATGAAGTTTTTCATCAAGAAGTAAAGCCCGATGGTACAAAAGGAAGAAAGTAGAACTAGGAGAGAAACACTTCAAGAGGGGAATACAGGGACTGGCCCACGGGTCCAGCCCTGTGCATCTCAGAATGCAGGGGTTTTTGCAGGTGGATGAGAAAAAAATAATGAATCTGAAAACATGGGAATAGCTAAGGATGGGGAAGGTGAGAGCACTATTGGAGACTAGCAGAGAGAGAGAGAGAGAGAGAGAGAGAGAGAGAGAGAGAGAGGTGTGAAAGAGTCAGAAAGTGTGATTATAAATTAACTGGGAAATGTGGCTGGTCTGGAGGGAAGTGTGGGGAGCTGTTTGAGCTGTGTGCTGTGAATTGTAGGTGACATCCATTGGCAGGGTTTGCTGTTTCTCTCCAGCCACGTTCCAGATGCTCAGGTGCAGACCTGAAATAGGCTGTGGAGTTGGAACCAGACAGTGTTGGGTCACTCCAGGGCTGAAGCCTTTCAGATGAGCATGAGCATGTTGGAGAAGCAAGGCAGCAAGAAAGCCAAGAGTCAGACGTGCCTAATCCACCTGGCTCGACTCACAGAGTGCCAGGATTACTGACAAGTGCCACGAGCTCCAGTCCTACCAGTCTGTACTCTTTAGCACTTTCCTATTTCCTTATGAAAAATAACTCATGAATTTTAAGAAATCTCAGGAGGCAGGTTATGTGAAATAACACTGGACCCATTAATATATTTCTTGGTTTTTGTTCTTGGTTCAAATATCTGTCTCACTATGTAGCCCAGGATAGCTATGAACTCAGGACCCTCTTGCCTGTACCTTTGCAGTGTTAGAATTAAAAGCATCTGCCCATACACCTAGATCCCACTTTTTCTTAAGAGATGTAATTAAACTACAGCTCCAAGCCTTTTAAATATTACAATCTAAAGATCACTTAGGAAAAAAGAACAGAAAAACAGCCAATACGATACATGCTGGCTAAAATTTTCAGAGACTTACTGAAGTTCCAAAAAGAGTTAACTATTTCTTGGATGTTGTGAAGAACACAAAGAATAAAATAATAATAATAATAATAATAATAATAATAATAATAATAATAATAATAATAATAAAAACAATGTTATCAATACTAGAAAGTTGTTTTCTGTGCTGAAAAGGAAAGTGACTCTGGTCCCATTCTGTATTTGGAAGAATGCCAGTTAATAGAGGAAGAGTGAGAAGCAGAAAAGTGGCTCTTAGTTTGTATTTTTGAAGTGAAAAATTGAATCTCTGAAACATACCAGAGAGGAGAAAACATTGATACTTCTCTTGGGACCCAAGCAAAAGACAAAAGAAGTCACACTAGATGTTTAAACCAGGGGGCGTTTAATGTACAGAAATCTTATGTGATCAAGGAAAAGGTAAGAAAGCAGCTGGGGAGGTTGGAAAGCCATCACTTTCCAAGGAGAGGACAATGAAGGGACTAAAGCATGGACGTTCAGAGGATAGACCTAGCTGAGACACAACCAGGACATCATTCTGTAAGACCTGAGGGAGAAACAAAAGCCGGTCCCCTGGATGAGCCTGTGATACCCAGGATGGATTCACAGCCTCCTTTTGCACCTCCCAGGGGCCAAAGAACTCAGGATCTCCTGAGGAGGCAGAGTAGCAGCAGACACGGGCAAGAAGGGCCCAAGGTGGCACACCCAAGCCAGTGTCACACGCTCTTCACTTCAGACTACTCATTTTCAAGTCTCCTTGTGCAATTTTCAGAACCCAGCTGGTTCTAAGTACACATGAACTTCATTTACACACGGGATGAATGGGATTTGTATTTGGGGAAGCAGAAAAGGCTAGTTTGCCCCTGTTCGCTCCCACTTGGTTCTCACAGCCTCGTTATTCTCAGAATCGTCTCCACACTGAGAAGAAAACTGCGCGTTCTTTGTTGCCTGAGCTGCAGACACCCTTTTTTCATCCTTAACCTACTACAGCAGTGCTCTTCAAAAGCACATGTATTTAGGCTTCTGGGTAAAAGGACTGTGGGTTCCTCTAGCAAGAACTTGTTTCAAGTCAAACAGAGAAGAAGCCTGGACGCTTGTGAACAATCCGGAGACAGAGCCTGCCTCGGGTCTGTTAGAACGCCCTTCCCTTTCATCTCCATTCCCACCGTGAAAACCACTCGCCGTCTGCGAGATCTGCCAGAATCTCCAGTCTGATTAAAGGCTGCTCTTGCTTTCCACTGAACTCTCTTTCTCTGCTGTGATTAGGCCAAACGCATTTTGTGAGAAACCTCACACCTCTTGCACTGTTGAAGCCATCAGAATCCAACGTTTCCGTCAAGAAGGCACCCATGCGCCAAAGAAGTTTGAACCAGATCCAAAATACGTGCACCATGCAGCTTGGGAAAATTTAGCAATTAAAAGCAACTAAAACTAAGCAGTTTATGACTTACAGATGTCAATTTATGACAGAAATCTCTGCATATATTGTACCAGCAAAGTGACATTTATTTGGTAATTAATGATTAAAACAGTAATTTCCCACTGTTATCGGCCACCTGGTGTCTGGTGGTGTTCTGAGAATAATCTCCAGGCTCTGAGGACAAGATGTATCTCTGACAATAGCACAGTGTCTCCAACAGGGAACTCGCTGCTCTAGGCTGGACTGGTCTTTCCTTTTTGTCCAGGGCCATTCCAAGAGCAAACTGGCAGAGACGCTGAGGTCCACACACAGTCTCTGCCTCAACCATCCTTAAGAGTGTTTGCTGAATGAGGAACCAAATAAACAGACTAATTAATGTTACAACTATTTGAGAAACAATGACCAAAACAATGTAGAAATCTTAGACTGATAAAGCAAATGCGTCTGTTTTTCTCCCTCCGCAGACAAACACACAATTAGTTGGGACTTGACTCAAAGGGGATTTGATACATGGCACCCTGGTGGTTCTGAACATATTTCTACCTCACCCTTCTCCCTCTGCTTCTTCATAGAATATTTCTTGGTTAATTACAGAAATATGCTAGATGGTATTTAGCAGCCAGCCACTTTATGCCTTTGGTGTGCAGGTGTGTGTGCCAAACCGTGGTATTCAAGTGTGTGTATGTATGTGTGTGTGTATGTGTGTATGTGTGTGTGTGTGTGTGTGTGTGTGTGTGTGTGTGTGTGTGTGCCACATTGGGCCTGCGCAGCCTAGACTGTGTTTCCTTGTCTCTCATCTCACTCTCAAGTAAGCACCAACAGTATAATGGCCACCACATTTTCTATGACCCACAAGAGAACATAGCGGGGAGGCCCATGTGCCTACCTGGACCATACGTACCATCATGCATCTCAGCTGTCCCTAGAGTGTGACCCAAGCATTCCCAAGGGCAGTCACCAATATGCAGATGGTTTCCATTGTTAGGACCCATCCCAGGGGCTGTGCGCTGCTGCCACCTTTAACAAAGCAGGAGTAGCCTTCCAATCAACCTTTGGTTGGGGATGTCTTAGCAAGGATCTGAAAGCTGTATAAACTGGTTCCGAGGGAAAAGGCTATGGGTCTATTGGTGAACAAAGGTTTTTTTTCCCAGGGACCTGGTGACTTGAAGAAGAAAGCCACCCACTCGTGCTTGCCACTCTCAATCTTCATCTATAGGCCACTTCATCCTCTCTACACTGTGTTCCCAGCCTCCCTGGGAGAAGGAGGTCACTCACATCTTTGCTGTCCAGTTACCTGTCCTCTCATCTGTTTTTCACAACAGACTCCAAGAGTTTTGAGCTCAACCACAGTTTCTGGAAACCACCAATTTGACACCTTGTTTCTCTGGCAAATTACCTGTTTCAACCCATGAAGCATGGTATTCCTTCCAGGCTAGGGAGTCCATCTCCTGACAGAGGGGTGTTTGGAGGAAGATCTTTGCATATCTAAAGCCTGCACACACATGCGCACATGTGCACACGTGCATGCGCACACACACACACACACACACACACACACACACACACACACATACACACGTTTTCCAGATTACTTCCTTTCCTTCTTCCCTGAGCTTTACTTCTGCTACTTAACCGTCCCCTGTTTTAAACTTTTGTAATAAAACTTTATAATGAATGTTTGTTAAGTTATAGTCTGTGTTAGACTTAATGTGTACATCTGATGCCGTGACTTTATTTTAAAATGTCACAACAGGCAGAGATATGGTAGGAGGCAGTGGACAAGGTGGAGGGGTGTCACCTCACAGCATCCGCAGTGGGGAAGGAAGATCTGAACAGGTGACAGATGAGAAAACATCTATCTACACCCTCACTTTGTTCACCCAGATCTGAATACTAGCTTAACGACACGTAATGAAGACTCATTTTAGATTTTGGTTGTTGCTGCTGCTGTTGTAGTCAGTAGATTGCCTGGCTTTCCTTACACCTATTATTACCATGAGAAAATGTATTTGACAAACCCATAGCTGTTCGAATTCCACGAAAAGAGCACAGCCAAATAATATTTACACTAACAATTCTAAGTGAGGAAAAGAGGAAAGGAGGTAATAACTCAAACTGTTTTCCTTTAGAAACACTCTCACAGGAAAGAAAGGCATCCTTTTACGTGTTCCTTTTCATGGTGCAAAAGTAGTTTTAGAACTCCAGCAGCTTGGGTACTCCAATGCCAGGTGGCTGCGACTGAGGCTATAGAAGCTGAGAGTCATGGTGCACACTGGCACCTTTCACCAGGCATGCGGAGTGCTCTAAGCACACTTTAACTTGCTGTGTTAAGTAATGGAAGTACTCGCTTAGGAGGTAGAGCCTGAAATACTCGGCTTGATCTCCGGTAACCCAAGAAGGTGAGATTGAGGCATGTTTAAGATTTCTTTCAGCGCTAGGCACCATGATTCTTTAAGTGTTGAAGAGAGACCCATTGCCTAATTGTAACTTGCCTCAATGTCCTTGGGCAAAGAAGACAGCAATATCCATGTGACTATCATTAATATGTCCTAGAATAAATATCTCCTTTTGAGATACGAAAAGCTTCCACTTACTAATGTGATCAATAAAGGGAAGATTAACAATCTAAGTCCTTAAACATTCTCAGTTTGCCTTTTAAAAATCAGCTAGCAAGCCGGGACTGGTGGTGCACGCCTTTAATCCCAGCACTCAGGGAGGCAGAGGCAGGCAGATCACTGTGAGTTTGAGACCAGCCTGGTCTACAAAGTGAGTCCGGGACAGCCAGGACTACACAGAGAAACCCTGTCTAGAGAAAAAATCAGCTAGCAAAAGTCAGTAAAGGCCATAGGAGGGGGCCAAGAAGGAGAAGGCTCTTCTTTACAATTTCTGTTCAAGCTTCCTTAGATCTGAGATGTCTGCTCTACACATTTGGATCATTGAGAAATGGGGTCTCTCTGACTAAATCTATACGGATTATTCTATCTTTTTGTTAGACTTCATGTCAGTGTCCCATGGTAGCTATGACAGAGTGCCACAAGCCAATGGCTTAAACAGAGTGGCTTTTCTCACAGTTCTGAAAACAAAAAGTTATATCCACAGTTTTTTCTCACGCCTTTTGGAGGCTTATAGGTTGCTTTCAAATGTCTATGGAGGCTTATAGGTTGCTTTCAAATGTCTATGTCCTGCAGACTATGTCTCCTATTCTTTTCATTAAATAAGGAAAACAGTCCACGTTAGAGTCCACCTGTGGAGGCTCAAATAAGCAAGGTCCCACAGGCTCATATACTTCAATAATTAGGCACCAGGGAATGGGACTATTTGAAAGGATTAGAAGGATTAGGAGGTGTGGCCTTGTTGGAGGAAGTGTGTCATGGGATGTGGGCTTTGAAATTTCAAAAACCCACACCAGTCTCTCTCTCTCTCTCTCTCTCTCTCTCTCTCTCTCTCTCTCTCTCTCTCTCTCTCTCTGTCTCTCTCTCTCTCTCTCTCTCTCTCCTTCTGCTTGCAAATCAGGATATAGCTTCAACTATTGCTCCAGTGCCATGATGGCTGCATTGCTCCAATCATGAATGAGTGTTTCTGTAACCATCCTTTCCTCAAATACAGTCACATTTTAAGATGTTTCAGGTTAGTCTTATAAAAAATAAATTTGAGAGGGAGCACTCTGCAGCCTATACTAGTATCTTTTTTGGTTTTGTTCATTTTGTTTGTATTTTTTGTTGTGTTTAATGTATATATTTCTCTATGAATATTCCTGTGTGATTAGAGTCATATGTGTGCCATGGTACATGTGTAGAGGTCAGAGGACATCATCAGCCCTCACCCTGACACAGTGTATTCAAGGCTTGGCATCTTAGAAACTTCATGATATTTTCCTGTCTCCAACTCCCATCTCCCAGTGGGCACACTGGAATGACAAATCTGTATACCATTTCTGAGCTTCATATGGTTATGTGTATCTGATCGTGGGGTCTTCACACTTGCATGGTGAGCACTTTACCCACTGGTCCCTCTCCCAGTCCTGTTTGTATTTTTATAATACAGTATAACAGTATGAATATAAAATGTCCCCCACAGGCACACGTGTTTGAAGACTTATCTCTAACCTGTGGCTGGGTTTGGGAAGTTCTGTAACCTTAGGAGGTCGGATTCCACTACAGCAGTTGAAGTGGTAGCTTCTATGCAGAACCATCTGTCTCGGGTCCACTAAGAAGTGAGCAGCCCCAGCTCAGGGTTCTACTGCCACAGACTTCTCTGTGCCTCCCCTTCCGTGATGGACTACATCCTCTGAAACCATGAACCAAAATAAGCCCTTTCTCCCTTCAGTGCTGTCAAGTACCCTATCACAATAATGAGAGAACCCAACCAACACAGGTGGCATATTTTAAGTATCTGAATCTTAGGTTGTGAATTCTATGCAAAGTCATCCAGATGTGATCCTGAAACAACCTTACTTTCTCTCCCATTGTTTTGAAAGAATAGAAACTTTCAATCAAAATCCAGTGGTCTTTATTCTTCCAGAAGAATAACCTCCTATGGTCTCCTTCC
Source organism: Acomys minous (assembly GCF_964271855.1). Taxonomy (NCBI): domain Eukaryota; kingdom Metazoa; phylum Chordata; class Mammalia; order Rodentia; family Muridae; genus Acomys; species Acomys minous. The sequence goes on along the minus strand of NC_140494.1, from coordinate 3,660,883 downwards.
TTCATAAAATAAGTGCATCTCTTGATCATTGTAAAGATCTATAACTAATTAATACCATCTTGATTGAAAGTCACATGATAGCCTCGAGTGCATGCACTTAAAACTGCCCCTATGCAAACCTGTGATAATGACCTACTTGGAGGGAGCCAGGAGTCCTGCCTTTTAAGGCACAAATGAGGTACACAGTAGTGTGTTGGCTCCTGTGAGCCCGGGAGTGGGAGCTTTAATCAACAGGGTAGTGTGTGCACTCTCCCATCCAGCCATTAAATATGAAAACGCTTGATGCATTTTTCTTGGTTTTCAAAGACCTCTAGCACTTTGGAGGTTTTTCACAGGAAAAAAAAATCAGTATCATCACATCAAAACTCTCAAAGAATGAGCTTTCTTGGAAGACAGGTGCTATTCACCACTATCAGGCCAAAGGTACAGTAAGGAAAACATTTTCTAAGGTACTCTGAGGTTAGCACTTCGAGGAAATTCTGTGAGAACAAAGCAACAAAGAGGTGCTTGAAATTTTTATCCCAGGTACAAGGAGGAAAATATATCTAATACAGTGATGTGAGTGTGTGTGTGTGTGTGTGTGTGTGTGTGTGCGTCTTTCGAGACTCATCGGAAGAGGAAAAAAATATCTCTTTGGTCCTTCTGGGCATGTGGAGTTTTTGCTTAGTTCTGTGTTTACTTGTTTTTCTCTAACAGGTGTATCTTTTAACCTTTAAATCCCTTTCTGTCTATTGAAAATGTACTTTCTTTCCTTCCTTCCTTCCTTCCTTCCTTCCTTCCTTCCTTCCTATTGTGAAGGAATACTATCTATTTCAAGCTCATATTGCCAGGTAAATCTCAAAGCTCAATGGACAAATACCAAGAGAACAACAACAAAGCATAAAAACAAAAAACAAGCCAACAACAACAACAACATAAGCACTTCGCATATACATACACAGCAGAGGGAATCTGTGCCCGGAAATGTGCCACCAGCTCCGCAGTCTCCAGCTCAGCATGTCTGCCTGATGCCTTGCTCATGCCCCACAATGAGCAAGGGAAGAGACGCCAGAGCAGATGCTCCAGCGGTAGATGAACTTTACCCTTTGATTCTCTGCGAACCTACATAATACAAGAATAAGCAAACTACCAGTTAATGGCTTACTGCCCCAGGCACACCACACTAAATTCTCCTGTGTCTGAGTTTACAAAACATTAGAATATTTTTTAAAGTAAATTTGATAGCAGAGCAAAACCTTCTGTTTCTATTTGAAAATCCAAGAAAAAGTAACAAACACATACACAAAGCTCTCTTATGACTTGTAGGTGGCTTTTCTGTTCTAAATGTAAGCACATAGTATAGATTGAACCTTCAAGCAAAGAGGTAAGATACCAGGACCCACTATCACTCTAGAATCACAGATGATGTAGTAGACGTTTGTGCTTGTCCATGATTGAAAACGGCTTGTAATGACTTTGCTCCATTTTCCCAGCTCTTTCTGCATGCCCCAGCTCTCTTCTGTATTTCCTCATTATTATTATTAAAGAATCAGTTTTCATCTGTGGAAAATGGGGACAGCAAATGTGGCCTCATCCATTACAAAAATATTTATAAAACCAAGGAGATATGCTTTTCTGTTTGCCTTCCTCTTCAAATTGACCAAAATGGGCACGAAAGGAGGGATAAAAAATGTAGTCTTTGCTGGTACATGAAGAACTAATCACTGCACGTGTCTATGTAAACACGAGACCGAGCACCTTGGGCCACTTCCACTCTCCACCTCCTCCTCCTCCTCCTCCTCCTCCTCCTCCTCTTCCTCCTCCTCCTCCCACCTTCTCTCTCTTCTTCCCCCATTCCCTCTATCTCCCACCCCACTCTTCTCAAACTTCCTTTGTTACTTCCACATACATACTTTCGGCAATAATAAAATTTTGTTGTGTACTCAGCATGTGTATAACAATGAGATGACAAGGAAGAATGACACCACCTTCAGTCCAAGAGGCTTTAAAATAGGAATATTTTGCCCAAAAAAAGGTACAAAAATGAGTCCTTTGTCTGACTCCCATCTTATACCCCTGCCCTGCCCCATCACCTCTTCAGTAAGAGAGAGGCTCATCTTCCTAGCAAAATTTACCTTTTGCTTTGTGAAGAAGAGTCCTGCCCCTTTCCCCACCCCACTGTAGAGACCTTATTGCATTATTCTGTAATATTTCAAAAAACAAACCTAGGTATTAAAAAAAATATTTTAAGAGTAACAACAACAACTGCATACACACAAACACACACACACACACACACACACACACCCCTTTCCCTTCTCCCTCTATTATTTCACATTCAAATTTCTTTAGCAATTTATTCATATTTATACCAGGCATGCTACAATTCATTGCACCTTGGTGCTTAGCTCCTCTTTTAACAAAACCGTTAGCCCATGCCACAAAATAATTCTGTCGCTAACTCGGTGGCAATTTTCCAGGTCCCTAATTTACTTGACCTTGTTGACACAGTTTGACTGAAGTATCCTATGATTGACAACTGGTCAATCTCCTTCTGAGTGCTGTGGCTCCTATGATAAGAAATTCACCTGCCTTTGCTCTTTCTTCTGTCTGTTGTGCAAGCTTATCTTGCTCTTCTTATCTTAGACTATTTCTCCCACACATTTAAATTGACAGGTATGGCTTCCATTGTAACCCATATGGTAATGCGTTCTCCATCTACTCCCCTGGTAAGCCTTCTTTCTTCATCCCTATTGCAGCCACCTATGGGTGTCTGTTTTTTGGACATTTCCTTGGCCTTGGTGAACACAAAAGTCCGCAAAACTGAGTTTGGATCACTGTGTCTGAGCCTATCCAATAGTCATCACCTCCGGGAAGGGGTCACTGAGCCCCACTCTAAACTCAATTCCTGGAAGGACTAACAGACTTCAGGAAGGTGACATGGTCCCAGACACAGCTGATTACAGTGACATTGTAGCACTGTTGCTGACAAAGGGAAAGGAATGCAGGGGGAACTCCAGGAAACTCAGAGCACAAGCTTGCAGGCATCTGTTCTGTGTGGCATTTCAGATACACTTAATTCTCTTGGCAGTGATGGTGGCAACTGGTGAGTAATGTTTCCAACTAGGGCATCCTCTTGTCCAGGTCTTTCAGTGCAGTCAATGCAAATATTGTCCTTATAACTGACCACGGCTACCAAAGGAAGATGGGAAACACTGTAAAGTGGATTATTAGAATGAGCTATTGTGACTAACTAGTTCCACGTGCTTCAAACCTTAAGCCTAAACACTCTGATTTGATAGAGCATCCCAAGGCTTGGATCTTTCACCAGAGTTGGCTGATTCCTGAAGACTACACTTCCTAGAAAATGTTATGGGTTTAAGCAATACATGTCTGCTAAGTTCTCTCCCTCCCTCTCTCTCTCTCTCTCTCTCTCTCTCTCTCTCTCTCTCTCTCTCTCTCTCTGTGTGTGTGTGTGTGTGTGTGTGTGTGTGTGTGTGTGTGTGTGTGTGTGTGTTGTGTAAGGCAGAAGACAGCCTCAGCAATCATTCCTCAGGAAAGCTTGGTCTTTTGAGACAGGGTCTCTCACTGGCCTGGAACTACATAAGCAGGCTAGCCTGGCTGGCCAGGGAGTCCTAGGCACCTCCGTGTCTTTACCTCCCAGCAGTTGCTACCACTGTGCCAGGCTTTGTTAAATGTAAATTCTGAGGTTTAAACTTCTGGTCCTCATGTTTGCAAGGCAAGCCCTTTACCGACTGAGCCATCTTCCCAGCTCTTAAGACTATCTGGGCACGGCCAAGATTCCTCCCACCTGGCTGAGGTAATGTGGACTTAGGGTCTAGCTTACCAGGTGTGCCTCACACCTTCCTGGACCCTCTCTGTTCCATCCTCTGGGTTACAAGTTGCATGCTATGTTTTAAGAAAAAGCTGAGTTATTCTCTTTCATGCCTGAAACTGTTGATGCCTCCCCCATCACATTTATAACCAAAACATGATCCTGTCGTGACCTCAAAACTTTTCAGGACAGCACCTACCCCCTCACTAAGCTCTACCTTGCTACTTCATAGATGCTCAGAGAACTGGCATTTTGGAGTTTTCCTTAGAATTAGCTCAAGGTTCACAGTCCCCCAACCCCACTCTGTCTGCATGTTTTGCTTTGATGGAAGCTGCCCCCACTGCCACCCCCACCCTCCAGGTTTAGGTCCAGGGGTTAATTTCCTGCTGCTGCTTTCTGTAAACTCTCGTCAGCCTGCTTCATTCTGCCTGCCTTACTTTACCTTGTCTGTTTGTTCTTGCACACACACACACACACACACACACACACACACACAAACACACACACACACACATAAACAAAAACAAAAAGAAAAACCCAGTGAGCTTCTGCTAGCACCTACCCGCAGCCTCCTTCCTTCTAAGTGCAGCAGCAGCCTTGTGTGGTTCCCTGCCTTGCTCAGCATATGCTGAAGACTATCAAGGGCTTATCCAGCTTTGTGGGGAGTAATTTGTCAGGGCCCTTTTAGTTGGAATGGTTATCAGGAGCTCGGTAATGGGTTCTGGACCCTTTTGACCTCCCCAGCATTGTTTTCACCCTTAACCCAGCTGGGGTCTCCTGAAAATCATTACTTTTCGCTGGTTCGAAGGCAGCCTTCCTACAGAGATTTTAGCTGCTGCCTTAATGGGCAGAAAGATGCCATTTAGGGATTACATTCTTGCCTTAGATGTAAAAATACACAGGAGATTGTAGGGAAATGGCACAGTGTTTTCTACAGAGGCTTGGAAAACAGAGTGGTGCCTTGACAAAGGCTGCTTGTGGACGTTGGCTGTGGCTAGTCACCTCCCCTGCCAAGAACTGGGAGAGAGCAGACAGACTTTTTTCTTTTGTTTTGTTTTGTTTCTTTCAAAAACAAAAGTTGTAGGTTTGGAGATATGGCTTGGGCTTAAAACTGCCTTTCCATTTTGCACTTCCTGAGCTTCCGTCAGAATCTGGTTAAAGGTCTGAAGTCAGGTGAAGCCTCCAGCTGAAATGCGACTGCAGTGGAAAGGTATCTGCAGGTAGAGTTCAAGGTTACAAATAAAGGAGCCCATGCTCTGTGCACTATCTGTTCCTCTGCTTTGTTCCAGGAAACGCATCAGTGTTTCGGATAGCAAGCTAGGTATCCTGTGAGGTCACAGCTCAGGCAGAAAGATTGCCTTGTTTCTGCCTCTGGTGACATCAAAGCTGCTAATGCTTATAATGGAACAGTGTAGCCAGCATCAACGCCCCTCCCACTGCTCCAGCCAGTCCCATGCCATGGGAAGAGTAGCTCCACATTGGGGGTGCGGGGGTGCATCCTTTCCTGGCTCACAGTCAATTTCCTACAAGGCAAGTAGGTAAGAGAAGGGTCACTGTGAAAGATAAAATTCATGCCAAAATCAGGTTTACTATCAGCTTTGAAAATATCTTTGCATACAAAACAATCTAGCCTTCTGGTCCAGTCTACTTTATTTTAATTTTTTATTTGATTTCTTTTTAATTTATACTTCATCCAAGTTTATAGATTATTGTTTAAAAAAATACCCCAAGATGTCCAAGTCTAGTTGATTTTTTTTGTTGTTGTTAGGTTTTATTGGAGGTAATGTTTCTCTGTGTAGCCCTGGCTGTCCTGGAACTCTGTATACCAGGTTGGCATTGAGCTCAGAGATTTGCCTGCCTCTGACTCCCCAGTGCTGAGATTAAAGGTGCATTACCACCACCACCTGGCTGAGCTTAACGATTTTAAATGGCCTACTTTAAGTAATTGAAAACCCATGTATCTGTGAAACCCATGCATCTGTGCACATATTTGTAACTATTTTATGTACATTAGCACATTTCTATGAGTGAACTTTGAATATAAACTTTATATGTGATCTAGACTTTACAAATACTGTGCTTCAGGAATGATTTGAGAGTGGTCCTGGAAAGCTCACCTGTTGAAATTTAATCTTCATTCCAAGACTTTTTTTAAAAAGGGAAAAAAACTTAAGCCAAAAAGAAGAAACTCTACACACACACACACACACACACACACACACACACACACACACACACGATAGTATTTAGAAGATGGGCCTTTGTAAGTAATTAGGATTTGATAAGGTCTGTAGGGTCAGAGGCCACATTGACTGGATTTGGGTAATTTTACAAGAAGGAGACTTGAAGATGATACCCAAAGCCAATCTAAGACTGTCCGTGAGAAAGTTACCAAGAAGAGACTTGATACCCTAAGAGCATATACAGGGGGAGGAGGTCCCCCTCAGTCACAGACATAGGGGAGGGGAGTAAGGGGGAAGCAGGAGGGAGGGAGGAATAGGGGGATACAAGGGATGGGCTAACAATTTAGATGTAATATGAATAAATTAATAATAAACAAAAAAGAAACAAACAACAAAAAAAGACTGCCCGTGAGAAAGGCATCATGACTCAACCTCCAGAGCCCTCTTCTCTTATATAAAGTTCCCCATCCTCTGATGTTTTACTGAGTATTACAAAACAGAATAATACATATCCAGATTTTTGTTCATCATGTATATTTTTAACATAGAACTTCTCTACTATATAAGCTGTAAATATTACATAAACTTTACTCTATGTAGTTCAGTGTATAAATAAACTAAATACATAAAACTATACTGCACCTGTTATGCTTAATATATACATTTATGTGCTATATATACTTTAAATATTGTATGTATATATATTAATTTATTTACCTTTGTTTTACGTACCTTGGTGTTTAGTCTGCATGTATGTCTATGTGGCAGTGTCAGACCTTATAGTTGCAGACAGCTGCGAGCTTCCAGGTGAGTGCTGGGGTTTGAGAGAAGGTTCTCAGAAAGAGCAGTTGGTACCCTTCACCACTGAGCCTCAGTGTCTCTCTACACCTGTGGTATATTTTATATATCATATGTAAATTTTGTTTCATATGTAATTTTATACTACATGGTCTTTATGTATTATTTGCATTTTATGCATTACATACATTACCTATATATATACACACACTTTATCACATAGATTTACACATTATTTCCACATCACAGTATAATCCACCCAAGCACAAATGGCCCTGCTGCTTTGTGCTCTGTCCCAAGCCCTGGTATTAGCCTCCCCAGCAAGGCTTGGTGCATTTCACTCCAGCCTAGTCCCCTGTCCTCTCCTTCCTTTTACCCATTACCACCCTTTCTTGCCTTATAAATTGTAAGATGGAATCTATTGCAAATTGGAGGAGAAATCTCTACAGGTAAGCATCCAAGTGTGTGCTGCCCAAAGTGGTCTGGGAGTCAGATGCAAGGTCACAGCTCCCAAGGTATAGAAATTTACTCCAAAGCTCACATGAGATACACGAGATGCGGCATTACCTAAACAGTCTGCATGTTTTATGAAGTGACACTTCTCTTTTTATTATTTAAGTAATTTATTCAGATTACATCTCAATTGCTGTCCTCTCATTTGTATCTTCCTGTTCCTCCTCCCCCCTCTCTCACTCTATTCCCCTCCCCTGTGTCTGTGATCTAAGGAAACATCCTCCCCCACCGTATGATCACAGCCTATCAAGCCTCATCCTGGTAGCTTGCTTACCCTTCCTCTGAGTGCCACCAGGCCTCCCCGCCAAGGGGAAGTGGTCAAATAGGGGGCACCAGAGTTCAAGTCAGAGTCAGTCCCTGCTCTCCACACAACTGTGGAGAATGCGCTGCCCATTGGCTAGATCTGAACAGGGGGTCGAGGTTTACTGCATGCATTGTCCTTGGTTGGTACAGTAGTTTGAGCAGAGCCCTCTGGGTCCAGATCTACCAGCCTCGATGGTCTTCTTGTCTTTTTTTTTAATTAATTTATTCATATTACATCTCCATTGTTAGCCCGTCCCCTATTTCCTCCCATTCTTCCCTCCCTCCCACTTCCCCCCTTATCCCCTCCCCAATGTCTGTGATTGAGGGAGACCTCCTCCACCTATATATGCTCTTAGAATATCAAGTCTCTTCTTGGTAACTTGCTATCCTTCTTCTGAGTGCCGCCAGGCCTCCCCATCCAGGGGACGTGGTCAGAAAAGGGGCACCAGAGTTCATGTGAGAGTCAGATCTCACTCTCCACTCAACAGTGGAGAATATCATGTTCGTCGGCTAGGTCTTGGTAGGGGTTCGAAGTTTACTGCCTATATTCTCCTTGACTGGTTCCTTAGTTTGAGGAGGACCCCAGGACCCAGATCTGCCTGTCATAAAGTTCTTCTTGTAGATTTCTAGGACCCTGTGGATCCTACTATTTCCCCATTCTTCCATGCTAGTCTCGCCTAAAGTTTCAATAGGAAGTCCTCTCCTCTGACCCACTTTCTTGGTAAGTAAAGTTTTTCATGGTACGTATCCCTTGGAGTAGTGTTTTGATATAAGTGAGTATATACTGTTTGTCTCTTTTTGCTTCTGGGTGAACTCACTCATTATGATAATTTCTATATCAACCATGTTCATAGCTGCTTTATACATAATAGCCAGAACATGGAAACAGCCTAAGTGTCCCTCAGTAGAATAATGGACTAAGAATACTACTCAGCTATTAAAAACAAGGAATTCCCGAAATTTGTGGACAAATGGTCTTCTTGTCTTACAGCTACCCGTGGGGCTGTGTCCACTAAGGGAAGGCAGTGATAGAAGCTAGCTGGTGGTCCTAACACCTGAGAAGCTCAGCTAACACCTTCGGCGTAGCTCCCCCACGCTAGCTTAGCCTCACCTGGCCTCACACACCCTTCTTGTCAGCTTTTGGTATTTATACATCATTGGGGTGGGATTTCATGACTAGATGAAGCTGGATAAAAAGATTCCCCCCAAGATAAACACATCCCTTCCTGCTAGATTTAAAAATATGCATTGAAGTGGGTAATATTGTCAACCTGAGAGGATGACCTAAGAGACAAGCCCCTGATGATATCTGTGAGAGATTTCTCGATTTGGTTAATTGGGATGGGACGCAGTCGCCCCACCCCCACCCGCAGCTAAATTTGAATGGAGCTGGTGTCCCAGAGTGCATAGCACAAACACAAGCACTCATCCCTGGCTTCATCCTGACTACGGATGCAGGGATGCAGCGTGATGAGCTCTCTCATGTGCCTGCCGCCATAACTCCTCACCACAACCGACCTTGTCCCCAAACCACAGGCCAAAATAAACCCGTCCCTTCTCAAGTTGCCATTGTCAGGTATTTTGTCACATTAATGAGAAAAGTTACTCATGCAACCATCACCATCTACACATTGAGGTGCCTGGGCTCTCCAACTTTGTTTTCATTCCTTAATGCCAATCTCACTTTCAGTGAAAATAATAATGATAATAACATCATCATCATCATTATTTTTTTATAACTATAACTTTACTTCTATATGATATTTATATATTCAAGTTCTAATCATAGTTACTTTAGAATGTGAGTTTTTTGGTTTTTTTTTATTTTATTTTATTAATTTATTCTTATTACATCTCAATGGTTATCCCATCTTTTGTATCCTCCCATTCCTCCCTCCCTCCCATTATTCATAGGCTGTTTAAAAGCCTGCAGGGCCCAACCCTCCCCTGCCCCTTTAAGAGCTAAGTTCTTGAAATACAGGCAAAAGCTGACTTGAATGAGATGAACTTGAGTCTCTGACCGTAGCTACCTTGTGTCAGCACAAGCTATAAATTTAATACTGCTCTGCTGCTGGCACTAATAAGTTAGCCCTGTGCTGCCCCTTCACAAAGGACAAATAATGACTACTAGTCCCTGGTTATTCAGAAGAATGTAGTCACAAATATTTCCATCACATCAGATTTCAGATTTTTCTTTTTTCTTTTCTTTTTTTTTTTTTTTTAATTTCAAAAGCTCCCTTCATCCATTGAAGAAGGAAGTTGGTGACAATTTATCTTTCTTCTGATGTTAACATTTCTTTTTCTGTGTGAAATCTCTTCATCTGCACAGAGTTTGTGAGAGACATGAACAGTTCCAACACTGCATAAATGCAACAATGGGCAGCATAATCTGCATGTTACTGTGATGTCTAAATTGTCCTTCAATTAAGTTTGAGAGGTTTGTGAGAGCTTTAATTGATCTCTTTTTAGATACAATGAGCTATCAAAAATGGAATACTAAATAACAGGCTCTTTTGTCAGCGTATGCTATTAAAGGGGATAGAGAGCTATTTTAGAACCTGTTTCTAGCATATTGATTACAAAGAGCCCTTGATTTGTTCTGCTGACCCACCTGGAGGACATCTGTCCCAGGAGTTGATCTGTAGACATTTCAAAGTCCTCAGTGCACAGCCATGTTCAGTAAGGGTCTGAAAGGGTGTGGCAGGATGCTAGGATACAGTGTTTCAGGGTTGCATTTCCGACTTCACAGTTTTGTTGTGCGGGGATGCCACCATCCTACAACATTGTGATTCAGAGAGAAGAGAAGGAGGAAAGACCCCAATATTGCATGGATGGAACACTATCTGCTCCAATAACTCAAGTAGGAAAGTGACACTGTTGCTCTCAGTGGGGCTTGAAATGGCCACACCACCAAAATCCAGGCTAGAAGCCATGTTTGCTCACGTTGTCATCTGTAGTTGCTCTGGATCCACACAGACTCTGAATGAGGATGTTTCCATGGAGGCAGCCAGGCCAGGAGGTTATGTGGTGCCCACAGTGCTCTGGGTAGCATAAACTGACTTAACTTACATTAGATTTCTGTTGGCTACTTAGAAATTCTCTTTAGTCCTCAGGCTGTTGAGTAGGAAGACCCTCCCAACCATAGGCATGTGAACTTCAATTTAGGGACTAGAAAACATATACAAGTCAGGAATGAAGAACTGAAAATGAGTCCTGTTTTCTTCTTTCATTGCTCTTGAAAATAGAAGCCTGATTTAGTTCCTAGTGTTAAAAAAATAGTCAGATCTGCCACTACTCAGATAAAATCCAAACTGTCTGTTATACCTCTAATTATCAGCTTGCCTTCTGGGTAAAATGGTACTATTCAATTATTGTTTTTTGTTCACTTGTCAACTACCAAAAAAATTATCACTGCTTTCAAATCACTGAAAGAACAGAAATTCTGCAAATTGCTTTTTAAATGTAGTTCCTTCAGACCCCATACCTCTCTGTGGAGTGTCAGAAACTGTACAATGCCATGTTGCATGCAAACTGAGTTTAATGTGGCTGTTTCCATGATTTGTTGTACATTATGTAATTTTGCTGAAATGATTTCCTTTGTCACCACTTTCTATGGGGTTCATTTTGACACTTCCCACTTATCAAGTAAAATATATGTTTCATACAGCCCCTGTAAATAAAAGCAAAATTGTCAAACAGTGATATGTTCCTTTAAATCTCCTTTTGAGCTGATGACAATACCCTGGTCCACCAGGGGAGTTAGCCTCTGGGCTCTCTCAGAGACCAGTCTCTTCAGGCCCTTTCATCAGTTTCCTCAATTACAGAATGATACTGGCATAGTCAGCACAACCCTGGGTGGGGGCATTCAACTTCCATTGTCTTGTTCCAATTATAACTTTACATCTTTACATAATATTACTTTTCTTAACATCTTAAAATGCGGGGTGGAGGCATCCCTTTCTTTAGTGGTATAATCGCGGAAAAGTTGCTCAGAAGAGATCTTCACATTTAAATTTTAAATTATAGCAATGCTACATTGAGAATAAAATGCTTCACTCTTTTAGTTAGCAAACAAATAGTGGCCTTTGCGTCTAACATATATATTGTTGTACTTTGCTCACAGTCTCCTCCCACTAATCTCCCCTGTCCTCCTACCCCTCTTATTGGCCCCTGTCATATGTCTGTGTGATATTTATTATTATATTCTACATATGAAAAGAACATGTAGGTATTTTTTCTGTCCCCATTACCCTTCCTCCTCCCATTAGATCTTTTCTTCCCTCATTGTACCCAGTTTTAACGTCATCTATGCCATCAGTGGATAGACAGACAAGACAAATAGGTTCTGCAAAGAGAGAAAATGTGATACTTGTCTTTCTGAGTCTGACTTATTCTGTTTAACACATTGATTTCCAGATACATCAAATTTTCTGCCAATAGCTCAATTTCATTCTTCTTTATACCTGAATAAACCTTCATTGTGAGTAAATAGCACATTTTTTTAATCTTTTCACCTGCTGATGGCCTTGTAGATGATTCTACAGCCTGGATATATTGAAGAGTACAAATCTGTAGATGAGACAGTACACATAGCATGTGTAGGTCTAATGTCCTCTAACTGGAGTCTCTGAATTAGGGACACCTAGTTGTGTGCCATGTGTTTATACCAGAGTATCGCAAAGCACAGGGGAAGTAACAATATCAACATGTACAAAATGTATATGTAGGAGGTCTTTGTTCTCCTTTATTTTAATTAGTGTTTCCTTAAAAGATGAGAAGGGAGAAACAGTCCTCCAGTATCCCTGGACAAGAACAGAGTTAGCATGCCAAGTCCCATGATGAAGCAAGGCTTGATCACTGCCACTCAAGTTTCCATGTAGCAGCTATTCTAAGATTATACTTTGTCTATAACTCCACAGAGAAAAGTCTGCCCTTGGACTCCAGAAATTTACATCCCATTGTTGCTGTTAATGCTGAAGTGAGCCAGGCTTCTCCCCTCCCTGCCCTGAGACTTCTTCTTTTTTTTTTTTTTTTTTTTTTTTTTTTGGTTTTTTGAGACAGAGTCTCTCTGTGTAGCCTTGGCTGTCCTGGACTCGCTTTGTAGACCAGGCTGGCCTCGAACTCACAATAATCCACCAGCCTCTGCCTCCCGAGTGCTGGGATTAAAGGCGTGCGCCACCACCGCCCGGCAAATATTTATTTATTTTATGCATATGAGTGAGTGCTCTATCTGCATGTACACCTACACACCAGAAGAGGGCATCAGATCACACTATAGATGGTTGTGAGCCACCATGTGGTTGCTGGGAATTGAACTCAGGACCTTTGGAAGAATAGTCAGTGCTCTTAACTCCTGAGCCATCTCTCCAGCCCAAAGGTGGTTTCTCTCTCTTTTTTTTTTTTTTTCCTTTTTTGGTTTTTTGAGACAGGGTCTCTCTGTGTAGCCTTGGCTGCTCTGGACTCACTTTGTAGACCAGGCTGGCCTCGAACTCACAGCAATCCGCCTGCCTCTGCCTCCCAAGTGCTGGGATTAAAGGTGTGCGCCACCACACACATGATACAAATGATACCTGGTGCCCTACCAGTTCCAAAGACTGTAGAAATGCTTGCATAAAAGTCCATGGGAAAGTATGTTGGCATAATTGTTTTAATCTATTTTATTTGGTTCAAATATCTCTACCTCCATTTCCCACCCCAATCCCTCCCAGCACCCCAACACCAGGTAGGAGAGAAAGAAGGTTCCAGGGGAAGGGGGTGTAGGTCTCTTTAGACTACTTCCTGATGGCTAGGGTCCTTGAGTTCCTTGGGGCAAGACCAGTCTTCACAGTCAGGAGATCTCCAAGTTCTCATCAAACTGCGACAACAACCAAGAGCAGCAGAGGGGAGCAGCAGCTGTACTGTTGTTGTTGTTGTTGTTGTTGTTGTTGTTGTTGTTGTTGTTATTATTATTATTATTCCTTCCCCCTCCTCCTCTTCCTCTTCCTCTTCCTCCTCTTCCTCCTTCCCTTTCTCCTTCTCCTTCTCCTCCTCTTCCTCTTCCTCCTCCTTCTCCTCCTCCTCTTCCTCTTCTTCCTTCTCCTGCTTCTTCCCCTCCTCCTTATCCTTTTTCTTCTATTCCTCCTATTCCTCCTCTTCCTCCTCCTCCTCCTTCTCCTCCTCCTCCTCCATCCACTCATTCTTCAGAGCACCCTTGGCCCCTCCATGCTCTAGCATTTATACCCTCTCCAGAGTTCCCAGAATTAAACTATCTGCAGCTGACACAGATCATGCCTCTCCTATAGCAGGAGACAATCATAGTTAACAACTCCAAACAAAATGAAGCGGCCCCATATCCCACACCTGGGATTAAAGCAAAAACCTAGTTACAGAACATAGCTGGTTTTTGTTTTGTTTTTTTTAAGAAACCAAAATTGTCCCTACAGAAGCACTTTGGAGGCGTGAATGCCTTTCCAATGGATGCCCCCTATCCTCTACCTGGAGCACCAGGTGCTGAGCTGTCTTATGTGAGGAACCAGCAGGCACAATGGAATAGAATGTGATCGCGCCTGACTCCCTAGTGTTCCCCACACTGGTGAAGCACTCCAGTCACCCCAAACAACCGTGACTTTCTGAGTGTGTCTGCTTGCACCCTCCTCTGTTGGGATACCACAGTTTGCAGTCCCTGTATGGATCCCATCTTCTCTGCACTTGAAGAATCCCATGCTACCTGTATCTGTGACAGTTCTGCCCTGCTACTCTCAGTTCCATGTAGATGTCAAGCACGCATTGTCAGTGTCCTTACAATACTTATCTGGACTTCTGAGAGAAAAATTATGATTGGAACTATGTCTCTTCTTTGCCTGCCTTCTCCAGCATACGCTCGTGAATTATATCTTTTATGTTCTGGATCTTCTAGTAGTTAGTAGTAGTTAGTAAAACCGGAAAAGTGACCTAATTAAACACTGGAGGAATTCTCCTACTACGTGCTCTGAAATGGGCACACTTCTCTCAAGATGCCTGCTTCACCAGCTGTTGACAACAGCTACTGAAACCTTTACTATGCTGCTGAGCCTGAGCATGTTGGACATATCTAAGGACACTGGTCTCGCTCAGAGAGGGAGGAAGTGAAGATACACAAATATTCATTGCATTGTATCAGTGTATACCTCATTTTACCTTCAGAGAGATTCTATGACCTGCTTAGGGTTCCTGTGAGACCAGTGACTCCTCAACCATTTTATTTTGTTTATATTTATGAATTTATACTCAACATTGGTTTAAAAGAGCAACTTCAATTTTGTCAATTTACTTGTAATGATTCCCGAAGTAAGGTCTTTCTATCTGGTCATTTAAAGTCAGAATTCTGACAAACATGATTGTAGCTATTTATGAAATAAGTTCATACAGGGGGCTGGAGAGGTGGCTCAGAGGTTAAGGGCACTGACTGCTCCTCCAGAGTTCCTGAGTTCAATTCCCAGCAACCACATGGTGGCTCATAACCATCTATAATGTGATCTGATGGCCTCTTCTGGCCTGCAGGTATACATGCAGAGAGAGCACTGTATGCATAATAATAAATAAATAAATCTGAAAGTTCATACAATTGAGTCTACAATTGTGACCAATCAAAGGAGGGGGCACAGTCAGTGGAATCTGGTGATAGTATCCATTATATATCTGGACTGCCAATGAGTTTTTCTAACTTCTGTCTCCTAATCAAAGTGGTAAAAAGAAAGGCATGCCCAAGATTTGTAGAATGACATTTGCAGGGAAACAGGACAACAGTGTACTTGGCTCTCATGCTAAATACCATGACTCTGTGGCTAAAACAACAGTTCTGTGTCTCCCGAGAGAATGCAAGCTCCAGCTGGTTGGTTCCTGGTGAGTGCACTCTTCCCAAATTTCATGCGGATACCTTCTCCTTGTGTCTTCACTTGTTGAAGATAGGGGCAGAGCAGTAGTATTCTCTCTCTTTTATCAGGAAGTTACAATCTTACAGTGTCATCTAACCTTGATTTCCTTGCATGAGACTACCTTCTGAATACCAAGACTTCAGCATGTGAACTTGAAGAGACTCCAGCAGACTAAACCAAGCATGCCAGTAGCCTACCTGTACACTTATGCCACTCGCCCAAGTGCCCTGAGCCTGGTTAATGGGCATGAGCCTTACCTGAGATTTTCACACTTTTCCTTACTTTGGAATAAAAGAAACATGATGGGAAGGAAGAAGTCTGTATCAACCCACATTCTCTGACCCCAGATGTTACTGTACCAAAACAGCCTAACATCCAGCCTTCTATTGACTGTTAGGAACCGGGAGTGGTACATCAAGGAGACTCAGAGCAGGAGGCAGCTCACCCAACAAAGCGAAGTCACACCTCATTAGGAGGATGCAGGTAAGCAGAGGAGCAGATCCATCTCAGGACAGCTTGAGTTATGTCTACAGGGTCCCCTCAAAGGAAAGCAAGCGTCATGGCAGCAGATGAAGCATACCTCACTGTCACCTTCCACCCTGAGTAAATGGATGGCCCAGCATCTTGCCATCAGCGACATCGCTGTCTGGGGAAAAATGGAAGAGTTGAGTTTGATGTTATAAATCACCATAATTTGTTACAATTTTCAAAGACAAATATGACAGGGTGGAATTACTTTGCAGCACCAAGGCAGTCATTTGCAGAAGCCATAAAGTGCCAGCATAAATCTGAGTTCAAGATATATTTAATCTGAGGAAACAGAGCGCAATATCACTTCTGTATATTATGTTTACCAAGAACTTAGCTACACTGATGCTGAACTATCACTGAATGTTCATTTCATCTCTCTCTCTGAATCAAACTGACTCTTGAATAAAGACTGTGTTAACAGTTGGGAGGCATTCTCTTCAGCTTTTTACATCTACTCAATTGGAGGAAGGGAAGAGCTGATTTCTCTCTTGTCTAAGGGTGATCTGAACAGCACCATCCTGGCAAAATACAGAACCTCCAGATCCATGACAGATCGTGACAGATTGGGTAAGGCGGCAGGGTGAGCACACTGCTCAATCAGAATCCTGCTCAATTTGTCATCATTGGTTAATGGAGATGTGGTTTTGGGTTTGTTGCATATTGACTCGTTCATACACCCTTCTGGCTTGTGTCACTTCTCTCTCCAAACACAGTCACATTACTTCCAACTCAAGAGCCTGAGTGAACACTTTCTAATGCTTAGAAACAGATGTTAGCAAGGGGATCCACAGTGTGAGCGTTAGTTAAAGCAGAGAACTGGAGGTGAGCAGGTCCCTCCTGTGAAGGAATTCACTTACGCTAGGAGACAGATTCAGAAACACAGGTGAAATGCAAAAATAATCACTGGGTACTCATAGAGGGTCCAATAAGCTCAAGTTTTTGCTCAACTTTGTTGGACAATTAATCCTTGTTGTCAATGTGACAAGATTTGAAACAGTCCAGAAGACACTTCGGGTTGTCTAGAGAAAAGTTTTTATTCAGACAGGTTGAAGTGAAGGAGCAAGATCTATCCTAGGTGAGGATGGCATCATCTCCCAAACTTGGGATGTAGACTGAATATAAAAGTAAAAGAAAGTAAGAAAAATACTGCCATTCCTCCTCCTACTTTCTCTCTCTCTCTCTCTCTCTCTCTCTCTCTCTCTCTCTCTCTCTCTCTCTCTCTCACTCTCCCCCTCTCTCTCCCCTTCTCTCTGTCTGTCTCTGTCTCTCTCTGTGTCTCTAAGTCTCTCTCTCTCTCTCTCTCTCTCTCTCTCTCTCTCTCTCTCTCTCTCTCTCTCTCTCTCTCTCCTCCCTCCCTCCCTCCCTCCCTCCCACTCTCTCTTTGACCACTCTGCCGTGTCACAATGGACTACATCCCTACAGACTGTGAACCACAATGAACCTTCCATTTCTTAAGTTGTGTTTGTCCGGTATTTTGTCACAGCCATGAGAAATGTAGCTAATGATCCACGTAAGGACCCGTCTTGCTCTCAAGGACTTTAAACTCCTGGCTTTATTCTGACTATGGGATAGAAACTGCCACAGATTCTCTTTCACTGTGCTATCAAGTGGACAAATAAAACATGGACTTGAGTGATTTCTATTATCACTCAAGGAAGGATAAGTTACTAAAAAGAGAAAGAGATATATGCCATTATTCCTACAAGTCAGAGACATTTGCTAGGTAAGACAATGCTACTATAAAAACAGCAAAAGTAGCATTCATATCTGGAAAATTTTACAGAACAAATGGCCTGTAAGGGGGTGAAAGAATTCAATGTGATCCCAATGCCCCTGTATTAGAACTCTCACTGTGCTAAGTCATCTGCAAACTGTAGGAATGGATACTTCAAATGGCTTCCCTATGCCAATGTCATAGACTTGTGACCTAAGAAACCTGTGGCTCTATGGAACTACTTCAAAAGCCTCCTGACAATATGGCTGCTTCTCAAAGAAACTCTGTGCTCTAACTCTGGATATATCAAACATGAATAAGCATTGCACCTATGCATTACAATGTAGAAAAAATCCCAAGAGTGGTCTGGGAGTTTGACTGTGAAATTTGTCATTCCGGGGCATTCTCTAAGTAGTACAGAGTCTCATGTTTGCCAGGGGTGATTAAATTTGGATGAAAATCTAATCAGTTAAAAAATCACTGAATAGTCCCATTGACTATTGTCTAATGTCTAATGACTATTGACTATGTCTAATGTAATCACCTCCAAATTTTCAAAATTTAAAAAAAAACCTTTCCATTGAAATGTAAAATTCAAGAAAGAAAAATGGAAAGTAATAGGTACAATTTAATAAATCTTCACAAAATGAACACACACATATGCACATGCACACACACACACACACACACACACGAGAGAGAGAGAGAGAGAGAGAGAGAGAGAGAGAGACTTATCAAACATTTGATCAGAAAACAATATTCTAGCACCTGAAAGTACCACAAGTTTGGCCACAATCCTGAACTCCCCAAGGATTGTCATTAAACTGACTTCTAACAACATAGATGAATTGTTCCAAATATGTGATCAGACACTCCTACTCAAAAGTACATTTTAAAAGACATGAATTTTCATTCATGTACATCTTATAAGGGAACATTTATACTTTATCTATACTCCATATACAATGACCTATAAGTCAAAGGTCAGAATTAACATACACCTGTGTGGAAATAGGTGTTCTTGTATTTTCCTTCTATGTTTCTGTCACTCACCTCCAACAGACAGCTGCTTTATGGGGGGAAGGCACTAAACAATCACAGAACAGCATTCGGGTGTTTATTTGGTGTGAAATACTCAGTGTTTTCCAATACAGGAGATTCAAACCTCTCAAGAAGTGAGAAGATTTTTCTGTTCCTTCAGGAATGATAGAATCCTCTCTTCCCATGGATTAGTTGTAGGAAACACCACAGAGACTGTTCCTTCCTGACTTAGAACCCTGGGATGCTCTTATCTGTGACTTCATACTGCTGAGTGTCCCTCAAGAGGTCTGACAGAAAGCACATGATTACAATGGCCTTGTAATAGGATGTAAAGTTCAACACACACACTATCTGCTAAAGCTACTGAGAGTTTCTGACCCATTATTTTGTTCTAGACCTTCTATGTGAAAATATTCCAGGTCAGCCTTGCCTACAGAGTTGGAACCAATTTTTCTATTTGTCCTTTTCTTATGATACATATAATACATACTTCCTGGAAATTTTGCATCCATAAATCTTTAGAAATGCCCCATCACTGAAGATATGTCTCTTTTGTTTTGTCTTGGGTTGGGTTGGGTGGATGGATAGGGGAGGGTATTTATTTATTTTGTTATTTTGTTATTTATGCTTCTCTTGTATATTATATCCCCACTGATGTTTCCACCTCCTCTCTACCCACCTCAAAATCTACTCCTCCTCCTTCTCCCTTCAAAAAAAAGCAGGTCTCCCAGGGATAGCAACTAAACATGGCATAACAAATTACAATAAAACTACACACATACCCTCATATCAAGGCTGGATAAGGCAACTCATTAGGAAAAAAGGGTCCCAAAAGCAGACAGAAGAGTCAAAGACATGCCCACTCCCACTGTGAGGAATCCCACAAGATCACTAGCACTTATGAGACAGAGAGAGTTGGATCTCTGACTTCAAGACCAGTCTGGTCTACAGAGTAAATTCCAGGACAGCCAGGGCTACACAGAGAAACCTTGTCTCTAAAAACAAACAAACAAACAACAAAAGTGATATGTGTCTTTTAAATAACTAACAGTGGTAAATTTGTTTAAATACTTCTTTTGAAAAGAACACCCACTTGGAAAACTGTATTGCCCATAGTATACCACAAGACCTTTACCTGGACTAGGAAGATGAAGTCCTATAGGCCAAAGGGAAGACCCTGGTGTCCTCTTTCCTTTCCACTTTAAGAAAGTGTCAATGGGTAGGGAATCTGCATAGTTAGCTTTTAATAGTCACTGAAGTATAGCTCACTTCCTAACATGCAATTGATAAGGAGAGACAAAGCTACACTCCTGTGACTTTTGCTCTGTTGCAATCAAGGCAGCTATCTCTCCACTCTCAGAGCACCAGCTAGCGTGTAAGGACTGACAGCAATGCCACTGGTTCTGTTTTCTCAAAGCTACATAATCAACTCATTGCCTATGGTCCTCAAGTTCATCGCTTCTTTCTTCTCTCTAACCTGGACTCATCAAAACCCAATCTTTTGCTGTGCAGTAGTGGTGCACGCCTTTAATCCCAGCACTTGGGAGACAGAGACAGGTGGATCTCTGTGAGTTCCAGGACAGCCAAGGATACACAGAGAAATCTTGTCTCAAAAGACCAAAAGCTCCAAACTAAAAAAAATTTAAAAATTAAAAATAATAAAAACACCCAATCTTTTTATCCTGAGTATCCAGGGGTTATATACAATGGTGTTACCATGATTTTAGTAATCACAATGATTTTTGTTTGTTTGATTGATTGATTGTTTGTTTGTTTGGGTTTTTTTGTTTTGGTTTGTTTGGTTTGTTTTTGGGTTTTTTGAGACAGTGTTTCTCCGTGTAGCCTTGGCTGTCCTAGACTCACTTAGTAGACCAGGCTGGAATTGAACTCACAGTGATCCACCTGCCTCTGCCTCCCCAGCGCTGCTTTTGTTTGTTTCTTGAGGGTTCTCTGTGTAGCCTTGGCTGTCCTGGACTCACTTTCTAGACAGGGCTGGCCTTGAACTCACAGAGATCTGCCTGCCACAATGATATTTTTAATATAGCAATAATTGAGTAAAAGCACTATCAAATTACAGATGCCATAGGAATGGATTGCTGAGGGGCTGAGACAGAAAATGGTCATCGAAATGGAAAGGGGGGAGTTTAATTTACATCTTCTTTTGCTGTAGGACTCAGGTGAACATGCATCATGCCTCTCTTATCTCCAAAGAAAAGATAGACTATGTATCAAACCTTCTCCAAGACAATTTTTAATCCTCTAACTCCTGTAGTGTTATTTACATGACAGTTTAGGCTGTCCTACTAGACTATTATTAATCTATGCCTGTATTCATTGAGAGCAGTGTACCCATGCTTCCCTGCTCTTAGGAGTTGCAGTCGGAAATTAAAGTGGTCTCTTGATGCCCTAAAGCAGTCCCAAAGTTCTCTCAAAATGACTGTGCATCCCTGGCAGTATCCACTCCATGGTGACACCCTGGTCACAGCCTTCTACTTGCTTATGAAAAGATGTTGTTTACCCAAGTAATAGTGATCGGGGCTGGTTACTCTCCAGGGCAAATTGGAAAATGTAATGAGCATTGGATTCAATGAAGGTTGAATGCCAGGACCCCAGCCCTGTGCCTCCCTTGGGATAATGAAGTGCAATGCTGTTTCTCCCCCTCATTTGAGTGGGATCTCATTACGGGCCCTGCCTACATGCCTGAGGTTTATGTGGGTCTCCTGGGGACAAGCCTGGGGTGTTGAGATGTGCCTTATTATCAAGATTTATGCTCATTGAAAACCCTTTCCATTCTATGTCCATGTATGCTCTTACATTTTCAGGTTCTGGCGTGAGGCTTATCCACCCACGAAAATAAAAGCATTATTGGCCAGTTGGGGGAATAAGCCTCAAGCCATTAACCAGCCAGTCATGTCTTCCTAAAGAAATGTTTTAGATTCCCCATCATTACTGCGGTTATTAGGGATTATATATATACACCTTGTCATCTGCTCCTGGTGTTGTCTCAGTGTCTCTGATGGGATTATCTATCTTGGGGCTGATAGAACAATGAACAATGTACTGTGTACACTGCCTGAGCATGTGGGAGTAATTTCTATGAGATGACATTGTTAAATAACTTGACATAATTCCTAGTGCCCCAAGCAGCCTTCTGAAAGTGATACTACAAAGCAGAGAGCGTTTTCCGTGGCTCATCAAGCCCAGGACACCTAAGTGTCACTTTATGATGTTACCTACTAACCCTATGATTAGCACATTGATGGCCAGCTGCACCCTCACGCACTAACTGTTAACTGTTGTTAAGTACATCACAGAAAAGTGGATAAAGCCAATGACCTATTTCGTTGTCTTGCATTTGTGCTGGCTATTCCTGGTTATCAACTAAACTATATCTAAAATGAACTACAATCCTGAAATAGAAGGTACGCATGTGAGAGATTTCTCTGCTTCATTTGAGGTAGGTGAATCCACATGTAATCTGGACCATCGAGGCAGG
The DNA here is from genome assembly GCF_964271855.1 of Acomys minous. Lineage (NCBI taxonomy): Eukaryota > Metazoa > Chordata > Mammalia > Rodentia > Muridae > Acomys > Acomys minous. The sequence continues at coordinate 3,638,598 of NC_140494.1, read as the reverse complement.
AAGACACTCCTCTGATCGGGATCTTTGGGTGGGAAGACATAGGCTTTTGACCCAGATCTTGAGGCAGGATGATGCTTTTGATGCAAATTTTGAGGTGGGAAGACACGCCACAGTCTGGGCTATGCTTTCCTCCGAAAGCCTATGTAAGGACATGAAGGAAGGAAGGAAGGTTTTCCTCTTGGCCTGCCTGTTCTCACCTTGCTAGCACTCCCAGCCCTTCACGGGCTTTGGAACCTTCAGGATTCCAGCAAACACGGGAGACCAGCTGAGACACCAGCCTTGTGCAACTGAGCAACTGCTAGATTAGTGGACCTTTTATTCACAGTTAGCCATTGTTGGATTAGTTGGACTGCAGCCTGTAAGCTATTTAATAAATTACACACACACACACACACACACACACACACACACACACTCACTCACTCACTCACTCACTCCATAAGTTCTATGAGTCCAGAGAACCCTAACCAACACAGCATAATTCCTGATAATTCACCTATTGAATATGATCCTCATGTCTACCTGCTCCATTAAGATGACTACAGAGATGTCTATCCTCACTTGCCAGTTGAAACTGGGCCCTGGAAGCCGTGTGAACTGACCTTGGTGCTCCTCTCTTGGAAGTGAAAGTACCTATTCCAACCCAAGGACTTACACCTTCTCATGCATCCTTATGAGTGTGTGTGGGTGTTGAGCCACCTGTGCATGTGTGTTGAACCACCTCTTCTGAGCTTATGTGAAGCCTGGGCCCACGTTTCCTCATCAGTTAACACAGCAGGTATCTGAGCAGCGAGTGAGTGGGAAGAAGATAGTCAGCCCTGTCCTCAGAGCTTCTTCTCACACATGCAGGGAGCTAGGGCAGGAAAGACTGTACTTCAGTGCGGGACAGTTGTGTGTCTGCAGGATCTCCTGCTGAAACCCATGTTTAGCATCTCCAAGGGAGCCTGTGACACAGTCCCTGAGCCCCAGAGCTGTGGTAGGTCGGAGTAGACTGAGCCAGGACACGTGGCTATGAGCAAAAGGTGTCCAGGCAAGATGGCAGTAACACCCTTGTGAGGTTCCATGGACAGATTCAGAAATTGGGTACTTTTTTTTGATGGGGAGAGGGCTATGAGGAGAGAAAGGAAAGGCAGTAAAAGTGTAGTTCCAAAGAAGCAAGGCAGGATTTCTCCCTACCAAACTGTGGGGCTGCTCCCTTTCCAGTCTTTGGTCGCCTGTCCCTTTCTTACATTTCCATGGAGACACAATGACTGTGCTCACAACACAGGGAAGTTATCACTGGAGGAGGCTGTTGGAGAACTTTCAACTGTCAGGGATCCTGCAAAGGCACCTGACAGAGTCAAACTCCATAACTCTTGAAAGAGTCTAAAACTCAGACACTGCCCAGGGCCTCTCCACCTTGTACAAATCTGAGTGATGTGTTTAATCACTTCTGTTCATTATTATCAAAAGAAAGCGGAAGTTGCTCTCAAGCCTGGTGTGGCCAGGGGCAAGAGTCAAGAGGAAGAGGGCCCCTGGGACTAGTGGCACACATGAGCTTGTATACATGCATCACATTCTGCTCCAGAATTTCCTTTCCTTGCCAGAGCCGAGCAGCTTCCCGTGACGTCCACTCAGCCAACTTGGCTTCCATCTCAGACAGAGATCTGGCTGCCTCCTTGTTTTGCACAATTAAAGCAGCGCAGGCTTGCTGGGTGCTTTTATTTCATATTAACGACACATCTCAGAAAACCCCAGCCTGTTCTCATTCTGTGTTTTGTTTATTTTTGCAGACTACTATTTAACAAACCTTTTATTTCTCGGGGAAACTATCTCTGGTTCAGCGGGCATTATTTGGCAGAATTCAGGTATATGTCAGAGAAGCTGAGCACATCAAAAGGATGCCAGGACTCGGCTGGGACTCAGACCTCCACGGCTCGGCTTTGGTGGCCTCTCTGTGTTTCGTTCACAACCTCTTTAAAATAGGGACACAGTGTGGGCATAGGTAAACTGCCAGGGACACAAGCATGAAGGCCTGATGTCAACCCCTGGGACCCAAGTAAAACAAAACTCCAGGTTCAGAGAGAGATGCTGACTCAAAATACATGGTGGAGAGCAGCTGAAGTGATTGGATGCTGACCTCTGTCCTCAATCTGCACACACACACACACACACACACACACACACACACACACACGCTAGTGTGCATACACTCACATGATGAGAACACAAATCACAAGATGATGGGATGTGTAAGAGTCTCTGTAGAGGATTTTAAGTAATCTTTCAGGGTGCCACATAAACAGTTGGTCTCACAGAATGTCATTCATAGTACACCTCTATGGAGGATGGTCCTCAGAAGGATGGCCACCTTTCAGATGCCAGGGTCCAGATTTGTGATTTGGAAATTTGACATGCTTGCTTGTGCTTGCTCTCACCCCTTACCTTACCAGTCACCTGACACCCCCACAGGGGACAGCAATGACTAAGGCCATCTTCAGACTCTGTGAACTAAAAATGACTCTGCTCTTACTCAAATCCTGGGACCACTGAGACTTATCTGGCTTTACCAAGTAAGTTTCCACAATGGACAGGTGAAAGACCCTATTCTCACTCCTGCAGGAGGAGTGAGCTTACAGCCTAACAGCCAGATGGAGAATCCCTTGAAAGTTAGGGAACCAATTCAAGACAAAAATAAATAAGCTCATCAGCAACATCAGGCCCACACAAGATGTTTTTAACCCCTAAGGAAATAAATAAATGAGAAAAATGGTAGAAAGACATAACTGAGGCACAGTGCTAAAAAGCCCCAAGTCTATCTTTCAAGTGCATTTTCTTAAACTGGTTGTCAGGAATCACAATGTTTTGTTTATTTGTATTTATAGAATATGCAAAGAGAGTTCAAAGAAGTAATTTGCTTTTCTCTGAGTCAATAGCATGTAACAAGGCCCTGCTGTGCAGAAGGGCTGGGACTCACACTAGACACACACCCACACTTATTGGCTCATTATTGTGGTAAGAGGGCTAGCATTCATCTGTGGCTCAGGCTTGTAGACTTAGTGTAAGATGAACTGCAACTCCATGGCAAACTGGTAGCTCTCGCTGTTTGAAACTGTTGGAAGATATGTAGGGAGGTTTCTTCTTGTGTGTTCATGGACAACTGTGAAAGAACCGTGTTAGACATCCCCAGATCTCCTCACCAGGTACCGAAAGTGTCCAAGACTGAAGGAAAGAATGCAGATATTTCCGAGGTCCTTATCCAAACATACCTGGGGACAAGTCCCAAACTATGAATACAGTTATGGAATCAAAACGCTTGATGGGGATGCACTTTGAACACAAATACAATGTCTCTGATCCTCTGGTCTGCAACACTGCTTGTGGCCCAGGTAGACAGGACAAGCTCAGCACTTTGTATGAATGATGACAAAGCTCAAAGAGATGCACAAAGCACAAAGAGATGAGCTAAGTCCAAACCTATGTAGTGATATTCATGGATCTACTAACAGACCTAAATGCCTCGGGCTCGTCCTCTGCTGGGGAGGAGGAAGGATGCTTGAGATAACTCCTCCTAAAGGCCATGTGGAGGTGTGGGTCTGCATCAGGATGATGATCCCAGCGAAGAGACTGAGTAAAGATCACCCTTACGGATAAGAGAAGTGAGCTTCCTTGGTATGTCTGCAATCTCTCCTGATGCAGTTCCTTCTCTGGACCATCTTTCTCTAAATGTAAAAGTTTTCAGCAGCATAATTGCTAAATATTTCATATTTCATAAGTGAAGGAAGATGAAGACAAGCAGTATGAAAGGGATGGGTGGGAACTGGTAGAATGAGGAAGGAAAAAAAATATTATGGCCAAATAATGGAATGAAATGCCTGTCTCTATCTCTAACTGAGGGAAGTTGGTTCTTAATCCTACAGTTGGTGACATCTTCTTACTAATTGATATTAATAGGTAAAATGTCCAGTAATGAGCACAGGTTAATAGATCCAGTGTGAAAGAGGGTGCACCCCAAGCTCCCAGTGGTGTTCTGATGATGCGCGTTGTTTCAAAGCAAAGTTGTTTCAGCCAACTGGTAGTTACCTAGATGAGTGTGTCAACTGTTATGAGTCTATGAAAGATGCGACAGTCACATTAGCAAATGCTCCTGTCACGGGAAGATCCTGCAATCTAGACAGCATGGACCCCAGGCCAGAATAAATATTGGAAAAAAATAAGCATGCTTTATGCTGAGAAACCCTTGGGAGCAGTAAAGGGCCTTAGCATAGAATAATATGAAGATATTTAAAAGCCCAGGGAACTAAGAGGATCATATAGCCCCATTCAAACTCCATAGGAAAAGAATCCTACACGCTCTGCTACATTTTTTAGAAAGCCAACAAACCTCATACTTTGTTTCCTCAGCACACTTCTGTAATTATTTTAGGATGCAAATATTACAAAAACAAAACAAGCCTTGTGCTAACTGGTATCCCTCATGAGTATTCAGACTGTGTGTTGGACAAACCTAATACTCTCCAAACACTGTGTTCTAGCTCTTTCTCCACTTCTGTAACAACATATTCATTCATCTTGGCACACATTTCTCTGCCTACAAAGTGCACAGAACATTTATTCTCCTTTCCCTCAAAGAGTTCTTTCTCTCCAAAACATAATGCATAAAAGGCAAAATGTCTCCAAACATTGAGGAAGTTCCCTGAGCCCTTTCCTAAGACAGGTGAAAGGGAAAAATTGCCCAGGCGGGCTATGAGGAGCTCAGAAGAGACCAAACAGAGCCACGTCGTGACGGGAAGACCATGACTGGCTTCTTGATGAAAAACACACAGCCGCTCGTCGTCTAAGAGCAGAATAGAGAATCACACGGGAAGACTTAGCCATAGTGGTTTATTAGGACAATAAGAGTAAAGAGCAATTATCAATACCGATTTTATGAGTTTATTAAAAAGAAAAACTAATACAGAGAATTAGATATAGACATACTATCATGGAAGGAAAAGTATAGTATCAACAAATATTCAAAACTTAATTTTGTTCAGGACAAGAAATACTATTGATATAAGAAAATGTCTGCAGAGACTATATGGCAAAAACAGCAATCGTTAATTCTTTGAAGACAATGCCCAGATATTGTTTCCATACTGATTCATATGATAGACATGGAAGTGTCTATTTAAGTAGTTGTCTCAAGACCTCATGCAATGGTTTTTCTTACAAACAGAATGAAACAAACAAAAATCACATATAACTCTGTAAATAGTTTTAAATAACATTAGGAATCAGACATGGACTTATAGGCTGTCAGTTTATTTTAAGAAGAAAATTTGGATTTGAAAGATATAGTCACTACTTGGTGATAGTAATAATTAATAATAAATATAATTAAATGATCAACCTGCCAAGCCATCACCTCAGTAAGTAAAATAATTCACTGAGTTGAAACTGGTAAAGCCTATTGTAGAACTATAACCCTCGTGTAGGAAACATGAGCAGCCAGAGGCCTGAGACATCTTTGCATCCTTGGGATGCTGGTCAGGTCTTTTACCAAAGGGTCCCTAGAAGAGTTTGTGTGTTAGAAAGCAGTATCCTGTTAGCTTTGTCCTAACAGTGTAGCTTAGAGAATGACCCCAAAATTCAGAGAAAAATCCTATCCAAACATCCTTTAATTCCTCAGCTATTCAACAATTATTAATAATACATATGGGATGCAGGGTTCATCCCTATAGGTGTATGAGAAGACCAACCATAACCCTATGGGGAAGATGGCCTGGAGTCTGCAAAGAAGCATGTACTCATACATTATTACCATAGGATGCCTGGTGTGAACACCTCTCGATAAAGAATTTGGCCTAATGAGAAGATGGAGAGGATCACAGTGAGCTTCTCTGAGGAGGACAGATGTTCTGAACCCTGAATAAGGAGTACAAGTCAGTAAATAAGTACTATTTTCTCCAGGCAAAGGCACATGCCTGGAGTGAATAGAGTGAACAGCAGAGCCAGGGAACAAAGAGAAAGACGCAGATACGATGGGAGACTGGTTTAGAGAGTTTGGGAACACTCAAAATGCACAGACCCTTGGAGATCCTACTCAGAAATCAACAGAAGTGGGTGTCACATATGAAAGTCTCTGAGGGAAAGCATGGTATAAAGTTCATGGATCAAAATGTGGACCATCGGAAGGACAGGGAAGTCGATATATCTCAATAGATCACCTAAAAATCTTCACCGTAGACCAGGTGATCCTACACAGTAATATAGCAATGGAGAAAGCAATAAATTGACTTCGTCAGAATCTTACCAGAGTGGAGAAAGGAGGATGCGCAGGTGATTTTGTTGAAGTGTAATGAAGAGCACAAAAGAAGGAAAGAAAAGGAGTGGAGAGTTGTCTCAGCAGTTAGCCAGTGCTACTCTTGGCGAGGACCCAAATTCAGTTACCAGAGCCGACACTGGATGGTTCACAACCACCTGTAACTCCGGCTATGGGGGAATCTGATGCCTCTGACCTCCATAGTTAATCACGTGTACATACCCACACATGGATACACACATAATTAAAACATAGAATAAAGGGAATATGGTGGATGTGGGATGCCTTCATACATGGTTTAAATTAGAGGAGATGTCCACTCAGTTTGGTGTCATAAGAGATGTTATCAATGAATTTCTTTTGGGTGATGGAATCTGCAGCCCTATTATAATGAGGTCTCAGGTGACCAGGAGACAGTGGAGATTTGTGGCTCCAGCAGACAGAGGGTTTTCTTACTCTTCACATTGCTGACCCACGGAACTAGGTGGTTCATTGCTGTTTGTCCTGAGTGTGCAAGATGCTTGTCGGCATCTCTGATCTCTGTGTGCCTCATCTTTGCAGAAACCCCACAAGCTGTGACAACTAAAAACATCTCTAGAATATCAAGTGTCTATTGGAGGAAACTTATATCCCACTATTGAAGTAACTAACTGGAAAGCAAGAAAGAGGCTCCCCACAGAATTAATATTTGTAAATGAGATTGTTAAGGCTTAGAATAAGGTGATAAGGATATGGTTGAGGAAAAATACAGGGGAGATGACAAAAGAGGCCATATTCCACCTGAAACACAAGGCAGAGACAGAATCCCCAGATCTCACTCTCTCCTCATCCTCTTTATATTTCATCATAAACACACAAATGATTTTGAATCTAGGTCATGCATATGAAAAGAACAATCAGTATTTCATGTTCTGCGTCTCGCTTGTTATGCTTAACACAGTGATGAGCGGGTGAAAGGGAGGGTAATAGGATGCCTGTGATATGAGTGCAGCTTTGAGAACTGTTTGGAGGAAAGAGAAGAACCAGCCAGAAGGATGCAAGGGTATGAAGAAGGGTAGGTGAGGATGGTATGAGTTAAAAGTCAAGTATAATTCCACACATGTATGGAAATGCTGTGGTAAAGCCCAGTACTTTTATGTTAACTTAATTTTTAATGCCAAAATTAAAATTTGAGATGCATTGTGTACTTGTATGAAATCTTCAAAGAAGAGCATTTTGATGTATAACTCATCAAGTTATCATAAACAATAAATAAAAATGATTAAGCATGAAACTCTTTAACTGACCACTTGACATTCAGAAATGACTCAATAAATAATTGTTTCTAGACCAAACATTGAGGTAGTTACATTAACATAATAAATGTGGTAAGGCTTGAAAAATCTGGGCAGGTAGTGATTTAAGTGACGAACGTTTTGAAGTCACTAAATATGCAAAATGGCTCTGTCGTGCAATAACGCTAACAAAACTGAAACGTGTTAAATGGGTCTTTTAATTGCTTCAGATGGAGTCAGATGGTGGTGAACACAGAGCGCAAGCCATTGCTGTGCACTTGGCTCAAGCCCGTGCATGCTGGTTATTCATAGCCTCCTCAAAAAGACCAGAGTTCATAAAGTGTGAGGGCTGTTATTGATGGTGGCGTGATTATATGTGTCTTACTGCACAGATATATCAGCCTGGCATTTCCCTACTTACTCTGGGAATTTTATAAGGTACAATTCAATGCCATTCTTGCTTGGTGAATAATTTTAATTTGTGCATCCCGAATGATAGATTTGTGAACGTTAGCGACAGCAAAGACCCATCACTCATCCACTTCTTCTCCCTGCTGCTGCTGGCTCCGCTCTGCCCAATAATCTGTCTGATGTTCTCTCCAGTACAACTTGAAATATCTCACACTGGAAGTCTTGCCTGTGCCTTTAATAAAATGTGTGATCAAACAGAAGGGAGAATATTCCAATATAATATGTTGCTCCCATTTTCCCAAGCCAAATAACATCATACAACATTGTATTTTTAGCTTCCTAATCACCCTGTACACCGAACTACGGGTTTCAGCAGCAGCCTCCTCCACAACAAACACCAACACCCTTTGGCCAGCTAGCTGAAGGTACTGGTTTGGGTTTGGTTTTGTTGATTATTTTGTTTGACTGATGTAAAATGAAAATGAAAGAATTTTTAAATACCACCAAGTGTTAAGGAAGTTGCTACTCAGAAAATCCTGTGCAATCATCAAACTGTAACTCTGGCCAGCACTTCCTGTCACCATAGAATCAAGTTACCTCAACAATGCTTATTCATAATACAAATATAAATTTTTTCCAAATTTTTTACACCTATGAGGTTATTATTTATATTTTGTTTTGGTTGATTCCCTAAAATCGTATTCCCTTCTCCTATCCCTGCAACCTCTTCTCCATTGGACTGTTCCTCTTTCATCTCAATATTCTTCCCTCATCCCAATGAGAAAGACCATCATCAAGAAATTAAATAACAACAAATGTTGCTGTAGAGAATATGCAGAAATAGGACCCTTATAAACTGATGATAAAGTGTAGGCTTTTGTATCCACTACAGATGTCTGCATGGAGGTTTCTCAAAAATAAATGAATGAATAAAGGAACTCCCCTATGACCCAGCTACCTCACTCCTGCCATATGCCTAGATGTCTCTACATTCTACTAAAGAGAATTGGCACATTCATTTTCTATGTTCAAAAGACACAGACTCGGGCTATACTATATATCCTGCTATGAACAAGCAGAATTGCATCACATATGAGCATCCTAAACATATAAACATTGTGTTTCTATCTGGAACCAGAGGCAGGAATTTGTAGTAAGCATCATATTTTTAAACTGAGGTAGTTCTGGAGGCATTTCCCACCTGAGTTATTTACCTCAGTATATGATTGTTTCCTAGTTAAAGAGTAGCTTAATGGAGTCACTTGATTGACATTATTCCCAAGTTCTGAAGATTCCAGACACTTGGAGGAATATTTGTTCCAGAAGCCATAGCTCAGGATGAAGGATCCATCATCGTCTCTGTTCCATATTATTTGCCTAGAATGTGTGCCTGCCATCTGTAAAAGATGTGAGAGAAGACAGAGCGAACAGCAAAAGAGACACAAGCGCTTGTTTGTGGCATCTGTGCTATATATGGTCAATACACAACCTAGAAATGTGTAGTGGGAGCAAAAAGAAGCCAAGGAACGTCATTATGCTAATACTGCTACACAGGAGACTCACTGAACAGCTCAAACGTCCTATCAAGGAGACAGAGGAAGTAATTCAGCCCTTTACTAGGACTGACACCTGACTTCTCGTCTTCAACTCTCACTAGCAAGAGTTTGTCCTGCTCTTTGCAACCCAAAGCTTCTCCCATGAGGCCACCTCCACCTCTGATATAGTCAGGACTTCCTTCCTCCTTCACAAACAGAAAATTAGCTGTCTCGGCAACACCTAAAGTTCAGTTATGTGCAAAGAAGAGCTGTCTCTGTGAAAATGCGCCCTGATCTGTTGAGCCCACTCTCTGGCACCAAAACACGCAGGCACAAGCCCTCAAAGGTTGCAAGGGCAAACAGCCTCAATACTGATGGCAGAATTTCGGCCAACATGTTACGTTGTTGAAATACAACAGAAGAAATGACCCTCCAACTGTAAATGTTGCAGGTAAATCGAATGAAGCAAGATAGGACCAAGTCAAGATTGCCAAGGAACAAAAGAGTGTTTAAAGAGAATCATGCTTGAGGAAATGTTTTCACATTTCAGAACAAACTGCTCAGAGAGATTTATGAAATTTCTGTACAAAACAAGCTGGCAATACTTACAATTTTCATAATGATTATTTCAAACATTCTGTGCAATAGAATGAACCACTATGCAACTTTAGTGATACTTGACAAGTAGACTCAGAAATCCCTAATTCTACAAATACAAACACAGGAGAAATACATTATTTAAGTAACTCATATTCCTAGCTTTCCAGAGTTATTACTACTTAAGGCTTGCTCTGCAGTAGTTAATGAATATAACAGTCTGGGTTATAGAATCTAATCCTATTTGGTGAAGTTTATGATGCTGCTACCAAGATCCATACCAAAGTAAGGATGCTTACTTAAATTGGCAGTTAGCTGTGAAAATGGGAGGGTAAAAAGTAGTAGTAATATGTAGATATAAACTCTCTTTAAACCTTGAGGTTCAAAGTTCAGGCTTATATTTGATTTACCCTTTTAATTTACTAAAATTTTAAATAGTTTTTATTATGTGTGTGTGTGGATTTCTTTTTGTCTATGTGTATATCATTGCCTGGAACTGGAGTGACAAGTGGTTGTAACTCACCATGTGTGTGCTGGAAGTCAAACCCAAGTCCTCTGGAAGAGTAGCCAAGTCTTCAGCTCATTGGTTTGCCATTTTTGTGTGTATATTTCATTTCCATTAGACTCCAAGTCCCAAGATTAAAATATTTAAAGCATGAGGTAACTGGCCTTCAGGCTGTCTGATAACCGTTGATTCCTAAAGTCCCACAGTACATGTGTGTGCACACATGCACACACAGACACATACACACACACACACACACACACACACACACACACACACACACACACACGCCCTGACACCACTCGCTGACTGAACCATTTATTAATCAAAGATAAGAAGAGGGAAATCACCAGCCTACTGCAAATACTCAGAATTAGATTCCCATGAAAACCAAACAAAAAGAAGGAAATGAAAGATATTAGATTTTTCATTAGATCTGGCTTTAGGCTGGGAAATAATACTTTTTTGATGATCCATCACTAGTCCATTTTAGAAAACTTAGTAAATACACACACACACACACACACACACACACACACACACACACACACACAATTTCAATAGGCTTTGAAAAAACTGTCCCAAAAACTCCTGTTGATAAAAAGGAATGATTGAGGAATCTTTTTTAAGTTGGGTTTTATTTATACATTTACTAATAAGTTGTAGGAACAGATAGGTAGAGCCTCAGTCAGGCTTGCACTTGGTGATTGTGTTGGCCTTGGAATACCTGTTGGATAGGAGCGCTTCTTAATCACAGAGCACCAACTGTGATGCAGCTCTACTGCACCAAAAATACTAGGGGTAAAAATGTGTTGCGTTGTAAACCTTGCCACAATAAATAGTAAGCCTTTTCCATCATTAAGAGTGATAATTGCATGCTTATTCATCTATTCTTTATCTTTCTACATATCTATGAATTGATTTTACCTATCATCTATCTACCTATCTATTTATCTACCTATCAATCTTCACATCTTTCCATCTCCAGGATATTGTTGGGAAAATATTAAGTACTGCATAAATACTTTAAAATAATAGAATAACTAGTAGATGATGAATTAATAAATTAACCAGGTTGGTTAAAATTACTTGGAAGCAGTAAGTACTTACAGCCAAGCATTTAGCAGGACTAAGCACTTATAAGGTAAAGAGGAGAACAGTTTAGAAGTATAGATATATTCAGGAGCTTTCCTGGCAGATTTATAGAAAGAGGATGAAGAAGCACTAACTAGGCTTAAGAGGAAATCAAGACCCATAATAAAGGATTTTACTTTTATTCCAGTGAAAACTGATGTCACTAGTCGTCTCTGAGGAGGAACCGTCTGCCACGAATTTGGAAGAGACAGACTGTAGATAAAGTTACTATTCCACTGTTGATCAGAGAATTGTAGGTGAAGGGACTAGATTACAATCAGAGTGGCAATATAGATACCTGACCCCATGCACAGCCTATGGCCAGTCCTTGATGTGTGTGAGTCAGCTCAGAGTGCACAGAGATAACGCTCCGTGTGCCCAGCACAAGGGCTGTGCAAGCAACCGCAGCGTCCTTGCCATGCCACCACTGAGCTTCCCTGTCTCTAGCATAAGACTCACGTAATCCAGTTGCTAACACAACAGCACAGACCTAACTTACATTAGGATTTATTTTCCCCACAGGCATAACATATCTCTCAGTGTCTACCATTGATTCTCATTGTTAATTAGTGTGCCATCATATTATATAATTATATTTTTTATAATTGTTCGTTTTCTCTTTTAAATGGTTTTTTATTATAATTTATTCAGATCACATCCTGATAGTTGTCCCCTTGCTTGTATCTTCCCGTTCCCACCCTTCCTCCCTCTTCTGCCCTATTCCCCTCACCTAGACCTCTGACATGGATGCCCCACCCCCACCCCATCTGACTGCACCCTGTTTGGTACCAATCAGGATAACCTGCGTTCCCTTCATGGAGCAGCAAGTGGAGATTTTTAGACTGTCTCCTTCAGCATTGACAGTTTGCTAATTGAAATGTTCATTACTGCACTTGTGATCGAGGGAAGTGGAAAATAGGCAACCAAGAGAGGAATGCAGTGTTGTTAAACTGCTCACCTCCCACAGTTGTCCATCTAAATCTAGCCCAAGATTTTTAGCCAAGCAGAGAGCTTGGTTAGCTTAAGGAGATCTAGATTTGAAAGACACCTAAAAAGAGAGCTTAAAGGCTTTATAACCAATAACACTGTAATCCTCACTCTAGGAGGAGTGGGCAGTCTCAATACCACTGGGAAACAAAAGTCACAAATGAGACACACAGTTAGGAATTGCTGACGAGGCCCTGAGCTGCACATAAAAACCAGCCAGGGATTTCATGGATGCTGTTCCCACCCAATGACACAGGGACACTCTGAAAAGTAGATCCCAAATATTCTCTAAAAGCTACTAAAGCCAGGGTTGAAATACATTAGTTTAAAACTACAGTTGTATCTCATCTTCAGAATCTTGTATTTGAAATAGCAGAGACTAACAAAACCTGAACACAGAACCAACGGGCAAGGTGCGCAATCATTTGTCTGTCTGCTTATTATAAACAGAAAGAACTGGAGATAGGAAGCTATGGGACAGCCTATGAACGGTTAGCGCTCTAAGAGGTAGAAAACTTGGCTCATTCCTGGACTGTGTCAGGCTAGTAAAAGAAAGGATTTCCCCAAGGTTTCTTCTGAAAACTGGTATAAACATACATAGTTATACATACAGAGAGAGACAGAGACAGACAGACAGACAGACAGACAGAGGCAGCGACAGAGACAGAAAGACAAAGACAGAAGACAGACACACAGAGAGAGACAGAACAAAAAAAAATAATATATATATATATATATATACATGTATACATTTATACATAATATACGTGTTTGTGTGTGTGTGTGTGTGTGTGTGTGTGTGTGTGTGTGTGTGTTTAGTGAAAAGAAATCTTGCTGGTCAGGATATGTACAGGTGCTCATAAATTTTCAACGCAAAGTTTCCCTTTTCTTGTGACTAGTTTTAGACTTATTTTTATGTTCTTACTAGCTCCTTTCTCTTTTGTCACTCAGTGTGTGTGTGTGTGTGTGTGTGTGTGTGTGTGTGTGTGTGTGTATTTGGTTCTTTACAAAGTAAATATTGTCTGCTATCCTTCCTTTTTTATTTTTATTTTTTACTTTGTCACTAAGAAAGTGTATTTCAAAATGATTTAGGCCGAAAGGACTTGAATTCCACCAATCTTGCATTCACTCAGCAGTATTTCGAGACCACCTAATGTCTACTTGGCATTGCCTTGTGTTTAGGGGCTGCAGTTATAGAGCTTACATTCTGGTTCTTCAGAAGAAGAAACAGAGATCAGGTGAAATAAAGTAGCGTCTTCACCCAATAATGATAGAATCCCTTACAGTTTTCAGAGGCATATCTGTGTCAGGGCTATTCATCTAATCCAAGCCATTTTAAGATAGCAGAGTTCCAGAATTTCTCTCCCACCTTTGTTTTTATGGAGTATGTAAAAGAAAGACAAGAAAAGTTGGTGCTGTATTATTAATTCACCTTAATAATCTGAAACAGAAAAAAAAATCCCAAGACATCTCTAAAGGCCAGTGGTATGGCATAGTGAGTGGATGGGCTTGCTGATCAAGCCTGACAACCCCTGAAAATTCAACCTCCAGAAAGCAAGTAAAGGGGAAAAGAAAGAACTGGCTCCCGGAAGACGCCCTCCATCCTGGACACACTGATAGTGCTGTGCAGGCAACCCCACACATGTGCTTGTCTCTCTCTCTCTCTCTCTCTCTCTCTCTCTCTCTCTCTCTCTCTCTCTCTCTCTCTCTCTCTCTCTCTCTCTTAGAATAATAATAATAATAATAAAATTTTTAATATTTTGGAAAGATAATCCCTGAAGAATTTCAGCAAACAGTGTCAGCTGCCCAATAAAGAACTGCAGAAACCAAGAGGTACTTGCAGGGACTGCATCACACACTTGGTGCATCCAACTCAAACTCTGAATTTAGAATTTCCTAATGGAAATCTCCCCTCCAGTGGTCAAGGAGGCTGGCAGCCAGAATCACTGGGATCAAATGTTCTTCTCCACAGCAGGTGCTCCAGTGCAAGGCCAGGGAAGCACGGACCAGAGATGCCCGACCATCTCCTCTATCTCAGATGAATAATGACTCTTCCATCCCAGAACATGTAAGCAAGCAAATTTAAAACGAACGACCTGGCAAAACTCCCATTTGCCATCGGTGCCTGAGAACTTTAAAACCCAAATACTTCAGGGGCAGCCATTTTCAATCCCTTTGTTATCTTCCTGCAATTTCTTTCCAGACATTAACTGATTTTGTTCTATTTCCATAGCATTACAGTTGAAAACATGCACAAGAGCATTTGTAGAGAGCTTTGCTTTAGGTACTATTAGCTAGCAACACTGTCAAAGCATTTCTTTTCTATCTAGCCCTTACTATGAAACGGGATGGCCATTATCATAGGGAATCACGCCAACCTTCATTTTCTCCAGTGCAGAACAGCCAAGACAGGTGAATAAGCAGATGCCGAGTACAGAGTGTGTATATCAAGAATGAGTGTTTGAGTAATGACTGCCCGTAAGCATCGGAATTAGGCTCTGCATCACAGAAAAGAGGGAAGGAAAGAAGGAAGGAAATTCTGTCTGTGCTGAACCAAAGTTATTATACACAGTTGTCAATCATAGATCCTCAGCCTAGAGAGATACACAGAAAGCAAACTAGAAGGCATGTGAGGAGTATGGGAGTAAGTTGAGATAGCAGTGTTACAAAGGGGAATGCTAGCCAAGAATTACTACAGCCTCAAAACTGGTGGACTTTTCCATTAGGCAGCGACAGCTTTGTGCTTCTGAGGAGCTAAAGGGTTTGCTGAAGGAGGGACTGCCCCTATATTAAAGAGACGAGGAGCCACTGCTCATGGCTCAGCTGCACTACAGGAGCACCAACAGTGTCTACAACCCTTGCCCTGAGCTGGGCGTGGCCCAACCAGATTTACAGAAAGAGAACACGGGTGGATAAAACCAAACAAAAATATCACATGCTTGAGTGCACATCTGAAGATCAAACAGGGCAGGAAATGTGATGCGGTTTCCTGAAATCTCATTAAGGAGGATCAAAGAATCAGAAAAATCTGATCACAACATGACCAAGTAGGAATTCCTTTCCCCGGGGCCAGGTGATAGTAGAGATGATAAACTGTGTCTGTGCAAGCATGAGAATCTGAGTTCAATCCCCAGATCCCTCTTTAAATGCTGGTGTGGCGGCACAGGCTTGTAATCCCAGCATCTGGGAGGTGAAGACAGGCAGATGTTTGCTGCTCATTGACCAGTAAACCTAGGGGTTCCAGATAAAAGTAAAAGACTTTCTCAAAAGCCAAGGTGGAACTGCACCTGGGGTTGATAGCTACCCTCTCCACACACACGCACACCTCCATGCACATGTACATCCTCATGCATACATGAACATACAGACACACACACGCACACACGCATACACGCACACACACACACTGACTGGTCCATCAGCATGCAGCACTGAGTGAATAAATATCTGAGCGTAGTAATTAGAGATCTTGGTATTTGTCCTGGGGGGTAAAGTGCTATTGGCACTGGAACATGGTTTACGTGTAGGACTTGGGAAGCATCCTGGAAGCTAAAACACTGTTTCATATCTTCAAGTTCTCCTGATAAGATTAATACAGACATGCTTAGCCTATGACAATATCATAAAAGTGTCCATATTACTTGCCAACATGAGTTTTATCCCAAACAGACAAAGACTAACTGTGGGCTAGAACGTGGTACCTCATAAGATCACGGTACACCAACTGTTCTCAGGAAGTGTTGATACAGACAGATTTGGCTCTGCCTTCGAACACCACCAATGCGAGCTGTTCCCTGGGTTTTGTATAGTTTTCCTCTCCAGCAATATTCTATTTTATGTTGCTACATTGCCGATGCTACAACAGTTTCCCCCAGAAGTTTCCAAAAGCCTCCAGCTAAAATTTAATTTGAACATTGTCAATAGATTTGTCTACTGTTATAAAACAAGAGTTTCTGTTTCTCATCGATGATAAGTATCTATACTGTCCATTTTATGACCTCTCCAATTCACTCTCTCCTTCACCTCCTCCCAGGCTCTGCTAGTCACCTTCTGCCTTGAGAAGTAAGTAAGCATTCACGCAGGAGCCTGGGAGTTCTCAAACCCAGGTCTCTATTCCTGCATGGGCCCTGGGGCCTAGCCTAGTTTGTGCAACATGGCCAAACCATGTACTTGGCAGGAGATAAGCACATAAAGTATTTCTTATTCTTGCCCCACAAAACTGGTTTTAAAAGGTGAATGTATTGGAATTTTAAGCCTCAGAGGCAGCAGCCTTCAACAACATTCCCAATCTGTACTGGCAAATCCACTAGTCTTTGGCCACAATTGGCTACTCAAGTTTAATCAAAATTGAGAAAATTTTAATATTTACTTATTCTATCTCACAAACAACACGGCTTTTTTTTTTTTAGTAGAAAAACCTTTGCTTTGTTTTTAGTTCAAAATAATCATTACATACTATCGGAGTAAAAGTGTTTTCTTAGATACATGCATATATTGTGGAATGATCAAATTAGACCATCTAATATATTAGCACAAAAAAAACTTAACCTTTTATCCTGAGAACATTTAAAATTCACTCCTTTAGCTACGCTGAAATGTACAGCACTGCTAGCTGTGGTCACATACAATGCAGTGAGACCTATTCTTCTCTCTGGTTAAAATGCTGCTCCCCTCCCCGGCTTCAAGAGAACACTGTCCTTATCTGCTCCTTGCAGATTACACATACGGAATTGTGCAGCTTTTGTCCCTCTGAATTTGACCTACCTCATTTACTGAAATGTCTTCTAGTCTATCCACAGTGTTGTGAGCAACCAAACTTCTTGCTTTTTAAAGGCTGAGTTATATTTCATGGTATACAGATACTGTCATATATTTAAATCTGCCCACCCCACTAACAGAGACTTTGGTTATCCAGAGTGCTCCTATAATGAACACAGGAGCTTAGGCATGTCTTCAGACAATGCGTTTCAATTTCTTTGCATATACACTCAGGAATAAAATTACTAGACATATGCTGTGTTCTATTTTTAGCTTTTGAGCACTCTCCACTGTTTTCCAAAATTGCTAAACTAATTTACAATAATACCAACAATGTACAATTCCTTTTTCTCTACACTCTCACCAACATTTAGTGTCTTTTATGTTTGTTTACTTGTTGGAAAAAAATCTCTATATATAGCTCAGGCTACCTGGAATTCTCTATGGAGCCCAGGCTAGTCTTGAACTACCAGGCTCTGCACATACAGGGATTGTAAGCGTTGATTAAGTTACTCAGCCTCTTTCATCTGTTTGCTAGTAGTCAATCTAAGTATTAATTGAGAGCTCACTATTTATTTAATTCTTAGTTCTCTGACAAGTAAAGATGTTTAGTACTTTTCACATGATCTTTAGCCATTTGTATAAAACGCATTGGAAAGTCTGTGTAAGTCATCTGCCAGTTTTGTTTCCTTGTTAAGTAACTTAAGTGGTGACAAGCCGACCAATTTTCTTTTATCTAAGAAAGTTTTTATATATCCTTCATTTTTGAAACAGAGAACTGCTAGGTAAATATTCCTAATTGATAGTTTTCCCGCTTTGGGGATATTGAATACATCATCCCACTCTTCTCTGGCCCACAAGGTTTCTGCTAAGAAGCTCACCGGCCACCTAGTGACAGTTTCCTTGTATGTGGCCAAACACTCTGCCACTGCTTCCCACACTCTCCTTAACTATTAGCAATTTGATGGAGGTGTGTCATTTCATTTCTTCCCCCCCTCCCCTGGGGATTGAACCCAGGGCCTCATGCACGCTAGGGAAGGACTATACCACTGAGCCACACCCCTGCCCCTGTCACGTGTCTTTATGTGGTTATCAGACTATCTGATGATCTTTGGACTTCTTGGAGCTGGTTTTCTATTACTCAGATTTAAAGAGTTTTCTACCATTATTTCCTCAAACACATACCCTGCCCCCTTTTCTCTTTCCCTACTAATAGTATGTATTGTTTTCTTTGCTGAGGTCATATAACTGTCATAACTCAACATCACTCTCCTCATTTCTTTTCTTACTTCCTCAACCTTGAATTGATGACTCCTGGACAACCAGCTTTGATTTCACCTTTCTCCTCCTCCTCCTCCTCCTCCTCCTCCTCCTCCTCCTCCTCCCTCTTCTTCTTCTTCTTCTTCTTCTTCTTCTTCTTCTTCTTCTTCTTCTTCTTCTTCTTCTTCTGACTTTCACCTCTGTTGAGACCTATTGAATCCTGATGTAATATTCTCTCCACTGCTGTGATTCATATTTGTACTTTTCAAATTTTTCTCTTTGCCACAGTTCTGGCAACTGTAATGAGGTAAAGCACCAACTTCCCTGTCGATTGGACACAGCCTAGAGTCAGCTGATGGGAGGTCCCCAGAGGGACACACACACTAGCATTCACTAATACTGTAAGTACACTTAGCCAGGATCATTCCCAACTCCCCAGAAACATACACAGGGAGAACCAAGCATTCAAAAAGGAAACAATAAATCTTGGATTTGAGATTTCTTCTCTAATGATAATTTACTATTGAATTTGTGGCAAAAAAAAAAGCCTTTAGTGTTTTAATACAGCTCTAGGTAAACTTTTGAGCACTTAAAAAAGAAAAGCAACCATGTTGGAGGGGAGTTTTTGATCTAAGAGTACCAATATTTGTTGTAGAAACATAACGAACTTTAAAATGTTGAATGTTCCCACAAGAAGTTATTAGCATCAAAGTTAAAAGGAGAGTTACTTCTCATAGTTAGCTGAAGACAGCTTCGAAATTAGAATGTTGACTTGAAATAATCACTGGTAGTAAGTACCCAGTGGCTGAAAACATTGGTTAGAAATGCCCTTGACAGCAACAGCATTGTGAAATCTGAGAAACAGTCTAAGCATTAAAACACAAAATTAAGACCCTGGTCTTTGGAAGATAGACAGACAATGCAGACAGTGCAGGACTCACCGCATAGGCGCGGGGACTTGAGCTCATTTCCCAAGCACCTGTGTTAAAAGCGGGGTGTGGTAGCATGCACCTCTAACCCAAATGCTGCAGGGCAAGAGGATCCCTGGGGCTCACTGGCTAGTCTGGAAGAATCATTGAGGTCCAATGAGAGACCCCGTCCCCAAAAATAAGGTGGAGAATGATAGAGGAAGACATTCCATATGCCAAAATCTGCCTCCACACCCCCAACAGGTCCCCCAATCGCCCCACCTCACATGTGCACACATGCATGCACCACACACAAATAAGATAAATAAAACATGGATTTAAGTGCCCCCAGTGCCTAGTTTTAACTTAAAGAAAGCACACCATAGGTAGACTTGTACTTTTGTACAAAGAAAGGGCTTGGGCTAATACTCCTTTAAGACCCCTAGCTGGGACTCTCATTCACATGCCCCTTTTCCATTTCACAGCTGTTGCAATGTTTTCCAAAAAGACTCTGGAGCTTAATTTGGATTTGAGCACTTTCGAGCCCACACAGACCTAATGAGAAACTGCACATCAGCAGTCTGGCACCACTTACACATCCTTTCCTCAAACAAATCATCTAATACCTCTTCTGTGAGTCAATGAATTTATTAAAGACAAATAGTCAGTCCTGTCGGCAAAGCCTGCAGAATGCAGCATTTTGACTAAGTGACATTTAGCCAAGTTGTAACTCTAATGGCAAAGAAAACAGTAGCAGCTCAGTGCTTAAACCTCGGTCCCATGGTGGATATCATTTCCAATATCCCGCACAAACTCTTTGAAGGGTTTCAGGCTTGACAAAGCCCAAAGGGCTTCTTCAAAATGAGTCAGTGGTAAGGAAGCATCAAGCTAAATTTATTGGTTATCGTCTCCCATGATTGCATAAAAAATAAAATTAAAAGGGAGCCTCGGAAGAGTGCTCTATCACGCTTGGTAATGCCATCATGGCTGACAGTGAGGTCATAAAAGCATATTAGTGACCCCCCAATGGAACATGTTTACTGGTAAAGTCAGAAAGATTGATTGTTTCAGCCAGGACGTGACATTTGAGTTCAACACGCTGGTGCTGTTAGTGTGGAGAGTGCGCTGATCGTCTCAAGCAGGATACACAAGGAACATCTGAAACAAGGCTCAATTACACCATCTTAATAGACCCACTGACTCCTCACAGGATGCTGTGAAGTACAGAATAGATGCTACTCTACAGGGGTCAGAGTACCCCTTACTCAGCCCCGCCTGCCCTGTGGTGAGGCCCTCGCTGAGGGTCAGCGAGACAAGTCTGTCTCACACGCAGAACAGAGCCCGGCTGGCCGCGGGGGTTTTCCAGACACCCCAGGCCCCTGGCATTTCCTGCCGTCAAGATTAGGTTTTGCTGTGTCCCGTGTGCACTGCTTAGCATAGGATGCCTGAGGCTGCACCCAGTGATTGCTGAACTGAAATTGATTCCACACAAAGGCTGGGAAGTCCAAGATCAAGGCAGTAGCAGGTTCAGTGTCTAGTCTGTCCCTCGGAGATTGGTGCTTTTTAAGTATTCTCACTTGGTGGAAAAGTCAGTGAAACACTGGGAGGCCTAGAATGTTCCGCCGACCTCGCTACCTCTTTATGCTACCACAGTGGTAATGAAGTTTCAGCAAATGCAGTGGAGGGGAAACCTTAGGACCACAGCAGCTTCTTGGCTGTGAGTATAAATATGAACTCCTCAGAAGACAATGAATCAACCTAAACGGCCGGGAAAGGCTTCCCTAAGACTCTCACATAAGTTCTCTGAAGGAGACTGACTACTCTCCTCATCTTATGAGCAAGGAAACCGAGGGCCCATGCTCACCAGTGCCTCAGTCTGACAGCCCTCCGGACACAGCCTCCATGTCTTCTCCATCTGTCCCATGGTCAAGGGTGTGCTCTGCTGAAAACGTAGAAACAAGTAAGGCAGCTAATCACTACTCAGCTTCCTCTTAAATATAACAAGTTAATAAAAAAAATAATACAGATGCCCAAGGGCTTTCTGTCCATGGGAATTTAAATATTTAAGCACCGTCTCCTATGGCTTTGTTAGCATGTGGATTGGGCGCTCATATTTACCCATATTGTGTGGCTTGAAAATATGAGTCAAGGAGGCCTTCAGTGGCTTCTCTATAGTCATGAAGCCAGCAAATGGTGCAGCCTGCATCTGACATAAAAAATAATTATATGGTTATTAGAATACACTGTAATTTTTAGATCAAGGGGTTCAAGAAGCCATTAAAAAATAAAAATTTTAAACTGCCTATCGTCTTAATCGTGCCTGGGTGACTAAGGAGCTACGGAAAGACATCTCTCCCTGCCCTGCAGTAGAGACAGTGTAGGTCCAGAGAACAGAAGGAAACAAGTTCCAGATTTCCTTCCCTCGCAACCTATTTCAGTTTCATCTGTGCTGGCAAAGCTGTGCCAAAGCCGGGAACAGCAAAAACCATTGCGTCTTCCCTGTGCTTAGAAGATGGAACTGGCAACAAGATGAAGGGACTCCCTCCAACTGGGTCCTGCCTAAACTTCATTGATCCCCAGACCCAGTCTCCTTCCCCTTCCATCTGAAACATAAACTGCGTTAGCAGGTTGTGGTCACATCATTGGGAACTGCTTCCTGATCTAGCACAGCTGTTGCTGGAGAAGGCAAGCTCCACCGGAGGCAGCTCTCGGGCTAGCGTTATGAAGAAAGGACTGAAACTGGATTACGATGTGTGTCTGGGAAACATCTGGAAACTGAAGGAAGGCTGTGGTGGAGCACAGAGGGCAAGGATTTGCCCAAAGGCACCATTGTTACATCCCTACTTTGACATGGTGTGCTTATGTGTCTCTTTCCAGCTGGTGAAGTCTTGCTACCTCCTAAATGGGCGGCTTAAAGATCCTCTGTTCCCTAAAATGGGTTTCTTCTTTGTATCAGCACACTGGAGCCACTCCCTGCTTATAGAGTCTACAGCATTATCATCTTCCTCCATCCTGTATAGATACGGGTTTACTATAGTTGCCTTATTGGTCTAGTCATACTACCTTTAGACTATCCACAACTACGTGAAGAAAACTAATAAAAGGTATCTTAGGAGACCGAATCAGTTTAATTGAAGACAGCATCTTGTTAACTTAAAAAAAGAAAAAGAAAAAAGAAAAAAAACCCTCCATGACAAAGTATCAGCCTGGAAAACTTACAAAACAGACATTTATCTCTATGTTCTAAGATTGATGCCAAGAACAAAATGCTGGCAGAGCTCATACCTGGTGGGAATCCACTCTTTGATTTGCAGATGGGTGCCTTCTTTGTGTGTCCTCAAATGGCAAGGGGTTGGGGGAGCAAGAAAGGCAACTCTCTCTCTCCTCTCTGTTCATGATTTCCCATAATCAGAACAGTCTCCAGATGTAGTGTAGTGTAGTGGGGAGCATAGCTGCCTTTCAAATCCAAACTCTTATAAATCACATCTTTAAATTTTTTCCTGGCCAGTATCAATCCAGATATTAATTTTTATATAAAAATATTGTAAGGGATTCTTCTAGATAGCCAGAAACATATCTCATAGGTTAGGTTAGAGGCATATCATTTTACTTGAAGATCCAGTAACACACACTATCAGATTAAGGGTTAATGCAAGCTATCAGATATTAAAAAGAAATCGCTGGTAACAATTAGATGATTAATAGAATACACTTTAGTTTTCAGGTGAAGCGATTAAAACCCATGAAGAGGAATACAACTGTAAAATCACCTATCACCTATTTAAAAAAATCAAATACACAAAGAAATGAAATACTGCAGAGGCTCCCGGCTTGGAATTTTCTTAGTAAAAGAAGATGTTTCTTGGAAACAGATGGCAAGAAAAGAGAGCAGCAGACCTTGGGGGATGCTGTGTAGCAAGCTGCCCACTGGGGGCCTCTTGGTGTGGTAGTTAGAGCAAATGGCTCAGGGCGGGAAGGGGCTTGGGTCCCAACTCAAGCAGAACGGGTCTCTTCAGTGAGAAGGTGTGTGTGGATGTGTGTCAGAAGATGCCTTAGGGAAATCATTTAACCTCCCTGAGACTCAGCTAAGCCAACCATAAAACTTCCCTGGGAAGGAAAACTGGCAGCTGAGTTATTTGTTGCCAAAAAAGAAGGAAAAAAAGAGAGAGACCCACTTTACTATCACTTGTGAATACCCTCTTCCCTTCAGGGTTGCCAACATTTGTGGTCTTTCTATTTATGTAGAATATGCGCTAAATGGAGCGATGCAATGCATGCTGGGTGTTTGTCATTTGCCCAAGGCTGTGTGAGTGCGGCCCCAGATTTGCGAACTTCACAGTCCACTGAAATTTCAAAATAGGATGCTAGGCACCACACAAGCCTGTCAACTACTCTTGTCTTAGCAGCAAACTAAATAAATGAATGAATGATAAAATTTTGAATGATTTCTTTCAATACTTGAAAAATATAGTTATGTAAAAAAAAATTCACTTCAACGTCTTCCTCTTTCTTTTTTGGTTGTAACCTCACAGAACTTATTATGGATTACCCTGAGCCTAGACAGTGAAGTTTTGGAGTAGCAGATCCATGTTGGGCAGACAAGGGAAGGCAGGTGCTAACACCTCAATGCTTTTAGCACTGGCCCAACTGTGGATATTTGAATTTACACAGGTGGAGCAGGTGGAAGGCGGCACCTCAGGACAGTCTCCTGTATGCAGCAAGGGTGTGCCAGCTACAAAATAGACACAGGCGTGTCTGTACAGGGAAACGAACTAGGTGCCAGGATGTTTGTGTCCAGAGAGACTGTTTCCCATTACATGGAGAAGGGAAAGGGGAACTGTTTTTGGAGAAGTGAAGGCTCTTGGAGTTACAGGAGGCTTGTGAGGACAGAGGACTCGGGACTCTGCCTGGAACACAGCGTGTACTGTGTGTGGACAGTACGAAAGGACAGCCACGCTGCATGTCACAGCTTCTGTGTGAATAAATTCAGTGGGATTTGAGCGTGAGCCACTTAGAATAGATCTGGGGCTTGAAGAACGAGAGGGAAAGAATGGGTTAATGTGTCCGTCTTCAGGTCTTATGAAACAGCCATACTGCTCGCTTGCATTTTATCAATTCCTCTATTCCATCAACAGAAGCAAAGTTGAGTAGTAATGAGAGAAAAAAAAAACTGATTGGCCCCAAATACCTGTTTTAAGTCCCTTTCCAGAAAGTGCATGTCAACCGAGGCCCAAACTGTGTCATACAAACAAAGTGTAACAACTGACATAAATTCTGACTAGTATTAGGAGCAGGACTGCAGTGTGATAGTTTGTCCGGGTGTTTTAGAAAGGCTGATTATGGCATCTGAAGTCTCAAGAACGTCGTCAGCAAGATAATCCAGATGTGGACACTCAACCAAAACGTAGCCAGCAAAGGGGCTAAAATGAAAGGTGAGGGAATGAAGAATTCCAGGTCTTCCTGGAATAGCCTGTGACAACAAAGCTTGTCACACAAAGGTGAAGGAACTAAGTGTGATCATGAGACAGAGGTTGGAGCCAAGTTTGGGAGAGTTCTCAATGAGTACGGGCGTCTAAGTGGCACAACAGAGCTGTCAATCAGTACAGTGCCTTAGTCTTTACATTAGAGATGCTGTCCATATGATCAGGAGCCTAAACGAGCCACATTTTTCTTGATCTCTGAGGACAAATAAAGTGCGCTGAATATGTGTGTGTGTGTGTGTGTGTGTATACATATATATATACATATGCTTAGATTTGAAAAGATATTATGATGCCCAAGAACTTTGGGTTTGATGAGATTTATCACTCTATAAACCTGAGTATCAATTTTCATGATTTAGTCATAAAGATTATATTGTAGAAAATATGGATGGAAAAGTGTTGACTCGTAGATGCTACATAACCATCTTATTCATCAATAAATCCCCCAAGACAGGTTCATGTTGCACAATGAGTGGTTTCTTTCTTAAAACTTAATGTGTATATATTATTTATAGGGGAGTGATATAAAGAAACTCTAAATAGTATGGGTATATGCCATAATCTTTCCATCCTTTTTTGATAAGTGCCACTATAAAATGTGTATTTTATACATATGCCTAAGCTTAATCTCACTGATATTTCTTAATGCTTAGTTTCCAAAAGTTATTTAAAACATAATTAAGATAATATGCTAGATTGCAACAGGAAGAATAAGGAAATGAATGAAATATGAAATGGCACCATATGGTTATGTCATTACAGAGATCTGTCTGAATTACAGGCATCTTAGCAAACTGTTTTGAAAAAATAAATCTTTCTTGCCTGCTTAAAGACTTTTGTATGAAATAACTAGACAATGTAATCCCACTTCTTTTTCCACCCAACAGTAGTTTAATGAAAAGTGAGTGCTAAAGTAATACAGGTTAGAAAGTGTGTCGTTCAAATTTCACCCCCGCATGGAGCTCACACAACTTAAATGAAGCCAGTTCAGATTGGGTGTGTATGTGAGTATATGTGTGTTCATGTACGCACACGTACAAGTGCACATGTCAACCTTGAGTGGCATTCCACAGGTGCCACATTCCTTGCTTTTGTGAAACAAGAGCTCTAATTCACCTGCACCTTGCTGATACAGTTACATTGGCTAGCCAGAGAGCCTGAAAAGTGCACCTCTCTCCTCTCCCAAATACTGTCATGGCAATTTCATATCATCATTTCTTGCTTTTTGACATGGGTT
This sequence comes from Acomys minous, assembly GCF_964271855.1. Taxonomy (NCBI): domain Eukaryota; kingdom Metazoa; phylum Chordata; class Mammalia; order Rodentia; family Muridae; genus Acomys; species Acomys minous. The sequence goes on along the minus strand of NC_140494.1, from coordinate 3,612,226 downwards.
CTAGGGATCAGACTCTGGTCCTTATGCTTGCACACCTGGCAATTGATCAACTAAGCTAGCTCCACTGGCCCAATTCAGCTTGTACAGGTATGTGTACTCCATATGCTCCGTATGCAGGTGTGATGTACCTGGGTCAGAAGCAGGGTGAGTAACCCACAGGGCAGAGCACACACGTAGCTTCTGGTTGCAAGTTCATCCATTGTATTCTTGTTCCTCTCCAAAGGCAAATAAATGTTCCTTATTTGTTTCTCCCATAATTGGCTACACTATTCCTTCAGAGCTGGGAGAGGAGGAGAAGAAACCTTACAAGAATTATTAAGACTTTCAAAAGCTACATATGGTTGACAAAAACCACAGGTTATCTCTCTAGAAAAACCAAGTGTGTGTGTGTGTGTGTGTGTGTGTGTGTGTGTGTGTGTGTGTGTGTTTACGTGCATGCACACATTGCCTGTATGTTTCTGCACAGTACAGAATGAACTCTTCTTCTTAGTATTGATAGACAAATCACAAGATTAAAAATACTCCAAGAACTGAACTTCTGCTATGATGTCACCCAGTTACTAGTAATGGTGGTTTCTCACAGTTGTGTAGGCTGTTCCCTGGAAGGACCTCACCAGGAAATGGCCAGGCCACTATCAATTAGGATTAGCATGGAATTGTTTCTATGTGAACTCAGCGAATTTGGGGTCAGTTGCTGCTGACTCCCAAGTGGATCTCATCTGTGTAGCACGTTTCCTTGCTGGTTTACTTGGCTGCTAACAATTGGCCTTGATGGTCCAGGAACTGGCTCCCTCTTGCAGTGTAATTTCAGCTCTCACCAGGGTATTCCTGAAGTGTAACACCCACTGACCTACTTTGGCATCAGACAGGCAGTAGCCCATTCACTCGGGCAAAATTTTAAGAAGACAAAAGTATAATCTTCATCTTGCCCTCTGTCCAGTTGATTAACAAATACCGTGGCTTCATCCAGAGTTAAAACACTGGATTTTTGTCCTGCAGGTTCTTGTCAGTGAAGAAAACCTTGAATTCTGTTTTCTAATCCTCCTGAAATGCCCAGTGGGGAGAAGTGATATTTATAGAGGATTGTATGAAGGACACGAAGTCCATAAATTCCCCTGACTGGTTTACATTTTACCCTTGGATCAAAACAGACTGTGAGAGAGTGAAATATTCCAGGCATTTTGATTGAGATCCTTTGTGGAATTGTTTCCTGCTGAATTGATTTTTCATTATTTTTTGTTTTTAATTGAATTAAGGACAATTGTGAGAAACAGAAAGGCAAGTGTATGTGAGTGAGGGGCTACAGAGAGCCCATTAATTCCTGAGTTCTGCCTTCAGTGCTTCTGATCTGGGTAGAGCCAGAACCCTATATCTTATCAAGCACTGTGAATTATTTCAGTACAACTCTCTGGAAAATACACTGTGGGTGAAACTACCCTTGAGAACCCAGAGAAATAGCTGAATAATTAATTCCTGAAAAAAATATGTATCTATATATGGTAGATTCTGTGTGAAAATTTCAGGACTCTCAAAAGTGTCTTCATACAGGACAAATTAAAACCTCCTTTACTGAAGAAATGCTTAAGCTTGCTAAGCACAGCACATACCACTCTTCAAAACAGCATAGTAGAGAGTTCGTCTTCAATGCTCAGTGGCAGCTTTTCCAGAGTAAATGACTAGGATTCATTTGTTATTCTAGTTCTCCTCAGACATCATGACAATTTCTTTGCATTGTCTACAAGAGAGCTACCATCAAAATATTCATTTGAGACATTGATCTTTCTGCTATGAAAGTTCTCATCAAGAAAAAAAAAACCTGAACTTTGGGATTGGTGGTATATATTCAAATCCCAGCACTCAAGCGACTAAAGCAGGAAGTTCAAAAGTTTGAGGCCAGCCAGGTGTGGTGGTGCACACCTTTAATTCCATCACTCAGGGAGGCAGAGGCAAGAGGATCTCTGTGAGTTCGAGGCCAGCCTGGTCTGCAAAGTGAGTCCAGGACAGCCAAAGCTACACAGAGAAACCGTCTCAAAAAAAAAAAAGAGGTTTATGGCCACCCTGAGCTATCTATTACATCCTCTTCAAAAATAAAAAAACAAAAACTATAGTTCTTCTTCATTGCCTTCCTAAAATATCCAGCATTTGTTAAATAGTCAATGTTATTGTTAATGCATACATACTTTACTTCTTTGTGACCTACATAACCAAAACTTAGTGGAAATTCACCCCTGAATACATTATTCTTTTGTATTATAGACATTCATGAAGAAATAAATAGATGCGTAATTAAATTATTCTTTTATACGAGCAAGTAAATTGTCATTTTGAAGTCAACCTGTCTCAAAAAGGATGGGTTAGGAAATTGTCACTGTGTTTGTCATGCAGTCCCTTTGGACAACTGTAAAAACAGAATTTCCACTGGAATGATGGTTGGAAAGTAATGCCAGGTCTACCCTCTAAAATTTTCTAAAGAGAGAAAAGATACCGGTATTTCATGTATTTTATGCACAGTTAGATTATAAATTATTTTATTTTTTGAGGCAGAATCTTTTTTGTTGTTGTTGTTTTGTTTTTTGAGACAAGGTTTCTCTGTGTAGCCCTGGCTGTCCTGAAACTAACTCTGTAGACCAGGCTGGCCTCCAACTCAGAGATCTGCCTGCCTCTGCTTCCCAGTTGCTGAGATTAAAGGTGCATGCCACCACCTGCCTAAACAGAGCCTTCCTCAACAGCCCAGACTTATCTTCACCTCACTGTGCTTCCCAGGCTGCTCCAAAACTCACAGCAATCCTCCGGCCTCAACCATCCAAGTACGAGGTTTACATCCAGGTGCCGCCAAGCCCAATCTAGACTTAAAACTTCCTAAAGCACAGGAAGGAAAAAATGAGCTAGATGTAGGGCCCTAGCCTGTCGTGACACCTGAAGGAAGCAAGGAGAGGACCTGAACGCAAAATGAGGAGGCAGCAGGGGCGCTGAGCATCTCAGCCTTGGAATCAGTGTCACTATTCAGGAAGAGAGTACAAGGCTCAAAAGGCCTCCGCACTATTTCAAAGGAACTCATTGATCTAGTTTAGCTGTTGTCCGCAGCCGGTTCGCACCGGTCTGTGTGTGGTGGAAGCTAAGGGGTATGGAAATGAGATTAGGAGGAGGAAGAGGATGTGATGATGTAGCAAGGACAACATTGATGACTGTGATGGTTAATGTTGAGTGTCAAGTGGACAAAATTTAATATCACCTGAGACACAGGCCTCTGGGCATGACTGTGGGGATGATCGTGACTATACTAGCTCAGGTGACAAGACAGGCTTACCACGGGTGGCACTGTTCCCTCTCCGGGGATCCTGAGTTATATAAATAGAGACAGAGCAGAGGCATGCATTACTTTGCTTTCTGCTTCCTCATTGTGGATGCAATGAAATCAGCTCTTTCTCATTGCTGCTGCCATGAGTTCTCCACAACGAGGGGCTATACTCTGCCAACATAAACCCTTTCTCCTTTTACGTTTGTCAAGAAAATTTATAACAGTTACAGAGAAGAAGATGAGAGGTAAAAACAAGTGTGCTGATGGCCGTGATGACAACAATGACGACGTCCGACAGCTTTCATGATTACGTTGGTGCTGATGGCACTGGTGAACGAGATGCTGATGAGGCAGTGGTGGTAACGATGATGCCTGTGCCAGTTGGCTTTAGTCGTCACATTGACAAAATTTGGAATCGCCTGGGAAAGAAATCTCAATTGCAGAATGTCTACATTAGGTCAGCCTGTGGGCATGCCTTTTGTGTGGTGTATTGGTTAAGTTAACTGACAAAGGAAAAGCCAGCCCAGAAAACAGGGGTGGGGTGGGGGACACTGTTCCCTAAAGAAAGGTCCCTGAGATGTATAAGACTGGAGGAATCAAGCTTACCACAACCTAGGGAAGAGGCATCCATTCATTTCTCTCTGCTCTTGGCTGTAGATATAACTAGCGACTTCAAGCTCCCACCACTGACTTTCCTGCTATAATGGGGTATAAGCTGGAATTGTAAGACAAATGAACTCTTTTCTTCCTAAGGTAAAATGCCTGTCAGGGTATTTTATCACAGCAAAATTTAAAACTAGGACAATGTGCATGGCAATGATGACGATGGCTTCAATAAAGCTATGGCCCGTGGCACTGCTGCTGCTGTTGGTGACAATTATTATGTCGGTGAAGATGATAATTATTAGGATGGTCTTGATGGAAACGATGACCATGATTTTGGTGAAGTTATTGATGATGATATCAACCGTGACAGGGATGATGCCACTGGCAGTGATGATGATTTTGATGGAAGAAATGACTACATTGTTGATGAAGTTGTTAATGGTGGTACCAGTGAGAATGACAGTGATGATGCTGATGGTGATGATGATGATGATGATGATGATGATGATGATGACGACGATGATGATGATGATGGCAATGACAGCTGATGATGTAGTTGATAGAAACAATTATGATGACAGCCATAGTTGCTAGAAAAGTTTGCACTTTTCTCCAGATTCCAAGTGACATGAAATATTTCTACAGCCTGTTGAAACTTTAACCTAGAGCAAACTATACGAGAGCAAACTAAAGTCTGCTCTAAATCATTGCTATGACTATGTTCTGCCTGTCCAAGCCTACCACGGGGCTGGAATTACATGCATCAACCTAAGTATATAAATGTTTAAATTCCTGTCACAATAGTACTAACCTGTTCCCACTTCACAAGCTTAAGGTTTCAGCTTAATCATGGGAGAATGGCAAAGTAGAAGGATCCAGAGGGTCCTAGAAACCTACAAGTAGAACATTATGATAGGCAGATTTGGGCACAGGGGTCCCGCTCAAACTAAGGCACCAGCCAAGGACAATACAGGCGGTAAACCTTAAACCCCTACCCAGATCTAGCCAATGGACAGAACATTCTCCACAGTAGAGTGGAGAGTGGGATATGACTTTCTCACATACTCTGGTGCCTCACCTTTGACCATGTCCCCTGGAGGGGGAGACCTGGTGGCGCTCAGAGGAAGGACAGCAGGTTACCAAGAAGAGACTTGATACCCTATGAGCATATACAGGGGGAGGTAATCCCCCTCAGGAACAGTCATAGGGGAGGGGAATAAGGGGGAAATGGGAGGGAGGGAAGAATGGGAGGATACAAGGGATGGGATAACCACTGAGATGTAACAAGAATAAATTAATAAAGGAAAAATAAAATAAAATTAACTTCAAAATGTTCCTATGCAAAAAAAAAAGGTTTCAGCTTAATTCAGACATTGTACATTTTCCCTGTGTAATTTAAGTTTTATGAGTATTTACAAATGTTAACTAGATGTTATTTTTAACTTACTTGAAGCATAACTTGTGTGCATTGTATAGTGTGGACATTTTACCTAATATATTTTTTCTGGCAGGGCTTCATAAGCTATATCTTATAAAAGGAAATATTGAAATTTTGTTAGTTTGGTTATTTGTGAGTATGTGTGTATGTGTGTGCTCGTGTGTGTACTCACACTTATGCACAATGATAAACATGGAGGACAGAGGGCAGCTTTTGGGTGCTGGTTTTTCTCGGTCCGGCTCATTGTTTTGGCTATTATGCTGCATCCTCATGGCCAGTCGGCTCAGTGAGCCTCTGTGCAGCTCTTCCGTCTTTGCCTCCCATCTCATCACAGAAGTGCTGGGGCTGCCGATGTGTGCCAGTACAGCTGGCTTCTTACACGGGCTCAGGGTACCAAACTCAGGTTGTCAGGCTTGCACAGCACACTTTCACCCACTTTACCCCACAAGGTTGATTTTGTAGTAACCCTAAAGGAATTCAGATCAGCAATATATATTTCTGCTACATATGAAAAAGTGATTTGCAAATCAGCCATGCCATATGCACTATCCTGAAAAATGCAATTTTAATCAGAATGAAACTATTTAAACTCAGTAGATGACTCAGGACATTTTACTCAGAAAAATGAAAATTATACCTGTGATTTGGTAGAGAATTTAAAACAGGAAGAAAAGAACACCTTTTAAAAATCACTAAACCAATAAAATACCTTTATAGATTTTTTAACCAAATGTCACTGCAGAATTCCAGTACAGGTATATACTTTGGGAAGACATGGGGGGGTTTTCCTGAAAGCTTCTCTAAAACCTCAGATATTCTTTACAGTTGATCATAAATGTATCAAAGGTATATTAAAACTCATAGCAGTCATTACGGAGGGTTAAAGATACACTACACACATACACACAAACACACACACACACACACACACACACACACACACACACACACACACCACCACCACCACCACCACCACCACCACCACCAGTTCACAGCTTGCTGCAGCAAGATAGTATTTTCTTTGTTTTTCTGTTGTTGTTGTTGTTGTTGTTGTTGTTGTTGTTGTTGGTCTGTAGTAGTTTTACAAAGCAGTGAGTTTCATAAAAACATTTCTGGTCAAGTAGATTAACTACTTTGGTTATGTTCACCCTCACCTATGACCCTCTCTCATCCCTTCCTAATCTTTTTCCTCTTGCCAAAGATTCCTCTTTCTATTTTCACGTCAAACATAGTTTACAACTGAGTTTCCACATGGGGAGGAATCATGTGATGTTTGTGTTTTGTGTCTGTCAGGCAGATTTCTGTACCCAGGAATTAAATAGTAAAGCTCATTACGTTTGCTTGTACAGTTACTTAAATGCATCCCACAATGACACCTGGTGCTGTCACCTGGCTATAGTGAGTTTGTCATACTTCAGTGTAATCAGAGCTAAAGGGTAACCTAGCAGTTGGTGCTCTGCCAAGCTGAAAATAGCATTTAACAGGCTCTTAATCTTTTGCATGGATTATTGTCCCCAAGGGTGCTGTTGTAGTCCACAGATTTTTAAAAATTAGAACAAAGGGTCATTTTCACTCCAGATTCGTAGTTGTTGGTGTTATTGCTGTGGTATTCAAAATCAGAAACTCACTAAGAAGCACAGTATCTCAAGACACCTATGTAAATATGGGCCGACTTAATAGAGGACAAGAAGCAGAAATCCAGGAGTCAGAGATTCACACAGTGGACGATGCTTAGACCAAGACTCCAGGCTAATTTTCAGAAAGAGGCATTGACATTATCTAAAGATAAACTTATTCCTTCAATATTTTAACATTTAATTTAAGGATAATTAAAAACAGGGCAGCAGGTGTTTGGCATCACATGTATTTGCTTTTTTAAAGAAAATTTTTAATTATAAGCTTTATTATAAAAACATGCAAGTAAAAAAAATCACACAATGAAATTAGTGAGACCCCAAGTCTTTCCGTCTCAATGAACTTTTACACAGATAAACTAGTCATTCTGAGCCAGCAAAGCTTCACGTTGGGTTTTTATACTTTTGCTGTCAGCTATATTTCTATGCATTTATCCACCACAAACAAAAATAACCCACGACAAAGTTAGAACTAGAAACACAAAATTTTACCTTTCTACTGAATACGTAAATCAGTGTCCTGAGAAAGGAACTGTGGGAGTGGGCTGGTTTCGTGACTTGTATGCTAGGTGCTGCTCTGAGAAAGGAATTGTGGGAGTGGGCTGGTTTCCTGACTTGTATGCTAGGTGCTGCTCTGGTCATCCGCATGCATAGTTACACTGTGCCCAGCATAGTGATGCTTAGATTCTAGCACGTATGGCCACATTAATTTTTCAGTCTGAGAAGAGGACCACGTCTATTTTATATCAGTATACTCTCGGCTCTGGCCCTAGTAAGTACTTAGTTAACTGAAGGAAGAATTAATTTGTCAGTCTGTTAGTTGAGATAGACCACTGATCATCAGGAAGTGCTAACAAATGTTCACTTGAGCAGAGACAAATGTTAGCCTTGTTGTCCTTAGAGTCCTTATGTATTCATTATTCTCACCCAAATCTATCTCAGTGTAAGACTGGAACCATGACCCTTATAAAAAAATACATTCAAATAAGTAAATAGAAAATGAAATCAAATTATCCAGTACAAATTAGCAAACAATAAAAAAATTAAACTTTTCTCTAGTCTGTGCCACCTGAAACCTTGTAAATAGCACAAATATTCCATTGTCAAATTGCAGGTATAAAATACTATAAGAATGGTGCTGCTGAAAGTCTGATTTCTGAGCAAATTTGATCACTTAATCAAAAGGTCCATGAGACAGTGACTTCTGCTTTTGTTAAACAGTTGTAATGATGTATTTTGAAACCTAATGACTAGACAATGAAAGTGCCAGCCAGGAGGATATCTCAGACAGTCAAGTGCCTGAAACATAAACAGATCCCCAGCACACACATAAAAGACAGAAAAAGAGGCATACTTCCAACCTACCAGCATGGAGGGGGGAGTCAAAGACAGGGAAATTCCCTAAAACCTGTTGGCTAGCCTTCTTAGGCAAATAAATGAAATTCAGATTGGTTCAGAGAAACCCCCACTTAAAATATAATTAGGTGGGTAGCAATTGAGGCAGACACTTAACACTGACGTTTAGCCTCTAGACATATAAACACTCTCACACAAATGTATATACAGCATGCAAACATACACACACACACACACACACACACACACACACACACACACACACACACACACAGCTATAGTTCTACAATGTATTTGAGACCTGGCTGTTTTGTATTTTTTTTTTCAAACTCATACACTCCCTCCACTGTGAGCAACACAGGCAGAACATAAAACGAAGCCATTTATCTGTTTTTCTTTTCATTTTCTTAGCCACCCCCCGAAATCTTATGTCAATTAAAGTTACAACCTTTTCGTGAGGTGGATGTGTGTGGAAAGAAAGGATGAATAGGTAGAGCAAGCTCCATGCCAGATGAAGGCTAAGAGTGAGGTTTTTTCAAGGTTGCAGGGCTCATTAAATCTGATTTTGCTCGTTTCACTTCTTATTTTCCACAAATTCAATACACCTTGGCTCAGGAACTTTTTAACTAATTGGTACTGTTAATTGCCAAACAGAATGAGATTTGAAGTGACAAAGTTTCAAATAAGGTGGCCTTCCCCTGAGAACAAACACTGCTTAGAGGCTTTCCTTCTTTTCTAGATTGTTATCAAGAGGATTTTTAAAAATCAAATCAAGGACATTGGTACATTAAGTAGGTGTCAAAGTACTAGATGTCAATGAGATTATAAAACTGGTTAAACCACAAACAACAACAACAACAACAACAACAAAAATGTTTCCACAAAAAACCTGCAGTGTGGTGAGATTACTTTAGCCACTTGTTAATCTCACTATTAGCAGGTATGATGCACTCTGTTAGACCTCACGTTTCAAACTCCCTCCCTGTGACCGTGAGGCTAAACAGGGTCTCCTAGCTGCTGACTTGAGAGCTTCACGCAACGGCAGGTGCGTCAACACTGAGGAAGGAAGGCAAGAACCCAAATTCAGCTCTGGCTTTTGTCATTTGTGTTGCTATCACCTCGTCTGAGCCACTTAACAACTTAATTTTATTGATTTTTCTTTCCCCAGGAGAAATACTTCATTGACAGTCTTTCCATTTCTTTCATACATGGACACAAAAAGTGATCATATTCATATCTGTCCATTACTCTCTCTCTGACCCCCTCCTACTTTACTGACTCTCTCCTATTTTCATGTACTCATGTGTGTGTATGTGTACATGTGTGTACATGTATGTGTGTGGTGTGTACATGTGTATGCACATGTGTATGCACATGTGTGTGGATGTGTGTGTGTACATATGTCTGTCTGTCTGTCTGTCTGTCTTGTGCAGGTAGTCACATTAACTGGCTTGCAAACCAGCAGGTTTCCGTATGGCGTTTCCACACACAGTTTCAGCTCAGCCTCTTCCCACTCACTGCTCTCTCCCATCCACTCCCTGTCCCTCACCCTGGGGATCCCCCCCCCTTTCATTTTCAAGCCACAGGTGCTCTGTTACCCCACACACACCTCTCTTCATTAAGGCCTCTATTCTCTTCTCTCATGGGTCCCTTGGCACTTTCCTGTCTCTGCACACTCACTCCCACACAGAAATAAACACATAAAGATTATAAGCTATGCCTCACATGTGAGAAAGAACATGTAGTGTTTGATTTCCTGAGCCTGGTTTACCTCCCCTGGTATACTTTTTCCAGTTTCATTCATTTCTCTGAAATTTTCATGATTTCATTTTTCTTTATGTCTGAATAAAGTTCCAGTGTATGTCTGTATTACATTTTCATTGCCAGTTCATCTGTTCTTGGGCTTCTGTGCTGATTTCGTTTCTTGCTATTATGAATAGAGGAGCAATAAATATGGGTGTGCAAGTGTGTGGTGTGTGTCCACAAATGGTATAGCTGGATTATATGATGGTTCTGTTTTTAGATTTTTGAGAAACTTCTACACTAGTTTCAATAATGGCTACACCAACTTCCACTCCCACCAACACCAAATAAAAATGTCCTTTTCTATACTCCCTGGTGAGAATTTGCTGTCATTGGTTCCCTTGATAGTAGTCATTCTGACTGGGGGGGAAAATGGAATCTCAATGTAGTTTTAATTTGCATTTTTTCAATAGCTAAGAGTGTTTAACACTTTTAAAAATATTTGTTGGCTGTTTGTATTTCTTCTGAAAATTCTCTGTGCAACTCATTTACCCATCTTCTTCTGTGTGAGAGAGACAGGGAGGAATGTGTGTGTATGTGTGTGACTGAGTGTTGCGGCACATGCATGCATATGGTGTGTGCACATATGAAGGTATGTGCACCTATGTATGTTCAGAGGCCAGTGGAAAACACTGGATGCCTTGCTCTATCACTCTCAGCATTGTTTCTTTGAGACAGGGTTTGTCTCTGAACCGCAAGCCAGGCGTAGTCAACAAGCTCCAATAATCCTCCTGCCCCTGACTCCCACAGTGCTGGGGTACCAGGAAAACAGCCATGCCCATCCTTAGCCCATTTTTATTATGTCACATGTATTTTATTTTAAATAATTATTACTAATTCTTTGGGACTTTCATACAATGTATTTTTACCTTGTAAAATACCTTGCTTCTTTACCTACTGAGTCCAGTTTTGTGTTGCCCAGCCAGTCATGTGATATGGGTGTGCTCTGGTGTCTAGTCAACAAGTTCTTGTGCATTCTAGATATTAATCTTCTGTCAGATGTTTTCTTTGCGGTGCAGAAGCTTTTAATTCTGTTAGGTCCCCGTTGTTGAGAACTTGCCACAGGATATTCTTAGACAGAACATTTGAACTAATAGTTGGGCTTACTTGTAAGTAATGAGGTGATTATAGACACACAATTATTTTTATCATGTAGCCTGCTGCTCTTAATCAATTTCTCTGTAATCTACCATACACTATCTTCTGCTATGGATGTCTTATTATTGCTTGCCTAAGCAACAGAACTCTAGTCCTCCAGGGCTAATCTGGGTAATATCTTCCTAATGACCAACATTATAGTTACTCTTTCAGGGTTGTTTGCTGCTTGGTGTCAACTTTTTTTTCACAGACTGAGTGGTCTTACAACTATCTGAATCTATGATTGTTTTGACTGAAGGAGTGATGGACAATTTAAATTTGCATCCCAACGGCTTGCTAAAACGTGTGCAGTGTTTTAGCTTAAATGTCCTACAACTTTTTGGTCTCTCTTGCAGCTTATGGGAAGCTACATGAGAGAGAAACTGAAAAGGTGTTGGTAACTATAGGCTGGGGAGAGGGCTCAGTGGGTGACACATTTACTGAGCATGTGGGAGGACCTGTGCAAGGCAGGAGTTAGTCATTTTATAATCCCAGCACTCCTACCAGGACCAGGTAGTCTAGCATATGCAATAGCAAACTACAGGAGACCCTGCCTCAAAAAAGGTAAAAGGCTGACACCAGTAACCACGTTTGTCTTCTATGGCTCACCTGCATTTATATACAAAAGCACACACATTATACACATATACATAAACACTATTATAAGCACATTCACAAAGACTTTTTAATGTTCACAGCTACTTCAGTGTCTCTTCTTTATTACTTTTTAACTTTTATTTTATAATTTAATTTTTTTCCCTCAAGATTTTTTTTATTACTTCATTAATTTATTCTTGTTACATCTCAATGGTTATCCCATCCCTTGTATCCTCCCATTCTTCCCTCCCTCCCATTTTCACCTTATTCCCCTCCCCTATGACTGTTCCTGAGGGGGACTTCCTCGCCCTGTATATGCTCATAGGGTATCAAGTCTCTTCTTGGTAACCTGCTGTCCTTCCTCTGAGTGCCACCAGGTCTCCCCCTCCAGGGGACATGGTCAAAGGTGAGGCACCAGAGTATGTGAGAAAGTCATATCCCACTCTCCACTCTACTGTGGAGAGTGTTCTGTCCATTGGCTAGATCTGGGTAGGGGTTTAAGGTTTACCGCCTGTATTGTCCTTGGCTGGTGCCTTAGTTTGAGCGGGACCCCTGGGCCCAAATCTGCCTATCATAATGTTCTACTTGAAGGCTTCTAGGACCCTTTGGATCCTTCTACTTTGCCATTCTCCCATGCTTCTCTCATCTAGAGTCCCACTAGAATGTCCTCCCCTCTGTCTCGGTTTCCTGGTAAGTGAAGGCTTTCGTGGGACATGCCCCTTGGGCTAATATGCAGATATAAGTGAGTATATATCATTTGAGTCTTTCTGCTTCTGGGTTAACTCACTCATTATGATCATTTCTAGCTCAATCCATTTATCCACAAATTTCAAGAATTCCTTGTCTTTAATAGCTGAATAGTATTCCATAGTGTATATGTACCACAGTTTCTTTATCCATTCTTCTATTGAGGGACACTTAGGCTGTTTCCATGTTCTGGCTATTATGAATAAGGCTGCTATGAACATGATTGAGCAAATTTTCCTGTTGTGTGCTGCAGCATCTTCTGGGTGTATTCCAAGGAGTGGAATAGCTGGGTCTTGAGGAAGCCCTATTCCCATTTTTCTGAGATAGCACCAGATAGATTTCCAAAGTGGTTGTACTAGTTTGCATTCCCACCAGCAATGAAGGAGTGTTCCTCTCTCCCCACATCCTCGCCAGCATGTGGTATTGCTTGAATTTTTGATCTTAGCCATTCTGATGGGTGTAAGATGGAATCTCAGAGTTGTTTTGATTTGCATTTCCCTGATGATTAAGGAGGTTGAGGCTGGATACAAAATTAACGCCAAAAAGTCTGTAGCCTTCCTATACACAAATGACAAGCTTGCAGAGGAAGAAATTAGGAAAACTACTCCCTTCACATTAGCCACAAGCAATATAGAGTACTTAGGAGTTACTCTAACTAAGCAAGTGAAGGACTTGTTTGAAAAAAATTTCAAAACTCTAAAGAAAGAGATTGAAGATGACATGAGAAGATGGAATGATCTTCCTTGCTCATGGATCGGGAGAATTAACATAATAAAAATGGCCATCCTACCAAAATCAATCTACAGATTCAATGCAATCCCTATCAAAATACCTACACAATTTTTAAAGACATTGAAAGTTCAATTCTGAACTTCATATGGAAAAACAAAAAACCCAGAATAGCTAAAACAATCTTGTACAATAAAAGGTGCTCTGGAGGAGTCTCCATACCTGATCTCAAACTGTACTATAAAGCAATAGTAATTAAAACAGCATGGTACTGACACAGCAACAGGCTGGTTGATCAGTGGAATCGAATCGAAGACCCAGATATGAATCCACACACATATGGTCACTTGATTCTTGACAAAGAAGCCAAATCCATTCGATGGAAAAAGGATAGCATCTTCAACAATTGGTGCTGGTCTAACTGGATGTCTATGTGTAAAAAAAATGCAACTGGACCCATATTTGTCACCTTGTACAAAACTCAAATCCAAGTGGATTAAAGACCTCAACATAAAACCAGAGACACTAAGTCACTTAGAAGAAAAAGTGGGGAAGAGCCTGGAACATATTGGCACAGGAGACAACTTCGTGAACAGAACACCAACAGCCCAGGCATTAATGTCAACAATTAATAAATGGGACCTCATGAGGCTGAGAAGCTTCTGTAAGGCAGGAGACACTGTCAAGAGAACAAAGTGACAGCCTACAGACTGGGAAAAGATCTTCACCAACCCTACATCTGACAAAGGTCTAATATCCAAAATATATAAAGAACTCAAGAAATTAAACACCACCAAACCAAATAACCCAATTGAGAAATGGGGCTTGGAACTAAACAGAGAATTCTCAACAGAGGAATATCAAATGGCTGAGAAACACTTATAATTTAATTTTTTATTGAAAATAGATTCTTTTTATTAATTTATTTATATTACAATTGTTATCTCCTCACTTTTATCTTCCTGTTCCTCCCTCTCCCTCCCTCTTTCACCCTACTCCCCTCCCCTAGGTCTGTGACAGAAGGGGGACCTCCTTCCCCACCGTATGATCACAGCCTATCAAGTCTCATCCTGGTAGCCTGCTTATCCTTTCTCTGAGTGCCACCAGGCCTCCCAGCCAAGGGGAAGTGGTCAAATATGGGGCATCAGAGTTTCTGTCAGAGTCAGTCCCCGCTCTCACGCAACTGTGGAGAATGTTGTGTCCATTGGCTAGATCTGAGTAGGGGATTGAAAATAGATTCCTGTCTCGCACACTACATCCCAAGCACAGTTTCCCTCCCTCCCCTCCTCCTAGATCCATTCCCCTTCTGTTTCCTCTTCAGAAAAGGGCAGGCCTCCAAGAGACGAGAGCCAAACAGAACAAAACAAGATATGATAAGACAAGGCAAAGGCCCCTCATACTAAGGCTGGACAAGGCAACCCAATAGGAGGAAAAGAGCCCTAAGAGCAAGCCAAAGAGTCAGAGATACACTGGCTCCCACTGTGAAAAGTCCCACAAAAACACCAAGCTGACAGCTATAACACACACAGAGAACCTAGCACAGACACACGCAGGCCCAGGGCTTGCTGCTTCAGTCCCTGTGAGCTCTGCTTAGTGGATGTGGTAGGCCATGTTCTCCTGGTGTGACCTATGCCCTCTGATTCCTACAATCCTTCCTCCACCTCTTCTGTGGAAAGACCTGATGAAGTGAAGACCTCCAACTTAAGCTCCCCCTCTCTCTCCTCCCCTCCCTCCCTCCCTCTCTCCCTTTGTCCCCCTTTCTCTGTATAATGTGTATAATCTGTGGCTGAGTGTCTGCACTACTCCCATCTACTGCTGGAAGAAGCCTCTCTGATGACAACTGGACAAACCACCCATCTATAAGTGTAGCAAGATATTATTAAGAGTCATTTCATTGATTTTCCCTAGTCTTGTTTGGTCCTAACCTAGGTGTCTGAGCTACCCATTCTCCTGTCCCTAGCCATCCAGGCATGGACTTTGTCTTGTGGCATGGGCCTCAGGTTAAACCAAATATTGGTTGGCCACTTCCACCAATTCCCCTGCGCATCTCGAAGGCAGGTCAGACTGTAGGTGGTAGGTTATGGCGAGGCTGGTAGCCAGGCTCCCCTTTCTGTAGCCTGCAGAGTATCTTCTTCTGCCGAAGAAACTAGAATGCACAGATGGAAGCTCCAAGCCCACATGAGCATGATCTCTCTATGTCCAATGAGTTGTGTGGATGTTGACCTTGGCAATCCCCCCCCCACGCCATTAGTTTTCAAAGAGTGGCCTTCTGTCCTAAAATCAGCCTGGGTTATTTAAGCATCTCCATGGGACCTCCTTAGCCGAAACCTCAACAAAATGTAACCCTGGCCAACCACTGGAAGCCTTGCTGGCTACAGAAGGCGGCCAGTTCAGACTCTATCTCCTCTGTACTAAGCATTCTCACTCGGGTCACTCTCATAGACTCCAGAAGGTCTCCTCTGCACTAGCTTTCCACAGCACACAAAAGGCCCCCCAATTCCAGCTGTCTCCCCCACCGTACTCCCTCCCTCCCTCCAGCCCCCACAATCTGGTCCGTCCCTCTCAAGTCCCCATTTGCCCCTAGTCCACCCACAAAACCTATCCTATTTCCCCATCCCTGGGAACGCCTTTTAATAAGCCAAAGTCCTCTAACATCTTTGCCAAGCTGTAGCTGTTGTAGTCATTTATTCCCTACATATTAATGTGCTGGGCCTCTAAAGATTCTTATTTGAGAAATTTAGAGTTCGGCTGACTTGAGACAAGCCATATTGAAATGAACAACACAGTAATAATAGAATAATAATTATTATTCAAAATTCATTTTCCATCTTTATTGACTTTGTGTTTTACAAATTCTGAGATTGACATTGTTGTCATCATTCTTACAACACAAATATAAGACTCTATGTAAGCTCTAAAGGCAGATCCAAAAAGATAATACCATATTTCCTCTTATGTATGACAAGAAAACAAGGGGGAAGAAGTGAGGGAGGGAGGAGCAAAGGAGGGAAATTATGACCTGGAAGTAGAAGAGGCACAATTAAAGATGAGAGGAGGCCTGGGGTGGGGGTTAGGAGAAATGAAAAGAATTTTTTAAATGAGAATAAAATTTAAATTCATGGATTTACTTCTAAGGCAACACACAAAACTGGAACTATGAGATATTTCTTCCTTTGGGATCACAGAAGAATGCTATATCACAAGCTGCTGTGTCATGCAAATGACAGATTAATGTCCAAATGCCACCAGATGACTTAGCTCTGGGTCCTGATATATTTCATGTATTCCAGAAATACACGGTCATGCCCTGGCAACAAAAGGACAAGGTCAGCTGACTCTCTGAGTCTGCTCAAGTTAATGAGAAGTTGGTCAAATGTCGAAGAGTTAAAACAATGGCAAATAATTTTGGACAGAGAAAGGAGCAGATTAAGGGACATTTGGCCACTATGCTCTGCACAGCCCGGAGAAATCTAGAAGAACTAATCTAAGGGATCTGAGTGACATCGTTGTATTGGCAAGCTCAGTGCCAGCAGCAGCCTGTGGACCTTGAAGCACGGCAACGCATCTCTACCTCCAGGGAAGACATCGCACATCTCAAAAGAGAAGGCACGGTGCACACTAACGGCTGTCCAACTCCGTCCGTGGTTCTGTTTCATTCTGGTTTGCTGGCTGCGACTCCTTCTAAAGATCAGAGAAGTGCCGCCAAGCACTGCAAGCATTCTGCAGTGTTCCCCACATAAAGAAGTCTAGACACACACATGACCAGTTAAAAGAGAGAGTAACAGACTCCAGGCTAGGAAGGTGGCTCAGATACCAAAGTGCTTGGCGCATGAGCATAAGGTCCTGAATTCAGTTTCCAGCACCCGCATAAAAGTCAGCTGTGATGGTATACACCTGTCATCCCAGCACAGAGGAGGGGAGACTGGTGGGTCCAGCACTTCCTGGCCAGTCACTCTAGGCTAGTCAGCTTCTGAGAAACAGCGCGCACATACACGTGCACGCACGCACGCACACACACACACACACACACACACACACACACACACACACACACTGTATAAAATCTGAGAGAATACTTTTCTTTACAGAATATACTTGAGAGTGAATTTATAAACAAAACACACATACAGGGAGAGACAGAATATTTGCACTGGAGGAATGGGCTATGTGTTCACTAATTAATAGGCTCTGAAAGTCTTCTATTCCCCTGAGTAATAAGGTCTGTCCTAGAGGGTAAGGCTAATAGTGCTGTGAGGGGGCTCTGCAGCCCTACCAATATCAATGACAACACAGTCTTTGAGGGGAAATATACACCCAACATCTTCCTGTTTCACTGGCGCCATTTGGCCCTTTGTCTATTTTCACACCAATTCAGTAATGTAGTCCCTGAAGGTCACTTTTTAGGAAATGCCTTAATTAAGATTTCTGCCTGCAGCAAATTGTAGCCACTATAATATATCACACTCCAGCAAGCTAGACACAGGTCATTGGCTACTCAGATCCTGTCATGTGGTGCGAACAAATATTACCATTTTCATTTTGCACTGGGTCATTTTTGAATACCATTAAGAAGGCAGCACTGACTGTAGGATTTGGTACACACTTCAGTTCTCTGGGTCTGTGATAATATCTATATCTTTTAAAAATGTGTCTGCCTCAAAAGTCTATACCAGTTTATAAATTATGAATTAGTCACATGCTTAAGAGATGTTTTGCTATATAAAAAGTAACCGAATGAATACTTTATGCCAAACTCTTTCACAAAGCAAAATGGAAAAATAGATGTTTGACCTTCTTTGATAGTTTCCAGGATTTCTGAAAAACCAGTAGTTGATATATTAATATTTAAGTTTGTACAATGGAAAGACTCCAATCCACTCTAAATTCAATTAGTTCACATCCATCTGTGTTTTCTTTTTTCCCCCTCGTTTCTCTGGAATCATGTCAAGTACCAACTTCACACCAAGGGCAGTTCCTTTAATCCAGTCAAAGGAGAATCATTATCATTTTGTTTTTCTGACCACTGTTCATTCTTCAGAGATTTGAGCCTGCATTTAATACACGTGAGCCTGAAAACCTGAACTGTAAAGCAGGCATCTTTTTGCACACTTTATAATGCTGAAAACTTACACCCAAACTATGTCCACTGAGTGGTGTGTATGCTCTCTCCCCTCCTCTCCTCTTCCCTCCTTTTCTCTCCTCCCCTCCCCTCCCCTGTCTCTCCTTTTCTGGCTCACAGTACCCTTGATGATGTCTCAAGTAGTTGTTTATGGCTTTTATCCTAACCAAAGCCCATCCCAAAACAGCATGTTGTAGGGTTATGGTCATTATCCTGGCACTCAAAGACTAGGGTAAGTCAGGGAAGAGCTAAGGTCAAGCACAAGCTGTCTCCACTCACTAAATGGCTCACTCTGGCCCCTTCTTCTTGGAAGCCTTAAAAAAAAAAAGTCCTGTTCCTGAGCAAAATTCTCTCCCACTTTCTGTGGATTTTCACAAGTCAGTGCTTAAGAAGCCAAATTCTGTTGTGTTTTTAAAGAGAATGTTTGCAAAGACATGTTCAGTCTTTGGTTTGTTTGTTTGTTTGCTATAAAAACTTTGAAGGTAGAAAGCTTAAGAAATTCACAGGCCTTTAATCCACTTGGATTTGAGTTTTGTACAAGGTGACAAATATGGGTCCAGTTGCATTTTTTTACACATAGACATCCAGTTAGACCAGCACCATTTGTTGAAGATGCTATCCCTTTTCCATCGAATAGATTTGGCTTCTTTGTCAAAAATCAAATGACCATATGTGTGTGGATTCATATCTGGGTCTTCGATTCGATTCCACTGATCAACCAGCCTGTTGCTGTGCCAGTACCATGCTGTTTTAATTACTATTGCTTTATAGTACAGTTTGAGATCAGGTATGAAGACTCCTCCAGAGCACCTTTTATTGTACAAGATTGTTTTAGCTATTCTGGGTTTTTTGTTTTTCCATATGAAGTTCAGAATTGAACTTTCAATGTCTTTAAAAAATTGTGTAGGTATTTTGATAGGGATTGCATTGAATCTGTAGATTGCTTTTGGTAGGATGGCCATTTTTAGTCCCCTGGTCAGGGAGACCTGGTGGCAATCAGAGGAAGGACAGCAGGTTACCAAGAAGAGACTTGATACCCTATGAGCATATACAGGGGGAGGTAATCCCCCTCAGGAACAGTCACAGGGGAGGGGAATAAGGGGAAATTGGGAGGGAGGGAAGAATGGGAGGATACAAGGGATGGGATAACCATTGAGATGTAACAAGAATAAATTAATAAAGGAGGGAAAAAAAGAAAGAAAAAAAAAAGAAATTCACAGGCCGTAAACTTCAAACCCCTACTCAGATCTAGCCAATGGACAGGACATTCTCCACAGTTGAGTGGAGACTGGGGTATGACTTTCATATGAACTCTGGTGCCTCATATTTGACCATGTCTCCTGGAGGGGGAGGCCTGGTGGCACTCAGAGGAAGGATAGCAGGCTACCAAGAAGAGACTTGATACCCTATGATCACATACAGGGGGAGGAACAGTCATAGGGGAGGGGAGAAAGGGGAAAATGGGATGGAGGGAGGAATGGGAAGATACAACGGAGGGGATAACCATTGAGATGTAATATGAATAAATTAATAAAAATTTTTTAATTAAAAAAAAGAAAGAAAAAGAAATTCAGAAATGGAGGCTGCAGATCCTTAGGCTGGGTTGCATCAAATCATCAAGAACTTTCAGGAACCCTTCCCTCAGCTCCACTCCACTGGAGACTGAGGTACCAGGTGTGCTGTGGATGGGCTCGGCAGAGTGGAACGGAACGTCAGCCTTCTCCGGGGCTCCAGCCCCTACCCATGCACAGCTTGAATGGGTGTCTAGGGCTCTGCTTTTCTCTGAGCTCCTAAAGATGACTCCAACACAGGATTTGGTTTTGGATCCAGGGAAAGCACAACCATCTAAGTCCAGGTTGGAAATTCAGGACAAAGAACTATGTGTTTTCTCTCCTTTCCACTTCCAGGCTCAAAGCAAATACATTTATTTCCTATGTCTAAGCCCAAATGATGGCAGATATGGAGATTTTAATTTGGCAGCCAATCCCCTGTCTCTCTCTCTCACACACACTCCCACATTCCCACATATCACAGTCCTGGACTCACACTCCTATGCAATGCTCAAGGGTTGGGAGATGTTCTAGTTAGCTAGCACCATTGGTTTCTGACTTCCCCGAAGCTGAAGCAAGGCTGGTTTCTACTGAACACTAGAGTGTCTGTATGTATGAGTCTATACTAGTGTAAAGACCTTGCCATGCAAGCGTGAGGATATTGGGTTGTTCCTCAGGCATCAAATTAAAATGCCAAATTCAGTGGCATGTGCCCCTAATCCCAGGGCTAGGAAAACAAGACAGGCAGATCCCTGGGGCCCTTTGGCCAGCCAGTATAACCTATTTGGTAAGTTTCACCCTACCTCAAAGACAGTGCTGGCATTCTGAAAGATGATATCTAAAATTGTCCTCCACCTCCCACACACAACATGGACATGTGGTATGCACCACATATGTGTGTATCTCTAACACACTATAAAAACAAATTTTTAAAAACAAAGCATAGTTCAAGGGAAACACAAATTAAACATTTTTGTGTACGATTGATCTCGACCGCTCACTATTAATGGAAAATAAAAGGATGTTTTAAGTGCAAGGCTCTTTGCTCAACGCTAGTCACATCCTACCTAGTTCCTGTAGACATTTGTGTTTTCAGTCTCTAAATCTAAATCTTTCAAACTTACAAGTCGTATTATTCAGATGGCCAGATCTCATTTGTGTGTCTTGTCATCTAGGTAGAATGTGCTTGTGACCTGGAACTTAAGGCAAGCGATGCAATAATTTAGAATATTACTTCTCAGTTCCCAAAATTAAGGTCTGCAATGCTTGCCACTGAAGAAGAATCAAAGAGATGTAGTCTACACAGGCGCATAGCAGAGACACGCACGCACGTGCATACAAGTGCATGCTCATTAGTGGCTCCCCGGCAAGGCTTACACGTGCAGCTTGGCATCAGAGGCCCAGGGTCAAGAAGTTCGGAGAAAACGGCATTGATAGGGTGGCTGTAGGACCTGTGCACCCCCCCCTGCCCCCCGAGTCCTCTCGGATACCAGAAGCACCGCACCTTGTAGCTCTCACCAGCTGAAGTGGACTTCACTTCCCTGCCAGGGTTTCTCAAATATCCAGTTGCTGAACTCAGATGATCAAAAGAAGGAGGGAGGGTTGTTTATTTTATTTTTCGTTTGATGGAACTTCAGCTCTCCAAGCCAAGGCCAATGCGGTTTAGATTAGTATCACATCAGAACCTGAGCAGGTTCTAGACCCAGTGCGCATATTGTCAAATGCACAACAAACATGAGGCAGGGGGATAAACAAAACTTCATTGCCACTTTCCTCCTCTCACCAAGCGTCAAGTACCAGCCCAAATCTTCCCTGCAAGGTGAAACGTTGTTATCACACGCCATCAGGGCTTGACAGGACAGCAAGGAACAACTTAGTGTTTCGTCCTTGTGGCTCAGATGAGGCTCGGAATCGACTGTAGCTGGCGCTGCCTAGGTTACTGATGTCCTTCCCAAGCTGTCCCTGCATAAACCAACTGATCTACTTGTGTGTATAAATACATGCATGCACAAAGCTACATCTATAATCACTTATGTGCCTATGTTTGTACATACGTGCCTACATGTCTACATGTGTATCAAAAATGTATATATGTAGTCAGCTATATGCATCTATATATGTTCCTACATACCTACCGGTGTATCTACCACACCCATGCCTACATACATACCTATACAAGTACCTAGCAATGGGCATGCAAAAATGTGTGTCTGTGTGTCTGACTGCACAGCCTCCAGCACACCTACATGTACATCTTTATGTTTGTCTTCCTATGTATCCATCCGTATACTTTATATATATATATATATATATATATATATATATATATATATATGCTACATATCTTGTTTACATGTATGCCTGAATACCTACACATATTCACATCAAGAATCTATATTTTAGTACCTATATGTGTACCCACTTCCCCACTTTTATACCTACCTAGAGATATCTACATTTGCGTATAGTTACCTATACAACACACACGTACATGCATATGCATTCCATATGATTATCTGTATGTATGGCCTATATGCGTACTTATACATCTATTCTACATATATGTAAATATATACATACTATATATATACTTATATTTATAGACATATAAGTCACTGATATATGTACATATACATACATGTATACCTATGTATATACATATGCACACACCTCCTATATACACACATTTATCTACCTGCATATGAATTTTTGAACTATGTCAAGCAGTTCACACACATATCCCACGTGAGTTGTCATGAAGATGCATGCATTCAGACGTTTCCTCTTCCACACGCACTGTGCTCAGCTTTCACAGGCACAACATGAGTAGTGGGAGAGTACACAGTGTGGCCACGGCAGTTGATTGCTATAAAGATGGGAGTCATGGTGGTTCCCATAGTGCAACATAGGCACTCAGCTGCCAAGCGACTTTTTTTCCATCCTTAATTCTAATCACACACGAGTGTTTTATATGATGGTGTGCCATGAAAATAGGAGCATTTAAGGAAAATTGTGTACAGGAAGGTGCGTGTGTGTGTGTGTGTGTGTGTGTGTGTGCGCACGCGCATGTGTGTGCACATGTGTTTCAAACCAATTTTCAAGGATTTTTCTCCTTTGCAGCCAAATGAGAGAAATAAAGTCTGCACATGAGAGATAGTATTGTCCTGGGAAATATCTAGAGGATTAATGTATTTTGACTGAAGCTAGCAGGAAATTGTGTTTCAGTTGCGCTTATGGGCATATTGTGAATACGTCACATCAAGAGCAATTTGTTAAACAAGAAATATAGGGTGTAGAAATGGGAAAGCAAAATAAACGGGGAGAGACAGATTCAATGTGGCTTTGATGTGTATCTGCACTGTTAATAAATGAGACGCTGACTCTTTCATTCGGGAGGAGTCCTCTGGCACACAGTGGGATCAGAGAGGGGCTTTTTATTTAAGTCCCTTCTGTGCTGCAATCAAAAGCAGAGGGGTGATTCCAGCACCGACGATCTGTAAACACTGTGAAAGTTGAACTAGCTCTAACAAGCTCAATTCTCAATCGATTCAATGACATCCTGCTATAGCCACTCGTGCATTTATTATCTTTTCACATTTGCAAATGCTAAATGCTCGCAGACAAAGCCGGGATCACAGGGTACACCTGACTCTTGGACATAAGTGACAACACAGAGGTAATTGAGAGTCACCAGGAGTCAAAGTAACAGCTGGACTCAGCTGGTTCCAGCGTGTTTTCGTTGTTTGCTGATTTGTTCGCTCTATGTACTTTGGAGGAAGAGGAGGGTCGTTTTCATTTTTGAAAAATAGTGAAACCACCTCATGATTCATCAATAAGCATTATGTCATCATGTAAAAGCCCCATTGGGGGATGTTACAAATAACAACCTAGGATCACAGGGACAAAGAGATTTCCGAGTTTTCTGTGGAGAAAATGTCTCAAGCAAAATGTTGAAAATTATTCTCTCCCTAGAGAACTAAGCCTTATTTTCCACACGCATTTGTAGAGCTGGAGCAAAATAACTGTAACATTTTCTTGGAATGGCTGCCAAATTGTAAAGTTGCTGTTCAGGATACTGTGATGGTTAAACCATCAAAACTGTGGGGTTTCAACGACAGTGTTGCCCAGACCCTAAGAGACCTGGGCTAAGAGTGTCCAGAAAAAAACATGGCCAGGAAATAGTAATGACATTGATACGGGAGAAGACCTTGAATAGGCTGCTTTTTATTTTCAGTTTCACTGGATCCATAATTTAAATCTCATAAGAATTTTCAGGGGGTGGGGAGAAAAAGCTAAACTCTGGGGTTAAAGGGCCAATATTCCTACAGTAAATAGCTCACTTACAAGAGCACTCAAGGCAGGAATTACAGCATTTTCAATGTGTTCAAGTAGAAAAAGCAATACATTAACATCATAGCCAGAATGAGATAAAAACAGGAATATAACCTAATGTGAAAGAAATATATATGTGTATTTATATATGTAATTACTCTTTCACTTTATAAAGTTGTTAATTAATTGACTCTTCAATGGTTTTATACACATGTACAATGGAATAGGAACAAATTCACACTCCGTTTTCTCCTCCCACTGCCTCTGTATGCCTCCTAACGTTTCTCCCCCAGCTTCATGCCCTAGTAATTACTTACTTTAACATTATATTTATGTATCTACTATATGCTCATTTGTTTATTGTTAATAGCCCACCTAGTCCAATTAGTGCTACTCACATGTGCAAGGATATAAAGCTGCACACTGGAAACTAGGCAACTTAGTACAGCCACACGACCAAAACAAGACTCTCCTTTCCATGTGTTTCCTCGGCTGTTATGTTCTGTGAGTCCCTCTCCCACTCATGCTAAAAGGTGGCTGGCTTGGTCCTGTGCATGTGTAGTGCAGGTGACCTCCAGTCTGTAAGTTTATAGGCACAACAGCCATGTCACGTCCTAAAGAAAAACCTTTAACTGGCTTAAAGAGAGCTACAAATTTAGCTCTGGGTCTTGTTGACATTGAAATAGAAGGAAAAGTCTGACCACATAAAAGTTGTGCGAAGATGCTATTCACAGGCTAAAGAGTATCCCAATGTATCCGAAGGTATTGAGAAGACACAATGGAGCCAGAAGGTGCTGAGTGTGCTCACGGTGCAGCTTCAGCATCCAGCCACAGGGCCTCTTTCATCACCCCAAATCAGAATATATATATAGAATGTATATGTGTGTGTGTATATACATACACAAAGCAGAGAAAATTCTGGATCATTCCGTCACTCTGTATTTCCCATAGCAGCTTCATCATATGATATAATAAAATTCTAAAGAGTTCTCCTCACCCCACGTCCTCATCTAGTGGGTGTAAAGAGGGTTCTCATAGCTTTGATTTTCCTTTCCTGTATGAAGCATTGTTGAGCACTGTTTTCACACCCTGGGGACAGGTATATTTAAGTCTGTTACCTTTTTTGGAAATTGTTTTTGTTTATGTGATACTAATTTTTAGTTCTTTATGGATTCTGGATGTTAAAGATGTCATTTATATGATTTTCAAATATGTCCCCATTTCTGTGAGTTTCCTTTCTCTTAATGGTGTATTGTGACAGACAAAAGGTATTAATTTCATGAAGCTTTTTTTTCATCGTCTTATTTTTAGAGGTCATATCCAAGATATCATGGCTGAAAATCATGGCAGGAAGCTTTTTTCTTGTTTCGTCTAACAGTTTTGTCCTTTTAAGTTTCATGTTTATGTCCTCAGTCTACTTTGAGTTAGCTTTTTAATATGACACTATATGAATCCAGCTTCCTTTTGTTTTGCATTCCCATTTTTCCAACATCATTTCTTGAAGACTATCTTTTCTCCATATTCCCGAGATTGCTCTTCTCTACTCCAGCCAATACCTAATGATAATGCCTACACTAACTGGAGGAGCTGGAGGCCTCCAAATCACTGTCGATGTATTGAGAGCGAGAGCACACATTCCACTTGGCAGACCTGATACTTGAACACAGATGTTAGGATATTTAACCAGTAACATGAAGGAAGCATAGAGTGGACAATGAGACAGTACCTTAACTCTAGTCAGCCACAAGAACCTGTATGCTCTGTATCAAAGTCAGTGTGAAAAATTGCGCCTTAGCACAGTCTGTAGTTTATGTTGTGTCTGTGTGTGAGAAAACACTTTATTTTGGTTCCCATGTTATTCAATGATCTGCTTCTTCTCACTGTTTTCAGGTCAATCATTATGCATACGTGTGTATTAATTACTTTTCTCCTCTGTGTGACAAAATGCCTGATAAAAGCAACATAAGGGAGGAAGAAGGGCTTGTTTCTGTTCACAGTTCAATAGTACAATCCATCATGACATCATGGTGACAGGAGTTCAAAGAGGATGGCATTGCTTCCATGCTCAGGAAGCAGAGGGGGAAAATGGATGCCACTGTGCACAGCTTGCATTCTCCTTTTCAGTTCAGTCCAGGATCTCCAGCCCATGGAATGATGTCACACACATGTAGGGTAGGTCTTCCCACCCAAATAACCCAACCTAGAAACCCCGACACAGATGTGTCCAGAGGCGTGTCTCCTGGGGTGTTCTAGATCTTGTCAAGTTGACAAATGATGTTAACTAGCACACTGTGCAGTTCGCTGTGAAAAGGAGGCTTTGTCCCATTCATAGAGGATAAAACCAGCTTTGTAAACGCTGAGTTATCCAAGTCCATGTCACTAGTGACGTTGAGAGGTCTAAGTGTTTCTAAGTGTAGCACATGCTCCTGTGACTAAATAAGAGAGCATCTATGGCAAACTGCTACGATTTCCCCAAGACTACTGTTCCTTAAGCCATGGGCAGCCCAGTACTTCTCCCTCTGTTTGTAAAAGAAACACATTACAGACTGTCAGTTATAGATTTAACGTGGTTGCACAAAGTCATAGACCTCAGCCCAGACCCATCATAGGAAGCTGTGTTCACATCCCGTAGAGCCATGGCATCCAAGGAGTTTCTGGCAGTTTCCATCTGGCTGCTCCTCAGATGACTCACAGGTGTGCTATTGCTGAAGCCTGCCTTTGCCTCCCGTGGATGTGCAAGGAATTGTCTGGCACTTGGAAAATCCACAGTGCACATCAGAGTTCTGGCTGTGGATGGCCTTTCTGATCTGGTTGCCATGGGAACCGCGGTCAGATGGAAAAAGGATAAGGTAAGGGGAAGTTATAAAAAGAAGGCTGTCTTTAAAACCTTACCTGTCTCCCCCATCTTGTATGTGTTGCCATGGCAGCAACAGCAATAACGACTCACCAAGTGCGTTTGGGGGGCCTTCAGCTTCCTAGGCTGTCAATCAGACGTCTTAGGCCTCCTAAAAAGAGCCTCAACTTCATCCCACAATAACTGGAAGTTTTGTGAACACATCTTCAGTGCAAAACTCAAAAACCTGACCAGTATCAGGCCTGGGTGTAGAGTTCTTCACACTGAAGCTCAGTGGTGGAAGACGCCTTCCTGGGATCTAAAACCATGAGAGAGGAGCAAGCCTTAAGCACGAACTCTGACCTCTACAAACAGGCCTTCTGTCCTCCTTAGATGAGACTTGCTGACCGTTGTCCACACTCAGTGACTCTTAGACCACATCATTCACCACTTTTATTGGAAATGACCCATTGCCTGCTGTTGTTTCACACAAAAGTTGTTTTGCTTGTGTCTAGAGTCCCATCCTGCCCCCTCCCTCCTCTCTCTTCGCCATCATATGGCATTGTCCTCTTGTAGGTTTCTCTTTAATTGTGTAGTGACAATTTCTCACCTCCAAAATACATTTCTTTTTTGTTGAAAATGCAAGGAGTCTTCACTGTTTTCAAAGAACCTGAGAATTTTCTCGCAGTGATGTTTAACTGCCTTTAAGACAAATGATTTTCAATGAGATTCACAGAGAAACAGAAACGTTAGTGTTTGAACGTGAATAGACACCACCTTCCTGCGCTGAGGAAATTCATACAATTATCTCTTTGGCAACATTCCTAGAACTGGGACTCATTTTCTGTGGCCTTTGTATCTTGAGATAAAGTGAAGGCACAAAAGGGTAATTGATTTACACATTTTCTCTCCATTGGCCAGCACTATCATTTCCAAACTGAGTCCAGATTTACACAAAATATCCATCAGTCATAAAATATTTGCGGGAGTCCTTGCTTTCAAGATTGATTTTTTTAATTATGTGATTATTACATTAGACAATAATAAGAGGCTGGGGCATTCTTTTCTGTGTGTCCCTTTTCAAATTGTGTGTGTGTGTGTATGTGTGTGTGTGTGTGTGTGTGTGTGTGTCATCGAAAAATCTTAAGGAATATTTCAATGATTTAACAAAGAGTAGCTGGAATTACATAGCTTGACCCTTCCAAGAGGCAGGGGAAATTTTACTCTCCCCCTCCACACACACACACACAACTAAGGTAATTGAGTCCTGGAGGCAAACAATTTGTTATTTAGGGGAAAACATCAAATTAGAATAAGAGCTCCTCCCACCTTCCGTTCCATTACTGCAAGTAAAAAAGCAGCAGAAGGAACCACTGAGGAAGAAGACACAGTTCAGTTGGTAAAGGGCTTTGTCATGTAAACATAAGAACTGGGGTTTGAGCCTTAGAACCCACATAACAAGCCAGGTGCCGTGGCACATGAGACAGACTCGGGAGGATGCTGGTTCTTCCTCCACTTTGACCCTGAACACAGGAGAATGCTCTTCACACCACACTTCTGTTATAGACACATGGTCCTTTTGTAGTTAGGTTGGCCCCCTCCTAATTATTTGATGCATACTGTGGCTTACACTACATCAGCCCGTCTTCTCAGGTGCTCACTGCATACCATGTACCCATCATTTTTCTTATTGTTGTGATGAAACACATGACAAAAAGCAACTTTTTAAAAACATGATTTATTTTGGCTTACAGTTTGAGGAGGTACAATCTACGGTGGTGGGAAAGTCACAGAGGCAGGAGTTTAAATGGATTGGTCACATCGCATCCACAGTTGGGAAGCAGAAATACAGAGCGGCAAATGCTGCTGCTTTGTTCACCTTCTTTCTATTCAGTCCAGAACCCTAGCCCATGGAATGGTGCCTCACACATTCCTTCCTGTAAATTCCTTGACACACTTGTAGGAAGGCGACTTTGATATTCATTTTCCTGTTGCCAATATTAACCATCACACTAGGCATTCCATACTTCCCTAGTCACACCCTGTACCTTCCCTGTCCTCTCTGGGCGAGTCGTTCGGGTTGCACCCCTGTCCTGCATGTGTTAGCCTGCATGATGACACCCCTTCCTCTCACCTCATCTTTCCTATGAGAAAACTTTGCTCATCAATCCATTTCTAAGAGGCTCGCCATGGGTCACCATCATAGAACTCATCCCTCTGTGCAATTTTGTGTTTCCTGTGCACACACACACACACACACACACACACACACACACACATACACACACACACACAGAACTGAGCAAATGGAAGTTAAGACTTTAACACAGATAGAGTATCAACAATATACTGTAAACTGCATAGAAGTCAGCAGCAGGATTTAACAAGGGAAATTTTCTTTTGCTTCTAAAAATTATCTACCAACTTACTATTGCCACTGGATATTACACACACACACACACACACACACACACACACACACACACACACATACACACACATATACACACACACATACACACATACACTTCAGAACTAATGTAAAACGCACACCATGCCCGTTTAGAGGCATTTGTTTTGTCTTGATGTGGTCTGGTTTAGTTTGGACGTCTTTGTGTGACAGAGGGTCTCACTCCGCAGCCAGCTGCCATCACACTCGAGACAGTGGTCTTACCTGCACCTTCTAAGTCCAGGAATTACAATCGTGAACTCAGCTAAGATTTGCTTCCATGTTTACATTTTTCAACCCAATTAAGGCTACAAATTTTTACTCCAATTGTCCAGTCCAACCCCCCGTCCTACCCCCACGCTCTCTTTGTTTCAGGTTTCAAGTCCGCAAGCCCTATGAATTCATATTCCCCTAATAGTGTGCTGCTCCTTGCCATCTCCTGGAGCAGCTCCTTTAATTCAACCCTGCACCATTTCTCACCTAGATAACCGTAACTCTGGTGATAAAGTGATTTTCTAAAATGCAAATCTAATTATTCCCCAACTTAAAACACTTCGATGATTCTTCTCCCACTTTGGCATAAAGACCATGATGTTGATCTGTCCAATAAAGCTCCTTGGTGGCGTGCCCTGCTCCCCATCTCTCCCTCTGCCCCTCCCTCCCCGAGCATCCCATAACCCACCCTACTGTTCAGCCACACTACATTGCAAAGCCTCCTTTTTCTCTATCTTTTACAAGCATCTTACTCTTCTTGGGATTGTGTCCTTTCATTTGTCCTTGAAAATGGCACCTGTTTCTTATTTTCATATAAATTATCCGGAATTTCCCACACCTGGAACAAATAATACAAGGTCATTTGCTCCATTTCCCAGAACCTCCTTCTGCCATGTCCTCCAGGAACTTGAAATTAACATGGACACAACCTTCCTCCAAACCCAAGTCCAGTATCTGCTGCTGTGGAAAAAAAGTCTTTACACTGGTCCTCATGACGAACTTTGCTCACCAGTTCTCACCGCAAGTGATGCAATGTACTGCTTAGCTGAAAGAGAAAGAGTGACTGGACTCAGGAAGAAGGGTGACTTCCCCCGTGCCAATGGCTTAGCCCCGATGTGTCGGCTCCAGTGCCCGCTCTGGAGGTCCCGTGCCCAAGCCCATGTGCAGCACCGTGTGCTGCTGACCCTGCCCACTCTGCAGCTCTCCTGTCCGTAGTCTCCCCCTCCCCCTGCTGTCCACAGCCTCTGGCTTTTCTGTGGGTTGCCAAATGAATCCCTAATTTGCCATCCATCTTTCTCCCACTACCATCTCTGCACCTGATCCTTAATCTGTACTAATCCGAGCCAGGCTTTCCTATGTATATCTCATCTTTGTGGTGTCTTGTTGGCCTGAAGGTAAAATTCTGAAGCTTTTTCCAACTATTTTTTAGTAGTTGCACAAAATAATAATTTTCAGTACAACATTGTCATCCATATATATATACATATATATACATATATATATACATATATATTATACATATGTCTCATGTGTTTTGCCAATAATTGCCACCCATCATCATTCCTTCTTTGTGCATCCTCACGCCCTCCTACTCACCCCTGCCTCCTCCTTGGTGCCTTTCATTTTCCTGAAATAATCTTCCTTCTGCTTTTATGTAAGATTACAAAGTACTGAACTGCTTTACACAGCCTCATGATGTTCTGGTTTTTGACCCTCATTTCACTCATCTCTTGTCATCTCCCTTCAACTCCACTGATCTCCTAGCTACTTAACATAATACGCACATCAGCGCCAGCCCTTCAAACAGATCATTCTTTCTACGTGCAATACTTTCCCTTTACCCCAATTATAAGCAATTATTGGAAGGAAGAAAATATTCACTGATTTTCTAACAGGGGTGAATAGATAACAAGAACTAAAGTTGGGTAGGTACAATCTCAGGGAAAACCCCAGTGAAGGCCACCCACCAAATCTACAGGGTTTTTTTCCTTTACATAGGCATGATTCCATTACACAGATGTACTAAGGGAAAGTTCTGTTGAATGGATTCAATTTCAAATGTTTCTGGGGTGTTAAAAGAAGAAGCTATTGCTGCCACAGCTGTAGAGTCTGAAATACTCAATGAGACAAACAAGAGTTTCTCTGTTCTGTGCCACTTTCTCAGCCAACCATACTTAACTCACACCTTGCACTCTTGCACTTCCTTGACACACCTACTTGCTTGGTTGCCATCTTTGTCTTTCCCTATGTAGTCCCCTCATCTGATTGCCATCTAATTTATATGTGGCTATTCAATTAATCATTTAGGGAAAGAAGATATCCTGCCCATTGCTATAGTCTCGTTGCCAAGCCTATGCGATCGTCGATCTACCATGGCACCTGCCACAGGGTTTCTAAATGGTGTTTCAGGTTCATTGCTCTCTAATGGAATGTAGGTACTCCCTGCATCCTGAGAGTAGATATTGTGTCTTGTTTATCTCATTAGTCTCGGCTAGCACACAGTAAATAAATATTCAATTGTGCTTTCTGAACTCTTAGATTGGTGTGTTTTCTCCCACTTTGGGATTTTGCATACTTAAGCTCGAATTGTCATCATTTATTATACATGATCACAACTAAAAACCTTACTATTTAGTTCAAGAGACAACTGATTACAGAGAGAATAGTCTATATTATAAGATCCAGGATGCCACCCTGACTTCTGTCTTATTCAATATTTTAGGTGTACATAGGTCATAAACCCATGAAGGCACAAAGAGCTGAGTAGCATGGATAGCATAAGAGATGCTAGAATCTGCATACAAAAAGAAAAAAATCTCACCAGATCACAATAGTGCAAATAAGAAATCACAAGGTTGTGTTCTTAGCTTCATTTCCTCCCTGTAAAAGTGTATAGAAGGGAGGGTAAGGACTCGGCTTCATTTAGGAGGCCACTGAGAGTCTGACTATGCCCCCGGTGGAGTGCACAGAGAAATTGAACTTTTTTTGGCTGGGGCGGGGTGGGTAACAAAGGTGCAGGGGAAGACAGGAACCGACTGAGAAGTGAGTGCGATAGGGACGTATGATGGGAAATTTCCAAAGAATCAATAAAAATATTATGCTGTAAGAAACAAATTAAAATGTATATAATATTGAGGAAGGGAATAGCAGCTGTTGCTTGCCTTTGGGAAAGTGAAGACATGAATGTAAGGTTCTGCTAGCTCTGAGAACTTTCCAAAGGAAGACAGTTGGGTAGATTTTTTGCAAGAAGGGAGACTACAAATACAAGCCGACTCTCTGGAGAGCTCCACAGGATGAAATCCTTTGTAAGATAGTGAGTTCTGACCCTTTTAAGGCTGAAAAACCACTCCCTTGGGATCATTCTCCAGCAGGGCACAGGCTATTAAAACTGAGAATTCCTCTGTGTGCCTCTGTGTGTGCCTCTGTGTGTGCCTCTGTGTGTCTCTGTGTGCCTCTGTGTGTGCCTGTGTGCCTCTGTGTGTGCCTCTGTGTGCCTCTGTGTGCCTGTGTGCCTCTGTGTGCCTCTCGCCAGCAAATTTTTAGCTGTTCTTCCTTCTAAAGATCATCTACAAATAAACTAACATAAAATTCATAAGATTTATGAAAAGTTCATGTCTTGAATTAATAGACTGAAATGAATGTGTTTGAAACAAATATTGGTTGTTTAAAAAAAAAGTCTCCCATAACCACATTTACACAGAGACGAGTGGAATTCCTGAAGACAAGGACAGGAGTGTGTGTTCTGAACACAATTGCAACATTGTTTTGAGTTAGTCATGGTTTTAAATTGCTTCTTTCCTTTCTGTAATACATACATTTCTGTTGATTTAACATTTTCAACTACCCTTCTTTATACCATTTGTCAGGCCCATGTACAGAAATACATGCTTGCTTTAACAAGTGTTCTGGTTTATAGATTATCCTCTATAGATTTGTAAAGATGTGTATTTTATAGTTGAATCATGTGCCTGTGTACAAGGTCTCTTGTCCTATAGCAAGATGGGCTGGAAAAGTGGGAAGTGAGTCTCCAGACCTCAATTATCCCAAACCATGCTATGGATGGACCTGAAGGTCCCTCTTGAATTCTCAGCTATTGAATATTCAATATTAAATGAGTATTTCTTTACTATTCAGCTCAATATACATTTTAATGAAGTGTATACCACACACATTCTTCTAGTATAAAAGTACAAGACACCACTTTTATCCTATCTGAAATTTTTGCAACCTACAAATGGAAAAGGGTTTGTGAAACAGTGTCTTTCCACCGTGAGAAAGATTAGAATATAAACCATGAGTCAGGGCTGCACTACAGAGCTCGAGAGGGCTTTCCAACGCCGCATCTACAGCTCTCTGATGCTACCATAGCAAAGTCCGAGGTGCTCCCATCCACATACAAGTTCTTGCCTTGTGTCCATTTGAAGTCATTTCAAACAAACTGAACTGATCAGCACTCCCCAAGAGTATTGCTCATCATCCTCTCACTGGCAGGATTTTGAATTGTATTCATTTATTCATTCATACTTATGCACCTCCTTTTATTGGGTCCCTTGTCAAAAATATCTCTTATACTTACCACCTTCTCTGGACTTCCATAAAACTATTATCCAACTTTCTCTTGCAGCATCTTTTTCTACATCTTCTAAACATGCCTTCAAGGTAGCAGCAGTATTTTATTTATTTTTCTCTTCCAAGGAGAACCTGATAATAACTGCTTTAATTTTTTTGATGCATGAAGGAATGGATGAATACATCAAATAAAATTATCATCAAGCCACTTGACTCAATAAATTGATTTCAAGATTTTTTTAGTTTAGTGTTCTCCCATCAATCTAGATTTTTCTCATTATTTAGGCCTCTAAATTTAACTGGCATAAGAATGTGAAAGTGTGATATCAGAAATGGAACAATTATCATCTGAGAGCTTAAGTGAAACTTAGAGTAACTGGTGGTTTTCAAACTGTTGGCACATTCTAAAGATAAATCCTCAGATTACAACTTTTTAAAATCTAAATGGGAAAGAGGGGGTAGATGACGGAAGTCAACATTTGATTATTGAATGCTGTCTAAAAATGTCACCTTTGGCAGCCAGAGGGAGGCTTACGCTTTCTGCAGTCCACATCATACTGGATGGGAGCCAAGTGGGAAGGAGGCCTCTCCCCTTTTCCTACTGGAGCAGGGTCCAAATTAAAGCCAGCCTTGGAGTTGCTTTGATAACAAAAACGAGTCCCGCCATGTCTCCCATCTGTATTTTATGTACTAGAATACTCGCGGACTACAACTGGGGGCCGCTACCAATCCCCAGAGGATGATCTTAACAGACCAAGGGGAGAGAGTGTCACCATAGCGGAAAGCATATGAACCAAAGATCAGCTGTTCATCCCAGTTGTGTCGTGTGAGCAAGTGGTTCCTACTTTTCGGATCTACAGTGTTATCATCTGCAGAGTAACAAAACCTTGGCGGGCTTCTCCCAGACTTCATATTCAATATTTTAAGAAGTGCAAAGGGGTCTGATTTGGGCATGGGGTTTTACTGTCTACAACCATTGTAGTATCACTTTAGCAGCATCAGCCTTGCCAGTCACATGGCTGCTGTGTCTGTCAGAGTAATTTTCTGTGTACAGAAGATGTGAGGTGAGATGGGTTTGGGAGATACAAATGAACACCTCTGTGTGTGTCTGTGTGTGCATTGTGTGTGCGTGTGTGCATGTGTGTGCCTGCGGGTGCCTATGTGTGCCTGCATGTGCATGTGTGCATGTGTGAATGTGTGAATGTGTGGTGTGCATGTGTGCATGCGTGCGTGTGTGTGCGTGTGTGCATGTGTGCATGTGTGTGCATGTGTGTGCCTGTACTCAAGAACAACCTCATTTCCCTCCTTAAGCACCTTCTATCTTTTGAGACAGGATCTCTCACTGGCCTAGAACTTCAATAAGTAAGTTAAGGTGCACTATCTGGCCAGTGAGCTCCAGGCATCGAACCGTTCTTTTCCCGTCTTGTCATTTCTGGGTTACAATCCTGCACTACTGTGCCTGGCTTTCTGCGTGTGTTCTAGAGATCAAACTCGTGTCTTCATGCTTGCAAGGCAGTCGTTTTTCCAACTGAGCCTGCTCTACTGATGAGGAGGAAGAAGGAGGGGGAGAGGGTAGGGGAGGGGGAGGGGATCTTTTGTCCCAGCAAGACAAGCTGGGAAAGTGGGAAAGGAGTCACCAGACCTCAATTATCCAAAACCACACTATAGACGGACCTGGAGGTCCCTCTTGAATTTTCTCTTGCACGGGAGTTGATTGCTACCTACTCCAATGTGGAGATGTGTTTGGAGTGTGCAGTGCTGGGGTACTGCTTTCCATAAGCTAGTAACATAAATGCGACTGTGCCACGATTAGTGGAGGTAGACAAGCAATGGGTGAAACAATACTGTACTATACAGAACCACACGGTTGTATCCTCCGTGTATTCCACAACAAAGAAGAAGGGTGTTTTCACAACAGAGAAGACTGCTCTCTTCAGGGACTGGGCTGAGGAGTGCACCTGCAGTGTGCACCTGACACTCCTGTAGCTGCTCCCATCTCAAGCGTCCCTGATATTCCTTCCTGGATATCAATCTCAAAGAGACATTCTAAAGCAGAATAGCCAGGCAACTGGTATTGACTACATTTTAAATTCATGGACATTTTTCTTTTTCACATAAAATTTTTAAGTAATAATATTTTTTGTCTTTAAGTAAGCAGGAAGAAAAAGACAGGATTAATCCAGACAACCTTGCATGGATGACATATTGAAAACATATTGGCTGAGAAGCCACCATTAAAAAAAGAGCTGGCATAGTAGCTCAATGCATTAGTGAGCTAGTCTTTTGATTCCACTATAATTATAGGAAGAAAGCATCAATCCCTGCAGTGGGGGGAGCATTTAAAATTACAGCTGAGATAGTAAATTACTGGTCCTCAATGTCCTCGTCAGACAGATTGCTTTCATTTCATGAAGAGGGACACAGTGCTGTGTCAGACCCAGCTTCCCCTGGAGAGCTTAATGTGTTCTATTTAAAAGCACAAGATGGAATAAAGGAAGTAGTAGGAGATTTTACAATCTGCCAGCATAAACATTTATTTTTATTTTCCCAGAGTGTGGAGTGCCAGAGTCTCATGGGAAAATGCCTTACATTACTCATGTTGAGGGGTGTGTGTGTGTGTGTGTGTGTGTGTGTGTGTGTGTGTGTGTGTGTGTATACACGTCTTCTGTGCTTCTGGGAATAAAACCGACCAGTTAATAGCCAATGTTTTGCTGGTTTTGCTGGGCACAGTTTCAGCAGTGAATTAAATTCTCACGCAGAGGTGGCACAGTGCCTTTTGTGCTTGTCACTTTTGGCCTGCCCCTAAGCCTCCACCTTGCTCCCGTGCCAGCAATTGAAGCAATGGGGCTTTAGTATGTCAACACAGCCCAAACAAAACCACAGTTGGAACTAGTTTCTGATTTGCTTTCCAACCTTGGTTTCATTTCCAAGGAGGCAGGGGAAGGTATTTCTCGTGGAGCTGTGCAGTACCTTAATTAGTTCTTGAAAACCCAACTGGGCATCTCCCAGCGCACCCCCTTGGATTCTGTCAAGTAGATAGTTTGCTTTGAAGACCTGACAGAAGCTTCAAGAAACAGTAAGGCTTCTACACACATGTTTTCTCTGGGTCTGGGGATATCTCTCGGTTGGTAGCTGAGAGATAAATTGATAAGCACTTACAGTGTTAAAGACAGATACCGACTAAGTGATGGCATCGTGAGGAGGAGCAAAAGTGCTGTAACTTTATATGGTAGATATAAACCAGGAAGTCTCTCTCCTGGTTTATGAGAATCCATCAAAGTGCAGCAGAGAAATGTAAAAAGGGGAGAAATGAAGTAAATAGATTTGAAACCAAAAAAAAAAAAAAAATGGCATCACCTAGTCAAGACCCATTCTTCAAAAAGGGTAAACTAAAACCTTCCTCAGAATGGCAGGAAACATGCCTTCAGCACCCCATGCCTTTACTTTTCAATAAGCCTCCCCTACTCTGAGATCCACACTCCTAGCCTTGCTCGACTCAGCCTTTCCTTTAGGCTCAGTTTGTTTTACAAAGACCCAGGCAGCCTCCAAAACTAATCTAATAAAACCTGAAGATGTTTCTGCAATGTATTTTTTTTTTTTGTATCCCAATCGCGCAACTCTGAAATTTGCATTTTGTAAAGGGCAGTGCCCTGTCACAGCGTCAAAAGGATGACCACAGCTGCAAGATGTTAGTCCTCCGCAGAAAAACTAGACTTAGCGTAGGACTTCCCTGGATACAATGCCTGGATACACCAGGAAAGCCTGACAAGTATGACTATGAGAATCCCAACCAACCACGACAGAGCCTGGAAGAGAGTGTAGGAAGATGCCACATGTGGTGTTGCATCCCTGTCATACCGGCACTCTGAAGACTGATGCAAGAGGACCAGTCACGCAGTTGGAGACCAGCCTGAGGGACATAATATAACTCCATCTCAAAAACGTCTGCCCTGCATTTCTCCTTGTGTATTTTGTCTGTGACTGTA
Organism: Acomys minous; assembly: GCF_964271855.1. Taxonomy (NCBI): domain Eukaryota; kingdom Metazoa; phylum Chordata; class Mammalia; order Rodentia; family Muridae; genus Acomys; species Acomys minous. The sequence continues at coordinate 3,574,049 of NC_140494.1, read as the reverse complement.
GCTCAGTGATAGAACATTTGCCTAGCGTGTTCACGACCTTGGCTTCTGTCTCCAGTATTAATTTTTTTTAACTCTTATCAAATTAACTACTCCTCCCTTATTATGAGAACGAGTATCCCATTGAGAATAAGATAATTAGGTAACTCAGCCTAATGACCAATACGAAACTGCCCCCTTACCCCCTTCCTGGGAACTCCAGCACTCAGTTACCCATGTGAAGGATGACTTCCCCTTCCTGGGAGCTCCAGCACACAGGTATCCATGTGAAGGATGACTTCCCCTTCCTGGGAGCTCCAGCACACAGGTATCCATGTGAAGGATGACTTCCCCTTCCTGGGAGCTCCAGCACACAGGTATCCATGTGGAGGATGACTTCAAAGAGATTAGACAGATTCAGAGAACAATGAACATATAAGAGAAACACACAGAAGAAAACCATGTCAAAACCCCAAGACCACTGCATCCCTGTAGGCTACTCAGCATTTTCCTAACCTATACAATACCTGGAGGGAGAAGATTCAACTGAAATGTCTGTTTTCACTCATCAGGCCTATACCCAGTGTCCTGTCTCCAAGTCCTCTGAACTTCAACTTCCTCCAACCTTCACAAAACAACCAAGCACGGGAACCTACAGATGTCATGATCCAAAGTCAGAGGTCAAGCAATGGGGCCACGAGTGACAGCATCCAGCAAGCTGCAGCTCCACCCCTGCACTGGTGCTGGGTTCTTATTACAACTTAGACACGAGCCTGGTGGTACAAGCCAATAGCCACAGCTACCTAGGCAGCCAAGGAAAGATCACAAGTTCAATGCTTGCCAGGGCAGCAGGACAGGCTCCGGACCAGCCTAGCCAGTTTAGTAATAATCTGTCTGAAAGGAAAAGCAGAACAAGAGCTAAAGTAGAACTCAGTGGGGTAACATTTGCCTCGCACGTGCAACAGACTTAAGATCAATCATTAATAGCACAAACCTGTGTTTTACAAAAGAATAAAGACAGAAGGATTTGGGCTCTTGTCAAAATCCACCCATACTCTGTCCGCTCACATGCTACTGCCTGAGTGCCAAGTCAATGTGGGTTCAAGTTCTAAAAAGTTTCAATTTAATCGCCCCCCCTCCCACTCCCATGCCTCCTGTTTCTAAGACCATGACAAGGCCATCTCCTAGCTTCCCAAAGACAACTAAGTATTCATCAAAAGAAGTCGTCACCATCATCTCAAAGATGGGATTGAGACTCCGGTTCGTGGGCACAAGTGGCGTAGCAGAGATGAAACAACTTCCCAGAGTAGAGAACTGGCTTCCCCAGCCAGACAGGATGGGTCCTACCAGGGAATATATCTCATAGCGCTGCTGGACTGGGGGACCCCCTGGGATGCAATTAGTACACCTGACTCCTTCCTGCGTGGGCAGAGCATTTCCTCGGGCAGAGGTGAACAACTGGAAGCCCACTTTCTTTATGTAGGCAGGTACCTGAGCACAGGAAACACAGAAGACACGGAAGAGCAGTCTGCCCTCCCTGCCGGCCTCTAGGCAAGGTGTTCTGGGTAGTCTACCTCGTCCCATCCCTAAGCTCATCCCTAATGAAAACCGATGACATTTCATAGATAATGGAAGTAAGGCTGAGCGAAAAAAAAGTTGCCTGAATCCTTGGCCTTCAGCCTTGGGTTTCCTCGCGCTAGGCTACAGGGGATATTGATGGTGGAGAAGGGGTCCCACATCTCCGTAGAACCAGCTGCTCTCTCTTGCTGTGCCATCTCATTGGGTTCAAGACCCTGACTTGCGTTGCTCACAGGAGACAAGGGAAGGCTGAGGACAGCCTTTTCTCCCTCTAGCTAACAGGCCTCCCTCTGGAGAAGTGTATATCAGGCACTGCTGCTCACATTGGCTGCCTGCCAGGAAGGCCCCAAAGTTCACCTCTGAGGAAAGATGACTTTAAATTGGAAAAGAATGTTTGAATGTCATTTTCTTCTTCACATTCCCCGGGAGGCTTTAACAAACCTGAGGAAGGCAGGAAATTCTCTCCTTAAACATTACCAGTGGGGGAAAGATCCATAATTGACCATTAAAGGAATGTTAACACATGCTATGTAAACAGGAAATCTGATTCCAGGAGGCTGGAGAGTAGTCTTGACCCCACATTTTGCCTACTGCGCTCAGTTTAGTGTTACTATAGCTTGTTCATTGTGGGGAATAAAAGGGGGGCTGTGATAAACACATTTGTACCTGCTCCCCACAAGTATTGAGGGGCTCAAATGGAACCAGACACTGCAGAAAAGCTCAGTTCACTAACCTATGCAGATTGCACGACTACTTTTATTCAAGACAGTAGGCAACCTTAGGGAAGGCCTGGCTAAAAGTCACAGGGAGCCAGTTCTCACGCCGTGAGCATGCAGTTGTCATTTCTGGGTTAGTGTCAGAAGGAATGACATTAAACCTGCTGAGACTTCCATCTGTGCCACTAATCACAACAACATAAAAATGCCCCCTTCGCTAAGTCACACATGGAACGGTTCTTTTTATGTTTCATTTTTAATTGTGCGTGTGTGCATGTACGTGTGATGTATGTGTGCACATGTGTGCCTGCGTGTATGGTGTTGAGAACTGAACCCAGAACTCATGCATGCTAGACAAGAGCTATAACACAAAGCTACATCCCCTGGCCTAATAAATGTTTCTAAAAATCATCTATGCGCCAGATGCTGAATTGAAAGCTCTACAAAGGTGAGTTGTGAAAGGTTCTACCTACCCTTTGGCAAGATGGCTGCACACAGGAGGGGATCTTATGTACGTGAGGGGGGCTGAGGGAAAGCTATCCAGCCAACGCCCCAGACAGCCAGATAGGAAAACAAATGTGAGCCTGCCACTGCATCCACAGACATCAGAAGCTCTGTCTCATCTCCAGGGCCCCCTCTTCTACCAGTGACCCCTCGACTTAGCAACGGTGTAGAGTGATCACATCCATGATTCGTGAACACCACCTTCACGCCCACCTCTCTATCTTCACACAGCTTACTGGCCTCTACCCCACCTCATCCAGCCTCAACAGGTTTGCTGGAACCAGCTGAGGTAGCGTCTGACAGGACAAGCCTATCAGTCCAATGTATGTTTAAACTGCACGATATGGAAATGCTCAGAAGCCTTCAGGAGCCTGCTGTGGTTTTATTTTCATTTAAAAGATATGTTATTTAAGTCATAATTGCATTGTAAACACACAGATACATTAGATAATTCTCAGGCCAGCAAACCTTGTCCCATCCTGTAGACTGTTCTATTCACCCTGGAGTGACTCTTTTTGGTCAAGACCCTGTCATCAGGGAATAAGAATAAACCTGATACCTTCACTCTAGATCCAGTTACAAATAATTCACTTTTCTCCTTGCTGCGGCAGGCCATGTGACTGAAACAACACAGGTAGCAAGGATTGATCCGGGCTTGTGTTTCATATGGTTATAGTCGTTTGTGGGAGGGATAAATGTCAACTGGGACATCTGGAATAGTGAGGACTACAGGACCAGTATGGCGTGGCTCCTTACACCTGAGCTGATCAGGCGGCAGGGAACTCTATAATAGTGACTGAGCTGGCCTCGAACTGAACTCTAAAGCTACATCTCTATGGCCCCATGTCCAAAGGGCACATAATCTCCAAAAGCAATGCCATCATCTGAGGACAAGTATTCAAATACATATGAGCCTGTGGGTAGTGTTTTTTATGTTCAAATGAAAATAAAAGAGTGTGTTTCATCACCATTACTTCTCTCCTTAAGGCTCTACTCACCAAAAGATTTCCCAGGAACCAGTGGGAAACACTGAATAAGAATAAGAACTCTAACTGATGATCAAGCAGAGCCCAGAGGGTAGACACGGATGGGCTTTGGGTGAAGGCAGTCTTAAGGCACCTAGTCGAGGGACAGGGTGGACACCCACATAGGCAGAATCAAAGAGAACAGTAGTTATGATACAAAAGGTCAGACAGAGAAGGCGATAGCATATCTTATTCATTTGGCTTTGGAAAATAGAAACCTGATAGCAAAATATTCATTAAAGCAACTTGGAAATAATCTCTGGTGCTGTTTGGGATGGTGGAGGAGGTTCACAAACTCACCTTGCTGCTTCACCAAGACGTTCGTTTAAGGTCTATTAAGGGCCAGGAAAGGCACAAGAAATTGTTATCTTTAGAGACCCTTTCTTGGAAATAAGCTGTTTTTGACTGGGGCAAGTTTCCTTAAAAAAATCTATGTGGAGAAAGAATTAGATAAATCGCCCTTGAAATTTCTCCATTCTCATTTGGTAAGAAATAAATCATCCACCTCGATGATAAAAGGATTATGAGTTAGACTCTCATTTCCTCGACCCTGGGAAGAGCTATAATTACAATGACCATATTTTCTGAGCCAAACATTAGGACTGCAGGCTTGACAAGTACACGTGTACTTGTAAAGACAATAGGACAGGTTATCCGAAATGGAAAATGACCTACAGGAGCTAACTCGACCAGGAGCAACGATGACACAGAAATAAATTGGTTTTAAGGCATTTTTCATGATGTCATTGGTGTAACAGTTCTTTGTCAAAGTCTGAATTGTAAAATTGTGGCTGAAATTATTCCCTCACATTCCCGGCCAGGGTATGCAGCAGGCACAAAATTTTAAAGAACTTAATTCAATAGAGTCAAACTACCCATTTCTCTCGTCTTAGTAAAGATAAATAAAAACAAGAGAATATACACTGTCTAAATTAGCATTTAAATATGACCATAAAAACCTGTCAGCATATTGTGAACAAAATTGCTTTTTTCCCCATATTTGGTCCATTGAATATTTGGTCTATCCTACTTTAAACAAATTGAAGGCAAATTTTAAATGTACATTAGGGAACAATTATGTGCACTGCTGGATGGCATTTCGCTGTTGCATCCTTTTAGGTAGGTACAGCCCTAGTTGTTTAAGAACTAATAGGTTATTGGCTAATAGTGTAAGGGCCAGGCAGAAAAAAAAAATAGGAAGTCGGGATCCATTCACCAACGAAAGCAGTAAGGATGGAGATGATGGACTGGGAACGTTGGGTTGTCACTTTGTGGGAGACAAATTGGAATGTTCAGTAAGACTGAGATGAACATGCTTCCAGAAACACTAAGCAAGCACAAGGATCTAACTTGGGTAGTATGTCATGAAAAAAATCCTCTGAAAACACACCAGTGGAAAGCGGACTAGGCAAGGCCTTGGAGTCTTCAAAGGTAAGCAGGATGAATTAAAGAGGCATGCTGTTACCAAAATATCACAATGACTATGATGCTGTCATATATACATATTTGAGAGAGAGGGGGAGGGAGAAATGGGGGAAGGAGGGAGGGCAAAAGGAAGGAAGGAAGGAAGGAAGGAGGGAAGGAAGGAGGGAAGGAAGGAAGGAAGGAAGGAAGGAAGGAAAGGAAGGAAGGAAGGAAGGAAGGAAGGAGGGAAGGAAGGAGGGAAGGAAGGAAGGAAGGAAGGAAGGAAGGAAGGAGGGAAGAGGCCAACTAGCCAAGGGCTGGGAGATGCCTCAGCCAGTAAAATGCTTATCACACAAGCATGAACACCTGAGTTTGCCCCACAGAACTAATGTGAGAGTCAGACACAGCAGCATTCACCTGCCAACACTGATGAGGCAGAAACAGACTGGTTCCTGGGGCTTGATGACCAGACAGCCCAGACAGTACAGTCTAATTGGTGAGATAGAGCCAAAGAGAGACTCTAGAGGCATCTATCTGAAGGTATCTTCTGATCTTTACACACACACACACACACACACACACACACACACACACACACACACATACGAAAGGGCAACTGACAAAACCCGAGTAGATTCCATTCACAAAAATGTCCCTGAGCAGTATTAGTTAAGTAAGGCTGCTGTAACAAAACATCAGGTTAAGTATCTTAAAGGACAGATGTTTGTGTCACACATTTCTGGAGACTGGAATTCTGTAATCAAAGTGTCAGAGTTGAGTATTCCTGGGCTTTCTCTCCTTGGTCGATAGATCACATGGCTTTCCCTATGACTTCACAGCATTTTCTGTCTTGAACATTCTTTACTGTCTGTCCCTGCAGGTGTCCTTTTCTTCTAAAATGACCTGTCAGATTTGATTAGGAAATACACAGATGACTGGATATTAATTTAGTCCTCTCTTATGGAGAACCTATTTCCAAGTGCAATCACATTCTGTGGTGCTTGGGATTAGGGACTTAACATATGCATTTCAGAAGGGCACACAATTCAGCCCCTAGCGTGGAGTGAAATCAAACCTTACAGAACTATAGGAGATGGCTACTGAACCTCAGGAAGCCTATGCCCCTGCGGTGACAGACAGCAATGCAAGAAACCGGAAAGGTTGGTGAAAAAGGCAGGATCCTAGGACCGGAAGGCTTCATGATAGAAATAGTAAAGATTCATCAAAACAGAAATGGGAGAAGGCTTATCCATTAAAGATGTCCTCCACCTCGGTGCTGCAGAGCCTACCTTAGGAACAGTGGGCAAGGAGGAGCCACTATCAGGCCTTGAATGGGAGACTGGCTTTATGGCTTTTTAACTCCTTGTTCACAAGAAACAACACAAAGCAAAGAAGCTTAAGTTCATACATGGTAACTGATCGCTGCGTTGCGTGAGCCATGAGTTTGTCTGGGATTCCAAAAGCTTATTTTTCTAGTAGGACTTTATTTACACTTAAAAATGAAGTGCCTGTTTTGTGTGTGAGCAGTTGCAGGAAATTTAAATGTACACATCTGCTGCTCTTCCCACACAGCCTTGCAGAGGAGTCAATACAAATGCATTGGAGGAGAGAGAGAGAGAGAGAGAGAGAGAGAGAGAGAGAGAGAGAGAGAGAGAGACCCAAGAGGCTGTGAGATGCCTTTTATATGTGTGGGTTAATGAGGTGTCTCCCGCTCCACAGATGGAAGGAGCCTTAAAGGGGCAGAAACAGAAAAGAGATGAAGCGTCAGCTGGAGACTAGGGTTGCTCATGTCAGTTAACCCCAAATCTTTCCAGGATTGGGTTTATGAGGGCACACTGTCCCTGCTGTATTGCCCATCTCACAATTTCATTAGCCCTCACGGTCTTTGATATTTTTTTTTTATTTAGTTACCTAGAAAATGAGTTTCCAAATATGTTTTGTAGTAGTTCTCATTGGCTTTATTTGGGCCAAACGTGTTGTTTAGTATGAAGATCTGCCCCAGGGGATGATGAAATATAATCTCTTCCCAATAAAAAGAATTGATCTTTCTCAGCCAGTCAAGAAATCTCAATATTTCATTTCATCCCAAGTAAAAGGTTAAATAAACACATGTTTAGGTGTGGGAGGAGGCAAGAAAGGACCACTGGTGACCTTCTTACCAACCTGTCTAGACTCTGAATTCATTTTGATGATTGACAGTGCCATCTGTCAACTCCCTCAGGAAGACAATCAAATGGTCTGCTGCTGGACGGTCAAGGTTACCAGGCTCTCTGAGCAGGGAGAGAGCAATATCCCCCTGGTAGAGCCTTATCGTGTCTCAAATAGAGAAGTCTGGGGTTATTTATAGGGTTTGGAGCCTGGGATGGTCGACATTAAGGCAGGCCTTAAAAGCAAAGTACTGGATGGGGTGTAGAAGTCTTCATGGTGTTTCAGATTCCTCAGCACAGCTGTGGTCTGGAGATGAGTCCTCCTCGCAGCAGGGGTTGCTGTTGATAAGTAAGCCACTCGGCTGCCTCACAGGCTCCTGTTGTAGGTACACGTAGTTCCTGGAGAGGGAAGTGAAGTTAACATGGTCCCGGTATTGTTTAACACTAGGACAAGAAATTATGCCGGCTCCTGTTCTTACTGATAGATAAGATCTAAAATTTTTCTAAGCTTTCTCTTTAGCCAGGGCTGGCGGTAATTAGATAAGGGTGTAAGTCCCGTTGACGTGAAATAATAATTAGTTATACATGGAAGAATGTCTTTATTTCATCTCATATGATTTGCTTAAAGAGTATACAAATAATTATAACCACATTGTGTGTGTGTGTGTGTGTGTGTGTGTGTGTGTGTGTGTGTGTTCTGAATATCAGATAAGACTTAAGTCACTCTTTTTGACTGAATTGATCAGTATGTAAAGTAGAGCAATCCTACAGGTGATACACTTTCAAGAAAGATGAATTATTTGCTTGTTATTATACCATTTTATTTCTATTCATATAAGACACATTTGTACTATGATGAGAGAGGGCTAGGCCACAAGGAAGTAATTGTTGACATTCACCAAAAGGAAAAAAAAAATGCTTTCTTTCAATAAATTCCTTGGCACAAAAAGTAAGTCTACATTGGAATGATTTAGAAAAATACATCTACTAAGAAATCTGCATTAATTCCTTTGGAGTTAGCAATAGTATTGTTATAAAATTCTGGAGAACTAACAATCCCCATAGGACAGCTTTTCTTTTTTTTTTATATTTCCATTTTGCATTTAATCCCTATATCCAAACATATACACATCAGTACAGTGATAGCTGAGCAGTGATCCTTAAAGTGCTGAACTTCCATATATTGGTGGGATTTTCTATGAGTTCCTACAAAAGATATTGGATACATTATTGGTATAAATTTAAGAGAATCAAGTGACAACCAATCACAAACCCACTATGTGATACACTATGATACAGATTATATGTCATTGTCCTTTTATCCCAGCTTTTGAATAAGTGTGTATTTAGATTTTTGTCACATGACACAGTTTAAGTATCCCTGAGTTTCCCTCTGATAAACACACACACACACACACACACACACACACACACACACACACACACACACACACACATCTACTTAGAGAAATGAAAATACTAGCACTACTGTATTTGCTGTATTGCTGTATTGGGCGTTCTTGAGTGAGTCTATTTGAGCTAAAATATGTTCAGCCTAAAGGGATACAAATATGTTCATTCATTTTAAATACCCTTCCTTTTTGCACAAGTAAATAACAGAGATTATCACTTGTTTATCTTCATGCCAAGAAACACCATAGCTACTTGTTAAATGTTGAATAGTGCCTCCTACTGGTAAAATAATTTCATTTGTTTTTTTATTTGATTTGATTAATTTATTCTTATTACATCTCAATGGTTATCCCCTCCCTTGTATCCTCCCATTCCTCCCTCCCTTTTTCCTCTCCCCTATGACTGTGACTGAGGGGGACCTCCTCCCCCTGTATATGCTCATAGGGTATCAAGTCTCTTCTTGGTAGCCTGCCATCTTTCCTCTGAGTGCCACTAGGTCTCCCCCTCCAGGGGACATGGTCAAATATGAGGCACAGGGACAAGACATTCTCCACAGTTGAGTGGAGTGTGCGGTATGACTTTCACACATACTCAGGACAGCTTTTCTGATGCTATAAAACATTGTATACATCACATAGAACATTTGGGAAAATGAAATGGTAAATATCCCACATTTAGATGCAGCACTATTTGAAGTTTAACTGTCCAAATGTCTCTTTTTGAGTTATACATTAAAATTCAACTGTGGTGTCTGTTTTCTTTTTAAAAGTTTTTTTTAAACTTTGCTTACTTAGGCCTAGCTACTTAATCTATAGATACACCAGTAATTCAACATTATCATCATTTGAATCACCTAGCATCCTAAGTTAATAAAACTATCTTTCCTAATTATTGTCTTCACCGTAATCATTATAAATTAACATTTAAAATTCAGATGGTAACTATTTTTAAATACATATCAAAGGATTAAATTTCTTCCAGGTGGTGCTTGGTTTGCATCTGGCAAAAGAACGACGAACCATCTGTTTTGGTTTTTTTTCCCTTTTTAATAGCTCTTTCTTCTCACCTGCAGCCCTTACTAACCACCATCTGTTGACTCTGTACATGTGCATGTAAGACTTAGAGCTGCTGGAACATGCAGAGCCTACACTGCACCTGTGAAAGCCTTACTATGTAGAGAGCATGTATGAACTCTTTCTGGGGTGGAGGAGGAACCTCGGAAGATATCTGACTCCAGTCCTCCAGTCTTGAGCATACCATATGATCAAGCTTACTTACGACTGTCTCTGGAGGTTTGTCCCATGTCACAACAGTCAAATGACATGACCTCACCATGTGTTGTGCTGAGAAGATAAAAGGACACTGCTCTTAGAGCCTATGCCTTTTTTTTCCTGTCATTTTTTTACCATTTGTTTTATTTTTAATGTGTGTGTCCGTGTGTGTCTGTGGTGTGTGTGTGTGTGTGTGTGTGTGTGTGTGTGTGTGTGTGTAGTGTGGTGTGTGTGTGTGTGTGTGTGTGTGTGTGTGTAGTGTGGTGTGTGTGTGTGTGTGTGTGTGTGTGTGTGTGTGTGTGTGTGTGTGTATGAATGTGCCCTACAGAGACCAGAAGAGGGAATCAGATCCCCTAGAGCTAGCGTTACAGGTGGTTGTAAGCCACCTGAAGTGGGTGCTGGGAACCAAGTTCGGAGCCTCCAGAGCAGCATGTGCTCTCGTCACAGAAATCTCTCTCCAGCCACTGTACTTTGGTTTTTGTTATTGTTGGCTGTTTGTTGTTTCTTTTGTGGTCAGTTGTAGGAATTCTTTACCTGGTGCTGATGCTAATATCTCTTCAAATGCATGCTTTACAAGTCTCTTCCATGATTTTCTTTTCATTTTGGTGAGGCTCAGCTTTTTCTTTTTGTTTTCCATGCTTTCGGTGTCCTATCTGAGAAACCACGTTCAAACTTAATGCCATGAAGGGTTTGTCATGTTTTCTTCTAAGACTGTATTATTTTGAGGCTTACATTGGGGGTTTGTTTCCATCTTCAAGTAGCTTTTACACATAGCATTTGGTAAAAGTCAGACTTGATTCTTTCACATGTGAATATTGATCTTGGGTAAGCAACCAGAACTGCGAGTTCATGATACAAGGGCCCTGTCATGTCCAGAGGGCACCGTTTCTCCCCAGTCCTTCCAGCCTCTGACTCTTACACTATTCCTGCCCCTTCTTTCATGATTCTCCTGAGCGTTGGGGGAAAGAGAGTGAGACAAACGTCATATAGGCAGGGCTTCGCAGCCCCACAGTGCTTTACTCTCCACACTCTGAGTTCTGTGTTAATACTATCTACTGCAGTAAAAAGGGTTTCTAATGAAAGGTGGTCACTGCACTAATCTATGGGTATAAGGCTAAACACTTAGAAAGCACTTTGATTCTATGTCCATTTAGCAAAATAACAGTATTGCGCTCTCTCTTGGGGCATAAATTCTCCCCAGCCATGGGTTTAAAATACCAGGTGTGTGTTCTCTCCTGTGGAGCAATCTTAAATCCAATCAGAAAGCTATTGATTCCCATCATAAGATTCATGATGCTATTGCACCAATGGGCATATCTTTTCAGGCCAGCCATTATTGTAGGTCATAGTGTTCACAGTTAGGTACGACTGTTGATGACATGTTAGCCCGCATAAATTAAGGCAAAGTTTGCTGTTTGACAGTGGCAGAGATTCTTTATGCCTTCGATAAAGGCTGGGCTGCCTTTAGGACAGGCACCTGTCCACTCACTACCCAGGGGAAGGCGTTCAGTGTCTTGGGCCTTGACCCTAGCTCTCCTGCTTTCTGTAACTCAAAGTCTATTATTTTGTGCTTTTCCGACTGGCATTTATTAAATAGTTCAGAGTCTATGTCATCTGTGACCAATGTAAACAAAAATTCCAGAGTCGTTTTTAGAGTAAAGATGCAAGTAAGATTTCTCTATATGCATAAGCGAAATGCCAAAATTTTCTCATCTTTCTGATGTGTGAAAGAACAAGGGCTCCTGAGTGGGCAGTGTGTCCTCTTCAAACAGCTGTATGTCCTACTCTTTGTCCATCATGGCAGCTCCTTTCCTTATGAACATGTGTCCTCTCCAGTAAGTTTAACCTTTCTCCATCCTTCCATGTCCCTTCACACGTGATCATGTGCCCTTTCCACACACCTCCTTTCAGGGTGTTCCCTCTACAGATGTATCCTCTCCCCTGCCCACTAATATACAGTCCACTGCCCTTCGCATCAAGAGAAACACCTATATCGCTAGTTTATTATTTCATCAAGGATTTTAAGACAATATTCCTAAGTATCACCTGAAAAACAAATAATTGATCTCTCATGAACTAACACTATTTCTAGAAAATACTAATTCATAGTTGACCAGCTTGAGCTTCTTTTACTTCTTCCTGGCCCAGGCTAAGGAAACAACCATTATTAATAAGATGTTGAGACATGACAAAATGCAAGGATAACACTTTTCAATTTTATTTGAGCATAAATATTTTTCAAAGATTTGGTTATTACTTTTTTATTCACGTGCATGTGCGTGAGTGTGTGCCTATGTGAATTTATTCATGCAATGTGTGTGCAAGAGCCTATGGAAGCCAGAATGTGTTGGGTTCCCCGGAACTAGCGGTATCACCAGTTGTGAGCCACCTGATGTGGATGCTGGGAGCCAAGCCAGGGTCCTCTGCTTAAACAGTGTGTGCTCCTCCTACCTAGTGAGTTGCTTCTCCATCCCTGCAGAAATAGATTTCATGAGATCCTGTAAGCAGCCTCATGGAAGCAGGTAGCAGGCATTATCAGTTTCCTCAACACTTACAACATGCCCAACACCCAGGAGCCTCCATGTGCAAACACCTTGAGTAGCTGAAACTTGGACATCGTTGAGTAACAAGCTCAAGGTGTCAGGGCTGATATCTCCCACCTCTGGCAGCTGTCTTCAGCTGATGAAGAATAAGAGGCAAATAACCACTCAAATTCCTGGCCTCTGAGTTAGAACAACTCCAAGCCAAACTCTACATGGCTTCCTAAAGTCCTGGGAACCATGCTCGTGGGTGAGTCTCTGTCTCCTCCGTGACGCCCTTCCCTCCTCCCTCCAATGCCTCCAGAATAGAACTCCCTTCTTTCACATTCCCACCTCAGAGCTTTCTCCTAGGGAGAATAACGTAAAACAGCCCATTCCTGTTTCTTTGGCTTCGTGATCCTACCTACACGATAAGAACCAGAAAGAGCCCAGGAGAAGAACCCCTGAAAGATGGGGGCTGGTATATAATGAGTAATGAGCTAAGTGGACTGATACGAATGTGACACAGTGTGGGGTCAAAGTGAGGCCACGGATACTGAATAACCTCCAAACGTGGGAGAAGTGAGAGCAAAGAAAGGAAGCTCTCCTGTCCCATGGGCGCTTGTGCGCAGGTCAAGACCATACAAATGCAGCCAGAGCTGCTTAAGGGAGCAAGGTCACAGAGGCCACTGGAAGGAAATAGGCAAACACCCTAACAAGTATCTTCTTCAAAAATAATAGAAGTCTTTTACATTGGAAAAAAAAACAATAATGGACCAAAAAAGATTTGTTCTAAATCCCAAAGAACAAGAATAAATGAGTCTCTTACTCCGAATACAGACCATGCATAAGGAATCCCTCTGTCACAACAACTGAAAATCCCCCTTCATCTGCAGATCAGACAACATGGAGAGCCCCACAACAGTTCTGTAGACAAAGGCAGAGTCTGTCCACTTCTAGGGGTGCCATGACAACGGGGCGTCTCTTGCATGGTTGAAATCTCCCAGCAAGGTCAACCAGACACAATTAGAATGCACAGGCTCTGCAGCCACCCCCACATCCACGCCCCTGGCTAATTGAACTCACCCAGATGTTTTCTTTTCTACTCACTGAAATGATGGCATTATTGGAGGTTAATAGTTAAAGGTTTATCTAAATTAGGTATCCATAAAGTTCTTAATTTAGCCATTGAGTGCCTAATAGAGATTAAATTGGACCTGGAGATACTATATTTCAATCTTGTGGGAATGACTTTGCACAAAGCTGAGGACTAGCTCACTAAGAAGTCCCCTCCGTTCACATAATATAAAACCTTTAGTTCCTAATAATAAGGCCGTGACCCCCTGGGAGTTACATGAAGTTTTATGTGGGCATCGTTAGCCTTTCCCCATGGGATTTCCCTTCGTATGGGGCTCTGATTTCTTTTGTACAAATCCTTTGCCTGAGAAGCTCCTTGGTCTGCTAGTCTAAGAGACCATGGAAGTTCAGCAACAATCAGCGGAGGTCACAGGAGAAGTCTGCGGGAGGAAGCGGGAAACAGGAAGGATCAATGAGCATGAGACATTTTAAGGAATTCCTCACTTTAGGATCAAATGGACCCTGCATGAGCTCAGTAGAGGAAGGGACCTGAATAATATAGATTGATATATAGATTAGTGTTTGCAGGAGACCTGGGCTGAAAGAATGAAAAATCAGAAGTGAACGGATGGTGGGCAAAAGAAGCAACGAGTAAGTTATAGTATTAGAATGGAAAGTGACGTGTGTGTGTGTGTGTGTGTGTGTGTGTGTGTGTTTGTGTGTGTGTGTTTGTGTGTGTGTGTGTGTGCAGCTAATTACCCCTGATGCATAACATACAGAAAGAATTATAAAGAAAAATGAGGACACATCATGTGGAATACAATTTCTCTTATCCAGAAAACAAAGAAAGACTCAGGGTTATAAATAGTCAAAACAATACATCCTTGAATACCAGCTATGGAAGTGCACATGGCCTCATCTGTTTCTGAAGCCTGGGATGAATTCTCCAGTATATGTGAGAGACCAGACTGTGTCTATGCTATGGCACATAGGCATAAGGACAATCTTACTTATCGGAAAGAATCTGGGAGCTGATTTAGAGACCAGCAAAGGATGATGGCTAAAGGAGGTTCAGGCTGTTGGTAAGATGAGGGAGGAACTTCTAAGGGGTTGGCAGTGAGGCGCTGGCAAATGCGCACATCCATCTCCCAGAACCCATTTCCATGGATTATGAGCCCATCTTTCTCTTAGCACTCTGCAAATATTCTTCTTTATGAGTTATTTTCCTATTCTTCCCCCGAGCCCAGGTAAGTGAACTAAGGTGTCTCATGCAGTTTATTTGTGAAATGGGCACACCACCTTCCTTTTCCTATTTGTTTTTGTATTGTTTTTCTGTCTGGTCTCTTTTTGCTTTTTAAATGAAGCATAAAGCTTCCCCATGAGGCTAATAATGGTGCATGCTGAGCCCAGTGTGGCATAAAGTTCACCTGGATAGGAAGTCTAACTAATAAGAACAAACAGATCCTGCACTATGTCTTGTCATATTTAAGGTCATTTGGCAGATTCAATTATTTTTTCTTAATTTTCAGAGCTTCAAGGATGCTGTGTGTGTTCTTTAGATAGGAAAATGGTTTTTAAAAGTCAAATACTAAGCTGAGTCCCAAGGTTCAGTTTCTATTATCAGGTTTCTATCCTCATGCAAAGTAGTAGTAGTAGTAGTAGTAGTAGTAGTAGTAGTAGTAGTAGTAGTAGTAGTAGTAATAATAATAATAATAATAATAATAATAATAATAATAATAATAATAATAATAAAACTATGGTTGATAATTGGGCACTCAGATACCTGAGTACATAAAATTAGTATAGTTTTCTGATTTTCAATTTGAAAGAAGTCATTCAGGATGGATTGGGCCAGTTTGATATGTGGAGACACATTTCAAGTAAATGTGATCTACTGTGTGATGCATCGTGTGACAGCTCTTCCATTTCTGTCTATATGAAAGGTGTTCCTGGGAGCTAAGATACTTTGAGACATCATGCTCACACACTACTTGGGGCCCACAGTTCACTGATACTGACCATCAAAAGACTCTGACATGCGAGGCAGTAAACTCAAACTCTTCTTTGCACAGAGAGAGGCCTGAATCAACCAACGGCAAATACATTGTTTCTTTGACATCTCATTGTTACAGTTTGGATCTGAGCTATCTCCGCCTTGTTCTTGGTCCCCATCTTGATACATTATTCTCAAGGCTGTGGAGCCTTCAAGGAGTGAAGCCTGGATGAAGAAAGTAGGTCACTAGGAGTGGGTCTTTAAGGTAGGTCACTAGGGTGAGTCTTTGAAGGTAGGTCACTAGGGTGAGTCTTTAAGGTAGGTCACTAGGGTGAGTCTTTAAGGTAGGTCACTAGGGGTGGATCTTTAAGGTAGGTCACTAGGGGTGGGTCTTTAAGGTAGGTCACTAGATGAGTCTTTGAAGGTAGGTCACTAGGGTGAGTCTTTAAGGTAGGTCACTAGGGTGAGTCTTTAAGGTAGGTCACTAGGGTGAGTCTTTAAGGTAGGTCACTAGGGTGAGTCTTTAAGGTAGGTCACTAGGGTGAGTCTTTAAGGTAGGTCACTAGGGGTGGGTCTTTGAAGGTAGGTCACTAGGGTGGGTCTTTGAAGGCTTGCCCTTGGTTATGTTCTGCTTCCTCTACTTCCTGGCCTGTGCCATGTGACCAACCTTTGCTACATCACTCCCACTGATGCGAGTCTCTCTTGCTGCCCTGCTTTGCCACCAGGAGGTCTTGAAATTTCTCTGAAACATGAGCCAAAATAAGCCTCTCTCACATTTAGTAGATTCTGTCAGATATTTTGCTCACAGCAACACAGACATTAACTCTCTCTTTTTTTTTTTTTCAAATCAGTGTTGTGCTCTGAGCCAAAGAAGGAAAGGAGCTTTTATTGGGAAAGTTATTTATATTCATATAGGAAATACAACATTTACATGTAGGAGGGACACATTCCTAAGCATGCTCATGCATCTGGGTAAATAATTTAATATTTAATTGTTTTTTAGTTATTTTACATATAGTTTCTTAATTTGTTCACTTTACATCCCAATTGTAGCCCCCGCCCTTGCCACCTCCCATCCCACCTCCCTCCCTCATCCCACTGCCCACCCCTCCCCTAGTCCTCAGAAAGGCAAAGACCTCCTCCCCTATAATCTGACCTCAGTCTCATCTGGACTGTCTGTATCCTCTTCTTTTGTGGCCTGGCAAGGCCGGCACCCAGGGAGAAGTGATCAACAAGTGGGCACCAGAGTCCGTATCAGCAGTGGCCCACAAGGAAGCTGTGCTGCCTATCCACTAGATCTACGTAGAGCTTCTAGGTCCTCACCATGCATGCTCCTTGGTTAGTACATCTGTAGCACCTGCCCCTCCTCTCACACCAAACCCAGATGTTTGGCTCAGGGTCTCCTTGTGGAGCTCTGTCCCCTCCGGGCCCCTCTATTCTCCAACTCTTCCATAAGACTCCCTGTGCTCCACCCAGAAGTTTGGCTGTGAGTCTCAGCATCTTCTTGGATCCCCTGCTGGGTGGCGTCTTTCAGAGGACCTCTATGGTAGGCTCCAGTCCTGTTCGTTCTCTTCAACCACTCCTGATTTCTATTCTATTTGCCCTTCCAAATGAGAATTAAGCATTCTCCCTAGAGTCCTCCTTGTTATTTAGCTTCTTTCGGTCTATATATTATAGTGTGGTTGTCCTGTATTGTGTGGCTAATAACCAATTATAAATGAGCACATGCCATGTGTGTTTTTCTGGCAAACATTAACTCTTAAATATCCATGTGGGTGTTTTATTTTATGGTATATCCACATTGAGTTTCTTATTAAAGTAAGGTTTGAAGTTCTGCAATAGGCAAAATGCTTTGAATGCCCTTTCCAAATGTTCCGAACGAATCTGCCTTCCAAGAAGATGAAGATGCTTCCCTCTGCCATGGCATTCTGCCTCATCACCCAGCCTCCATGCTCCTGGATCCTCACAGAGGGTAGATACACTTATGTACAGCCTTTATTTTGCCACCCAACTCTTCTCAACCCTCTGAAGCATTCCTTCATTTTACGGGTTCTTCTTTCTTTAGATCTCCTAAGATCCGCCAAGGTAATAATTGGCTACACATATTCAAATATGCACGTTTCATTCAAAGGCCATAGCATTGCGTATATCCAGGCCAGTCAGGGGGCTGGTGTTTAACTTTTACAGTTCTTTATATATTCTGTATATTAACCCACCCCTGTCTGATGTGTAGTTGCCAACAGTTTTCTCCAGGCTATCTCTTCACTCAGGTGATTGTTTCTTTTGCCATACAGGAGCTATGTAGTTTTATGCAATCCAATATATCAGTTCTTGGGGGGGGGGGGGTTGTGAGTGAGTGTGTGTGTGTGTGTGTGTGTGTGTGTGTGTGTGTGTGTGTGTGTGTTCTGCTCAAGAATCCTTTTCTGTAACCTTTTCTTCAATCCCAAGTATACAAGTATTTCCCCTGTGTTTTCCTATAGCAGTTCCGGTGTTTTATTAGTTAAAGTTTCTAATCTATTTTGAGTTGAGTTTTATTCAGAGTGAAAAATATGGATCTAATTTCATTATTGTAAACGTGATGCCCAGTTGTTCTAGCACCGTTGGTTGAAAGGTTGCCTGTTTTTCCAATGTTGGTTTTTGACAGCTCGATCACAGGTTAGGACGGTCATCATGTGGATTTATTTCTGGGTCCTCTATTCTAGGATGTTCTTTGATCTGTCTGTCTTGGTGCCAGTGCCACACTGTTCTTGTCTATAGTATAACTTGAGACCAAATATTGAGATACCCTCCCATCTTTTGTTTTTCTGCTTATTTGTTTTGACTAGTCATAGATTCTCCCAAATAAAATTTAGGATTACCTTTTCTAGGTTTATAATAAATGCCATTGGAATTTTAATGGGATCTTTGTTAAATCAATAACTACTGAGAGTAATATATCCATTTTCATAATATTAATTTTGTCAGTTCATGAGCTTAGTAGGTCTTTCCATCTCTTAGTCTTCAATTTCTCTCTCGGAAGACTTAAATTTTTCCTTGCAAAGGTCTTTCATATTCTCAGGTAGGTTTGTTTCTAGCTATTTTATTATTTTTTAAGCTAATGCAAATAAAATATTTTTCTTAACTTATTTCTTAGCAAGTTTTTTACTGGCATATAGAAGAGCTACGGGGTTTGGTAAAATGACTTTGTATCCTGCTGCTTTGCTTTAAAAATCAATCAGATCTGAGTTTTCTGATGAGGTGCTTGGGTCTCTTATGTAGAAGATCACATCATCTGCAGGTTTGGGTAACCTGTCTTCTCCTTTTCCTATCCATAGACCTTATCTTCTCTTCGCTTGCTTTTCTAGCCAAGATTTCAAGCACCGTATTTACTGAGAATTAAGAGAGCAAGCGCTGTTGTTTCATTGCAGACTTTAGAAGAGATACTTTTAAGTTCCTCCTTACTTGGTGTAATGATAGCTGTGCGTTTCCCATATGTAACTTTTACTATATTGAGGTACATTCCCCATAGCCATAGTTCTTGAGGAGAGCTATCTATACTCTTAATAAAATCAGATTTATCACATTTATTTGTTTGTTTGTTTGTTTACTATTTTGTCTCTTTCTACCCACATGGACTTGGTTTTTTTATTTCTTAGAAGTAAAAATCCAACTTCACGTTTCCATGTTGATAGTATTCTAGAATTTATTTAATAGTTGGCATTTTCCCTCAAAATTATAATGCATTTTTATTTGTTTATCTTATATTTTCAATCTGTTTCCCTGTTCATTCTTGTTTGTTTGTTTGTTTGTTGAGCCAAGGTTTCTCTGTGTAGCAGCCCTGGCTGTCCTAAAACTAGCTCTGCAGACCACACTGGCCTCGAACTCACAGATCCACCTGCCTCTACCTCTCAAGTCCTGGGATTAAAGGCATATGCCACCATGCCTGGCTTGTCCAGTCTTTTATCTACTTTTTTATCTTTTTTACTATAGAAATTAATTTTAAGTTCCGAAGATTATGCAGCATAACATTAGAATCACTCAGAACTTCAGTTCCTGGGTTTTTTTTTTCTGCCTGTTGTTCACAAATCCATTTCACAACTGCCATGTTTATGCCACCCTCAAAGCTTTAGATTCAGTGGCCTTCTGTTTTGTCTTGCCCCTCTCAGGTGTTTCCTGAGGAAACTTTTCATGAGGTCTTCATCAACAGGGAACATGGACAAGCCCTTCTCATGTAGCTTCTAATATTAATGTAATGTCTTTCCTCTCTGTGTGTTTAAGCTGTAAGTCTTGGCTACAAAGGTAGATGCGCTGGATGTATTCCAGTGGCTGATGGGAGCACCATCCTTGACTTGGGCATAGACAGGAAATCATGTTGCTCTATCCTTGGTTTCCTGAAGTCATTTCCAGATTCGTATGCAATTCATAGAGACGGCTGGGTATTGGCACGTAGCAGATCCTCACAGCACTCCCTGTGGAGGTGTGGAGCACATCATGTCGTTGTCTCCCAAGTGTCTTTGTTCTTTTGGCTTCCAGGGGAACTGGAAGCTTCACAGCAAGGAGAGGCTTAAGATTTCTTTTTTTGCCAACCACTTAGGAAAGCATGCTCCTCTAGACACCAAAACTCTGTAAAATCAAAACTTCCACACCTTATGTCAAAGCCACCATCACTTCATAAATGGAGAGAGAGCATACCAGACCCACGTCTGATCCTCCTTGACTTCCTGATAAATATTTTCATACAAGCTTTTGAACACGCTTTGCAGTATCGGTATCTGCACATCAAACACTGTAGAGAATATGACTGTCATTTCACCTTGCCACTTGAAAAGACACCAAGTTTAGTTTATATATTTGAAATGTTCTCCTTTTCTTCAAATCACAATTAAATTAAGAATGGCCCTGGCAGTCTTGGTTTACCCTTTTAATCCCAGCACTGAGGAGGCAGAGGCAGATGGATCTGTGAGTTCAAGGCCAGTCTGGCCTACAAAGTGAGTCCACAACAACCAAGGCTACACAGAGAAACCCTGCCTTGAAAAAACAAGAAGAAGAAGAAGAAGAAGAAGAAGAAGAAGAAGAAGAAGAAGAAGAAGAAGAAGAAGAACAACAACAACAACAACAACAACAACAACAACAACAACAACAAGAACAAGAAGAACAAGAAATGAAACAGAATATTTGATTGCATAAATTGCATAAACTGAAACCCACCAAGACAATCAATACCTAAATTTTTTTTCATTTTCTGGGAAATAGGAATTCAATTACATGTTTATATATTGATATATTTCCCCATAATTTAACTAAGAATCAATATTTCCATCAAAATTATAATGTACTACCTTCCTGAGCATGAGCCAGTATTTTGAAGAGTATAAACGAATAAAGAAAATTTTGAACAAATATATAAGAAAACAAATTGCCAAACCCACCATGAATCAAAAACTGTAATAAGTGATCTCACATATAATCCCTTTCACTCAAAAACTAAATGACTATGTAGCTGGACTTACATATTCTTAGTTGATTTTTGCTTATCCCTGTTAGAATTATACTGGCAGCCATCTTCCTTTCTCATACCTAAGTGCTAAGTTCATTTGATCCTTTCATCTTTTGAAAACAGTTATTAGGATTCCATTTTAGAGAGTAAGAATACTTAAAACCCAAAGCAGCCAAATTGTTTTCTCAAAATAATATCAAACACTTGCAGAGCCACGAACACTCTGCTCTAGAGCTACGAGGAAACGATTCCTTCTGTACTGTCTAACTTCATCCATACGTTGCTCAAAGTAGCGTCTTACTGACCTGCTCATCCAAAAGCCCCTGATTTAATCACCTACACTAAAATACTTTGGGTAAATCTGGCATATAAAATTATAATTAAACTCTTAGCCACTGTCCGTAATTAACTAAGAAGTTTCATTCATGTTTTACAATTATGTGATTAAACAATGAATTTTCAAATATTTCCCTAATGAAGTCATGAACTTTGAGAAATCAAGTGCTGTAATTAAATTAAGAAGAATGAAACACAACATTTGAAAATCACATAGGTTGAAATGTTCTGAGACGGTCATCTCTCCCAAGTACTTTCAAAGGAGGAAAAAGAAAAACATTTGAATAAATACATATTAAAAAAACAGCATTTTTTAAATCCACCATGAATGAATCACAGTAGTAGATTCACACATACTAAAGCTTTCATCCGCACCAAAAAAAAAAAAAAATGTGGACTACACTAGCTATCGTTTTTAAAGTATAAGCACAGACTTAGGGAGTTCCAGGAAGATTTCCTAAAGAGCATGGACCTCAGCTGAGAGAAAAAGGTGCATGAACCCCAGGCCCAGTGCCCCTGCCACCATGCCATCCCTTCCCTACAGGCTTTCTAGGCCAATGGCCCACTACGGTTATATAACCATATCGTGCCGTTTAATACGAAAATCCCCTTCTGCCCACTTGAAAAGCAGAACAAACAGAAATGTCATACATTTGTAAGAAGGAAGCAAGAGGCATGAAGTGCTCTCGCAGAGGACCTGAGTCCAGTTTCCAGCACCCGTGACAGAAAGAACCCAGCACTCTGTGATACAGTTCAGTGCCCTCTTCTGGTCTCCACATTCACTTACTTCTCCATCTTCATGTGACTACAAGTAGGTACATACACAGACATATGATTTTTTTAAAAAGTAATATTAATGTTTTTTTAAGAATCAAGCAAACTGCACATATAGGATCCTTAGAAAAGTAGCTGTTTCACGGTAGGTGCCAGGTAAAGATGGACCATTGTTTTTCTTCCTACTACTACTCTCCATGTAATTAGGTACCCTTTGGATAGTTGACAATACTTTTGCCTGCCCTCATCATAATCATCTGAGGCAGTAGTAAATACTAACCGCAAGCTTTCGTTGTGGGAGCAGAGCCACTGAGGCGCAAAGGGACTTTCGCAGACGGCGGTGCCTGGGTGTAGAACTGCACAGTC
Organism: Acomys minous; assembly: GCF_964271855.1. Taxonomy (NCBI): domain Eukaryota; kingdom Metazoa; phylum Chordata; class Mammalia; order Rodentia; family Muridae; genus Acomys; species Acomys minous. The sequence continues at coordinate 3,551,474 of NC_140494.1, read as the reverse complement.
TCCTGGTTTTCAGCTTCCTGTCTTGGTCTAGGAAAACACAATGCATTGCTTTAGTGATTTTCACCTTTGTCCATCATCACTTCATTCCAGTCACACTTCTACTGTGCTGAATTCCAATTTAAACTAAATTCCCATTTAGACCAGCCTTGGAGAAAATGTGGAATAAATCCATTACAAGTTAGAACCTTACTAGAGGGAGAGCAGGCTCCATGTGAAGAGAAGTATTCAGTTTTGAACTGTAATGCCCAAACCCTAAAACAGGGTGAATAAACTTTTCACTAATTTTATCCTTTATCTAAAATATTGAATGATTCACTCTAGAGTTTTCTCAATTATGTATCTTAACTCTCATTTCTGTGGAGCCAACCTTATTTCTTACACTTAAACTTCCTTTTAGCAAGCTAATCAGATTGTTTTTGCAGAAGCCTTCCGTCTCCCCCAAAGTCGACAGTCACTGTTCATCCTTCCGTCTCCCCCAAAGTCGACAGTCACTGCTCATCCTTCCGTCTCCCCCAAAGTCGACAGCCACTGTTCACCCTTCCGTCTCCCCCAAAGTCGACAGTCACTGCTCATCCTTCCGTCTCCCCCAAAGTCGACAGCCACTGTTCACCCTTCCGTCTCCCCCAAAGTCGACAGTCACTGCTCATCCTTCCATCTCCCCCAAAGTCAACAGCCACTGTTCATCCTTCCGTCTCCCCCAAAGTCGACAGTCACTGTTCACCCTTCCATCTCCCCCAAAGTCGACAGTCACTGTTCATCCTTCCGTCTCCCCCAAAGTCGACAGTCCCTGTTCATCCTTCCGTCTCCCCCAAAGTCGACAGTCACTGCTCATCCTTCCGTCTCCCCAAAGTCGACAGTCACTGTTCACCCTTCCGTCTCCCCCAAAGTCGACAGTCACTGTTCGCCCTTCCGTCTCCCCCAAAGTCGACAGTCACTGTTCACCCTTCCGTCTCCCCCAAAGTCGACAGTCACTGTTCACCCTTCCGTCTCCCCCAAAGTCGACAGTCACTGTTCACCCTTCCGTCTCCCCCAAAGTCAACAGTCACTGTTCACCCTTCCGTCTCCCCCAAAGTCGACAGTCACTGTTCGCCCTTCCGTCTCCCCCAAAGTCGACAGTCACTGTTCACCCTTCCGTCTCCCCCAAAGTCGACAGTCACTGTTCACCCTTCCGTCTCCCCCAAAGTCGACAGTCACTGCTCATCCTTCCGTCTCCCCCAAAGTCAACAGTCACTGTTCACCCTTCCGTCTCCCCCAAAGTCGACAGTCACTGTTCATCCTTCCGTCTCCCCCAAAGTCGACAGTCACTGTTCATCCTTCCGTCTCCCAAAAGCCAACAGTCACTGTTCACCCTTCCGTCTCCCCCAAAGTCGACAGTCACTGTTCACCCTTCCGTCTCCCCCAAAGTCGACAGTCCCTGTTCATCCTTCCGTCTCCCCCAAAGTCGACAGTCATTGTTCATCCTTCCGTCTCCCCCAAAGTCGACAGTCACTGTTCACCCTTCCGTCTCCCCCAAAGTCGACAGTCACTGTTCACCCTTCCGTCTCCCCCAAAGTCAACAGTCACTGTTCACCCTTCCGTCTCCCCCAAAGTCGACAGTCACTGTTCATCCTTCCGTCTCCCCAAAGTCGACAGTCACTGTTCACCCTTCCGTCTCCCCCAAAGTCGACAGTCACTGTTCACCCTTCCGTCTCCCCCAAAGTCGACAGTCACTGTTCACCCTTCCGTCTCCCCCAAAGTCGACAGCCACTGTTCACCCTTCCGTCTCCCCCAAAGTCGACAGTCACTGTTCACCCTTCCGTCTCCCCCAAAGTCGACAGTCACTGTTCATCCTTCCGTCTCCCCCAAAGTCGACAGTCACTGCTCATCCTTCCGTCTCCCCCAAAGTCGACAGCCACTGCTCATCCTTCCGTCTCCCCAAAGTCGACAGCCACTGCTCATCCTTCCGTCTCCCCAAAGTCGACAGTCACTGTTCATCCTTCCGTCTCCCCCAAAGTCGACAGTCACTGTTCATCCTTCCGTCTCCCCCAAAGTCGACAGTCACTGTTCACCCTTCCGTCTCCCCCAAAGTCGACAGTCCCTGTTCACCCTTCCGTCTCCCCCAAAGTCGACAGCCCCTGTTCACCCTTCCGTCTCCCCCAAAGTCGACAGCCCCTGTTCATCCTTCCGTCTCCCCCAAAGTCGACAGTCCCTGTTCACCCTTCCGTCTCCCCCAAAGTCGACAGCCCCTGTTCATCCTTCCGTCTCCCCCAAAGTCGACAGCCACTATTCATCCTTCCGTCTCCCCCAAAGTCGACAGTCACTGCTCATCCTTCCGTCTCCCCCAAAGTCGACAGTCACTGTTCATCCTTCCGTCTCCCCCAAAGTCGACAGTCACTGTTCATCCTTCCGTCTCCCCCAAAGTCGACAGCCACTGTTCATCCTTCCGTCTCCCCCAAAGTCGACAGCCACTGTTCATCCTTCCGTCTCCCCCAAAGTCGACAGTCACTGTTCATCCTTCCGTCTCCCCCAAAGTCGACAGTCACTGTTCATCCTTCCGTCTCCCCCAAAGTCGACAGTCACTGTTCATCCTTCCGTCTCCCCCAAAGTCGACAGCCACTGTTCACCCTTCCGTCTCCCCCAAAGTCGACAGTCACTGTTCATCCTTCTGTCTCCCCCAAAGTCGACAGTCACTGTTCACCCTTCCGTCTCCCCCAAAGTCGACAGTCACTGCTCATCCTTCCGTCTCCCCAAAGTCGACAGTCACTGTTCATCCTTCCGTCTCCCCCAAAGTCGACAGCCACTGTTCATCCTTCCGTCTCCCCCAAAGTCGACAGTCACTGCTCATCTTTCCGTCTCCCCCAAAGTCGACAGCCACTGTTCATCCTTCCGTCTCCCCCAAAGTCAACAGCCACTGCTCATCCTTCTGTCTCCCCCAAAGGCGACAGTCACTGTTCATCCTTCCGTCTCCCCCAAAGTCGACAGCCACTGTTCATCCTTCCGTCTCCCCCAAAGTCAACAGCCACTGTTCATCCTTCTGTCTCCCCCAAAGGCGACAGTCACCGCTCATCCTGCCTTTTCTCCCAAGCACACAGTGTACATTAATACCACTGAGTGTGTGTTCTCGTCTGCTACTGGTAACATTTAATTTCCTCTACCAAAGAATAAGGCCTCTATTAACATGAGCCTGTTTTATACTTCTTACATTCTTTTTTGCATTTTCATTTACTCACCTTACATCCCAACCATAACCTCCTCCACTGCGTCTTACATGTACTATGTGACTCCCTCAGGAGTACATCCATGTAACGGATGTACGGATAGCTAGGGAATAGCACTTGTCTCTTCCTGCCATAGTGGTAATTTTTAGCCTCCATATTTTCCCTCCTATTTTATACCTAGGTCTCCAAGAAAACATAATTCACTGCTGACATGCATCTCAGTTGTTGGACTGCCTAACTTTTCCAATTGACCTATTGATCACATTTTTACATCTTTCTTGATGTTGCTTTGCTTTGTTGCTTTGTTGTTGGCCACATGGTTTACGGCTATAACTTTTGCCCACTTTATGCTCCTATTCTTTCCTAGGTTAGACTTCTCTGTGTGGTCCTAAAGTTTTGCATAAAACAAAAAAATTAATTTAAATTTTTCTCTGTTCTTTGAAATTTTATGTATGAAACATCTTATCTGACCAAGTTCTTACTAATGTTTAATTTCATAAGTAGTTACTGCTTTGTTTTTAAGAGGATAGTTGCTAGTCTTTGCTTATTATAAAATAATTATTGTCAGTGGTATGTAGGAGAGCTTGGAGCAGCCACCATTATTTGAACCAGCAGAGAAGCAGTCATATGAAAACATTTGATTTCCTAGTTTCTGTTTATGGTTCAATTTGAAAACCTCCATAGCTCCCTCAGCCATGCCTGTAGTGTGAGTTTAATATCCAAAATATGAAACATTAACATATACTAACACAGAGAAATTTTAGACTAACTGAAACCAGCAAGTGAGGCCCCAGAGTGATGTGTAGAAGTGGGGTCATAGGCGAGATATAACGTGAATGAAATTTGACAAGATATTAGGAAATTATACTTAACCAGAAGAGAACACCTAACTCTTCTGTAATATTTCCAAGAAAATTGAGAGGAGGTGAAATCAAAGTAATAATATGCTATTCCATTAAAAATCTGAATAATCCAGATCTTGTACAATTAAAATTCATTGCCTTCATTGTTTCAACCTGGAAATTATTGAGTGGTTTGTCAATATTAATTAATATTATTATGTTGAGCATTCATACCATTTACTTACTAGGAAGTTGATAGATTGTCTCAAAATTAAAAAAAAATATATAATAATATAACATGAAAATAAGTAAAAGTGATTGGCTTCACTTCCTGAATGATTTTTATGTGAGTAAAAAGTAATATCTAGGATCTAGAATGGATTAAATATAGGGTTTGTTTAGATAACTGTGTAAGGAGTTAGGAGAATGATGCCAGACATTACTATGCTTTAATTTAAAGGGTCCCCCACCCGAAATAAGAACCATACAAAAGCATTGAAATTTATGCAATAACTTTTCTCTGAAAAGTTGCCTCTTTATTGTGAAAGATTGGCCACACAAATACTCCTTTCATTTTGGTGCTGGAAAGAATATGTCAAAAGCAATGCAAGTGAAGGAAAAATTGAAAGATCAGACAGAAATATTGCCTTCAAAGAATACAATTTTTCCAGACAACTTAGCTTATTGAAGAAAAATAATTTGCTGGAATTATTCTTTCTCTCTTCTTTTTCCCTTGAAAATAATGTATCATATACTTCTTTAGCTGGGTAATAAAATGAAACTAGAGGCAGGAATCACTAACCGCCCAATAACAAATGAAACTAGGAATTTACTGCACAAATGCAAAAGCTGACATCTGGTCTACCTGACAGTTGTACTTTGAAATTGATTCAGCTGACGCCACCAAGTGAGTGGAAAGCTGGCTTGCCATTGAACCTGTAAAGAAAGTGTAATCACAAGACACCTCTGCGGTTTGCAGGCTCTTCTCCCTCCAGGCCTGGCAAAGGCTGGTGTGAGGTGTGTGCATGAGCTTTATCAAGTTTTTCAGTGTCTCAACTGAAGCATGAGAAACACTGAAAAAGTTGCTTGAATCCTTGTAATTCATAGTTCCCCAAGGACTGCATCGCTCTGTTTAAAACAGCCTGGTTTCTTGGTCTCCCATTAATATCTATTCAACAATAAAAAAATGCATAGAGAAAATTTTACGGTTAAACCTGAATTCATATCTATCTTAAATACTGTAGGAAGGAAGGAAGGAAGGAAGGAAGGAAGGAAGGAAGGAAGGAAGGAAAGAAAGAAAGAAAGAAAGAAAGAAAGAAAGAAAGAAAGAAAGAACCACAGCTAAGATGGGCTACAAATAGATTGGATTATGGAAAACCAAAACTCAGATTGAAAATTAAATTAATATCTAATGTCATTCAACATAATGGCACTGAAACTGATCAACAAAATGGTAAAGTCTTTGTAAGTTGCTTCAGCAAGCAATCTCTGAATCTAGGGTTTACACATTTTAAATATGGTACCCCCAAAGTAAATGTCAACAAAGCACTGGAGAAAAATATTAGATACAGAATTTTATCTGTAATTAATACCATAAGGTTTAGGATAATGAATGGCTAGCCTATTGTCATTTCACTAATAAATGGTCAAGTTCAGTTTGAATTTCAGGCTATCTCTCCATGACTGATTGTACTCAGTTCATAAGTAATATAAGTCAGATTCATGGATAAGTATGCAACATGGCTACAGGAACTAAAACCTGATGGATTGCCTCATCCCACTGAAAGTATGTCAATGATGAACATCAATAGTCCAGAAGTTACGTTCTGCTGGGGTTCTAGTTTACAACCCTGACACCATAACATCCCCCCCCCAATTCCAACAGGAAGGAGGGGTGAGAATGGAACAAGAGTGGGAGTAAGGAACGAGGAGATGCCCGTCCCCACGAGGCACAGGGAGTGCATGAAGGAGATGCCCGTCCCCACGAGGCACAGGGAGTGCATGAAGGAGATGCCCGTCCCCACGAGGCACAGGGAGTGCATGAAGGAGATGTCCGTCCCCACGAGGCACAGGGAGTGCATGAAGGAGATGCCCGTCCCCACGAGGCACAGGGAGTGCATGAAGGAGATGTCCGTCCCCACGAGGCACAGGGAGTGCATGAAGGAGATGCCCGTCCCCACGAGGCACAGGGAGTGCATGAAGGAGATGTCCGTCCCCACGAGGCATGGGGAGTGCATGAAGGACACTGAGTGGCTAAGAAACTACATCTCAGAGAGGGCGCATGGTATCTTTCTTGGTCCTGGTTTACCCCGTTAACTATTTTCCATGTTCTTCAATTTGTATAAAAATTTTATTTATTGATTGTCTTTACAATAAAGTCCTACTATCCACTCAGCAGCTTATGGACATACAGGCTGTTTTCATTTGCTAGCCATTGTAAATTCATAGACCAGCAATAAACATGAATGTGTAAGTATCAAAAACAAAAGCAAAAAGAAATTACATCTCAGATTTTTTTAAAAAGCTTATATTCAAAGGACAGAAACTTTATCTACAGTGAAATGAGGTGACTTGAGCTTATTAATTAAAATTACAGCACACATCTTATCCTCGACACATTCTGACCTTTTGTTTGTTTACCAGTGCTTGCATATCCATGTCAGTTTTTACCCAGAAGCCTTAACTACTGTTACACTTATGTGTTAAAACTCTGGTCATCGCTGGAACCCATGATCACTGTGTAAATTCCGCTCCCTGACAAAGTTCCTCAAAGGGCCTCTCCACCGTGGAGGCCTCCTGACACTCAGACACCCTTGAAACACTCACTCTGTGCACAGTTCTTGCTGTTAGCCATTTTCTGATTAACTCGGATGATTCATCTCTCTCTCTCTCTCAGATCAACTTTCTTAAAGATAAGAAAAACATTTATCTGTGTCTTTTAGGTCAGCTGGGTACATATTTTTGATAAAATTCTCTATTTATGTCATTTGTAAACCGTTGGCTGCATGTCTGCCCATGAATGCCCCGACTGGAATAGTTTTTAAAGTCTCGTTTGATATATATAAACTAAAATTGTTACTCTATTATAAATACATGTACAGTTTATATATATATATATATTATTATTATTATTATTATAAATATACAAGAACTATAACGTAATATGTAAATTAAAATTTTATATAAACTAAAGTTACACTTCGGTACATGTTGTGTGGCTATTTCCTTTATCCTCCTAGAGGCAAAAGAGAAGATCGTAAGACTCAGGAAGGTCATGAAACTTACTAGCTTAAGGAAGTTTAGAAATTTTTCAGACTCCTGGAGCCTCTCTCTATAGTTATAAAAGAATTAATCAAATGACTGTAGAGAGGCAATTCTCCAATGGGGCTTCTTGCGAGTTGTGCAAAAAGCTCCAGAAATGCAGTTTTCATGTGTCATCACAAACATTGCTATGGACTTTTCTGTGAAGCAACTACATTCTTTTGACTCAGCCATGCTCTTGTAAACAAATCCTTATATAGTAATTTGTATATGTTTGTATGTGTGTATACTTATGTGTATATATGTGTGTGTGTATATTTGTGTGTACATATATGTGTATGTATATACATATACAAGTATACACATATGTATGTATATACATATAACTGTATATACATATATAAATTTAGTTATATGTATAATGAATGTACATAAGCTATTTTTCAGGACAAATATAAATAAAATATTTTTCTTACATATTTTATCAAAGCAATTACTAAAATATATATTGACAAACTACATATTTTATAGACAATTGAAACATAACTGTTACAATATCCTTTATTTTTCCCATTGAAGCTACTTCTTAAGCATCAAAGCATTCATTAGCACAGCAAATGGAAAACAGTAGACAGGCTCGTTCAGGTGAGCAGAATACATTCATTGATTCTTACAATTGTATTTATCCAAACACATAACCACTACAATTCTCTAATTTTTTATCCAACTAGCATGAACATAGATATGGTGAGATTAATAGAAAATGCCAAGGAGTAAGAAATATAAGGATCGCTGCATGTCTTTGAGAAAAATATCTTCCTTGAAAGAGATACAGTCAATAATAAATCAAGATGCTTCAGGGTTACATGAAGCAGCTGAATTTTCATCACAGAAAATAAGATCTTTTTATTTAAATGAAATCACTGGGTTAGAGCAAAAATGTAAAACCTGAAATGGCAGTTAAAGTCGCTTCTCCCCAAGGGAAATTTAGATATATCTGTGTGCATTAACATATTTTAAGGTTCTGTTTCTTAAAAGCTTTGCAAGGTAGAAAATTTTATAAAACAGGAATTATATGCAGGTGATGCTTTTACTGGTTTTTTGTAATGGTGTTTATAATATTCATACTACTGTAGGAATAGTATTATAGGGAAAGTAGAGGTCTCCAGCCCCAACACTATCACATAGTACTGCTATTTTATTGTATTCAAGGAGCTCTGAATGAAAAGCTAGACATAATTACCTTTTAAATGGCGGGTTTTACTAGATTTCGTGCATGGGAAATAAACATGATCACTAAAAAGCAGTAAAGTGCTTCTTTAAAACATTAAAAACAAAAAGGAAAGGAAGACGCTGCTCAGGAAGGAGCAGTCGAAGCTTCAAGAGCAGTCCAGACCTGAGGGAGCAGAAGAGGCCAAGCTGGAGCGCGGAGGTTACTACCTCCCTCGCCAGCAGCCAGACCGCCCCAGCCCTAAGGTGCAGATATCGAGGTCCCAGGTCTCGCTTCTGCACACAGCACCACGCTGAGCTTGACAGAGAGGGGAGGCTATGAGATCTCTACCTTTCGACTCAGCACAGCTGTCCCAGCAATTCTTTCCAGAAATGTGTGCCGCTTTCAGCCTTGACCAGAGAAGAACTTGTCTAAGTGCTAAGAATAAGGAAGTATGAGTGCTCAGTCCTGACAGGGCATCTATAACAACCCTCTGGCCACATCCACCCCCAGGGCTGTCGGAGCACAAGGGAAGGTGGGGTGGAACAAATGTCAGAGCTAGAGGCTTGGGGGAGCGCTCTGAAATGCCGTCTCTAGATATGGTATGGCACCACAGACTGGACGTAAGCCCTGTGAACTGGTCTAGGGGAACCCCACTGACAGATGCTCTCATCACTGCCACCCTGAGAGCAGTCACGCCAGCCCTCTGCTCATGAAGGGGCAGCGGTCAACGTCCTTTCCATAAGCATATGGAGGCTTTCACAGAAAATATAGCCTCCTTGGCCTTAGAAAAACATGGTAAAGTAATCAGACTTTTCAAACTCCACCTTATTTTGGCTCAGGGACAACTCTTGCTGGATATACCCCCTTGCCTTGAGCCCTTGTGGATGAAGTGCCCTACTTTGTGTTCTTGGGGCCTCCTTGGTGGATCCACCATATTTTCAATTTCCTGTGAATATAGCCACCTCATCCATGAAGCTAGGGAGGGGATTTCTCATTTGAAAATGACCCATCAGAAGAACCTAAAACATGTGGAGGGGGGAGGAAAGAGCACTGCATCTCTAAGATACACTAATTGCAAAGAAAAAACAACAACGTTTTCCAAGTTATACTTGATGTGGAATGTTTTAGTCACACCTCAGCATGCGCGTGAAGGTCAGAGGACAACATCAGGTGTAAATCTTCTCCTGCTGTCTTGTTTGAGATAGGATCTGTTTTTTATTTCTGTATGAACCAAGCTAGCTCGCCCAGGAGCCTCCCATCACACTACATGAGCTGTGGGCTTACATATGCCCAGTACCCTGCCCGGCTGTGTGGGTCCTGGGGATACAAGCCATGGGCCTCACGCGTGAGCTGCCCTTTATCCCCTGAGCCATCTCCCAAGGCTTGAGGTGGCCTCTAACACTGGCCTCTACCTCCATAACATGTTTTCCATCTTAAAATTTCTCCCATTGTCAGCTTACTCTGAATCAAATGGCTTAATTCAATATTCAAAGTGTTTCTTGGACAGCTTCTTTAAGATACTTCTGCTTTCTTCCTGATTACACAGTATTATTGAACACTTACGTTGACCTGTACTATCTGCCCAATATACACCAAGTTGCACCTTTGATGATGCTTATTATTAAGAGTATAATGGTGAAGCTGCGATGTCAGATAGACCACTGCTTATTTTCATGGGAAATTTGACTTCCAAATACACTTTGGATTATTACTGACAGAATTCTCTAGGTTCTGAAGGAATTATTTTAATGGATGGATGCACTATTCATAAGCAAAGCATTTCACTGCTGCCCCTTTAAATTATCTCTGTATAGATTCCAAACTATATTTTGCCAAATATCTCCCCTTTGGTATTATGGGCAGCATTGCTGTATAAGTTACCTTTCCTGTTGCTAGGATAAAATACACAACAGAAGCAACTTAATAGAAAATACATTTATTTTGGCACCGTTTAAGGTTGAAGCCATTCGTGGTGGAAAGCACAGTGAGAAGAGTGAAGCAAATGGTCACATAGCCTCCTGATTCATCAAGCAATGACAAAAGAGTGGGCATACTCTGCTGACACTCTTTCCCCTACTTATCACATCTCGGATCCCAGCCCATAGATGGTGTCGCCCACGTTCAGGGCAGATCTTTCCTCAGCAGCCAAACTTCTCTGAAAACACCCAGAGGAGAGTATCATAGGAGATTCCAAACCGGGTCAAGTTGATGCTGAAGATAAACCATGGAAAGCCTAATTCCTGGTTACCATTGTTAGCGGATAGGCCTGGAAAGAGGAACAGAGGGCTGACATTGGACAGAGTTGAAACAGAATCCTGGCACTTTACAGTTATTTCTCAAGGCAATCTTAGTCAGATGACTCTCAAGATCTGAAAGAACCCCTTCTCAAATGGGTTGCTCTCCGCTAAAGATAGTGTTCATTTACTTAACTATGAGGTATCAGAGTTTATTGCTGTTACACATAACGAATTCTTGTCATTTAACCATGCCAATGTAATATTATGAATTATGATAAAGTTCAAGAAGGACAGGAGAAGGAGCGCAAACAGGGGAGTCAACCTCACCTCAGTTGTTTGGGTGTCTCCTGAGTATTTCTTCTTAGGAAAAAATTTAGTTTATTTTCTTAGGTTGTGTGGCTATTCCTGTTGCTTTTTCTGTCCTGACTATTTCTAGTTTCTAGTTATCTAGAAATATTTCTTCTGTGTTAGTTTATGAACAGAAAGCTGTTCAGTTTTTCTTATTCCTTGAATGACAGCTAATTCTGTGATAATGACATATTTCTGATGTTAATGATTTTGGTTTTTTTTTTTCTTTTTGTCTTTCTCAATCTTTCCAAGATGTTCGTAAGCCTTACAGATTTTCTTTGAAGAGCCTGTTTTCTTTTGTTGATTTCCTGTTTTTCTGTTACTAATTTCATCAATTTCTTTTTGTATCTTTATTCCTTTGCCCCTGCCTGATTTTGGTTTTTTGTTTGTTTGTTTGGTTGGTTGGTTGGTTTGTTATGTTTCTGTGGGTTTTTTTTCTTTTTCTTGTGATTGGTTGGTTTTCTGGTTGGCTTGTTTGTTGGTTAGTTAGTAAATTGGTAGATTAGTTGTTTGTCTTGCTGGTTAGTTGGTTGTTTGGCCAGTTAGAAGGTTGGTTGGTTGGGTAGTTAGTTGATTTATTGGTTATCTGACTGGCCAGTTAGATGGCTGGTTTGCCAGTTAGTTGGTTTGTTTGTTGTTAGTAGTTGACTGGTAAGTTGGTAGGTTAGCTACTTTTTTGGCAGGTTAGTTTATAGGTTGGCCAGCTAATTTAGTTAATTGGTTTGCTGGCCAGTTGGTTGGTTGATTGGCTGTTGGTTGGTTGGCTAGTTAGTCAGTTGGTTCATTGGTTTTGGCAGTGTTGATACAAACACCTAGGGTTTTACAACTATTAGTGGCCTGGACTAATTCCCATACTGACTTTTCTGGGTTCTAAGAAAGGGAACTTGATTATTGAGTTGATATGTTCTTCATTTCTAATATAGGAATTCTAGAGCCACTCCAAATACATATAAATACTAAATGTGCTACACATGTTTCTGTCAGCAGTGAGTGCTTTAGCTGCACCACATGTATCTTAAAATGTTACCTTTCCATTTTTGTTATTTTTAGACCTTTTATTTGATGTGTGTATTTTGATATGTGTGTATTTCAAGTATATTCTTTGGGGATTGGAGATTGAGAGAGCATTCAGTGGATAAGAACACTGTTTGCTCTTCCAGAGGTCCTGAGTTCAGTTCCCAGCACCACACGGTGACTCACAACGACCCATTCTGGAATCTGATGCCCTCTTCTGGAATGCAGGCATATATGAGAATTAGAGCATTCACACATAAAACAAATAAAACTGTTTTTTTAAATTATGTTCATTAATTTCCAAATGCTGGGAGACTCTTTTGTTATTTTTCTATTGTTGATTTCAACTTTAACACTATTAGGGTCAGTTAACACACTCCATATAATTTCAATTGTATTAGATTTCCTATAGCTTGGTCAATAGCCTGGAAAGTGTCCTATATTGATGAATGTTCCAAAGAATTTGAAAAATATGTGTATCTGTGAAACTTTTATATATGTCATTAGGTCCTGTTGGGTGATGGTGTTTAGTTGTTCTATATCTCCACTGAAGTTCAGTGTGGGCATTGTGTGAACCAGCCAAAGTGCAGTGAGTAAGACCCACTGACGGATGAGTAAGGCCCACTGATGGACGCATAAGGCCCACTGACAGACGCGAGGCCCACTGACAGACGCGTAAGGCCCACTGATGAATGTGTAAGGCCTACTGATGGATGCAGCCTTGTTTGTTAGTTTTCCATTGCGGGTTTCTCAACTTTTATTTCATATTTTTAAATTTTATTTTATTAATTTATTCATATTACATCTCAATGGTTATCCCCTCCCTTGTATCCTCCCATTCCTCCCTCCCTCCCATTTTCCCCTTACTCCCCTCCCCTATGATTTTGACTGAGGGGGACTTCCTCCCCCTGTACATGTGAACATGTACCAGAGTACATGTGAAAGTCAGACCCCACTCTTCACTCAACTGTGGAGAATGTCCATTTCATATATTTTTTTATTCTTGTTGGTTGGTGTATAAACATTCAGGGCAGTTATAAGTTTTTAGTGGGGCTTACCTTTTATTCTTATGCAATTTTCCTCTGTCTCAAGGTATTTTCTTTGCTATGAAGTTTATTGTATTTGAAACTGACCAGCAATGAAGGACAATACAGGCAGTAAACTTTAAACCCCTACCCAGATCTAGACAATGGTCAGAACATTCTTCACAGTTGAGTGGAGAGTGGGATATGACTTTCTCACGTTCTCTTGTGCCTCACCTTTGACCATGTCCCCTGGAGGGGGAGACCTGGTGGCACTCAGAGGAAGGACAGCAGGTTACCAAGAAGAGACTTGATACCCTATGAGCATATACAGGGGGAGATAATCCCCCTCAGGAACAGTCATAGGGGAGGGGACTAAGGGGAAAATGGGAGGGAGGGAAGAATGGGAGGATACAAGGGATGGGATAACCATTGAGATGTAACAAGAATAAATTAATAATAAAAAAAGAAACTGACAAAGGTATTCTTGATTTATTACTCTTACATAGTGTGTCTTTTCAGAGAGGTGTATGGTGTTACAAAACACTAAGCTAACAGAAACCACTGCTCATCAAACACTGGCTTCATTCTTGAGCCAGACAGAGCAGCAACGTTTACCTCACACATGTTAGGTGACGGGACCAAGTCAATAGACTAATTACAACTGGGTTCTCTTTATAAGGTCAGGGTTTTGTTTTGGGTATGGATTTTGCCTGATTTTCTGGTTGTTTGAGATTTTTGCTTATTTGTTTGTTTGTTTGTTTGTTTGTTTTTGAAAGTTGGAATTTTCATCTGCGTAGCAAACAATTCAATCCAAAGTTTAAGCCTATCTTATTTGAAAACCACTGTTGTGCTTTTGGGAAATGCATCCTTTGTCCTACAGCAGGCTGAGGAGAATTCATCAACTACCACACCAGAAGCACTACTGCAGTTTGCTGTCATGATTTAATACATCATTTTAATTATGAAATTTATGCAAACATAAACTCTACATAACTCTTTAAGCAGTTAACTAAATTTTTAATTAAACTTGTATGATAATTACATATTTACATTATTTTAAAATGTGTCATAGAGCTATCACATGTATCCCTGATTCAATTACCCCACCCATAATAATATCTTATGTCACAATGTCACCACCAGGACATAGATGCTGGTCTTACTCAAATTTCCATAGCTTTAAATTTTGAGAGAGAGAGAGAGAGAGAGAGAGAGAGAGAGAGAGTGTGTGTGTGTGTGTCTGTGTGTATCTGTGTGTGTGTGTGTTTTGTGGAATTTTACCACTGGTGAAACATTCTATAACAACAGGCATCCTTTATATTGTCTTTGGGCAAGTAGACCTTCTTACTTCCTCTCCCATACAACCTCCAACAGTCACTAATCTGTTCTCCATTTCTAGTCAATTTTTAAAGTTGTATAACAAGAATCATAAATCATGTAAGCTTTTTGACCAGTTTTTAATCATTAAGCCTCCCTGGAGACTTTATCTACTACATCACTGTCTATACAAATAGATCATTGCTACTTTCTTGTTGAGTGGTATTCCATGGTGGCTATGTAACAGTTTGTTTAACCATTCATTTATTGGAGAATATGTCAGCTAATTTGTTTAGAGCTACAATGAATAAAGATGCTGGTAACAACTATGCACAGGTTTTCACAGACATAAATTTCATTTTCTCTAGGATTAATGTTGAAGAATACAGTGATCTTGACTCTTGAGTCACCTCACCAGCCCCTGATGCTGGACACGTTTTCACTTGCTAGTTTGTCATCTATACATCCTCCTCAATAAAATAACTTGTCTTTTCCAATTTCAAATTGGACTGCCCATCAACGCCAAGTTTTGAAAATTCCTTATACATTTTATATGCTAGTCTTCTGTCAGAGAGATGGTTTGCAAATATTTTCTCTTGTCTTTCTTCATTTCACACTCTTAAGACTATTCTGCAGAATGAAAGTTTTTAATTTCATAACATCTAACTTGTTATTCTATGGATTGTGCTCTTGGTGTTGTCACTAAGAGTCCCAGCACTGGTTTTAAAAGGCTAACCTTTCCCCATCTTTACCAAAAGTCATCTGTGGTGTGGGTCTGTTTGTGGGTTACCTAAGTCTCAGTCTTAGAGATAGGTTTTAAAATAACCTAAAGTAGCAAGGACTGCCTCCTTCTCTAACTCTGCTCTTCTCCATTTTCCTCGCTGTAAACACATCCATGGCGGACCTGTGAGGTAACCCTCATTTCCCGTTAGGAAATGTAGCATGCCTTACTCACCTTCGCAGCCCATGGCCTAAGAAAATAGAAACTTCTGAGCAGATGGAGGAAGGCATATATGCATGGAGCTCTACCTACATCCTCTCTTCATTCAACATAGTAAGTTTTGTGCCTCAGCACTGAGATCCAGAATTGAAGTGCATCCATTTCTCTTCAGTTTGTCACTTGCTTTTCCTTTAGACTATGATGACAGAATTGTACAATTTTAAAGAATGAAGCATCCCAGCTTAATGATACAAAAACATTATAGATATGTTGCCCAGTGGTAGAAATATGTTCATTGTATGACTTTGTTTCCTGGCACTAGCCAGAAAACACAAAATAGCATTTTTAAAACAAGAGCCCCTATGAACATATACAGGGGGAGGTAATCCCCCTCAGGAACAGTCATAGGGGAGGGGAATAAGGGGAAAATGGGAGGGAGGGAAGAATGGGAGGATACAAGGAATGGGATAACCATTGAGATGTAACAAGAATAAATTAATAAAGAAGAAAAAAAACAAGAGCCCCTTTACCATGTCAGCCCTTGGGTCCATTCGCCATACTGATTTGTTTTGTCATGGTAGATCAATTATAAAACATAAATACTACCTTCTGACAAATCCACACCTGTCCCAAATGGCCTAAAGAGAAAAGGAAACTGGAGATGTCCCAGCACTTTTGGGGACTCCTTCTCCATGGAATGAACCCCCACCAATGAGCCCCACATTGAGTCATTCTTTCTCCCCTCCACATTTGTACATGTTCTAACAACTGAGTTATAGTTGGAAGGCAATGGCTTTTGGCAAGGTCAATGTTTGCTAATGTATTTCAGCACATGTGTTACATACCCATAATGCCTTCATAGAGATCAAAATAAATCCCACTCAGTCACGTAACTCAGGCTACAAACTAACATCCTGAGAAGGAGGGAAAGTCAGAGGAAGGTGGGAATCAAAGCTAGTTTTTATTGGCAGGCAACGTCTGAGGCCTCAGAAAGACTCTAGCAAAGGGATGCACTTTGCAGAGATCCTGATCTTTTTCTGAAAGAACTGAAAAAGCTGAGCATAGAGGTTTCCACACTCTGTATCCTCCACAGAGACCAGCCATATGAAGATCAGACAAGTTATGCGAAGGAATTTTTGGAACATTGTCTGGCAGCACGTTCAGTCTCAGAAATTAGGTACTTCACATATTGTTCAAATATATAGGTTTAAACTCAATAAAAAATAGCATTTGTTGGGCATTTATAATTGTGTTCTAGGACAAAGCTTGTATCTCCATTCTCTGGGAAGATTAAAATCTATTCAAGGATACAAAAGCCTAAACAAATGGATTCCATCAAACATAATGTGTTCTCAGAAACAGGTGGCGAATGAAGTTGAAGAGCCATGAGCAGAACAGGCCATCAGGAAGTCAAATGAAGCAGACAATGAAATCTCAATCCTTCTTTCTGCAAACAAAGATGTGATGGGCCCTTAGAAAGACTTAAAATATGAAAGGACAGGGGAGTTTCCACTCTCTTTAAGTCCCAACAAACTGATTCTGTTGTTTCCCATTATTAGTGGAGAGAGAGAGAGAGAGAGAGAGAGAGAGAGCATGCATGTGTGTGTGTGTGTGTGTGTGTGTGAATGCATGTTTGGTACATTAGAAGGACATTAGAAGGAATGAATTTACTGCCCTATTACTGTGATTAGCATTTTCCGTACAGATGCCAATTTTTCTGGAGAGCTTATGTTAAAATTTCATCTAAAAAAAATACAGTTGATACTTCTTCGAACAGCTGGTAGTTTCCTCCGCTCATTCCCAGGTGGCCACAGCTCCAATTTGTGGCTAGTCTTGTCTTCAAACATCTCGGGGCAGCCAAGATACGACAGGATGACAGATCGTCCTCTCAATGGATACTGACAAACAAATTAGTGCAAAGATGCTTTTCGTAGCAGACCAGATGTGTTGAGTTCTATCATATGGAACAAGCAATGAGAAACTGTCCGTGCCCCATCTGTCCCTTTTATTTTTTTATTTATCTCTCTGTGTCTGTCTTTCTCCCCAGTCTTCTCATGCACTATCATGACAAAGCACCAAATTCACACATGCATTTAATGAGCACATTGAAAAGCTGGCCTCGTTGCCACCTCTAAAACTTCCCTAGGATAGAATCCAGGAAATGATGCCATGAAGCAATGCAACTCTCCAGTAAGATATAAAAGTAATCTCTGAACACTCTTCTGACACACAAACCTTTGCCACAAGTAGGTAGAAGCCAGGAGGACACCATGGAGTGTTCTACTGCTTTCGCATTCTGAAAAGGTAGACTACACAGATGGGAGGGAATGACTGGGATATGCCTTTATTCCTGCCCAAGACAGGCATATAGAATGTCCATTAGACTAAGAAGTAATTAGTCATATGAAAAGCCCTAGACTCTTACAACCTCTAAAACCACAAGAAAAAAAAATAATTATTTCCCCATGTTACTTAGCTTATATCGACCAGGAAAGCCTAGAGAACCTCCTTGTATTCACACAACTTCACTGAGAACTAGGAATAAAAATATCTCTTCTGAGGACCTTAGAGAGAAGGGAGCACTGTGAAGGTGCCTACTGGTGCAAAGCAGCATGCGGTGAGGCTGGCTGTGGGCTCCACAATTACTGGTCTGTAAGTGAGAAGGATAGAGATGTTTCCATGGGGCCGTAGAATCCTACAAAGGGGACTGGAGCTGAACGAGACTAATGAACGAATAAGAATCAGATTAATTGGGAAAATAAGGGCAACAGTTGCAGGAGGATGGGAGACCAGTGTCCTAATGACTGGAATGAATTGGGAGCCTGTGCAGACACCTGACACTAACTTTAATTAGAGGATGCTGTGGAGACAACAAGAGGGGTCCATTTTGAGAGTTCACCTAGAGCCAAATTTAAATGTCACAATAGAGGAGACTATGGGGTCTTAAGCAGAGAGCGATATTTATTCTCATATCCACTTTATTTATCTAGGCTCCAAAAAATTATAGAATTGATAATACCCCCCTGAATTTATGAGTTAAGAAAAGGGTATTCTTTTCACCTCTCACAAAGGGCTGAAACTGAACATTAACTTAGCAAGCTTACAATTAAAAATACCAAATTACTATGAACACTCCTGCTGCACTTATTTCAATTGGCTGTCCTTAGGAAGATTCCGTTCCATCTGGACATTGAACTGAAAGGGAAAAAGAATATAGGCAGAGGTTAGTTTAGGGTCACAGAAAGCACAGCTGTCAGAGACAGATGTGTAAACAGGGCGGGGGGTGTGGGTAGGGAAGAACCACTCTGGGTGGAGCTCAGGCATCCAGACCAGGTTTAGCATTCCTAGAATGCTAAAGCAGGTTCTGACAGCCTGCTACAGTTTCCTTCGAGTGCTTAAACAGCACTTTGAACAAGGCTCATCTTGTCAAAATATTATTTTGTGTTTCGTATTTGATATAAATAATGCCAACACAAATTGATGTGACCAATAGAGTCTCATTCTGACACATTAAGGGGCCTGTAGTTTGAAAACTGATGACCTTCATGTGCATCCAAACCAGAGTGCTGAACACAAGCTTGGTGATTCCTTCTATTCTGAGTGATAGTATGGCCTATGTTTTTTGGCTCACATTAACAAGTTATTGTCATAGATAGGATAATATTTTCTTAGTTCCTGGTTATGATTTGATTTCTTCTCATACAGTAGAATACCACTGTATTAGTTATTTGTATTGTTGTGTCACAAAATACTCCAACAGAAGCAACCCAAGGAAGAAAGAGCTCATTTTGGCTGAGTTCAAAAGTATAGTCCATTATACCGAAGTCATAGTCATGGTGACAAGAACTTGAACCAACTGGTCACATTGCATCTATAGAAAAAAAAAAAAGAGGAGACAGGCAAGGAATGCTTGTCCTAGGCTAGTAAGTTGTGAGCAATAAATAAGTCTCTGTTCTGAAATATGGGAAGTCAAATATCAAGAGGCTACATGTGATAAAAACAAACAAACAAACAAACAAACAAACAAAAAACTTCTTGCTAGGTCATTATCCTAATTAGCACTGTCAACTTGGCACAGTCTAGAATCACTTGAGAAGGGAGTCTCAATTAGGTGACTGGCTAGATCACACTTGCCTTTATACATGTCTGTGTGGATTTGTCCCAACTAATGCAAGAAAACTGCCCACTATGGGCAGCATAATTCCTTTGGCAAGCAACCCAAGGCTGTGTACAAATGCTAGCTAAGCATGAGGCTGTGGATGGACCAGCCAGCAACACTCCTCCACAAACTTCAGCTAACAGCTCCTGCTTAAGTTCTTTCCTTGGTGGACTTCTCTCAGTGATGGACTGTGATCTGAAAGTGTTAGACAGAAAAAAAAAATCCGTTGTTTCCCTAAGCTGTTTTTTAATCAAAGTGTTTTTTGCACAAAGACAGATGGAAAACATGTCTTTTTACATGCCCAATCTTTTAATACTTTTACAATGGTGATTTTCAGAATAGCTTTTGAAGAGGACATTCACGGTATACTATCATCCTTCATCTAACAGCTGGTGGACAGTGTCATCTTTGAGTACAAGTATGCGTAGATGTTGTTTATGAGCTAATGACTCCTAGGTAACAGGGATATGGCTCATGGAGACTAGTGGGTGGTACCAGGAAACTCCTGGCTGCCATTAAGGATAAGCTCAGTATCCTCCTGCTGAGGACTCAACTCAGTGAGAACACAGTGCCCTTGTGCAACTGTAGCATGATGCTGCCCCCCATGAAAACTCCCATGCAAGCCCAGATCTCGAGAGCCTCAGGCTGGAGCTGCTGACTCCAGAACCATTTGCTGCCATCTGGCTTGAAAAGATGCACATTCGGTTCTCTTCTTGCTCCTGGGCACACTCATTCGACTCTAGGACAGCTGTCTGTGGCAATAAACTTACAGGATCAGAGCATGAAGACCCTAATGTGTGTCTTTCAGGGTACCTCAGGAACGCGCGGCACCGTAAAACACCTTCTGAACTTGACTGGCTCCACATATTTGTGACCACAATTTTGACATGCTTCCTATACTCATTCTGCTCCTGCGAACTAACTTGGATTCTAAGCTCGCAGGAGATGAGCCCTGAGCCCTGACTTCTGTGGGCAGGTCCAGGGACTGCTTTGGTCGAGGTCAATGCCCGATAATTGAGCTTTTCCAGTTCGGCATCCCTTGGCTCAGAGCCTCTTTCAGATACAGTATTTAAAGCCTAAAGCTCTCTTCTTAAAACACAGTATAACAGAGTTTGTTTCCGACCATTATCATTTGGTTTGGGATTTGGTTTGGTTTGGTTTGGTTTGGTTTGGTTTGGTTTGGTTTGGTTTATAAAAAAGAAAACCCTCAAGTGAAAACAGCTTGTTGAATAGATGCATGTATCAGCCGTTCCTTTGACCAATAGGCCCGGGAGGGACAATAAAATTTGATTTGTGGAAACGTGTTTCATCCCTCTGATTTCAATCTCGGAACTCTCTGAGCATTTTCTCTAGATATGCAGATAGGCGGTGGCTTCCATCTCGCCCTTCAACCTACGTCCTTCCCAGCAGCAGCCCCTTCTTAGAAACATGTCTGAAGGGAAGGCCTTGCTTTACACAGTAGAAGAATCTTACCGTAAAAAGAACAAAGGGAGCCGCCAGCACTAAATAAGAGCCGCGACCTGGCTTAACTCTAGCGTCCCCTAACATTCACACCTTCTCTTCTCAGTGTCGTGCATCTTAACTCATGATGTGTTTCACATCCTAGCATCTAAATGCATGAAAACGAGACTTCCGCCATATTTTGTCCAATGCTACCATCCCAGAGCCGAGAGTGCTCCGTAATGGATGCCAGTAGCTATTTGGGGGATGGTTCTTGTAAGATTTGTAATGAGAGAGATTCTGGAGGGTCCAGCTACGACTCCCTAATTCCATAGCTTATAAAAAAGAAGAACAATTATCTTCCAAAAAAGACTTAGCAAGTGCTGTGGTGCCACATACCAACAGCACTGCAACTGTACTCAGTGACATTTGAGAGCCTGTTTCACTTCCGTTCCACGTGACCAGTTAATATCCCTAAATGTTACAACATGTGAAACAACATCTAACATGGAGTCAGTGTCTTCTACCAGTCCCAACAGGAGACACATCCTGCAGAACATAGGTAGGCAAATGTGCACAGTGTTTTATTAGAAGATGCTGCTGCCCACTCCACTGTACAGCCACCACTCTTCTTTTTTTATATATGCTAATTATCACATGATTTAACTACATTTATATGAGCATTGAATTATTTAGTTGTAATTTAGACACTTGAACAAAAGACAACATTTTGGAAAAAAATAGATTCCAAAACAGTTCAAATACACTATGGAACACTACTCAGCTCTTAAAAAACAAGGAATTCCCGAAATCTGTGGACAAATGGATTGAGCTAGAAATGATCATAATGAGTGAGTTAAGCCAGAAGCAGAAAGACTCAAATGGTATATACTCACTTATATCTGCCTATTAGCCCAAGGGGCATGTCCCACGAAAGCCTTCACTTACCAGGAAACCGAGACAGAGGGGAGGACATCCTATTGGGACTCTAGATGAGAGAAGCATGGGAGAATGGCAAAGTAGAAGGATCCAGAGGGTCCTAGAAGCCTACAAGTAGAACATTATGATAGGCAGATTTGGGCCCAGGGGTCCCGCTCAAACTAAGGCACCAGCCAAGGACACTACAGGCCGTAAACTTTAAACCCCTACCCAGATCTAGCTAATGGCCAACCACTCTTCTTTAGATTAAGTCCAGATGGGTCTAAGGAACTCAACCAAAGCCCATATCTTCTTCATCCAGGACCCCGCCTTTGGGGGTTGCCTGAGCTACAGTCTTGACCGTTTAGAGTTCAAGGGTGAAAGGACTGGGATAACGTGAGCAAATGGAGAATGGCAGAGGTGCAGTCTTGAGAGAGCAGATAAAGGAGACCTGAGAAAAGCAAAGCTGACAAGGACTCTGCATTCTCGGTTGAAACGGTTGATATCTCCTATTCTATTCTTGGGAATTCTCTCAGGGTATATCTGTAAGGCAAGCTCCTTTAAAAGCCTTTGGTACAGGTCAGCACAGATTTTCATATGGTCCCTGTTTCGTCCCCATTGCCTTCTTTTAGCCCCACTCCCCTTTTTGCTGAAACTCTTCATCTCCCTAGCAAGCCCCCTCCTACTTTCATGCACTGTGTGTGTTGTGTATACACATACATGCACGCATGTGCACACGCATGTGCATGCGTGTTCCACTGAGTTTGATAAGGGTTGATGGGATGAATATAGATGAGTGTTTATTTCCCAGAGAGAGCATAGGAAACTTTTCAGTAGCTACTCCACTGAAGAAAATAGCACCTTTCCCCCACAGCAACTGTCCATTGCCCACGGCCCCTCAGCAAGTGATGGAGCTTCGTGACTGCCTCCTTCACCCTAGATCCTATGCTGTGCTGGTACGCACAGCTGCAGTGAGTTCATGAGTCCATGTCGTCTCCTAAAGACATCTTTCTGTATCATATTTATGCTCTGTCCTTACATTCTTTCTCAATATCCCTTGAGCCTCGGAGAGGGTGATGTCTACGTCCCATTTAGGGTCATTATTCTCGGCACATTCTGAGCAGTCTTGAGAGTCTGTGTGTTAACTGTTGCCTGCAGCCCTAAGATTCTTCTCTGATGAAGGAGAGGGAGCAGAACTAATCTTTGGGTATAAGCACACGTATTTAAATGACAGTTTAATAACATATCCATTTAGCAAAATGGCAGGAGTTGGCAACTCCCACTCACACCGTGTCTTTTAAGACACGTCATGGTTTGTTGTTGGTTCCAGGCAGGTGTTAACTGACAGCATCCTCCATAATCCCTGCTCATGCCTCTTTCTTTATCCTCACAGAGTCTGGGTCCCAGGCAGAGCATATGTTTTCAGCTGCAAGCTGCTGCTCACACTCGGAGGATGCTGTGCTCTGACTATCTGTTTTTCAGTCAAGCGATCTCATTTGCTATGCCTTTAATTTTGATCTCTCTTTTCTGGAAGATAAGAACCTGCCATTCTCTGTCAGGGATTGTATCCTTAATTGTGAATGCTGTAGCCAGAGGCCAGCTTCTTTTGGGTATACAGATAAGGAAATCAACCGCCCCACCCCCACCCCTACCCCCGCCGACATCACCACCAATATTATAAACCTCTCAAAATAAAATTCTCTCAAATGTAAATACATTGTCTCAATAATTAGATAAACACACCCAACCACTGGTACAGGCCTAGAGAAAGATCTAATTATATTATTTTCAGTGACTGACTAGCCTGACAACCGTCCCATAAAATATCTGAGCTGCTTTTTGTCAGTCTTACACATAACTATCGATGTAGAAATTCTTATGAAAGTAACTGCTCAAACATGAAAATCACAAGGCATGAGCTCATTAAACAAAGAAATAGTATGAGCTCTGTTCTGTACCAGATTAGAACTTTAAATGATCTTTCCTGCTAGCAGGTAAGGTATGGGGCCTTTAAATATTATTATTCACATTTAATCATGTGCTGCATGCAGCTGCCTAATTGCTAAATGTTTTCTCTTGTGCTTAAGTTTCATGCCACAGATTATTAAAAATTGACTTTACAATATTTATTTTACTTATCTTCTCAAGCCAGACTGAGCTTAGACCATAGATTTGGTGAATTATTAATTTTTAAAGGCAATTTGTGCTACATTTTACACTTGGATGAGGTCTAGAGAGATCCTGGTCTCTAGTGCAAACCTTACAGAACTGAATCGCTTTGATTCATCTTTAATCTAAAGATTCTCAAAGCACATAGCCAGGGATGTAAGAGCTAATGAGCC
This sequence comes from Acomys minous, assembly GCF_964271855.1. Lineage (NCBI taxonomy): Eukaryota > Metazoa > Chordata > Mammalia > Rodentia > Muridae > Acomys > Acomys minous. Next base: position 3,527,221 of record NC_140494.1, on the reverse strand, counting down.
CTCCGATGTAAAGTGAAGTGCTAACACACATTTAGTTAACGCTTAGATTCATGTGATGAAAGAAGGTAAACCACCATTTCCAGGAGGTAATCTAAGCAATAACCTTGGACAATATAATTCATTCAGTTATGTAATAAGAACTTCTTAGATACATAATGAAGCGTTAATAAAAAACCACAGAGCCAACAAACATCTATACACCACCCATAATTTACCTCAGATACCACAGACAGGCCTTCTGAGATTACTACTCCACTGCTCACCCACTCTAAGACTGTGTCCTTTTTAAAAAAAAAAAAAAAGTTATCCTTTTTTCCTACAATTCAGTGTAGTTGGATGTGACCAGAGATATGCTCTCTCTGACTCTCTGTATCTGTCTCTCTCTATCTCTGTCTCTCCGTCTGTCTCCGTCTGTCTCTGTCTGTCTGTCTCTGCCTCTCTCTCTCTCTCTCTCTCTCTCTCTCTCTCTCTCTCTCTCTCTCTCTCTCTCTCTCTCTCTCTCTCCCTCTCCCTCTCCCTCTCCCTCTCCCTCTCCCTCTCCCTCTCCCTCTCCCTCTCCCTCTCCCTCTTGCTCTCCAGGGTCTCATGCCATCCAGTCCAGACTAACCTCAACATGCTACATTGCCAAGGATAACCTTGAACTTCTAAGATCCTCTTTCCTCTACCTTGAAAGTACTGGGATTATAGGCATGCACCACTGTAATTAGCTAATGCAGTGCTAAAGATTGAACCCAGGGCTTTGTGCATGCTAGGCAAACATCCTACCAAGTAATGACTATCAACGGCTGATTATCATAAAATAAACATAAAATTTCAAAGCCCTCAGGGAGTTCAGAAAGACCTGATGGAAGAAGCTTGTCAAGCACGAGATTGAGACACGCTGTTGGTGCCAAGGACTGCCCCTCATAGCTAAAAGACATTGCTCAGTCTGTAGAGCTTAGAGTAGGTATAAGAAGGTAGACTGTGACTAATTCACTGTCATCTGTGAGGTTTTATCTCTAAAGACAAGTAAGGAAGACAGACTTAGCTCTCAAACCACGGGGGTGTGGTCTTTATGTTTTCAGGGTCTCTACAATTTTGCCATCCTGTTATCTAGATCCAGACCGTTCTGCTTGCTGGTACCCTCCTAAGCACTATAGATTGTCAGTATTGTCCCTGCTTCCTCCCAGGTGATGACATAGCATTCCTCTTCCCACAGTCACGATAGTTAAAACTACCTATAGACATCAAATTATGTCCCTTCCTTTCTTGTCTCCTCATAGTGTCTGGTTATTACTTTTAGGCTTAATTGAATAAAAATTGCAATGTTACTCACTGTTACTGGACTGGAATTTCTTTATCATATTTAGTAGAAATTATTTCCAACATTTACTGAATATCACTGAGCATTTCTATCTATTTTGGCAGAATTGATTGTGTAATTGGGGAAAAGTCAGCTTTTATTGAAATCTGTGTGGGTTTTGCCCAAATAAAAATTCAAAAAGGATGGATTTGTCCAGTGCTCAGCCTGCAGACAACTCAAGGACAAAGTTGAGGTGCCACTCAGCACCTGATGGACACTGATCCCAGAGGTGGCAGCCTGAGGAGACCAATCTTTCTGTCCCTCAGGCTTCTGCTCTCAAGGCAGGGCTAATAAGAGGAGCCTTCTCATGAAACAGGAGGGTGCTTGATCATGTAACAATTATTCTAGGGATTTCAACTATAATTTTAGCTGTTTTAATTAAAGCAGAGTAAGTTTCATTGGATAACTGAATATAAAGTTCCAAAAAGCTCCAAGTATGAATTTAGAGCCACACTTAAGAATGAAGAAATATGTATATATCTTTAAATATATATTAACTCTTTGAGAACTTCATGAGGTATATTTTTATCCATATTTACCTCCAACCCCTTCATTTATTCTTCCTAGATCTGCCATCCAACCTCCAGTCCTCTTTTTTTATTTATTTAATTGAATAACTCATAGACTCCAGTTTGTGTCACCCATATACTTCTGAGTGTAGGGCTATCCACTGGAACATGCTCAACCTACAAGGGGCCACAGCCTTAAAGACAACTGACCGTCTCTCTCCCAGAAGTCACCAGTTGTCCACAGCTCCTTAGTCTAGGTCAGGAGCTCATGATCACCCTCTGACTCCATGCTAGAACTATGACCAGCTCCGGCCTGTGCCGGTCAACTGCAGGCAGCCACAGAGAGGGTGTGTGAGTTCCTAAACACATCAGTCCTGTTGAGTCCAGAGGACACTATTTCCCTCTGACCCACCCCAACCTCTGGCTTCTTCCCAGTCCTTCTTCTGACATGGTCTCTGACCCATAGGCAGGGGATGGGGAATAGATACCACATTTGAGGCTGAGCACTCCACGGTCACTTATTCTCTGTCCTTTGACCAGTTGTGAGATAGACATACACCAATATTGTTTGCACCAGCTACTCATCTTGTCACTGGGACCAAATACAGCAGCAAGTGAAGGGAGGACTTTATTTTGGCTCATTGTTTCAGAGGAAGTAATCATCGTAGCAGAGAAGGTCTGCTAAGTGGCATCTCTGCATCAGTGGGAGCACATAGCAGCTGCCTGCTCACATTGCAGAAGACCAGAAAGCAGAGAGGAAATAGGAATGTAGACGTCAAGGCCTACCCATCAGTGGACCACTTTCTCCAACCGCCTCTCGGATACTCCACAACATCCAAACGCAATCCGGAGACTAAGTGTTCAGACACATGAACCTATGAGGGACATTTCATGTTCCAGTCATAAGATTGTTCTAGAGCTTGTCTGCTTAGCACTACTTCATAAATAGAAGAGATTTTTGTCCATTGAGAGACCAATTGTCAGTGACATGGGCATTGGGCCTGGGTTATGGATTGGTGCCAATGCATTTGAATAAAGACTATTTGAACCCAGTAAGCCAGTGTTTTCACAGGAATAGCAGAAGCTCTGGCTGGTCCTTGACTACTCGCCAATAAGCATTTGCTTTAGTCCCTCAAGGTCCTGTCTTGTCTGACCAGCTGCTTGAGTTGATTGTAACCCTTCATCTGTGAGTGGTGTGGTCTAAATGGCTTCCTGACTGTTCTACACTATCCGATGCCCAGGGCTCCACTAACCTTCCGAAGTCCCCTCTGAGGAGAAACAACTGTACTGAAGGCTCCTCAGGATGCCCTGTCCATCATCTGCCACCTCCTACCAGGCCCCAGACAAAGCACCAGTCTTGTTGTCCAATTGAGTGAAGGCAATAAAAGAAAGTAGATAGATGCCTCTGGGAGAAAACATGTGTTTGCTTATTGTAGAAACAGGCCCAGATATGTATAAATGGACTCTTTTTTTTAAGATTTATTTATTATGTATACAGTATGCATCAGATCACATTATAGATGGTTGTGAGCGGCCATGAAGTTCCTGGGAATTGAACTCAGGACCTCTGGAAGAGCAGTCAGTGCTCTTAAGCACTGAGCCATCTCTCCAGCTGGACTCTTATTTTATATTTGCATTTTATATTTTATATAGCTCTATGAAGTAGCCAGTCATCTATTTTTTTTTCTTAGTAGTAAAATATTTTTAGTAAATTTACTCTTTAGACAAGTAGCATGACTTACGCTGAAATATATAACTCTAATGAGAAAGGAGAATGAGGCTTGGAGCCGCTTCCCCCGTTTCTGTGAAAACTACATCCAGCCACAAAGACTTGGGCAGAAATGGGTTCAGCTACTGTTAATCAGACTGATTATTTAGTCCACTGCTCAGGAATAGCCTCGCTATGCTCTTGAATTGATTGCATAGAATATTATCTAACTCAATTCTATCAGACATGGGAAGACCTTTTGTGATGTGGGTATTAAAATACAAAGAAATTTTGCTGGTTTGAAATTTCTTTTCTGAGACAGGGTCTCATTATTTAGCCCACACTAGCCTAGAGCACCTTTGTAGCCCAGGGCAGTCTTGAAAGAGCAATCCTCCTGCCTCTGCCACCCAAATTCTGGCATTCTAAGCCTGTATCATTATACCTAGATATACATTTTTACTTTATAAATACAATAGCTTTTTTGATATAAAGCAGTAATCTATTTTACAAATAAAAGACAAAAGTTGCAAACCCAAGTAGCTAAAGCTCAAATTTAGCAAGCATTTATACAGTTTTTAAGAAGTTCATTTGTTCAAAGAAAGAATTTCTTCTAGTAAATTGTTGCCTTTCCTTTTTTGACAAATGCTTCAGTAAACAGATAAGAGAAGTCTAACAGTTTAAAATGGGTTTGAGCATTCTTCTTAAGACATAAGAGTTTTCTTAGAATGGAATCACCCTTCTATCTGCCCCGATATCCTTAAAACGATGTGTTGAGTCTCTTGTAGGACATGTTGAGCTGGTTTGGCATGGCATCTGAGCAGATGTGCAAGTTAACAAAAGGCCCTTGAGAAGGTATAAACACCTCAATTGCTTCCGTACTGCACAACATGTGCCCTGGAGAGATGGAAATTTTGTCAGAAAATTATCCTACTCAAAGTCCCCAGGAAGTTGACTAAAGATAAAGGAAAGAGGGAGGGAGAGAGAGATTAGAAAGAAAAGAAGAAAAGTAGGGAGGGAGAGGGAAGGAGGTTGGGGGAAAGGGAAGGATGGAAGGGAGGGAGGGAAGGAGGGAGGCATGGGAGGGAGGGAGGGAAGGAGGGGGGCATGGGAGGGAGGGAGGGAAGGAGGGGGGCATGGGAGGGAGGGAGGGAAGGAGGGGGGCATGGGAGGGAGGGAAAAAGAAAAGGGAGAAGGAAGGGAAGCTAGGTATTGGTTTTGCTTCTGGTTTGATTGTTCGCATCTGGTAGAGCATTGCTAAAGATAATTGTTAAGTCAATTCTAGTTATATGTTGCTTTAAACTGTGATTTTTATATACAAAAAAGCATGATGACAGCTATGAGGCAGTGGCTGACTTCCAAATTTCATTTGAAAATGCAAATAAACAGAGAATAGCTTTTGCTTCAGAGTCATCTATAATTTTCAAGATCTTTGTTGTGTACCTATCACTCTCCAAGCCCTTTTTAAGTGACACATTGCTACATTCTGTTAGCAGCCCTGTTAGTAGGATTTCATCAGCATCTTGAAACAGGCCTGTGTCATACATGCATCACTTCTTCATAAAGCCACATTTGTACTGTGGTTACATAATATTATAACTGAACTCAAGGGGCTTACATCTCAGGAAGTGCAACGTCCAAACAAGAAATAAGAAAGAAGAGAAAGAGTTATTATCTGCATCAGGTAAGAAGTGCATGGGATTTATTTCCAAAGCAATGTCCTCTCTGCACAAAAAAAAAAAAAAAAGATGTGTGGATTTTATTTAGAGAGGCTATATAGATTTATAAAGAAAAGCACTTTGGAGTGGGAGAATTCCCAGCATGCTCAGTTTAAGAGGCACATCACCGACTGAGTGTGCCCAGCTTAAGGTCAAGAGGGAAAGATACACCCCTGGGAATGCTTAGAATGTTGAAATGGTTTAAAAGGCAGCCATGACTACTTCTGCACATGCTTAGTTTCTTTTTGCCCAAAAAGCTTTTAACAATGGGGAAAAGAAAGAAAACCTTGAAGACTTGTCAATACAAGATTTTGCCCCAAAGCCTTTGCTTCTAAAGGGTATCAATCCTCCAACTCCAATCACTGTCTGAGGCCACTCTTTACCCAAGAAGTCATCCTGACCTAGGAAATGTGTTAACAGGTTACAGTGAAAGAAAAGCATCAAATTCTTGGCTTTGGATTCACAGCATCTTAAATGCAGCTATAAGTGGGTTAAGAATTAGGAGAATAGTACTTCAGGAAGTCCTGATTTTTCTGATCTCCTCCCACTCAAAGGAAGAGGAAGTGCTAGTATCTTGTTAGGCTGGCCTCCTTTCAGCTAAAAGTAGAGCCCCAAATACATGAGAAAGACTAATTTTTTTGGCCCCAGAGCAGTGGACACTGCTGTACACTCTGACACCAGAATTGTACACTATGGAAACGCTATCTTTCCTCTTGTTGTTGGTCTAGCCCAATAACAGGATTAACGGCAACTAGGGAACTTACTCTAAGATATAACTGAACAGATACCTTGGCCTGTGGTCTTAAGAAACATTGAGGCATTGTCATTGACGGTTCTGCCCATTAAATGTAGCTTCCCACCTAAGTCGAAATAACAAAATCAAATCCCAGCTCTGCATAGGATAGGGCCAGTAGATGAATGAATTGCCAACACTCTTGTGAGTCAAAGGGTTAATCCAGAGAGGTCTCTTCCCTCTACTTTCTCATAAAAAGCCACTGTTCAGCTAGGGAACCCCCACATAGAGGTGACAGGGGACATCAGACCTGAGAAGTCTCCTTCAGTGGTGCTTGTGGGAGACAAATCATTCTGCATGTGCCATGCAACTACAACCTGTCCTCCCAGGCTTCCGGGAAGAGAAGAGCAGGAGAGACAATTAAAAGTCAATGATGCTTCCCAGCTAAGCCAAACATCCCCGTTAGAGAAACAGGAAATCAATGTGGAGATCTGCTGGGCTCTGAGCTGGTCTTGTTACCACATTGGGGAATAAGGGAGCTGTTAGCAGGTATTTAGTGGACTCTGTAAGTGCTTATATAAAATAACACATTTAATTTAATGTGCGGTTATAAAAATAAGTGGGCTTTATGGCTGCTAGCTTTGTGTAGCAGCAAAGCCAAGGGGGAAAAAAGACACTTCCACACAGGGCACAGGTCACACATCTCTGCTGGCCACCCTGAGGAAAGTTTCAGCTCATTCTGTTGTTTTGAAAGACGTCTCAACTTCCCTCATCTCCTTCCTCTCCCTGTCAATCATTTACTAAGTGAGAAAGGCCAGGATTCCTCATCCAGAGCTGCAATGAGGCAGCAGCCAGAGCTGGCTCACAGGGCTGGTAGTGTTGAAAGATGAAAAGACAGGAGAGCTCCACATTGCAGATACTTGACATTCTGCTTTATGTGTGTGGCTCCATGAAAGTTAGACAGCATGTCAGCATTCATCCTGGCCTGAAGTCTTCTTTATATTTCAAGACAAAACAGTGTTTTCTGAGTTTTTTCCCCATGTTCTCCTAGACTTCCCAATACTCCACTTGGCTTGTGTCATGTGGAGTTGTCCTAAACGTTCATTTCTCCAAAAGCTCAAAGGACACAACAATCCACGGGAGGAAAGACCAAGGAACCGACAGTACACATGCAGGGAAGCTGTGGGAACTAAGAAGGAAGCAAAGTTTTGGCGAATCATCTGTGGATTTTTATCTCTCAGCCACATCCGTCACTAAGCCAACTTGTGTGCCCATCCTTTCTCAGACATGTACAATGGCGAGGTATCAGTCTGGGCCCTCGAAACGGGATTGCCAAGGTGTGTGTCCTGAAAACAAGCTGTGGCTCTGAACCTGAGCACCTGGGAGAGCTGTGACGTGTAGGAGGAGCCAGGGCATGTTGGTGAGTCAGTCTTGCAGTGAGGACAGCTGGGCTATGAGATTTATAGCAGTCTCCTGATGGCTGATCCCTCAGCACACTCATTAAGATAAAAATTGAGTCCTCCACCACAGAGGCTGCCATGGTTTGAATAAAGAACATGCCCCCAGCATAGGCTCAAGTGTTTGAACATTTTGTCACCAGCCTGTGACACTGTTGGGGAAGGTTGCTGGACCTTTGGGACATAAGGCTTCACTGGCCGATGTAAATATGTAGAGGCCGGGCTACAGGTTTTCAGCCAGGCCCACTTCCTGGCTGGATGACTACTGTGCAGCCTCCAACCAGGCCCTCAAATAAATCCTTCCTTCAAGTTGTTCTGGCAGCTAGAATTCTGTCACAGAAACAGCAAAGTAACTAACACAAGTCGAAGGCAACAATTTGTAGCATAATCTGTGGGCGAAGGGTATAAAAGCCACTGTTCTCAGAGGTGTCAATATTCATTGTGAATGGATGACTGTATTGTGGTTGAGTCAAAGAACCCTTATATGTAAAGATCCCTTACAATGTGAAGACTCCAGAGGTGTGCTGAACTTGAAAAAGACTACTTAATCCCTCCCTCCTCTGGCCTCCTTCTGGATAAAAAGGAGACCAGCAATCCCTGCTAACTCAGAAGGTTGCCATGAGCATCGATTCATTACATGTAAATTAGCGCTTTTTGGTTTTCTTGTATCATGGTCACTATGCAGTAAGTATTTACTCATTAGCCCCGTGCCTAATTAGCACTATCTGCACAATCAGGTGTAAGGAGAACCATGACCTGAGACATCGCTTTTGCCTCTGCCGTTAGCTATTGACCACCTCCCCTCAGCCTCTCAGGAGTCCTAGAGGTATGGTAGAGGACTTGAGGAATGGCCCCAACTCTAGCTCATACAGCGGGAGTTTGGGGGTACGAATCTTTTGAGACTTCGTTTAAACAAAGCAGGTGGTAGGATTCTGTTGCTTAAGCACACTACATATTCTTAAAGGATCTAAACAATAAAAAATTAAAAGCACTGGTGTCAAGGGACTTCATCCTGGTTTCTTTTTGTCAGAGGGTCAAAGAAGGAGGCCTTAAGGTATTTTCCCTTTTTGAATTTTTTTAAATACTTTCTCATCACGTTGCCTTGAGGGATCTAGCTGGAGTCCTCTAGGGCCATGCATTTCACTGCTGACAAAACTAGGGAAACAACTGTGTCCCAAAGCAGCCCGTCTCTTAGCTTTAAGTAGTTTAAGATGAGCAGGAGAGGACCGGGGTGTAATGGGTTTGGGTTCAGCTCCAGTCCATGCCGTGCACAAGTGCCGTCTATGCCACCTGCAGAACTCCACTTGCTGTCATTTAAGATCTGGACTGCCAAGTCACACAATGATAAAGGCAGAACCGAAATGGAGCTGGTGCCCTACAACTTGTAGCCTGTCCCAAATTACTCAAGGTGGTGCTGTCCTTGGCTTATGAGAAAGAAAGAAAGAGAGAGAGAGAGAGAAAGAAAGAGAGAGAGAGAGAGAGAGAGAGAGAGAGAGAGAGAAAGAAAGAAAGAAAGAAAGAAAGAAAGAAAGAAAGAAAGAAAGAAAGAAAGAAAGAAAAAGCAGCAGTGTAGTGACAGCACTGGGCCATGTTGTCCTTGCAGGGTTTTTGGTTGACAGGACACTTGGTCAGCAGCTGCCAGGGGTGCTTACTGCCGTTATGGCGCAAGTGGCCCAGCGTATAAGATGAACATGGGAATCCATGCTCTTAAGTCAGACAGGCCCAGAAGAGAGGTCGTTTAGTGGAGCCTCAATGTGGATATTTCTCATCTAACTGCCTAGGCTCCATCGTTAAAGGTCAAAGGCAGCAGCTGGCAGAAGTTTCTCTCAAAGGAGTGACCCTCTTTTAGAACCAACTAGCTCTTTAAAAGATGCATCTTATTCTGGTTTGTGTTTATGTACCTGTGTGTATCTGTGTGGATGCCTGCTGTGTGTACAGATGCTGTCAGAGGTTAGAAGAGGACATCAGACCTCCGGGAGCTGAAATAACAGGCAGTTATGTGCAACCTGATGTGGATGCTGGGAACTGAACTCAGGTCCCCTGGAAGAGCAGTAAGAGCTCCTAACAGCTGAGGTGGCCCTCCAGCTCAAGTTTATGTTTTAATTAACTAAGCCCTTTAGTGCTTGTCATTGAGAAAACAGAGCCTTCCCTGGATGGAAGTTATTTCTCAACTAGTCAACCGGGAGCTCCTAAGATGCGCAGGTAGCAGAGACTCCTCGCCTTCACTTCTCCTTCTCTCCCACTGTGTACATGGCGTGTGTGCATGGGTGTGTGCATGCACACGTGCTCACTTATGAGTGTGTGTTTAGACATAAAGGTGCATGTGTGCGCACTTGGAATTAAACACTAGAGAACAGTCTCAGCTGTCATTCCTCAGGTGCCACCCACCTTGTTTTGTCTTGTCACAGTTTTGTGACAGGGTCTCTCATGTTCCTGAGGTTTACAGAATTGGCTAGGCATGCTGGCCAGAAAGACCTGGGTATGCCCGTGTCTCCACCCTTCAGTGCTGGTAACACAAGCATGCGTTACCATGCTTAGCTTTCTCACATTGTCCTGGGGCAATCACTCAGGTCTCTCTGCTCACAAAGCGAGCACTTTACCAACTGAGTGTCTCCCCACCTTTTCACAATGAGCGTAAAGAACAGTTTGCCTCCTGGACCTGTGAGCCATGTGAGCTGTGAAACCTCCCCACAGATGACACATCCAGTCAGTCCGTGTCTGCGGAACAGAAGCCCTGTCATCTCATAGCAGTGACCTGGAAAGCCGAATTAGCCCAAAGAGCAGAGGGCAATCCAATCACCACATTAATAGAGGTGCTTATAAGGTAGTCCAGAAGCCCGAGGGAGGGGACGCCATTGGAAATACTGTATTCAGTAAGAGCGTGGAGAGATTAAAGAGGAAGCCAACCTAGAGCATGCTGAGTGGATCCCAGGCTGCAGCCAGGAAGATGCCAAATTACTAATCTCCAAATGAGCTAAGTTACGAGGAAGCCATTTTTCCCTTAGAGTAGCAGAGCGCTGCAGTCCCCATGCATTTTTTTGTGAAGACTGGGCACTTTTCAAACTGGCTGCTCATTTTAACTTGGCCCAAGCCGCAGCCTCAGTCTGTTCATTCTGGCACGAGTCAGGTGAGGATGAATGATAATGGCCCCTGACTGACTACAGTAGCAAAAGAGTTCTTTAGAAAACACAGCACAATTTGAAGGGTACCAACCTACACCTTGCCAATACCAAGCACAGCAATTACTTCTGCATCTCAATATGGGGTTCCAGCTCTCATTCCAAATAAAGAAAATGCTCTGTTCCATGGTATGTAAGAGGGAGGGGAGAGATAACTGAGCTCAGGTCCCTCTGATGACCTGAGGGGTATTATGAATCTCACTTTATCCACGAAGGGGCTTGAAGCCAAAAAATAAATAAAAAAAAAACCACTGAAGTTTTGTAATGAGTATTACGTAAGTCAGAATAAATTCGGTGGCAAGTGTTAGGTAACCAGTCTTGGCTCATGGAACTGAAGAGCTGAGAGGCAGAGCTGACTCAGATCCAGCAGGCATCAGACGGTAATGACGGATAGAAATCGGAGCGCAGGGCCATGCTGAGCCCAGCCTTCCTCTACTTCCAACTCTTTTCTTTTAGGGCCAGTGACACATGATAACTGCAAGGCCTAGGATTCTGGGGTTACACGCTCCAGCCTCCGCTGGTCACTTCATCCAGTAGGAGTGCTTACCAGTAAGTCAAGGAACGTAGGTCTGACTCTCACTGACCTGAGTCCTGTGTCCACCCGTGAAAGAATCACCAGGTGAGGTATGTTGTTTCTTGGGCGTGGGACAAACGACATGTCCTTGCTCAGTAACACCCCACCCTTAGATTAATGCTGCAGTGCCACCGTCTTGAAATATCTAATGAGTTATTAATGGGAGCTCCACAGTTTCATCTCTCTATGGACTCTGAGAATTCAGAGGTCTCATGGTTCAGGAGGAAAAGAGTAGGCTAGATTGTCAGAGCTCCCTTAGAGACGAGATGGGTGTGAGCCTTGCTCAAGCGGTAGCCCACGACTCAGCAGTGGATGCTCCCAGAGGAAGACTAGCTCAGCTCCATGGCAGAAACATGGGTACTAGTGAGCACAGCACAAATATGGGAGATCCCACACCAGACTCTAGTACCAAAGCCTTTGCTGCTGTCTTGGTCTTGGAATGATTGACCGATCTTGTTACTCATGTTGGTGTGGATGGTAAAACTGTACCAGCATTACTTGAGCCATCCGTAAATAAATAAATGTGGTTTTATTCTGCCTGGAATCAAAATCTGTACAGCATTGTTTCTCATCAGAGCACTCTCGATCTGTTTGCTACCGAGTCTCCACTTTGTACAAACCTACCACCCTGTAGTGGCTTAGTAAGACCAAGAGGTTTGCACTGACTGTAGGTGAACACGCTGTCCATAAATAATATTTTAGAATTTACCCCCTATGTCTAGACCACCTCTCCTCACATGACATTGACTTCCGTCCCCAAAGAAAGTTAGACTGCTTCTCATTTCTCTCATTTCTTGCCGCTCAGCCTGAAACTCAGCAATTCAAAGCTAAATGCAAACTTGCCACTGCATTACTTAGGGAAATATCTGCAGGGCAGTTGGAATGACATCAGGCTGGGCCTTTTGATGGTCCACGTGTCAGCATTTCTCAGGCTCCTCCTGTGGAACAGAGGTTCCCTGAGATGCTCATGAAAGGCCTTCCAATGCATAAGAAATACTGCATGCTCAATCCATCTCAGATATTCAAATGATGTCAGCAAATTGCATATCACTCCAACCCTAAAAAGCCTTCCCAGTACAGAATTCGGTTTAATTTCCTAGACCTCAGCATTCCAAGAGTGCCATTTAAAGCACAAGCTGGAAAACACTCCCTGAGATCTCCCCATAATTTTCTAATGAAGACATGTATCTCTGTGAGATGGTAGAACATATAAAAAAACAAAAACAAAAACAAAAACATATAACTGTCATGTGGTCATCCAAGACCAGACTAGAAATCATTACAAAGTCTCTGCATGTTTTTGAACTTTGAGGTCTGGCATGACTCAGCAGGTAAGTAGGCTGCTGCCAAGCATGACACAAGCACACGTGCGCACACACATACTGGTAATAAGTTATTTAGTACTGCATAGTTTACTTCCTAGAGTGGTTCAAAAAGAAATGTGAGCTTTGTACCACTCCCGCTCCCACCAATCGGTGCCCTCTGTGGTATAGATCTTTGTGTTGTGGTTTCAGAGCCTGTGCCTGGTCCTTGTGGGGAGCTATCAGGACCTATCCCGCCACCAACAATGCTCGAACTGTGGTACCTTAAGTAGTAACTTTGCAACCCCAAAACCTGGACCTTCTTCTCTGAGGCGGGAGGAGCTCCCTGGCCCTGTAGTGTAACAGACAAGCAGGGTAACGTCCAAGCCCTCATTGTTTAATTAACGATGTTTGCTACACTACATGGGCAAAATTAAATCCCTGCTTCGCTGTTAACTAGGTCATATCACTCTACCTTGACCCCATAGATATTTCTCCTCCAATCCCATCTGTTAGAGGTGTGTCCCCACTCAACCTTCAGCACTCACAGGTCATGCCTGTTGAAAACTGGACCACAAATACCTGGGCCACAGTCTCAGCATCCCCACTACCAATGTAAGCATCCCATCCTTTGGAATTTCCTTCTCATCCACAGTAGGGGCCTGATATTAGCTCTCACAGTGCTCGGGGCAGTGCAAACCCCAGATGGTGAGACAGAGAAGCCTCGGGCAGGTGTGTGTGCCAGGGTATGATAGGATTCTTCCAGATGGCTCAGAGCCCATACCAGGTGTTTTCAAAAGCCTTTGTTCTTTCTCTTTCCAACTTTTTGGTTATTACCAAGACCTCCAAAGGGAGCAACTTCCAGGAGAAGTGATGATATTATGTCTCCCCTTTGCCTGCTTTCAGTATTGTCTCCAGGCCCTTCCTGACTTGACCCAGCATGGCTGCCTTGGCCACACCCTTCATGTGGCCTGGTCTCTCTCCAAATTAACAACTTGCTAGAATGGTTCAAAAAAAGAAAAAATAATACTCAGGAAGATAAAATTAAGATTCCAATTTCCACACTTTAGCAGAAAAAAAAACATGCAGAATGCAAAGCAAAAGGATGAAAAATGGAGCCTTTCTCACCAGGTAGAGTCACATTCTTTTGGGAGACATTTTATCCCACCCATCAGACCACCAAAAAAACATGTCATGTTGTTCAAGTCTCGCCCTGCAGAGGCGCAAGGGAGCTGGTGATGGCTCAGGGTGTTCTATCTTTCTGTGTCTTCAAGCTAGGCATTGCATGGGGGAAAAACACTCTGGAAACAAAATTAAATAGTTTTAGATCTAATTTTACCAGGCCGAACGAGGCTGCAGATTGATTTTCATGGAATCTAATAGAGAGAGGCACTACGCCGCCCATCTCGTAGAAAATCCATCTCCCACATTGTGCTTTTCACTTACTTGCCTCTTGACGAGAAGCAATAAGAAACTAATATTTTACAACGCAGTGTGTTTCACTCAGTAAACGGTCTTTCACTTGAAAGCTGTTGTGGATGCTTAAGTTCGGTTTCGGATTTGTCTCTGAAAATGTCTGCTTGGGTTTGATGAAAAAGACTGCAGCCAGGGCTCACCTCTTCTCTTTATACACTTGTGTGCACGTGTTTACGTGTGCACAGGTGTTTGTACAGGCATGTGCACATACATGGAAGCCAGAGAGCAACCCTAGTCTTGGCTTCAGGGAGGTTGTGCACCTATTTCCTTTGAGCGCAGGCTGCATGGCCTGGAGTTCACCAACTTGGCTAGAATAGCTGGCCAGCGAGCCCCCAGGATCTATTTGGCTAGACTAGCTGGCCAGTGAGCTAGTGAGCCCCCAGAGTCTACTTGGCTAGACTAGCTGGCCAGCGAGCCCCCAGGATCTACTTGTCTCTCGTTCCCCAGCACTGGGTTTGCAAGTGTGCCACAACACCTGGCCATTTTGTGTGGGTTTGGAGGATAAAACTCAAGTCCTTACACTGTCAAGGCAAGCATTTTAGCCAAGTGTTGAAAACTCACATTTTCCCTCTTAGCACATGAACACTGCTTTAGATCTTTCCTAGAGCCAAAGCCGAAGGCTCGTGGGTGGAGACTCTGCACTTTGGCTGAGCCCTTTTATACCACCATCACGTTTCTATTGCCGTTCAGCTAAGCGCGGTAGTTCTCCTTTCTCTAACTCCCTCTGTTCTTTTGTTGGTTTGAGTGCCGGTGCATGGAACCCAGAGCCTTGTACCCACTAAGCAAGCACTCTGCCGCTGAACTCCAGCCTTCTCTCTTTCTCCCATTGTTTTTACTTTTTATTTTGAGTTCCTCTGTCTGTCTTTTACTCACCCTGTAGCACTAGCAGCCCTCGAACTCATGATTGTCTTGTGTCAAGCCACCAAGTAGTGAGGACTGCATGCCTGCCACACTATACCTTCCTCGTCCTCAAAGACAGGCACAAATGGTGCCAGCAACAAAGTCTGTTCATGCTCCACTGCCCCTAGAAACACTTGACGCCTTTAAAGTGTGAGCAGAACGTGTTGCCTTGCCCTGGGCGTCCTCCAGCCAAACACCTCCTCTTGATCACGTCTGCTGAACACCACAGTGCCCTCCTTCACTGAGTAAACTCTCTGAAGACAGCCAGTTGTTGGGTTTTGTTTCTTCCTACTTTTCATTGCAACCTACAGTCCTAATCAGACAACACACACACACACACACACACACACACACACACACACACACACACACACACACATCAGTTCACCTAGCACAGCTTCCAAGTAACAGTTCAGTAACTTTTAGTATAGGTAAGTGCATATTCACATGAGTGTTGTGATATGATTATCCACATGGCACAAGGATCTCCTACAGAATCTTTGTAATGCTTTCTTATTCTATCTGAGCAACTGTTAGCAACTTCACAGGAAGCTGAGAGGCAGGGAGACCCCAAGCAACAGGGTTGGGTGACCCTTGGAAATGGACTGGAATTCAAACACAATGCAGAAAAAAAAATGCTAAACTGTAATGAAAACCAGTAGCTAAGAGAAATAATGTTGGCTAACATTCTGTTTAAAACCCATTTGTCTGGTGCCTGCTGATTCCATTAAACGGTCTCATCTGCAAACCTTGAAGGGCGCACTATCACCCTTGCTCGTTCAGCTAGCGATGAGGAAGTTCCTAGGAGGACAAGATCTTGTGAAGCAGTCTGCCTTTCTATGCCTGAGTGCAGTGGGCCACAAGCTCAGTGCTGTAGAAACTACAACAGAACGGGTTTTGTGACTGCAAACGGTGATGTGCCACCAGTTCACACTGGCAGACCGTGTGCAAGGAAGAAGAGTAATTTTCCTTTATGCATATGATATTTGGCCTGCATGTGTATCTGTGCACCACAAGTACACAGCGCCTTCGGAAGCCAGAGGAAAGCACTGGGTCCCCCTGGAAGTGGAGCCTATAAATGGTTGTGAGTGGCAGGAATAGAGCGCAAGTCCTCTGGAAGAGAATCTGGTGTTCTTAATTGCTGAGCCATTGCTCCAGCCCCAGGAATAATATTCTAGTGTTTAGATGGAGGTTCCCACCTCAGCAACCAATGTCTAAGAGCCCTCTTAGATTATCTTGATGTATGCTTCCCTTTCCTCCCAGGATTTGGTGACCCTGTATGCATTCGGTGATGATTTCTTGTGGCACTGATGAACGGTGAAACCCATACTCAGTTCTAAGCAAGGATTCTGCAAGAAAAACCAAGTGTGTTTGGGAGACAAGGTTGCATCTTTAGATCCTCTCTGGAAAACTAGCAAGTACCATGGTTCCCTAATAAGCTATGGTCCCCTAGCAAGTCTCATGCTTCCCTAATAAGCTACGGTCCCTAGCAAGTCCCCAGAGACAGAATGCCAAGAAAGCTTTTAGATACAAGTCTGTACACTGTGTTACCAATGCAAGAAGGGGAAGGGTCTTCTTCCCAAATGCAAACATGGTCTTTCATGGGAACTGAGGCACTCTAAACAACACCGAGTTGGGCATGTTTTCTGAGGATCATAGGAGGGAGCAAAGACTTTTCCACATCTATCACAATGCCTGAAAACTCCACCATGAATACTGTGTGTCTGTGAATGAATTGTTCTTCAGTCTATTGCATCTCGAGGAAAGAAAGAGATTATTATGGCTTGTCCATGCTCTTCTCTTATTCTAGAGCCGGGTTCCGAAAGTGTCAAGGGAAGGTTCACCTAGATGGGGTTAGGGAGCTTCTGAAAGGAAACCATAAGCTCTTTCATAGGAACACAGTGCCGAGAATTTCATCTTAGAGAGAAAAGTCAACCCAAAACAGGAGAGGCCAGGAAGGACCAAGAAACAGATTTGCTTCACTCATAACCTTGCTCAGTTTGAAATTTTAGCTGTCTTGGGCAACACACATGTAGCCCATATAATTGCACAGCTGCTGTGTAACATAGCACGACAGCTAGAACTCCCTCCCCTGTGAAGCCTGTATTCTGACTGGGGGAGAGGCAGTCGGTGAACAAATGTAACGTGCAGTGCTAGACTTGATGGTAAAAATGAAGCAAAAACAGGGGTGCTGGGATCCATTATTAGGTCCTAGGGGTGATGTGTGTGCACCCTAAGCATCTGAGTTGAATACATGAAAAATGGAATGAAGGAATATCAGGTTCCCTCCACCTTCAGGACAAATAGCTCTAACTGACCACAGTAGGCTTGAAGGATGGCATGCCTACCGAGTAACAGAGTGAAGGATTGAGGGAAGGAACAAGGGGCCGTTTCATGCTCTGAAGGGTTGTGTTTGTGAATGCCTGAGCCACGTCACATGTGATTGTTAAGGCCATCATACACACAAGGACAGAGAACGGCTGCTTTGATCTTATGATTCTGCTCTGGTCAATGCCAGGAAGGGAAATTAGAAGCATGAAAAACCAGTCTATTAAGGAGGTTAAAAATGGTAAATATCATTTTCATACATTAGCTAGAAGTTCAATCTAAGAGAAGTAATTCAATTTAGACTTGCAAATTCGAGTCCCAACACTTTGACCTGCTCTCCAAACAATTACTCACGTGATCATTGCTCCATTTTCCATTATTAGAATGTCTAATCCCTATAGGAGATGAGAAAGTTGTCAAGTTTCCTACAGTGCTGAAGAGGAACAAAGTTGACACTACAGCTAACTGAAGTTAAAGGAAAGCAAGGAGACTTGCTATGAGGTTCTGTGCATCAATTCTAATATTCAAATGAGCTCACTTCAGTACCTTAATAAAATAGCAGTAGAAAGTGAAATAAAGAGAAACACTATATCCAATTGGCTTCAGAAATACACATGCTAAAAATACCTACAGAAGCTGGGCATGGTGACACATGCCCGTAATCCCCGCAGTGGGAAGGCAGACCTCTGTGAGTTCGAGACCAGCTTGGTCTGCAAAGTGAGTCCAGAACGGCCAAGGATACACAGAGAAACCCTGTCTCAAAAAATATCTACAGAAAGCAAGACAAGAGATCTTGTGAGATGCATTGAGAGGCAAGTAAGACTTCACAACCATATAAAGTTAATAACTCACAACACATTTTAAGATTGTGTCATATGCCAGATGCCACATTTCATTTTAGATCCACATCTCAGCTACATTGCACAATAGCCTCATGACATAGATGCTGATTATAAATTATAGTGATAATGGTGATCATGATGATGATGGTGATAATGCCAATGCTGCTGCTTACAACGACGATGATGATGGCGATGATGACAATGATGATGATGAAGATGATGACAATGACAATGACGATGATGATGATGATGATGATGATGATGATGGTACTGATGAGAGTCATGGCGATTATAGCTGGTGTTTGCTACTTTGTGGGTTCCTTACTTTCTTCCACCCTTCTCCACCCTTATTCCACCCTGACAATCCCCCAACACTTGGCAACAGAGAAAGAAGGATAGAGAGGGAATGAAGTGTCCTTATTGTTACACTACTTCCTGCTGATTAGGAGCACCGAGCTCCTTGGGGCAAGCTGGATCTCCTCAGTCAGAGCATTCAATTTCTTCTTCTTATCTCTTTGCTCATGACCACTTGACAAATCAAAACAAACCACAAAAGCAACCAGCAACCAGCAACTGGCAACCACCAGCAGCAGCAGTAGCAGCAGCCACCACTGCCACCTCTCTTGATGCTCTAGCTTTTATATGCCCTCTCAAGAGTCCCCAGAATTTCAAATGTCACACACTTGCAAAATCTATCTGCAGTCGGCAAAACTCACACTCCTGCTAGAGCAGGAGGCAAATCACAGTCAGGTGCTGTGGACAGTCTGAAGCAGCCCCATATCTCACTCCTAGGATTAAAACAAAAACATATTCCCACTACATTTCTGTGTTTTTAAAGAAACCAAAATATTCTCACTGCAGTTAATGATGGCATTGATGGTGGTGGTGATAATTTGTATTGAAACTTATGGAGGTCAGAAAAATTGGCCAAGGTCTCGCAGCGTATATGTGAAATGCAACTCAAAACTGCCTAAAAAGTACAAAACCAACCAAGTCTTGCCTTACCCTCTAGGGAGAGACAAACTCACTGGGGAATAACATATAGAGGAAGCTGTTTTCTGCTGCAGGATCATGTGGTAACAATCAAGACCAAGGTGGGAGCTGTGTTGAAGGAAATCAGAAGAATAGGTAAGAGCCAGGAAACACCTCAGATCCTCAGATCCTTCCTATTCTCTTTTTTTAAAAAAACATTTGAAATGTACAAAATGAAAATGTTCAATGATGTACATTTAGGGCCATCTGAGAGATCAAATGCAAAACCTCTGGGAGGGACGGCCACTTAGTCACTCACTAACCACAGTGGAGCTTACCATCCAAATTTAGCATTAGGCTTCATTTGCAAAGCAGGATCCTCAACTATGGGATTTTTAAGCGATGAGTTTAGGGGGAAATGGCTTAGGTTTGAAGAATAAAAGAATGTGTACTGTCCCCTCATCTACGTTTGTCCCCTCCTCTTAAAAGAGGGGTGTGTTTTCATCTGTGTGTCCTTACCCATCACAAGAGATAATTTCTTCACCTACACTGCTCCTTCACTCTTCAAAATGTATACTGATCTTTGTGAGATGCAAATCTCGTCTCTCGCAGTCTCACTTCAACCCTGCAATATTCTATTAACATTTCACAGTCAGCCTCAACATCATTATGTGGCAAATGGAGCCCTGGAGGACTTGTCTCTGCTCTGTTCGTAGCCTCTATTGATGCTCACCTTGGACTCCTTAACCCAGCTGCAATAACTGACAGTGCAACTCCAAGGACACCGTGCTGTCTCCTGTTTCCTAGATTTCCATGTCTTCTTCACCGGACAAGAGCCATTTAGGCAACACATTAAAGTACAGATAAGCATGATGTATAGGAAATTATTGCAAAAAACAAAAACAGAAAAACAAAAAAAACCCACCATGTAGTAGTTAATGTGATGACAGCCTGGCAAAGAATTTTTAAATGGCTAGAGGATACCCCCAGTTAGTACAAGGAATGAGGAAAGCAGACAAATGTAAATGACCCAAGGTTCCCTAATTTGGACCATGAGTAGATGGCATTGAATGGGTCAGAACACGCAGAACGTATTTGGTTAAAACAGATGGGATCTGGTAACTATAATAGTATAGATTAAAATGTCTTGCAGGAAGCAAAGAATTTGGCTGTAAAATCATAAGAGCATCAGGAGTTAAGCAACACATCCAGCGCCTCTGGCCACTATCATCAAATGAGAGCCTTGTTCACAAGTAGGGTGATGACCTTATGCTGTATTTTCCAAACTGGGACAGTTATGAGTTGAAGTGATGCTATTAAAGATCAGACTGGATTGACAGGACAAACTGGGACAGATCAAGACATGCTGGGGAGACTTTGCCTTGTCCCTAGAGCATGTGCTAAGTGAAATAGGACAAAGGTGATGTCACTGAGAAACCGTCACCCAAACTTCACAGCCATATGAGGCACTGTGCCCTTAATGCAACAAAAACTTAAAAATGATTCTATCAAGACAGGGAGTAGTGGTCTCCAACCAATGCTGGGTCCTGAGAAATATGCTCTATCATAGTGCAAAGGACACGGAATTGAAAAGCCTGTGAAGAGGCTGGCAACAGACGTGGTTTGTAATTCCAGTTCTATTTCAGGGACAGCAATACAGAGCACACTTCTCAAAAACTCAAATGATGGAACTGAAGAGATAAGTCAGTTGGTAAAGTGCCTGCCTTGCAAGCGAAAGGGCCTGAGTTTGATCTTCAGAATTTCTTTTAAAAAGAAAGCAGTCAGACTTGGTGGGGGGTTTTTGTTGGTTTTTGTTTGTTTGTTTATTTTCAATACTGGGTAAATAGAGAGAGTCCCTGGGGCTTGCTTTGCTTAGACTTTTTGGTGAAATATAGGCCAGTTAGTCAATCTGTCTTTTAAAAAGGAAGGAAAGAAGAAAGGGAGGGAGGGAGGGAGGGAGAAGGTCCCTGAGAAATGGCAGCATGTTTGTTCCTGGCCTGGCCTACACACACACACACACACACACACACACACACGCACGCACGCACGCACGCACGCATGCACACATAAGAACATGCAAACATCATTCTCTGACTTAGAATAAGATCAAGTGTAGTAGCATGCATACAAGAGAAAACATGTGCTGGGCCTCCAACACAAAGACTAGCTGCCCTCAGGAGCAAACGGTCCCTCAGTAGAAAGAACCACTTGGGATGGTGGAGACGGACTCAGTAAAGCTGGAAAGCCGTGACATTTAAAGCTGTAAAAGACCCGGGCCCTCCAAAGCAGACAAAAACTTTGCCCCAAGTCTAGATAAAAAGAAACAAATATATAGCATGACAGCAAGGAACAGATAGGAAACCTTCTACAGGGGCATCAAATTAGAAAGAAAAGAAAGGAGATGTGTACAGACGTGTATGAATGCAGTGAGGAAGGCTGGGTGGAGGTGTGATGGGCAGCAAAGGCCGGGCAGAGCTCAGTGGCCACACCACTCCAAACTCCCACATGAGACTTGAGAGCAAGTGGCTCATATAGTAAATTATTCTTCCAGTAAAATCGAAGGGATGGAGGCTCTACAGAGTTATAACTTCAGCAAATGCCTCCTGAACCAGTAGCTCACAGGGGATTTGTCTGGGAAATCCTTTCAGGTTGTGCATATAGAGGCCCGGGATAACCTACAGGAGTCAGCTCTCTGAGACTTCAGGATGGCGAACACCCTCACCTCCTAAGCCAGCTTAGCAGCTCCGGTGTGGTCGTTCCAGATCTCCCCAGAAGAGAAGGCAGTCTGCAACCACATCAGGCTTGCGGCCAGTAGGTCAGGCTGTATAAATTGTTTATCTAACACTCGTGATCTTCACGGCAGCAGTGAAGCCAAGAAGCCTACAGTGGTGCCCACATGTAAAAGTTGCCTGAGGATGCCAAACTCAAATGCAGAGGATGATGTCATACCGTACATACATTTCTAAAAACATCCATTCCCAGACTATAAAATAAGGAAATTATTTAGAATACTGCAAAGCCACAGAGTGCCTTGGCACATCCTTTAAAAACTTTAAGCCTCCAAGTGAAGTGTGAACATACACCTTGAGAATCTTTTCCTAATTTTAAACACATTTTTTTTTTTGCAAAGATTCACCTTCCCCTGTCAATCATTTGTCAGACCATCTGTGTCTTTGCCCATTTTCACATCTGGAAGAGTACACGGAGCAATCTGGTGTCTCCTTGTTTGTGTATAAGCTTTCGCCCCCCCACCCCCATTTCTAAAAATAAGCCAAAGTTCATTGGAATGTGCTGTGTATACCAAGCCAAGTACATCTGTGTAGACTTGGAAGCTTCTCACATTATGGCAGTAATTGGTCCAAAACCTGCTAGTCACATGACTCCATACTGACACAAGAAGCAACCACATACGAAGAGTACAAAATCACTTAGAAAGGATGAAAATCGTCTATGCAAAAGCTATACGTTTTGCTACATAAGAAACCAATAGCTGTGCTTCTAGTGCCTGTGAGTAAAAGGTTGTTTCGTGAGGGCTAGTAATGTAGCTGGGCAAATGGGCTACTTGCTTAGTATATGCAAAGCCCTTGGTTCTGTCTCCAGCATCACACAAAGCCAGATGTAGCACACATATATGTAATACCAACATGTGGGAGCTAGAAGCCAGGGGACCGGAAGTTTAAAATAACCCTTAGCCACATAGCAAGTGCAAAGCCAGCTTGGGATACGTGCGTGGGACCCTTGCCTAAAAAACAGGAGTTTTGTTTGTGTATGCATGGCGCCTAAAAGCCCCAGCAGGGCTAACAGCTTACTGCGGCTTCCACATAGGACTTAATGTCCCCCAGGCTCGTAACCTAAACACTTGTTCCTGAGCTACAGGAGCTCAGTGATGAATGCTGAAAGTGGGAGGGAGGGAGGAATGGGAGGATGCATGGGATGATATAGAAAATGAGATGTAATAGGAATTATTTTTAATTTTCAATAAAAATGTGTTTAAAAAAAAAAAAAGATCAGTTAAGCACAGTGGGTTTGGGAACCGAGGAGGAGCAGGCGCAGCGCAGGTCCTCACAGCTGCTGGGGCCTCATGCCGCACGGGCTGTGTCTTGTCTAAACAATGGGTTCTCGTGGCCCTTCTATCTCCTGGGCCTTACGTTCCTCCCGTCTCCTCTTCTGCAATGGCCGCTGGTCCTTAGCGTGGGCAGGGTATGTCAGCTGGGTACACAACGGATGTGCTGTGTGTAGCTGAGGGTGACTAGTGGGTCGTCCACATCTCTTCATCTGTGTCTTGGTTTCCCTCCAGTGAAAGCATGGAGGCAAGTCTAAGGGACCCAGGTCCGAGGGACAAAACTCTCTCTCTTTTTCTGTCTCTCTCTCTGTGTCTCTGTCTCTGTCTCTCTTTCACTCACTCTCTCTCTGTATATCTGTTCCTGTCTCTATCTCTTTGTAGTTCTCTCCTCTGTAGCTCTCTGTCTCTGTCTCTGTCTCTGTCTCTCTGTGTCTGTCTCTCTGTCTCTGTCTCTGTTTCTCTGTCTCTGTCTCTCTCTGTCTCTGTCTCTCTGTCTCTCTCTCATACGCACACACACACACACACACACACACACACACACACACACACACACACACACACACACACCTCACCACCCAGAAGTTCCATTGCTGCCTCTCTCTGAGACTCCCAATTCGAACTCTGAACCTGTGTCACTGCCTCAAGATTCCCTATTCATAGCAATGGAGAGCTTTGCAAAGCAGCTTGAGAAGCTCAGCAAAGACCCTGGATTTCCACTCAGAACCCTCAGGTGTGGTGTTCCTCCTGCTTGGAATGAGCCTCCCTCTCTTGAGAGGACACCCCCATAAGCCATCCTGTGAGAGAGTGTTTGTATTCAAAGCCTCTACTGCAGTGGGTCTCGGCCTTCCTAATGCTGCAACCTTTAATACAGTTCCTCATGTCACGGTGATGCCAACCATAAAATTATTTCATTGCTACTCCATAAGTGTAATTTTGATACTGCTGTGAATCTCTTTTATTTTATTATAATTTATTCACATTACATCCTGATGATTGTAATCCCCTAGCTCTTATCTTCCTGTTTCTGCCCTCCCTCCCTCTTCCTCCCTATTCCCTTCTCCTACACTTCTGATAGGTGGGGTCCTCCTCCCCCACCATCTGACCATAACCTGTCAGGTCTCATAGAGGAAGAGGATGCAGGCTGTTGTGAATCTTAGTGTGAATACCTGATATGTGGGATATCTGTATGTGACCCCTCGACCCATGCCTTGAGATCCGCTGCCTTACTGCTTCTCAAACCATAGACTTGATCATCTACTCAGTCTTATCTCACCAGCTTCTTTATAAAAGTTGCTACTTCGAGGGCATAGGTCTCTCTGCATCCTCCTGTCAGAGTGACTGAGTTTGCAATCAGGTATTTAACTCTGCAGTTATTTGCAGGAAATCAATACTTACTGAAGAATGTTCCGGTTAGCTAAAGTTGCCATAGCAATGCAGTACAGTTGTCTTAAATCAGAGAAACTTGTTGCCCCACGATTGTGAAATCTGGGTCTTAGATCGAGGTGTTGCCAGGGATTGGATTCTCCTAAGCCTCTCTCCCTGGCTTGCAGATGGCTACCTCCACCATGGTGACCTTACTTTACCCCAGCCACATCCTGTGAGGTCTTACCTCCAAACATAGCCCATTCCAAGGCACTAAGTTTTAAGACTTTTTATGAATTGTGAGGACACAGCTGAACCCATGTGGCAGTTCACCAAGTAACCAACACTCCGGGCTGTTTTCCTGTTTAATTGAATGCTCTCAGGGGCCAAACACCTAAGTTTTCTGCATCTCTGAAATTGGCAGGAGATATTTCCTCCTCCATGCAAAATAAAAATTAGAATCTTCTTGTGTTTTACAAAACTCAATGCTGACCCACAGTCTTCTTAAAAAGCTAGAGAAATAGCTTTGTGAGACTGGGGCTTTAAAACAGCACTAGAAAGTTCCTAAAAGTATGTGAGGTAGGACCCCATGCCTGTTCCCAAAATGCCATTCCCTTCTCCCATCTGCACGCAGGTGAACTGGTTTCCTGGCTCTGAGAGTCTCCCACCTGTGCATCCTTATTTGCGGTTGTCTTTAGTCAGGAGCAATATTTACTTAAAGACATACCTGCAATCCCCTTAGAATATACAGTTATGAAGGAAAGTGGGTCAAGCTTGAGGGAGGCCATCTGTCAGAGTGTGTTTTGGCAAAAGGAAACATAAGAAGGGGACCTATAAAAGAGGCTAAGTATTGTAGCCCAAGGGCACCAGCAGAGTTCTGTGGACTCCAACTGTCACCTTCTTCTCCCGTTACGTAACTGTTCAGGATGCCTGTACTGGATAGAAATGTATGTGGCCTACAAGGGGGAGGACAAGAGGACAAAAACCTCACTTTCAGATTTTGAAATGAGGACATAACTAACGCATTCATTTTATGTGTTTTTTTTAAATAACTCATTCTTAAAAAAAAATACTTGGCACTTTTTAGAGGCAAATAATAAGATCAAGTTCTCAGAAAACTTTTTTTAACAATTATCACTTCTCATTAAAATTTCCAGCGCATACATGTGTTATTTCACATGGGTGAGCTTTTTTCTAGGTAATCGGCATGTCCATACTATAAGAGATTATGTTTAGTTTTTCCTACTTGGTTTTAAGAGAGTGTTTTGTCATGGGGTACGGCCCAGAGCATGAAGTGCTTCCCTGACATCTTGCGGCTTAGGGTACATGAGATTCTGTCTTAGTAGAAAAACAAAACAAAACAAACAAACAAACAAAACCCCCAAGTTTTTTGTGCACAAATAGGTTCCAGAAAATAGATTTCAGCTTTCAACTCTGTCAGTCTCACTCCGGCTCTCAGCAGTGACTTCGCTCTTGGTGGTAAGTCATGCTTGTGCCTTCACATTGACTGTAAGGATGGCTCCAAAAGGCTTTGTCTTTGATGTTACCGGTTGTTTTCTTTTGTTTGTAATGTCTAGGACTTTTTTTAAAAAAATATGCCAGAGTATAAAATGAAGAAGTAATAAAATAAAAATCTTTACAAGGGATGAGATAACCATTGAGATGTAACAAGAATAAATTAATAAAGAAAAAAAAGAAAAAAGAAATAAAATTTAAAAAAAATAAAAAATAAAAATCTAAACCCTGGTAAGCAGGGCCACAGTGGATAAGCAATTTGTTCGAGCAAGTCAATCCCGTGCCTCAGCATCCGTTACCTGACTCTTCTTTACAGACAGAATGGCAGTCATCCCAGAGCCCACTTCTCCTTTCTAGTAAATGGATCCTTTGGGGATTGGGAGCATTTGTTTTCTTGCCCAGTTATGATTTTGTTTTTAGCATTTTAACCACTAAAATATAGTTTACATAATGTGGAACACTGTGGTTCAGTGGCACCTGCATACATACATAAAGCCCGCAACCTTAATATCTATACCTCATCACATACATACATGTGAAGCCCCGCATCTTTATTTATGTAAAATCTGACTTTGTCATACCAAAAATATTATTCATGGCCTCTTTCCAGCCACCCTGCTAACCCAACCTCACGAGCCATCTGATTGCTCTCACCACAAAGCAGTTTGCAGAAACAGTGGCATCACAAAGGAAGGATTTTCCTTCACCGTGAAGGTGTTTCACCTGCTCTGAAATCTCTAAATGCAATCATGTGGTACAATATGTTTTGTGGTCCTCTCTCTCTCTCTCTCTCTCTCTCTCTCTCTCTCTCTCTCTCTCTCTCCCCCTCTCTCTTTCTCTCCCTCTCTCTCTCTCTCTCCCTCTCTCTCTCTCCCTCTCTCTCTCTCCCTCTCTCCCTCCCTCCATCTAATGCTTGTGAGACACACCCATATCATAATGTATTTTGACAGCTTGATACTTTTATTTCATTTCGTTTTGTTTGGCTCTGTGCTACTCCATCATATAAATGTATTACAATTCATTTGTCCATTTCCTGTTGTTGGGCATCTGAGACAGTTTGAATTTGGAGTTATGATGGGTCAAGTTTCTACGAATAACCTCTTTACAGATCCCTTGTGAAGATAGATACCTACTTCGTTTATCTTGAGTGAAAATTGAGAAATGAGGTTTGTAGGTCATAGGTCAGGTGTATCTCCATAGCTAGAACATCATCCAAAGTTCCTAAAATCTGTCACTAATAAGTTCTTTGTGGCTATCTCTGCATCTTTTACCACATTTTAGCATTACCAGTATCTTTAAACTTTAAGCTTTTCTAAACGGTGTGTGTGTTGATATTTCATTGTGGTCTTAATTTGCATGTCTCACTGTGGTTTTAATTTGCATTTCCCAGAACTATAATATTGTTCAGTACAACTTGGTGGATTTAGTGGCAACTCATTTGTATTCTCTTTTTAATTAATTTATTTATTCACTTTAACTTACTGGCCATAGTCCCATCCCTCCTCTCCTCCCAGTTCCGCCTTCCTTCCCTCTTCCCCATCACACCTCCCCTATCCTCAGAACAGAGGAGCCCCCCACCCACCTACCCACCCACCTAGCTCCTCAAGTCTCACAGGACTGAGTATGTCCTCTTCCCCTATGGCCTGGTGAGGCAGCCCTGCCAGGGGGAAGTGATCAAAGGGCAGGCAACAGAGTCCATGACAGAGACAGCCCTCACTCCCTGTACTACAGGACCCACATGAAGCCTGAGCTGCCCATCTGCTACCTCTGTGTTAGGGGGCTAGGTCCAGTCCATGCATGGTCCAGAGCCATACTTGTGGCTCTCCTGTCACCTCCAGGTCCTTTTTTCCTTCCCCCAACTTTTCCACAAGACGCTCTATGCTTCACCCAATGTTTGGCTGTGAGACTCAGCATCTGTTTTGAACCACTGCTAGGTGGTGCCTCTCAGAGGACAACTCTGCTAGGCTCCTGTCTGCAAACATAGCAGAGTATTGTTAATAGTGCCAAGGGTTGGCTCTTTCCCATGGGGTGGGTGGGTCTTGGGTTGGGACAGACATTAGTTGGACATTCTCTCAATCTCTGCTCTTTCTGCTCTATCTTTATCCCTGCACATCTTATAGGCAGGGTAAATTTTGAGTAAAAGCTATTGTAGGTGGGTTGGTGTCCCCCTCTCTCCACTAGGAGCCTTATCTAGTTAGAGGGTATTCTCTTCGGTCTCCATGGCCCCTCATATCCTTCCAGAAGCTTACCCTGACGTAGGTCTCCATCTTGTTACAGAAATGACCCTGCCCTCCCTCATCTGCTCTGCCCAGGTCTGACCTCCGCCCTCATTTCTCTCTCTGCTCCCTCTCTTCAACCACTTCCACTGTCTCTTCAATTTTCCCTTTTGAGTGAGATTTAAACATCCTCCCTTGGTTCCTCCTTGTTACTTATCTTCTTTGGGTCTGTGCAATGTAACTATATTCTTCACAGTAGCCACAAATAATATAATGTATTATATTGGTGTAACTCTGACCAAGAGAGTCAAAGACCTGTATGACGAGAACTTCAAGTCTCTGAAGAAAACATTGAAAAAGATATCAGAAGATGGAAAGATGTCTCATGCTCATGGATTGGTAGGATAAACATAGTAAAAATTACCCTCTTACCCAAAGTTGTCTGCAGATTCAATGCAATCCCCATTGAAATACCAACACAACTGTTTACAGACCTTGAAAGAACAATTCTAAACTTCATATGGAAAAACAAAAAGCCCAGAATAGCTAAAACAATCCTGTACAATAAAAAAACTTCTTGAGATATCTGATCTTTGACTTCAAGCTATCCTACAGAGCCATACTAATTTTAAAAAAGAAAAAAAGAACTGCATGGTACTGGCATAGAAGTAGATTAGTTTATCAATATAATCAAATTGAAGACCCAGAAATAAGCCCACACACCTACAGATACTTGATTTTTGACGAAGGAGCCAAAACCATACAATGGGAAGCTCATAGCATCTTCAACAAATGGTGCTAGTCTAACTGGATGTCTACATGTAGAAAATGCAAATATATATATATATATATATATATATATATATATATATATATATATATATATATCACTCTGCACAAAACTCAATTCCAAGTGGATCAAAGACCTCAACATAA
Source organism: Acomys minous (assembly GCF_964271855.1). Taxonomy (NCBI): domain Eukaryota; kingdom Metazoa; phylum Chordata; class Mammalia; order Rodentia; family Muridae; genus Acomys; species Acomys minous. The sequence goes on along the minus strand of NC_140494.1, from coordinate 3,498,093 downwards.
CACCAGATATACTAAATCAGGAAGAGCCTTGAACTCATTGGCACAAGAGACAACTTCCTGAACAGAACAACAGTTCAGGCTCTAAGATCAACAATTAATAAATGGGACCTCAGCAGGGTGTGGTGGCACACACCTTTAATCCCAGCACTTGGGAGGCAGAGGCAGGCAGATCACTGTGAGTTCGAGGCCAGCCTGGTCTACAAAGTGAGTCTAGAACAGGCAAGGCTACACAGAGAAACCCTGTCTCAAAACACCAAAATAAATAAATAAATAAATAAATAAATAAATAAAATGGGACCTCTTGAAACTGAAAAGCTTCTGTAAGGCAAAGGACACTATCAATAGAACACAGTGAAAGCCTACAGATTGGGAGAAGATCTTCACCAACCCTACATTTGACAAAGGGCTAATATCCAAAATATATAAAGAACACAAAAAAATTAAACACCAACAAACAAAATAATCCCATTACAAAATGGGGTACAGAGCTAAACAGAGAATTCTCAATTCTGACATAAAGATATTTGTCTTGTGTAAAGCAATGCTGGTAGCAGACAACAAGTGGCTCTTTAGTTATGCTTGTCTACGTTCTCTGTTCTGTTTCGTTGCCTTCATTTGGTTTGTATAAACTGGCCCTTGAGATACAAAATCCACTAGAGAAAATAAAATTTCCTGAGACATCAGGACTGCTAAATACGTGTGTGTGTGTGTGTGTGTGTGTGTGTGTGTGTGTGTAATCATTACATATTATATATGTAATTACATCATATCACTCTTGCACAAGACCCAGGTTCAGGTCCCAGAACCTACATGGTGAGCCACAATCATTCATAACTCAAGTTCCAGTGTTTTCAATCCTCTCTTCTGATTCCAAGGGCACCTGGCAGGCACATGATGCACATATATACATGCAAGGAAAACTTTAATACTTATAAAATAAAAAAGAAATCTTTTAAATATATAGGATAACTAACTAAGCTTTACTGAGTTTGACATGGTAGTGATTTATCTTAATTTAAGAATATTCAATGGGCTCATAAAATCATACATATTTAAAGTATCATGTTATGATTTAATAGATGTGTACATTATATAATTATCATTACCATAGGTAAATATACACATTACCATTCATAGTTATGTGTGTGTGTGTGTGTGTGTGTGTGTGTGTGTGTACTAAGGACAGAAAAATCTAATCTCATCAAACTGCAAGTGTTGAGTGCATTGCTGTTACCTACAGGGAATCAGAACCTTGTCCCCTTGTAATGTGCGAGCTTTATTTCTCTGACTGGCATATCCCACCTTATACTCCAGTACTATAGGCACTTTCAGAATGTGCCTATAAATGAGGTCAAATAGCATTTATCTTTTACTCCAAACCCCATAATTTTGACCATATGAGGACAAATTGCATGGTTTCCTCCTTTTCCATGCCCAGTGAGGGTTGCTTGCTCACTTGTCTGCCAGTAGATGTTTGAATTCCTATGTCTTGGCCACAGTGACCTGGGGTTCTTTGCGGTGTGCTGTGAGAGGGACGGCTACATCCACGGTGGTGACGCGGTGGCTTCGCGTTGTCATCAGCGGAGCTCCCCACGTCTTTCCTTGTGCTCCATTTTCTGTCCTGTTTACAATCGCGGCCCAGTGAGTGTGGTGTGGTGTTACATTGCACATTTCCTTGAACTTGTACTTCCTTGATAACTACTGACACTAATTACTGTGTGCTCATTGGCTAGGAGAATATCTTCCTTGGGAAAAATGTCTGCCCACACCCTTTGCCTTAAACATGAGCTTTAGATAAACAGTAAGTGCCTGTCCTGGTTTATACATGCCTCACACAATATGGAGAGTATATGTGCACTGAAAAACACTGATCATCCGACATTCAGTTTTAACTGGATGTACTCTTTGTTTGACAGATATGAGAAAGAAAGAAAGAAAGAAAGAAAGAAAGAAAGAAAGAAAGAAAGAAAGAAAGAAAACAGCAATGGCATAAAGTGAGGCTTGCATGGATCTAAAATAGTCTATATATTTCACAGTTTTGCACTGAAATAGTTTGGTATATTTTGTGGGTGTTTGGCTGGTGTTCCTGCTTTATTAAAAAATTATAATTTCATTTTGAGATCCTCCAGACAAAATCGTTTGAGCCTCACAGTCTTTGTGCAATGTTATTGGACTCACTTAATGAAATTATAACTCAAGCAAGGTATTTCATTCTGTTGTGGTAAATGAGCTCGGGCAGCAGGAGCTCAGGGAGAGCAAAGCCTTCGCTGTGCTGATCCTCCATGTTTGGTAGAATGAGGGAGGAGCAGGCACCTCATATTAGAGTTATTTATTGTTCCCTTTATGTGAACACTATATTGGTGCCTGTCCCTACTGGAAACAACAGCTGTTAACAGGCTCTGAGATGAATTTCAATGTGATCTCCCCTGGCCTCTGAAAATCTAGTCTAAAGAGAAAACAGGCTCAGCCTTGAAAGAAAAGAGCAAGTTTCTCTTCTGCTTGCCTGGAGGCTAAGGGCAGTTAAACCCACCGGTGAGTGTTTTCATGGGTATCTGCACTCAGATCAAGGTATAAGTGCAAATGGGAATACTGGTACAGGCAGGACTCCTCTGCAATAGCAGGAAGAGACAAGAAGCAAGGTTGAACACGGTGACCCCCACTAAAGCATCCTGCTGCGGGGTGCGGAAGGCTACAGAGGAGAAAAAAGGGGTCCTGTACAGCACAGCAACAAAGCCCTTCTTGGCCAGTGCCCCAAGCAACTTAAGAGGAGATCAGAAGGGCCTCTAATGCAAGGCTGTACTGCAGCAGACAAGGAAAGGTAGCACTGTCATCTGTGGTCCAGATTCACAGTGAAACAGAAGGAGTTGTGCATACGCAGGAGACTCTGTGCCTGAGGGTCCCGAGGGTCTGCTGCAGGGCGTCTCTGGCTGGCTTTCTAGACAGTGGGTGCTGTGTGAACAGCTACTCGCACCTTCTGCAGAAAAGTTTGCTCAGTGGAAGCTTCTAAAATAAGGACCTTTGGCTCACTCCTTCCACTGCTTTTCCAATACCATTTCCCACCTAGAATTTCTTCACCTCTATGTTGAAGAGAGAATTTTTCAGTTGGGCATCTTGGTATACACCAGTAATCCTAGTCTCTGGGAGGCAGAGGTAGAAAGATAGCAAGTTCAAGGCCAGCGTGGGCTAAAGAGTGAGATAGACACACATTGACTAGGACAGGAGGATTGTGGAAAGCCAGCTGCTCCCAGGTCCCTGGAATTCCATGCGTGTCAGACACTTGACTATGCCTAGTATGGTTCAGGCCCTCCACCTGGCCCTGGCCTAATTCCTCCTTCTACTACTTCTATTTATACACTTACTAAGCAGCATGACTGTGGATTTGATAAACCTGTGTGTGTGCGTGTGCGTGTGTGTGTGTGTGTGTGTGTGAGAGAGAGAGAGAGAGAGAGAGAGAGAGAGAGAGAGAGAGAGATTGAGCTTCAGCTTCTACTTTTTACTATGTATTTTTTTTTCCAAGAGCTCAGAGCAAATGTCCCACAGGTGAGAGGGTTGAGAGAATCCTTGGCTTTATTGGCATAATTCTCTCTTAGTTCTGGAATTGTTTTATTCAACTTTGATCCTTCCAGAAATTACCCTATATGGCAGGTGTTAGCCCACCCACCTGTAAGTAGCTGAAGGGTTATTACCTTCAAGACAACTTCTTAATGTTTTCAGGGATGTAGAACAAGAACAGAGAAGATCCCAAAAATAAATAAATAAGTAAGGGAAGAAAGATGGAAATCATAAGGTTTTAAATGGAGTGGAGACAGGAATTTGATAAAAATGCTGCCAGGAACTCAATAAAAAAAATGGAGCCAGAATGAAGTGTCTGCAGTCACGGTGACCCCTCCCACCTCCACTTCCCAACCTCTTGGTAATAAGAACATATGAAAGCATTGGGTTTTTCTGAAACTCGGTGTTGAAAGTGCATCTCCTCTTCTTCTTTCTCTTTCCAGACAAAGTAAGCATACTGTCAACCTTCCTCGCTCCCTTCAAGTACCTAAGTCCTGGCACCACAAACACGGAGGATGAAGACACTCTAAGTAAGCAGCCCCACTTCTCTTACGGAGAGGTCCTCACTCAGTCTGTGCGGGGGTGGGAGTGCCTTTCTCTGCCTCCTTGTAACCATGGCGAGGGGCCTGCTGGTCTTGCCATATAGAAGGTCCTGCTCCCATCTCCAGCTGACCCGTCTTCTTCTATAGTTATATCCTTACCCACGTTTCCATCCTCACCTGCAGCCCCACACTCCCCCTACTCCCGCAGTGACCATGACCCCACCATCACCTAAAGAATGCAGTCCTCGCCCAGAGTCTTGTCCTCACCTGAAGTCCATCTTTACCTGCAGGACCAAACTCTCACAGATATTTATGTTTATCCACAGCCTGTGCCTGCATGTAATTCCCTCATCACCACAGTACCAGCCTTACATGCAATCCGTCCCTCCTGTAGGGCTAAACCTATGCTGAGTCTTCATGGTGGTACCACCTTTAACCGGAATCCTCCCTCATCTCTAGCCCTTCTTCACCTTCAGGACCAAACTCATGCAGAGTCCTGTCCTTGTCCAGAGACTCGTTTTCACCTGGGGTACCATCTTCCTCAGCAGTCCCTCATCCCTGCAGTTGAATCATCGCCAGAAGCTCTATCCTCATTTGGAATTCCACCCTCACTGTGCAGTTCTACCCTTAACTAGAATCCCACCTCCCATTGCGGTCTTTATCTGATACCCCATTCCCGTCTACAGCGGGTGCATGTGGAGTCTCATCCCTGTCCAAAGCTTTGTATCTCACCTACAATCTTAGCACCACCTAGATATCTGCCCTTACCGGAAATCCCAGTCTCATATAACATCTGGTCCTTGTATGGACTTCTGTTCTTATCCGGAGTTCCATCCGCATCTTAAGAATAAGAAGAGACCGTAATGTGTGACCAAGAGCCCCGAGGAATGTAGAGAATAAGCTAGTTTTCTTAGACTCTTCTCTCTCTCTTTTTTTTTTCTTTCCTTCATACTCCTCTTCAATGTTGAAAAAAAAATTTTTTTAAAGGTGGTAGTGTCACAGTGTCTTACAGAACAGATTTCACAGTTGTTCTTTAACAAGAAAAATAGATAACTAAGGGGTTTTTCTATTGAAACGTCTTGAGTTCACGAAGCTGGAGAAGAATGGGACAGCATCATTGGGTGCCTGACATTAGAGCTGGGTTAGCGACGGGGGCTCGTATCCATCTCTTTTGTTTAAATCAATAAGAAGAGCGTAGAATAGAAACTAGAAAAGAGGGGAAAAGGAGAAGGGGGAGAAGAAGAGAAGAGACAAGAATAGAGGAGTGGGGAGGGGAGAGGAGAGGGGAGGGGAGGGGAGGGGAGGGGAGGGGAGGGGAGGGGAGGGGAAGAGAGAGAAAGAGAGGAGGGGAGAGGAGAGGGGAGTGGGGAGGGGAGAGGAGGGGAGGGGAGGGGAGGGGAGAGGAGAGGAGGAAAAAAAGCAGAAGAGAGCAGAGACTTGTGCTCTCCTTACCTGTGGCACAGTGTCAAGCACTTAAAAGAGGAGGCCGAAGATTTCACAAGAACACCTCTCTGCATTTAATATCACCTAACAGATGGGCTTTTTTTTTTTTTTTTTTTTTTTTTTTTTTTTTTGCTCAACTAAAACGAGCTAAGAATGTGCTTGTCATGGGATGGGGAGGAAGCAAGGTGCTGTTGGCGGTTGCTAAGATAATTGGCTGAATCAAGCAAAAACACTGACAGAGATTTCCATGGAAATGTCATCCATGTTGCTGTAAGCTGCTAAGAATCAACACACATTATTATGGGCACCCCTCTCCAGACAGTTGTTAAGGCTATTGGAAGTGGGGGTGTCTCCCTGTAATTAGTCACTTTCCTCGTTTTGTGACAAATGCCAGCAAAAGCAACTGAAGGAAGGAAGGGTTTATTTTGGCTCAGAGTTCAAGGGTCTCGTGGTTGGGGGAGTCATGGCTGCAGAGCAGAAAGTGGCTGGTCCTGTCGCATTCATTGTAAGGCAGCAGATGATGGAAATAGTCAGCTTAGTTTCCTTTTACACTGAGGACTTCAGCTCATGGGATAGCGTCACCCAAATGCAGGGGGAGGAGGGATCTTCCCTCTTTAGTTAAGCCAGTCCAGAAATTCCCCCAGAAATACGCCCAGAAACAGTTCTCCTAGGTGGTTGGGTATAGGCCCTGACAAGTTGACAGTGAACAGCAGCCGTCATACTGCCCTATGTCACTGTCCAAATGTAAAGTTGAGAGTGTCCAAAGGTCAGAACCCGGCCAGATGTTCACAGTCTTCTGCTTGGATATTTTCATTTCTACAGGAAGGGATAGAGAGATGAGGGATACGGGAAGAAATTGACTGGGTTAATTAGAATCAGACTGGAGTTCTTGACCCTGACTTACCGGCTCCCCTCTTAGCAAGGTTTGGGGTTTGAAACAAAACCTTGACATGTCACTGGGTATATCCTTGTATGGTTGTTTGAATTTAAACATTTCCAGATGAGTCAGGTTATTGATAGCTACCTCAGAAGCCTTAAAAAGAGTGAGGTTAAAAAGTATACCGCATGTGCGGAGTTTATTCGGACATGTGAGGAGCTTGAACTCTGCCTTCCTGCTCTCTCCCCGGGAGTCTGGCTGAACCAGGAGGAAAAGAAAGGGGTGTTGGCCAGAGAGCATTTGGAGAGAGAGAAGCAAATGGATTCTAAATACTTTCAGAAACTTGGGAAACTTTGATATGGTGTCCAAATGGCCACTGTCTTAATAAACACAGGACTTGTGTAAAGTCACTGACCTATCCAGTCACACACACACACACACACACACACACACACACACACACACACACACACACATCAGTAGCAACAGCAGCTTCTCCTTTTGGGCAGCTACAGCCTTTGACTCTCTCCTGAGGCTAACACAGTTAAGAAAGCAGGAGCCTGGTTTGGGGGTCAAGGAGTTCTGCAGGCATGTTCACTGTCGGGGGTAAGGAATTATCAGCATGAGATGTCACAGGGTTGGGGAGAGGCAGGGGCCCAGAACTTAAGGAATGTTCAACCAATGATGAGTGATGCTCTCAGTTAAAACCATCTTCCTCTGATTTGGTTTACTGAATAATGGAAAGAAACATACGGAAAAAAAAATACATTCTAATTGTTTATTACCCATTAAAATGCTTTAGAAGTGCTTGGGGGAGCTTTTTTGCTGATTAATGGATTTATCGTGTGTGTGTGTGTGTGTGTGTGTGTGTGTGTGTGTGTGTGTGTGTAAATGCATGTGAGTGTGCATGCATATGTATATGGAAGCCAGAAGAGGATATCGGATGTCTTCCTCCATCTTCCTCCATCTTCCTCTATTTTCTTTCCGTTGTGTGTTATGTTGTGTTTTTTTGATACAATGTCTCTTCACTAAACCTAATGCTACTGTGTCTATCAGGCTATCTGTCAAGCAGTCTCTGGGATCTGCCTTTGTTTATGCCCCAGTGTTGGGGTTACAGACAGCCATGTAAGCCATCCTCTCAGACCTCACTAGCTGCAGTTAATTCATTTAGAAAACTATTTTTATATGTTTGTGTTTGGTACGAGTGTGCCCATGGTGTGAGTGGTATTTACGTTTCTCTATGTATGTGTGGCATGACTGTGTCACGCACATGTCTATAATAGGTGAGAGTGGTATGTACAGTAAATGTACATGTCTGTATACACATGTGTAGTGTCTGTGAACATGTGTGTGGAAGAAAGGGTTGGAGGAAGGACCCTCTTTAGGCCCCATGCCTCATGCCTCTGCCATCCCTAGATATGTTGTGTCTCTGCTGCTCTAATGTAAAGACAGTTCGTGGATAACTATTTACATACTTTCAACTGTTCAAGAATGCTTCCCGGTAGCTACCTAGATCCTGGCCACCTGGAATATATAAAAGCTATTGCCTAGAGCTGTGAGCTTCTCCATTTAAAGAAGTTGTGCAGAAAGACAGAAAACTGTAGTCAGGACACAGCCACCATACACACATTAGGCTTTGCCTACAGAACATTGGCATCCAAGGAGCCAATCAGCAGTAAGCTGGATCCAAGGAGCCAATCAGCAGTTAGCTGGATCTTAACTGGGAGACCCTTTTACAATAGTATGTTTTCAAGGCTTGTCTGCCCCTTACATTCAGCTAGGCTCTGAGAAGGTTTTACCTTTCAACACTGAAAAGCGCATGTCCCTGTCCATCCTGGCCCCACCCCTGCTCAGAAGTTAAGATTTGGCCCAGATTGAATGACAAACAACTGACACCAAGAGTTTCATATTGCCTTTGAGCTCTCCTTGCTAACTATATCTGCTTTCCCAGAATCCTGTGCACACCCGTCACAGCTTCATGGGTTACTCATGACAAGCCTTTGAAGAAGGTATCTTCTACCAGCTGCTCAGTCTGACAAACTGTCGCACCCACAGACAACCAACAAATGCCAAGCGTGTGCTACCTTCTGCACACTTCGGCCTCAGCCTATGTGCCAGGCACCCTACAGTCTAGGCTACCTCCTGCCCCTCTGCACACCGAGTCCACCACACTGCCTGGAGGAAGAACTAGGCTGCCTGCCATTCTGCTGTTGCTAAGCCCTGTCATCTGGGAGGAGCTGCTCTGTTTTTAAAACCAGGGCTGCTTGGCAGCCGAATAACCTTCACCAGAAATAATATTATCTCTTCAAATGTAGCGTAGCGCACTGGATGGCTGGCTCTCCAGAGCCCTCCTGACCCGCAGACATGACGGTGTCATTAGCAGTGATGCATACAATCCCAATGATGCCAAGCCATGAGAGGAAGTCGGGTGTACATAATAACTGGGTAGAAGATTCTGGCCTGCAAAGGAACCAGCAGAGAAGGGGGAGACACAAAAAATAAATCCACAAGCAAGCAAGGCTTCTTAGGAATGATAGCAGTATGGTCCAAGCTAAGACCTGACCGCCACCTTGTCTAACCATTCCTGAATGTCATCAGCCCAGGTCATCAAACTTAACAAATTGCAAATAATGGAGTTATTTGGAAAATAAATATGTAGCCACGGCGATGACAATATACAATTTTTTTTCTTCCTGTCCAAAACACAATTCCTTCATGGACCTTTAAACTTAGCATTATAATTGCCAGCACATTTTGTCAAATGAAATAATGTACTTATAAGGCTTTGGAGAAGAATTCAGGTGTGAGAGAAGCAGAAAAGAAATAATTTCATTTTTCGTTTTCCTATACAGGTGCCTTCCTGACTTAGACATTCTCTTTCAGTACCTGGCGGTCTTCAAAATGCTCATGATTGTTCTATTACTGTTGCTTACGGTATTTGTCTGATGTCATCCGAAGTTATTTGCTTGCTTTTTCCCCCTCTAATTCCCACGATGGAAAAACACGTGTGACTCCCTGAAAGGACCTTATGGAAGTCACAGTTCAGAGACGTCTTCTTTTATGATGTCTTGAACAAGGAGGCGCTTTGCCACTATACCCAGGCAGAAGAATCATGCACGCTGAGGCCATGCGTGAGGTCTCCTTGGGAGAGAGTTTCATCAGGAAAGGATTTGGGACCCAAATTAGGGATGGTCTGGGACGATTTGAGTGACACTATGCGTCGGGTGGGGGTGGAGGTCACTATCTTTCATCCCAGAGCTATTGTGTTATTCTGCTCCCCCTCTCTGCATCCTCAGCTTCCTGGGGCAGGTCTGACACACTCGTCAATACGCACTTGCATATACACATATATGTGTATCTGTGACAAGATCACCCAAGGTCTAATCTACTCTCTCATCCAACAAGCACACACTGATCAAAGCCCAGGTGCCTCCAGGACTGATCAGAGAAAAGAATAAAGATCATGTTATTCTTGGAAGGGAGAGCAGCCACCTAGTGGGAAGAACAAGAGTGGGTAGGAAGTCCTCACATCCTTTCACAGCCCAAGTATGTACGTAAATGCCCAGAGCAAGAACCCAAAGGCAGGGCTGGGAATTGACAGCACACTGTTTACACAACCCTCCACATTTGCTTGTAGGGTACAGGGATGCCCCCCTCTACTCCCCAAGCATGAACCTTCAAAAAGTAGCTCTTCAAGTCTATGTTTAAAAGCCAGAGATATTTTTTTTTGATCTCCTGACTTTTTAAATCTGGTGATTATTATACATAACAATTGGGTGCATAAAACCTATTAACTAAATGGAGAAAAAAATGAACATAATTTCCCGGGTCAGAGAAGGGGAGTGAGCATATTTAATGCCTTCTCTGTGAAGAGAAAAAAAAATATGAAAGTGTCGTGTCAGAGTTAGAACTGTGAAGAGCCCACAGAAACGGCAGTAGCAAAATGCCCCCATGCCCCTGGCACCTAGGTATGATCTTGGCTGTGGTTGGATGTGCGTATCTGCAGGCAATATTAAAGTCAGGAAGGGTCCTTCTGTCTCCAACCTTGTCACAAGAGGAGCGTTACCAGAGTCCGTGTTGCTCCCACTGACAGAAAGGGGCCCAAGAAGAAAAGATGAATGGATATACAGGCAGCGCAGTCAGCTCTCATGGGAGTGAGTGTTTGCCTTGTCGAGCAAAGGAAGAGACCAGAGATGTGTTTTGTTCTCCTAGGAAGCCGGTGCTGTTCTTTGGCTCACATTTCTAGGTAATACAATGAATATCTCCCATCAATCACAGCAGAGAAATCAGAGAACCATTAACCCTTCTCTCTGGAACATCCTGGAATTTCTAGGGAAGTGGATGGGAGTCACCAGCAAATAAAATAGTCAGGAAGAGAAGCTGGACTGGACATAGAGAGAAGCAGGGGCCATCAGTGCTTCCCTGCTACTCCTGAAAGTGTCTCTATCGTGGCCATTTTACTAAGCCTGATAGGTAGGAAATAGATAGACGGTAGATAGATGGATAGATAGATAGATAGGTAGGTAGATAGATAGATAGATAGGTAGATAGATAGATAGATAGATAGATAGATAGATAGATAGATAGATAGATAATAGATAATTTCTATATTCACTTAATTCATACCCACCCAACTGATGAGTAAAATATTCATTTTCTATCATTTAAGGAAATGAAGCTTAATAAATTAAAATTTAAAATAAAAGAAATGAAGCTTACACCGAGTGATCTAATATTCCAACAAGCATAAAAAAACAAAAGCGTCTGTTTGGCTCTAGCCCCTGTGGAGTGGCCACTGGACCTCCACACACGCTAAGGGTCCTCACATTGAGGACAGAGACCACAGCATAAGCCTAGATGTTCTGAAGTGCTCGCTGGACTCTGGGGATCAGTTGACCAAAGCGTTTTGCATTGGTAATATCACCATGGTAATGTCATCCTGGAGAGTCTACCTTGTATCTGAAATAGGGACCAAATTCTATACTTTTTAATTAACAACAACTAATCACTGATGATTAAAAAAGGAGCTCACAGACCCAGGCAGATAGTTGGTGTCATTGTGCTTTACCGTACATGCTGGGAGCACCTGTCACCCCAACGCTGGAGAGGCAGAAACAGGAGGAGCCCTGACCAGCCACCCTAGCCTACTTGAAAAGTTCCAGCTCCAGGTGAAGGGCCTGTCTCAAGTGGAAAGTGCACCCCACATCAGCCTTTGGCCTCCACACTTGTGCACACACACAAAAAGAAAGAAAGAAAGAACCTCACAGCCCAGTCTAGTAATCAAAGTTTATATGAAGAGTTCCAACTACAGCAATAGCAAGATATTGAGAATCACAGTAGGGGAGCAAATAAAAGGGATTTCGCCTCATGTATAGAGCAAAAACGCTTTCTGAGTTTGGTTCTCTAAGATACAGCAGAGGTCATCTGATATGCTGGCCACCATAATCACACTGGCACGCTTATTAAATCCCCACATTGTAAGAAATCAATAAGAAATTAGAAGGCTCCAAGCAAGTTTCTAGGCAATCTGATGTGGGGATTTGGGAATTGTTTTGTTTGCTCTTTATTTTCCATTTTGAGTTCGGTTTGGGGGAAAATCACATGGTTTAATCTAATGTACACTCCACCTTGGCTGGAAATACCCTAAATGACAGGGCACATTGCTGTGCACATACCCAGAGCACACAGCGATTAACACGAACGGTTGAGGTTTAGCATTTGCTATCTGAAACGTAATTATTTTTGCTGAGATCCATAACAAATGAATGCTGCATGGCTATAACTTAGAAAGTACTCAGATTCACACTTTTGAACAAACTAACCTCCCCAAGCCTAATGGCTTTTTAGTAACAAATTGATAGAGATAGCAGTAAGCCCATTTCACAATTTAGAAAATTAGACTGAGAGGCCGAGATGGCTTTCAGTGCAGAGCCCAGTGCCCCCCACTGGAGCACCCTCGCAAGGGCTGTTTGGGCTTCTTTATAAAGCCATGATGATAGTTACAACCGATGGGTTAGCCCTGAGCTAAGAGGAGGTTAGAGCACATGCTGAAAAGAACGTCTTCAAATGTCAGGACACCTCTGGAAGGCACCTGATTTTCAAAGGCATCCTTTGTGACTGAGAAATTGTACTTTCTTCTTCATTATCCTCCAACAACAGTGCCATAAACTGAGGGGTGAGGAGTGCTGTGGTGATTCTGGCAGGTCTCCACCTGTGTGGTTTTTCAGGCTGCGTGAGAGAAACAGGTCCATGCATCAGCAGCCAGCCAGGCATTCAGAGTCTGTGTTGAAGCTGTAGGTTCACTGGAAAATTCACCCGGAGTTTCCACTTGCTTAATGAGAGAACACACACACACACACACACACACACACACACACACACACACTCACTCACTCTCTGACACCTGCCAGAGTTGAGAGTTCCAAGCCCCTGAGAGCATGTGTAAGGTATTGAAAGAAACCTGGGCATGCTTCTGCCTAGGCCAGCCCAGCCCCAGGACTCATCACACATATGGGGTGGACTTGGTTCCATTACATCCAGATGGCCTGGGGAGGGACATTAATTTGCAAAGGCCAAGAAAATGTCACAACCCTTCTGCATCCATAAAATCAACTTACAGCCACTGCATGGATGAGTACAAAGTGAGGTTCCTAGGGTTACACCCCACCTTAAACACAACACAGCATGCAGACTCTGTAGATTAATTATTCCAACCCCTTAAGCCTCAGTTTCCCTCTGCCTGCTTATAATACTAGCCACTAACAATATCAGCTGGCAGGAGCCAGTAGAATATGGCAGACTATTCACAGCCATAACCCTTGGGCTTTAATAATGCACTTTCAGGTTTGGCATTCCAGAAGCACATACCCTGGCAACGTGCACCAGGGCCTAAGTAGCATCATGGCAGTTCACAACTGGGACTCTCCAAAGAGAACAGCTTTATTAGAGAACACTCATCTAAGGTGGCTAGTCCTAAATCGTCTTTAAACTCACCTATCAGTCATAGTTACAAGTTATAGTTATGAATACATAGCATTCAAGCTGCACAAGAGAAGCAGCCAGCATGGGTCAATCGCCAGTGTCTATTTTGAAGCTGAGGGGGGGAGGTCACTGGAAAATTCACACACACACACACACACACACACACACACACACGTGCAAGAATCTTAGAGAAACCTGGACATGGTCATGGTTCTGCCTAGCCAGATCAGCCTTGGGACCCATATATGTGTGTGTGTGTGTGTGTGTGTGTGTGTGTGTGTGTGTGTGTGTGTGTACATATGTATATATACATTATATGCTTTGCTAAACTTACTTTGCTTTTTTTTTTTCAAAAGAAATAAAATGGCGGATCAACAAGTTGTTTCAAGTGGTAAAGGTGCTTGCCACCAAGCCTAATGACCCAAGTTTAATCTTTGGGACCCAGATGGTTAAAAAAAGAGAACTGACTCCTGCAAGTTGTCCTCTGATGTGCACACACACACACACACACACACACACACACACACACACACACACACGCAAGCATGCATGATATAATTTTTTTGTAAGAAAGAAAATGTTACAAGTACAAATAAAGTCACACTTTGACCTCCTATTTCCTTCCTTCCCTCCACCTCCTCTGGGAGATAGGAATGTGTCTTTGTGGTGTAACTGCCCCGAGTATTCTTATGACATACACGGATGCTGTTCCTAAGTATTCTTACAACATACACAGATGCTACTCCACCCAATGGAGCATTCTGCATTTTGTCATCTAGCATTATGTTGATGAGATTTCTTTAGGTTGAAGCATAAAGAACCCACTAAGATATAATTGTTGTATTAGTCTGCTGTTTGAGTCTACCACGACTTAATCATTCCTCTAGATATGGGAAGTCAGGGATTTCCTACATTGTCAACTTTTTTAAAGAAATGCTACAATGAACATCATTGTTAATCTCAGTTCTAGGACGTGCCCCTAACGATATAATTACTGAGTAGGCAGTGTTTCTTGGCAGTCGGTAAGTGTCACTAAATTTTTTAAAAAGGAATTAATTGTGCCTGTGTGCATTAGAACTGATTTGTGGGTGCAAATCCTTAGACACACACACTAGCATTTTGGTCTGTCATACATGTTTGCCTGGCTAAGACGGGAAGGAAATCAGAGGCAGTAACCCAAGGGTTCCTGCTGTCCTGCAGGAGAAAGGAAGCCCCAGACTTGTAGCTCAGCCATATGGCTCTCTTGGAACCATTTTCTAGCTTGCTATATCAACATGTGGCATGTTTATTGGGAGGGACAAAGGACTTCTAGGAAGTGACCTTGGTTAGGAAGTTCCAGTGATTGTGGCAGAGATGCCCAAGAAACCACATTTTAGATAAAGTGTCAAATGCACCTTTGATTGCCTCCCCACCGCTTGTCTCTTCCGGGATGGGGCTGGAGGGTCAGGCTCAGGGCCCTGAGACCTCATCAGACTCTCGGCTCTATAAACCAGCATGCCTGAGGCCCAGCAACTGTCCTGACCTGGACAGGTGACATGCAGGTGTTTGGGAAGACAGCTGCTCCTCTACCTCATTGGCTTTCACCTGTGTCCTCTGCAGAGGTCTCAGGTGATACAACTCTCAAATTCTGGATGTGAAGAAGGAGATGGGATTTGGGGCCTAACACAAGGAAGCATCACATCAGCAAAGCACTACACACACACACACACACACACACACACACATACACACACACACACACACAAAAACACACCTCAGGCAACAACCACTGTGCTTAGGGCCCTGGCAGCGTGTAGGGAGGGAAGGTGCTCATCGTTTCGAGAAGGCCTCTCTGACTTCTGCTGTTGGCGGGAACCGTAGAGACCAGGACTACTCACTCATCTTTGATGTTCAGAGATAATGGGCACTGAGGAGATAGAGGCCTTGTAGGTGACATCACGGCTCATACTAACAGACAGCAGGCTGTGAGGCCATGCCTGGAACACATTCCTTGCCTGTCTCTTCCTCACATCTTCTCAATCCTGGCTTTTGTGAGAACTGCCCATTGTTGGAGGCCTCCCCACCCCTACCCCGCCCCCACTACGTAGGCAAATGTTCCCCGACTGCCTTTCCTTTGTAACTTGCAGGAGCCATTACAGCACCTTTCCCCAGACATGGCTGGAGGTTCTGATGTTGGACTCCCAGCCTTACAGGGCCACCATTAACAACAGTCTCTGTCATTAGTGGTGACCTGCCAGTGCCCTGGGTCATGACTAATTTGTTCTCACCTCCAGGTACCAGCAGTGCTGAAGTGAAGGAAAACCGAAATGTGAGCAACCTGGGGAGCAGGCCCCTGCCCACGGGAGACTGGGCCAGAGGCAGCACACCCAGCGTTAAAAGGAAAAGGCCGCTGGAGGAAGGAAACGGGGGACATTTCTGCAAACTCCAGGTGATCTGGAAGAAGCTCTCCTGGTCTATGACACCCAAGAACGCGCTCGTCCAGCTGCACGAGCTGAAGCCGGGGCTACAGTACCGGATGGTATCACAGACTGGCCCAGTGCACGCCCCAGTTTTCGCCGTGGCTGTCGAAGTAAACGGGCTCACATTTGAAGGCACGGGGCCTACTAAGAAGAAGGCCAAGATGCGGGCAGCGGAGATGGCCCTGAAGTCTTTCGTGCAGTTCCCCAATGCCTTCCAGGCCCACCTGGCCATGGGCAGTAGTACCAGTCCGTGCACCGACTTCACGTCTGACCAGGCCGATTTCCCAGACACGTTGTTCAAGGAGTTTGAACCATCCTCAAGAAAAGAGGACTTCCCGGGCTGTCGTCCTGTTGACACTGAGTTTCTGTCCTCCGCCTACCGGCGAGGACGACTGCTCTACCACACACTGGACCTAGTGGGCCAGGCTCTGCCTGACAGGTCCAGGCTGGCTCCCGGGGCTCTGGGGGAGAAGAACCCTGTAGTGGTTCTGAATGAGTTACGCTCAGGTCTGCGGTACGTGTGCCTCTCGGAAACAGCCGAGAAGCCCCGAGTCAAGAGCTTTGTCATGGCTGTGTGCGTGGACGGGAGGACGTTCGAAGGCTCTGGACGCAGCAAGAAGCTGGCCAAGGGTCAGGCAGCACAAGCTGCCTTGCAGGCCCTCTTCGACATCCGGCTGCCTGGTCACATACCCAGCAGGAGTAAAAACAACCTCTTGCCACAGGTGAGACTTGTTGGGTAGCTGCCTGCCAGGTGGAAAGATGGATGTGAGTTGGGATACTCTCGCCGTGATGGGGAAATAGGCCTGCCCCTCTCCCGGAGTGGCCTTAAGCAGAGGGTAGCAAAGCACTGGCCGTCTCGAAAAAGCCCTTTCCTAAGCATACAGAGGGAAATTGCTGGGGTTTGTGGATAGAGAATCACGGGAATGTTAAGAAAGCAAAGGGGATGATCAACACAGCAACTGAGGAAAAGTAATGAGAGAACTCGTGAACCAGGCAGCTTTCTCAATGGTGGAATCAACCGCTAAGGAGGAAAGACAACCAGGGTCACAGGAAACAAGCGGAGACAGTAGTCCGCAGGGTCTTCCGTGCCCACCATGAAGGCCAGGCTGCAGGAAAGGCAGGATTCCGTTGCCAGGCCCTGCAGTAACTTAGAAAATGAAGAGCCAAGAAGCACAAGTGTGTTGGTTGGTGGTCTGGGATGAGTTTCTAGTCAGTTACTCTGGGCAAAGCACGATGGGAAACTGTCTTGTGAGGAGTGGCCAGGACCTCTATAACTATGGTTTCCAACCAGGTGGACACTTCTGCAATAAGACACTAGCACAGACCAAGAGTCCTGTGTAGAAAAACTTGCTGGAAGGCAGAGGACGTTAGAAATGAGAATTAGGGCCCTGCAGATACGATCCAATTGGTCTAGTGCTTACTGAGCATGCGTGAAGCCATGAGTTAAGTCCCCAGCACAGCATGGACCAGGATTGGTGGTGCAGGTAGAGGCAAAAGGATACAGAGTTCAAGGTTATCTTCAGCTACATAGTAACTTCAAGGTCATCCTCGAATGTATGAGAAAGAAAGAGAGGAAGGGAGGGAGGGAAGGAGGGAAGGAGGGAGGAAGGAAGAAAGGAAGGAAGGAAGGAAATATTTCTTCCAGTTTTTCCAATACAATGAGGGGTCTTCTTACATTTTTTTTCTTTGCCTGGTGATACGGGGGTTCAAACCCAAAGACATTTGCATGTTTAAAAAATGGTGTCCCCCCTCTCCGAGCTGTACCTCCAGCCCTGTGGGTCTGCTTTCTTACTAGAGGTTACCTTCACTTGTTTAAGATGCCTTTGTAGCTCTGCCTGTGTGTCAAGAACTATTACCACACCACTTAAAACAACCTTATTCTGCCAAGTTTTATAATTGCTTATTTATGCAAATTATCTTTTCTCTTATCATTCTGAGACTTATTTGTAGGTCTCTCTAATGTAGTCGATACAGAAAATTATTTTTATTCATTTTGGGCATCAATCAAGGAAAGAAACACTTTACATAGTTAAAAGGCACTTAGCCCCATGTGGAATTCATCATAAGTACTTAATAGCTATGAGTTATTGCTGTGATCACCACCATCATGACATCACAACACCTGGAATAGAATCCCTTACTTTGCCTTGAGAGAGAAAGAACCTGTAAAAGAGTTTGGAGTGTTATCACAACCCAGGTAATGCTCAGGAAGATGTGTGGAGAGCATAAAGGGATCTTCACCTTGAATAATGACTGGGAAGAGCATCCATCCGTTCATTCATTCACTCATTCCTCATTTATTTGACTCTAAACAGGCACGGGGTAAACACCACAACAGATGTTCTTTGTGTATGTGCACATGTGTGCATTTGCAACATATGCATGTGTATGTGTTTGGGGGGGTACATGTGTGGGTGCTCACACACATGCGTGTGCATGCATGGAGAGGCATGTCAGAGGTCAATGTAGGATGTTCTATCCCTTTCCGCCTTTTTATCTATGTTTATTTTTAATTGTGGGTATGTGTAGAGGAGGTATGCACATGGCTTCAGTGGTCCCAAGTCCAAAAGAGGGGCTCAGATCCCCTCAACCTGGAGTTATAGGCAGTGGCGAGCCACCTGATGTGGGTGCCGGGAACGGAGCTCTCTACAACAGTGGCATGCACTCTTCACTGCTGAGCCATCTTTCCAGCCCTTCCACCATGAGTCTCTCATCAAACCTGGAGCTCATCAATTTGGCAGGACCAGCTGGCCAGCATTCCCCAGTGATCCATCCATCTCTAGCGAACAAGAGCTTGGGTCACAGGCACGTGCTGCCACTCCCTGCTTTTAGCGTGGATGCTGATGATCCAAACGTGGGTCCCCATGCTTGCAGAACGTGCACTGTAGAGACTGAGCCATCTTCCTGGCCCTACAGTGTCCTGTTTTTTTTTTTTTCACAAATCTTGGGTGAGGGAAAATATAAACTATGGATAATAAGTCCCAGTTGAGGGATGGTGGGTTTTCCTGCCCTGTCTACCATCTATTTGCTCACTTCACACCGCACACTGATTGCACACGGGTGGGAGGAAGTAAACCGTAAACCTCACCAGTCTTGTCCTTCAGCTTGTGCTTGAATAAATGCATAGTCCCACTGAGAACAAAGTGCTATAGAAAGAAGCAAGAACAATTTCTTTTTATTTATTTACTTATTTATTCATTCATATTACATCTCAATGGTTATCCCATCCCTTCTATCCTCCCATTCCTCCCTCCCTCCCATTTTCCCCTTACTCCCCTCCCCTATGACTGTGACTGAGGGGGACCTCCTCCCCCTGTATATGCTCATAGGGTATCAAGTCTCTTCTTGGTAGCCTGCTATCCTTCCCCTGAGTGCCACTGGGCCTCCCCATCCAGGAGACATGGTCAAATATGGGGCACCAGAGTTCATGTGAAAGTCAGTCCCCACTCTTCACTCATCTGTAGAGAATGTCCTGTCCCTTGGCTAGATCTGGGTAGGGGTTCAAGGGACATGTCCCATGGAAGAACAATTCCTAAATCCATGCCTGTGCATTTACTAGGAAGGAACTCTATGGCCTTATTTCCTCTCTTTTATGTCTCTTTGTCTTTGTGTTTTTCTGACTTCCTCCCATTCTACCTTCCTGCTGCTACATGGAGTCAAACTTGCAGAACAGCCATGGGAGCACTCTCCTCCCTACTGCCTGGGCTCAGGCTGGGCAGAAGAAGGAGCCCCTTATGAGACTGTCCGTGGGTTCTAGCATGACCTTTATCAGCTCATGTCTCCTGCCACCATTTTGGAGGAGACCCCGTTAGTGATTCTGGGCATGCCCCTGTCATTGTTTTACCCTGCCCCAGCCTGGTGCCACTTTGCAGAAAGGCTGGAGCCACCCTCAAGACCCCCAGACAGGCCTGGGATTATCTATTTACTAGGGCACACCGCCCCCCCTGCTTTCTGCTTCCTACTGTGTGAAATTGAAGGACATCAGTGAGCTCTATGTGTGATGCCTTCCTCTTTCATGTTGTCAACTCTGAGCTCTCACGATGGAGAAGCCAGGCAGTGCTACTACTTTGTAATAGTCATTTGACCCCAGAATGCAGCACATCCGTTAAAGCCACGGCTGCTAAATTATTTTTCTCTGACAGCCTGCTAACCACTCCGACTGGATGATGAAGGGCGCGGAGCGTCTCGAGGGTTGCGGGCCATTCATCACACCACCGCAGCGCAGCCACGCCAGGGGCTCATTTTCCTCTTGCCTCAGCCCCCTTGGAAAGTGCACCCTGTAGCTGGGTGGGGGCCAATGCAATGGAAATTGGGGCTGATGGAATTAAAAGCCTGTGCTAGACAGGGTCCAAGTTCAGGGGAGAAAATGTGAAAATAAACTATCCCAAGGATCACCATAAATGCGGTTCTGTCTTCCTGCTCAGCCTTTCCTTGCAGGAACTGTGTCATCGTCAAGCCACTGTCATACATTATGGGGGCCTCTCTCTATAGATCACAGAAGTCCTGTGGAACACTGTGGAGCCCTTGCTACGTGTAATGCAGCCTCTGTTTCCACATCCTGAGGCCCTCACTCATAGATCATAGAAACCCCATCTATATGGGTCATAGAAACTCTATGCACAAATTATGTACCCCTGTCTACACCTCATAGGACTCCCCACCTATATATCCAAATCCTTCATTATGAAACTTCAGAAAAGCTATTATCTATTAGTTGCAGAATTCCCTGTCTTATACACCATGAGCCCCTGTCTATAAATTAGGGAATTATTCATATACATGCCAAAAAAAAGCCTTTTTCCTGTACCTTGTGGGCTACAATCTATTTGTCAGGGATCACCCATCTGACCATCTAAGGAACACAGAGTCCTCCACTTACGCTCCATGGATTTCCCTCCTTGACTATATATGTATCACAAAGACTATACTTTCTTCCTTCTAGGATGCTCAAACAAGCACTTTGTTCCAAAGGCACCTTGACTCTACATTTTCAGGTCTCTAGACATGTGTCCTTTTGTGACCCTTGTCTGACTGAGCTACTAGCACTGCCATGGTACAGCAAACCAAACATCTCCACAAAACCTGGCTTCTCAGAACAAAGAACTTCCCACCTCCCCTGAGCAAGGACAATTCTTCCATAGTTTGCTTTGCTAACCTGAAGCAGTGCAGTTTCTAGAACACCATTACTTAATGTGGTCTACCCAAGTCCCCCTGTTCTGCCCTACCTGGGACAGTCTCAATTGTGCAGGGTGGCAGAGACCCACATGTTGCTCCATAGCAGATGACTAGATGTAGTTTCTTCAATGCTTTAACCAAAGACTAGTGTTACAAACAAGGCTTCCAGCTATCCCTGTGAGAGTTCTCTTAATTACATGAAACAAATACCCCATGTGTGTCAGTGCTTAGAAATATCAGGAATGTTTCAGATGCATCTAATGAGACTGGTGAGGTAGCTCAGTCAGTAAAGTGATTGCCACGCAAGCAAGAAGGCCTGAATCCCTCGCCAGCACCTGTTTACTAAGACAGGCATGGTGGTGTTCCTTTGGAAGCCTAGAGCTCAAGAGCCAGAGACAAATGTATTCTCGGATTTGCTACCAGACAGCCTAACTGAATCAGTGAGCCCTGGACAGAGGGACACCCTGAGTCTTCTAGTCTCAGGGCCATGGAAGAAGATGTCCTGAGGAATAACACCTGAGGTTGACCTCTGTTATCTACACACACACACACACACACACACACACACACACACACCCCACATCCCACCACCACCACACACCACACATCACACCACACACACACACACACACAAACACACACACCATACCACCACCACATACCACACACACCACACACACACTTACACACCACACCACACACACACACACACACACACACACACACACACACACACACACACACGACTCAGCTGGGAATGTACCTAAAAAAGTAGTGGCTTCTGGGAGGAAGACAGGGAGTACACAGGATATATAGGATAATCCTAAAGACATAGAACCTCCTAAATTTGCCCCTGAGGCCCACAGTGTATGTCTGAGTACGTGACAGTGGCTGGGCTCACAATTCAGAGCTCCAGCTTTGCTGAACTACCTAAAGTGGAGGCACAGCAGGAACAGGGCAAGAGTCTGTATCATCCCTGCAGCCTGGGTTTTAAAAGAGTTCGATAGCATAGTGCTCACAGCAAAGGTTCAGACTCCAGGTGTGAGCTCATCACACTCTCTTTCCCACCGTTTCCTGTACCTGAGACCTGAGTCTTGGGCAGAGTGACAAAAGCAAACATTTATTTGTGTCTTTAAGGCATGGAGCACATATAAGCATGTGGGGTTCACTATGCTGATAAGAAAGTGCGCGCAGCCCTGGGACTCCGTAAACAGCCGTTGAAAATGACGATGCCCACTGAGAGACAGCCGAGAGGCTCTGTCCAAAGCCTTCATGCTTTGTTTATCTACAGTTGGTACAAGACGGCTGCGGGCTAACGGCAGGAACCGGGAACGAGAGCATGAGAATAAATAAACACTCATTACCTGGGGGTACTGAGGTACCGTCATGAGAACTGAGAAGTCACAAGGTCCACATCTCACCTCTGACACGAAGAGGTCTGTTTTCACAAAGCACAAACTCAGCAAGAATGCCTTTTTCTTTCCTTTTCTTTTCTTTTCTTTTTTCTTGTAGCTTTTTGTTGTTGTTGTTGTTGTTGTTGTTGCCCAAAGACTAGTTAGAAAAAGGAATAAAGTACAGTACATCTCAGCAAAGCAAGCTAAAGACAAGTTAAATTTTCCCTATACACACAGTAAATCTGAAAAGGGAATTAATTGGTTTGTTTGCAGTTTTCTCATTCAACCTTTATTTTCTCGTGTTTTTTTCTTTTTAACTGTTTTTTCTGTATTATAATTTATTAATATTACATCCCAGTTGTTATGCTCTCGTTCCTATCTTCTCATTTGCACCCTTCCTCTTCTGCCCTATTCCCAGGCCCCAGACCTCTGGCATAGGGTCCCACCTACCCCACCTTTTGACCTGCATCCTGTCAGGTCTCAGCCAGATAGCCTGCATCCCCTTCCTCTGTGTGCCCACATGGCATCCCTGACAAGGGGGAGTAATCAAATCGCAGGCACCAGAGTTCACTTCAGAGGCAGACCCCGCTCCTCCCCTCCTGCCCCCCCCCTCATCTCCCCATCCCCCAACCCAAACCGTGGAGAATGAGCTTTCCATTGGCTAGATCTGAACAAGGGGTCTAGGTTCTTTGCATGCATTGTCCCTATTTGGTGCATCACTTTGTGCAAGCCCTGCCTGGGTCCAGATCCACTGGCCTTGGTGGCCTCCCTGTGGGGCTTCTGACCCCTCTGAGTCCTTCCATGCCCCCACTCTTCCTTACAACCCTCAGCATTCCAGCCAGAGTCCAGCTGCAGCTGGAAGTCAGATTGCTGTTTGTGATGTTTTTAAAAGGTTTAGGCAAAGCAACTAAAATACACGTTTCCTCAAAGTAAGAGGGACATACCTTCTAAAGTGATGCTAACAGTTCGTTGATTTGAGCAATTGGGTCCATGAGAGAGCCTTCTAGTGAAGACTGTGCCTGCAGCCTCAGGTGTGTACAATTTAAAGCGCTTGAGACAGGGTACGCCTCAGAAAAAGCCTTCTGACAATAGAGCCCAGGAATTAAATGCTAAAGATGAATGCATTTCTCCTCCTGTATGATCTCCATGTGCATTGCACATAAATCGTTAAATAAATTAGTTATGTACATAACCAGCCCTTCTTATCCAAAAACTTTTGGTAATTCTATAACTTATGTAGTGAGAGAAAGAGGATGACTTTTCTGAATCATGGTTCTTCCTTGTCTGAAGTTAATTCCTGTTCTTAAAAGCTGTGATGCTTGGTTTGTTGGCACTTGCTTGAAGGACAATGGAGGAAGAGAGGACAGAGGCTAGCATGGCTCTTTGAGCAGGCATCTTGGCACTGTCTTAAGGAAGGGCTTTTTGTGTGCAGCTGAGATGCTCAGCTGGTAAAGGCATTTGCCAAACGAGTCTGGCAGCATGTGTTCAAACCTCAAAACTTCTGTAAAGATGAAGGAGAAAAGTTATGACGCAAAGGCTTCCTCAGTGGCATGTGTACACAGAACCCTTATACATTATACACACATACATACTATAATCAATAATTCACTTTTTAATAAAAGAATAGAATTTTCCTCTTAATAAGGTCATACCCAAGGCCTTCTGAGAAGAAACACCGAATCCCTGATGCCTTTGATTCTTCTTGGGAAGCTTATGCAAAGGGGAAACTTGTAGGTTATAGTTTATGTGAGGATCCACCAGTTCCCACCAACCTCTCTGCAATGGTTTTAGGCCCTGAGCAAGGTGAAATCAAGCTGGAGCCTCACTGCCTGGTAATTAGACCAACTAGACACCTGTCCATCCCAGGGAGTCAGTCACTTACCTCTCTGCGCTCACACTCCCATTCATGAGTAAACACGTTAGCAACACGGCGCAGTGTGTGCTCGCGTGGCTTTCCTCCTTTACTACCTCTGCCTGCTAGATTCTGTGGCCACACACACCCTCTTGTGGTGTATGCAGGAGGGTAAGGTGGTCAGTGACAAAGAGAAAATGTCCTCTCACGCACCTAGCTGCCCCTCAATCTGCCCCTTCTGCACGCTCTGTTTCCTCAGAAGCCACAGCTAGGATAGCGGTGAGATGTCATTTCATTGCTACTACATGCGAAAGGAATAGCTTTGGGAAACACCTGTTGGCCCTGTGCGATGGCTCCGAGGATGAAGGCATTTGTTGTCAAGCCGGACAACCTGAGTTCAGTCCCCAAGAGCCGCACAGTAGAAGGAGAGAATTGACTCCTTCAACTTACCCTCTGCCGTCCACACAAATGATGCAGCAAATGTACATGGGTGCTTGCATTCACACACACACCAGAATAAACTAGCAAAATGTATACAATTTTTAAAAGACCATCTCTTTAATTAGGCATGAAAGACTTTATATACACTTAACACTTTTGTAAGTCTTTACAATGCATGCGTCATATTTACTATCTATGTGTACAATATATTATGCAACATATAGGCAGCATGCCTTATATACTTATATGCACATTTACTTATATACATATAAACATATATGTGTATGTATATATACAAATATACATTTGTACAATCTACATACAATATACACTATACTGTATTCAACATGTTCATACAATATACTGTGCATTGAGTCAATAGATTCTACTTCCTGCTAAAACACGAACGATGATACTTGAGTACAAAGATCTAACAGAGCACTGAAGCCTGGTGCTCCTACTCCATTTGGCATTTTAAACATCGTGCGTGTAACTACTCACCCGTTAAGCAGCGTCTGCAAGCCAAGGTCTGACTGTCTCCTTTTGTGGCCATGACTACAGATGGCCATGGTGGTGGTGACATAGTAGCTGATATTTATTAGGCACTTACTCTATATTGACTTCAATTCTGTGTTTACGTATGATAGCACATTCACCATCGAATGAAATCTTTTCCCTAGACATTAATTATGTTCCCATCTGACAGCTGACTGTCCCGAGGCTATTCTGAGGCAGGTAAGCCCCCTGGCCTAGACATTGAAAGTGGGAGGACAATCACAGAAAAGTCCAGCACTTGGCTTCTGCAGGACTGTGCTAGAGACCTTGTCCTTAAGATACCTGTCACTCTCCCACTTTGCAATGGCTTCCTGGCCTATGAAAGAAACTGAGCATGCTTGCTTTAAAAGGAAGTTTACATGTATAAATATATTAAAATATATACCATACCCCACAAAAAAATAAAAGAAAGTTTATGGCTTAATAAGAGCAAGTCCAGAAGGAAAAGTTATGGTGATCTGACACAAGGACAGAGTGAATTGTAGAGCTTAGCCATGTACACACACACACACACACATACACACACACACGTCATGTTCCAGCAGGTTGCTGATTTTGGGCTATATGGAAGCCTCTCATGCCTCCTCCCTCAGGCAGGAAGAAGCCTGGAAAAAGTCAGAGCTCTCAGCCACCCTCATGGACAAACTCCCATTAAGAGGTGTCCTCCTGCCTCTGCGCTTCTACTGATGCTTCCGTGGAGCAGTAGGATATTGGCAGCTGGCCAAGGGTTCCCATCTGAGAAGGTTGCTTTTGTCAGCTGAAAGCCTACAGCCGCATTAGCAGAGACAGGCTTTCTGAGGATGGGCGGGTGGCCCCTTCCTTTGGGATCCATTGTTACACTGAAAAGGAGAGAGACAGCTGAAAGAAGATGGCAAATGGTAGAGTGCCAACATGTAAATGAGCCAGAGGAAGAAAAGATGAACATCCAAGAGACTAGAGAGTCCCCAGTCAGCAGAGCTAGAGAGGGGAAGACAAAGAATGCACACAGAGAGGTGCCAGGCTTGGATTTTCCTTTCCAGCCCCAGAGGGCACAGTGGGTGGGGGTGGGGAGATCCCATGCCTTTGAGATTTCGCTCCCTCTCCAGATGCAGTCAATATTTTCAGTCTTCTCTCTGGCACTGGGGTGACTTGGGCTACTTTCCTTTGTGAGCTTCTGAGAGCCCCTGGCACAGGCCAGGGAGATGGGCTGAAGAGAAGTCTCGGGTTGGAGCAGAGAGTCTGCACCGTGCCGCTTGGCAAAGACTACATGACGACAGCAAAAGCTGAGAGCGGGTCTCCAGTCAGGTGCGGACCCTGGTTCTCCCTCACTCCTGAGCGTCACAATCCCTGACTGCCACCCTCCCTCACCTTGCTCTGGTCCCCTGGGCAGTGATGGCATACAGAAGCTAGAGTGTAAGGCGGAGTTGAACAAGAGCAGAATTGGCCAGCAGTAGGAAGAGAGGCACAACTGGGGAAGATACCTCAGACTGACGGAGCAACACCCAGGACAGCAAGCCCGAGGTCAGCCCACCCACCAGGAGCTCCCTGCAAACTCTGACCACTCTCTCTCCAGCAAGTTCAACAGTTGTCCCAGAACTTGGCCAGAACCTTTGACAATCCAAGAAAGACAGAAGTATCTTGAATACTCATGGACTCAGGGTGCTGTGGGGAGGATGGACCCGTGTTCATGTGCAGGTGACAGGGTGCAGGCTAGTCTAGGCAGCATGGCTGTCTAGAAAACCTACCATCCTTCCTCGATTAACTTTTTGAAGTTATTTCAAAGATGGTTCAAAGGAGTTTAGCCAGAGTGGGTAAAGGAAGTGTTCTCTCCTCTAAAAATCAACTCAGTAGCTCCCTTCACTCCATCCCACCTTAACACGCTGTGTACCCCACACTGTAAACCACAGCCAGCACAGTAGTGCAATCATCCTGTGAGATCTAAAGTTCACGTGCTCGCAAGGCCCCCATCTCTTCAGTTACTCCCAGCCTATTCTATCACATGCTTAGTGTCCCTGATATGTAAAGCACTTAACACTGGGAATATCCCAAGTGCTTTACCTACAAATGACCTCGGTGTGGAGGGGTGTGGTGATTGTGTACAGGTTACAGGCCAGCAGTCATTGGTGCAGTTCTTGCCGTATTCCAGGTCTGCATGACGTGTCCAATGAGTTGCCAAGGATCACAATGGACAATAGGCACAAAGAGCTTGGGAATAAAGTGCTGAGCTCCTGTTCCATACACTGGTCAGCTCCCTCTGAAGAGATTCTGTTCCATACACTGGTCAGCCCCTCTGGAGAGATGGTGCCTGACAGAGCTGCTTACACACGGTCAGGGAGGTGTGTGTCACCAAGAGGAAAGAGTTAGCTAGTCTTTCTGAGGCATGCTATATGCACAGCACTCACCAGCTACAGAAACTATGTCTTCTTAGTCCCCAGGACCTCTGTTTCTTGACCTATGTGACGGGGTGATCATAAGATTTGCCACACAAGAGTGGTCAGGAGACTCAAGTGGTTTGGAACTCAGATTAAAACAGCATTTGATGTCTGCAGAGATGTCTGCCATCCTTAATCCAGAGGCAGACACAGATACGCCCCACTGATGGAGAGGGGAGGGAAGCAGGTATTCCGAGAAATTTTAAATGAGCCCTTCTAGCCAATGGGGTGTGTGGGGGTGGGGGCTTCGATGGCATTTGGCCTCTCCTGAGCCTCAGCTTCCCTTCCTTTAGGGTAAAGGACTCCTTAGCCATGGTTTTCTGCATAAGGTGGAGCCTGTCAGCATGCCAGCATGGGTGGGGAAGAGGTCCATGAGGCCCCACACCTGGCTGAGGAGGCCCCACACCTGGCTGAGGAGGCCCCACACCTGGCTGAGGAGGCCCCACACCTGGCTGAGGAGGCCCCATTAGCAGTATGGCTGCTGGGGAGAGGGTAGTCATTTTTCTTCAGTGCAGCAGTGAGTAAATTGCCGATGCTCCAGAAAATAGCCCCACATCCACGCTCATGCAAGCGCTCCTAATTAAACTCAGTGGCTCTTTAAAAAAAAATGTGGGAGCCTTTCTCTGAAGAGGAGAAGGTCCAGAGAAAATAAAAGGGGAATAAGAGAGTGTAGTGAGGGAGCTCATCAAAATACATTGTATATATGTGCAAAATTGTCAACTAATAAATTGAAATGTGTTAAATAATAAGAAAATGGAGAGTGTGATTAAATGTTTGCTTAAAGCTCTCACATTCTTTTTAAAAAATTCTGGTACAAGATGCCCATATGTCAACATGATGTATACAGTATGGGTACAATATGCCGGCAGCCACTATTTGCTAACATTTAAAGAGCAGCAAACTCCAAGGCTGACAGGCAATCTGCAAAATCTTGCCCCAACCCAGAGTTTGTACTTCCCACTCGAGTGGTGACTTTTATTAAGATCTAGAGTTCTAAACCAAGGAGAAAGCTGAGGACACTGAACTGCCGGGAAATAACGAAAATGCAGTGCTTTTTATCCTGGACAGACACGGGTGGACCAAAGCAAGTGGGCTTTGGGGGACTTGATGCCCCGATGGCCTGTTCAAAGGAAGAGGAGGAAACACACTAGGGAATCTTACCTTCTACAATCCTAGCCTCACCTCACCTGAATGACTGTAGGAGTCAGAAACTGACTTAGTATCAGGTCTGTTTAAATATACGGCGCCCTGAGGCTTTTTGCGCCTCACTCAGCCACTCTGCTGTGCTCCCTCAGAATCTTCCCAGAACACTATGAAACACAGAGACTCTGCAATATTAAGTCCCAGGATACAAATCTTATAATCAACTCCTGTCAGCATCTGTGATGCGTTTTAACTAAGATACGCTGACAATTTCTGTTCCCCCGGGCTGAGGGTTGCTGTCTCTCTATGCACAGTTCCGTGAAATCAGAAGTGCTGGGGTGCTGTGAGACCCGCTCGGGTAGGAAGACGCGAGCTCATTACTGCCACGTCCCAGTGCCTCACCTCCTCACCCTGGCAAACTTGTCACGTGTCTGTACGTCTCTCCGCCTAATGATGCCAAGACGGTGATAAACTGGAACGGGCGTTTCTAACCGTGCCACAGTTAAACATTTCTAAAAATTTTTTTTCTTAAATTAATGCACTCATGAGAATTGTGGATTCATCAAGTACTCAAACTTTAAGGCAAAAACAAACAAAAAGTCCTCTACAAGCACCAAGTGTAAGAGAAGTGGGTTTGCAATACGAGGTATTTCCCTTTGGTCACAAAAGCCCTCTTCCACCTGAGCACAAGGGTTCCCCTACTTGGAGTTTTGATGACTTCTGTGACATAAAAGGTGCTTAGTAAAATGGCTCCCAGGATGCAGGATTAGACCCAAGGGTTTACTTGGTTATCTAAACTTAGAAAGCAGAGTGAATGTTGCAATAAAGTGCACACACTAGCTTGCAGTAGCATCTACACATCAGTGTAGATGTCAATGTCCAGACCCAGGAATGTGCAAGACCACAGAGCAGCCCAAAAGGAAGCAGAGGCTTGAAAAAATAAAACTAAAAAGGAAGCCTTTAGCAGTTAGGACTGCAGGGAAGGCAACCCCAGAGGATCTTCTGCCTCCAGCAGTCTCATTCTCTCCCCATTGGTCCCTCGCCCGGAGAGAATCTTTACAAAAAAAGTATAGATCGGTTTAATGTCAAGCCTGTTTGAATGTGTTGCATCCTGAGCCTCTTCAAATCTCACTCAGCCACTCGACTCTTCAAAGGCCTCTAAGACTCTTCCTGAACATTCTAAAGAAGAAGGACACAGCTACACGCATCCTCCCGGCCCACTAAATGTCGGGAATCACCCCAAGCCCTCCCAACAGTCGGGTCATCGCAGAACACATTTACGCCCCCTTCACAGTGGCGGCACTTGCCACGCTGCATTCTCTTGTGAAAAAACAGGTGTGTGAGGCTTGAAAGCTTTGCCCATGTCAGTTCCCAAGAGCCCCTGGTGGGAGAACATGGGAGCAAATAGGTGCTCTGTGGTGAACTTGACTACGTGCATGGACACAACACCACAAAGGGCCGCAGGTAGCTTAATTTTCAAAAACCTGAACAAAAGCCTCCTTAGGACTCAACAGACATGAAGTTGCATTTTGCTCTACTCTGAGTGCCCTTGTGCACATAAGGACCAGCTGTCCTAACAGAATTTGCTGTGAGCATCCAGATTGTCCCATGCACCAAATTGTATGGAAGATTCTTCAAGCTGTGTAGCTCCATTTGTTATGGATAGACAGTCTTCTGGACTCAACGGGAGACAATTATCATGAATGGTCATCTAAGTATGGACCAAAAACAAAGCCAAGTCTCCAAGTATCCAAAGCCATAAGTAGAGTTAGAAACCCCACCCAGTCTGAGAGGACTGAGCTCCTGCATGTTGAGGACACCCTCCCCATACTCCATTTCTCGTATGAGAAGAAGAGGTACATAAGACCAGAAGGCTTCTTTCAGGAACTGCCCCATCTTGAGGAAGATCTTCAGAAATGAAAAAGAGAAAAGAAAAGAAACAGTCCATTGAGCCACCTTTGGATGCTCTGGCATTCAGTCTGAGACTCTACTGGCGCTCTAAGTAACACTTAGAATAGAACCTATTTAAATTTCAGTCCTAAGTCTATGACTGATGGCTGGGTTTGTTTGTTTTGTTTTGTTTTATGTTAAGCCAGTTAGCTAACCTATGTGTGATGTGGGAATACTGAGAGGTGAAGTGCTTATTGAACAAGCATGGTGACCACAGTTCAGGTCTCTAGAACCACGCACTGATAATATCAGTGCTGAGAGGCAGACAGACAAACAGATCCCTGAAGTTCGACAGCCACTCTGTTCTAGCTAAGTCAATGAACTCCAGGTTAAGAGACAGACCCTGTGTCAACAAGCAGGGTCGGGAAGCAACTGTAGAAGACACTCGGTGTCAACTTCTGACCTCAACACACACACATACAAACACACAAACATGAATACATACATATACATGAATGAATACTCACACACACAGTTAACATCATGTTTGTTTTAATATTCACGAGACACATCCAAAAAGGTAAGAATTCATAAAAAGTACATTTTGACAACCACTACATTGCCTTTAACTACTTGTCTTGAAAGTGGGCAAGTGGACAAAAGAGGAGAGTGGATGGGGCTCCCAGGAAGATAGATAGCTCCCCGGACTTGGGTCTCCCCTGGATACTCACACTCTCCAACCAGCTGCTGCTGTTTGGTTTTGGTTCAATTCAAGCCCAAGTGTGCATGAATGAAGCATGTAGCAACACCATGGTCAGCATCGCCTAGGAACTAAAAAGGAACAGCTAGAGAATAGAAGGGACCCCCAAGAAAATGATGACGAGAGGGCAACATTCAGCCTCCAGGATGTACTCTGAGGCAGGTGACTCTGTGAGTAACGTGAAGTGAACAGCAGAGCACTATGGCGCCCACTCTGTTTGGGACGACACTACACATGCAATACACAATACACATAAGTCAGAAATCACATGGGTTTTGTTGTTGTTGTTGTTGTTGTTGTTGTTGCTTGCTTTTGGTCAATGTTGGCCTCTGACTCTCAGTCCACCTTTATCATCTCAGTAAACCAAACTGATGAAGGAAGAATTATCTCAAAACTCTCAAAATTAATATAAAAAGTCAAACCATTCCAAGGGCCCTGTGTTTGTTCTCCATTACCTACGCACCTATAGGTGTCTGTCCCATATGGACCCTCTCTTCCGTTCTGTGTTCCCAGGAGGCCTCGGGCTCCAGGAAACAACACTGACACATTCCCATTCCCTGTGCCAACAGCAATCACTCCACTTTTCTTTTTTTTCCTTTATTTAGTTTTTTATTAATTTATTCTTGTTACATCTCAATGGTTATCCCATCCCTTGTATCCTCCCATTCTTCCCTCCCTCCCATTTTCCCCTTATTCCCCTCCCCTATGACTGTTCCTGAGGGGGATTACCTCCCCCTGTATATGCTCATAGGGTATCAAGTCTTTTCTTGGTAACCTGCTGTCCTTCCTCTGAGTGCCACCAGGTCTCCCCCTCCAGGCGACATGGTCAAATGTGAGGCACCAGAGTACGTGAGAAAGTCATATCCCACTCTCCACTCAACTGTGGAGAATGTTCTGACCATTGGCTAGATCTGGGTAGGGGTTTAAAGTTTACGGCCTGTATTGTCCTTGGCTGGTGCCTTAGTTTGAGCGGGACCCCTGTGCCCAAATCTGCCTATCATAATGTTCTACTTGTAGGTTTCTAGGGCCCTCTGGATCCTTCTACTTTGCCATTCTCCCATGCTTCTCTCATCTAGAGTCCCAATAGGATGTCCTCCCCTCTGCCTCAGTTTCCTGGTAAGTGAAGGCTTTCGTGGGACATGCCCCTTGGGCTAATATGCAGATATTTCAACACCAGAAAAGTTGTTTCTCAATGGAGATACTTAACTGATTTGGACAATTTTCAAAGTTTGGCATGAATCCATGACAGCTTGGAATCACTGATATTTCTGCTTTGTTAGGTTTTGTTTTATGTTCTATGTCTGTTTTTAATCCTGTTGTAGTCAAATAAAAATCAGAATGTATGAGACACGAAGTAAGGAAAACAAGGTAACACCAAGAACATAGCCAGCAATTCCTCAGAACTTTGTTTTCAAACTTGAACTGATAGAAAGAAGGCTGGTATTGGATATGCCAAGCAAAAACATCATCTGGTAGAAATGTGACCCCTCAATGGCATCTAGTTACTTTAATAGCTGGGATCCGTAGACAGGATGGACACACGGACACGTTCCAACAGCTTTGAATTCATGCTGCTGTGTTACTTGTTCTGTAAAATGCAAGTTGACCCAGTATTTCAATGCTACCTGGTCAGCTTGGAAGAAAGGCCGAGTAAGGAAGATGGGCCAGCACCCACCTGTGGGAAGGAAGAGAGACACTTCAGCACAGCCTACCACATGATTAGGCGACTGGGCTAAAACTGGGACACCCAGGGAAGAAGAGACACAACAAATAGAACAGGCCAGTGCAGACTGGAACAGAAGAGATTTCAAATCCAGGGTGCATGGCCCTGTGTGCCCGCTCTCCTAAAAACCTGCATATGGAGGAAGAGTCAAAAAGATCAAGCCCTAAGGTCCCAAACTTTTGTTAACAAGATGGATGTTGGGGTGAGGCAGCTGGTGAGCACCCCAGTCTTCACTCTGTGCAAAGGAGAAAACATCATCCATCACTGTTTCAGAAGCCAGGACCTGATTGGCTGAAAAGGGAGAAAATAGATATTCTCGTTCTGCACTGGTCACCTCCCCGTTGCACCCACCTGTCCCTGCTACAGTTCCAGGAGGCTCCCTGTGAAGTGACCACTTTCATTTCCACTTTAGATTTATTCGGAGAACAGAATTAGCACTGTAAAATTAAGAACTCATTGCCCTGTATTTGGGGACATTCCTCGCCTTCTTTTCCTTTTCCTTTTTCCTCCTTGGTACTAGAACTAAACCTAGAGCTTCCCTGCGTATGCCAAGAAAGTGCGCTTCCACTGAGTTATGACCCCAGCCTTCATATTTTTAAGCAGAATCTCGCGCATACAAGGCTGGCTTCACGGTCGCTATTTACCAGACAATGGCTGACATACCGCCACTCCCCACGTTCCGGGATTACAATCATGCCTGACAACCCAGTGTATACAGTACAGAGAATCAAACACATGACTTCATGCACGCGAGACAAGAACTCTGCCAGCCACACTACACCCTCAGCCTTCCACCTACTCTTTGCTTTTATAAGTTGCTAGGGCAAGCCTCAAATATGTGCTCCTCATGCCTCAGCCTCCTGAGGAGTTGGAGTTACAGAAAAATGTCTCTGGGCCCAATGAAGGTCAACCTAAATATAGAATTTACCACCTCAAAAAACCCGTGTCATTATAAGCCATTCCCTCTATAACTAAAAGTACCTGGTTTCCTTATTTCCATATTTTGTCTAAGTTAGGTTATTTTTTAATCAAATGGCTAAAGCTGAACCTTTTATATGATAAAGCTCCAAAGAACAGAAATTAGATATGGGGAAAATCATTTTTAAAAATGAAGTTTACCTGTAATGTAGTTATTAGAACCCAGCCACAGTACATGGTGGACGGCCATTTGCAACCCTGGCACACAAGATAGCTGAACCTTTAGCTGAGTGAATTTGAATTTATTGAGATGAACTTCTGGGGTACTAGACAGATCAGCAGCTGTAAGCGAAAGCAGGAGTGGCAGCCACGTTGTCATGTGTGCCTTGCCTTTGATGAGCTGGCCACAGTCGGGAAGTGTGTTCGTCTTCAAGATTCTTTCCATATAAATTTGCTTTTTGTGACTATATAATAATCTAATAACATCCAATAATAATCCCAATTATAAGCAAATGTTAGACCCAGCAAATCTGGCAGTCTGAGCTTGGCACTCAGGGTATATGTTAGCTGATATGAAGCCCCTTCGTAGTGAACTCACTTTGTAAAAGCCGATTCTTGGTTGTGTCTGAAGTATACACGGACCCTGGTTCTGTGGTCTATGCCCATAATCCCAGCATAAAGAAGTCAACCTGACACATCAAGACTCAAACTCAAAAATATCACACAAAATTTAAAAACAGACAAAAAGCAAATTACACACAAACCTTCTAAATGGAAGAATAAAGGAAAGACCATATATTTTGCTTTAAAAAAAAAAAACTCAGTTCAATAGGTCCATGCCTTTTTTTGATATCTTGAGTCGTTTTCCCTTATATTGTCTTTCAGTGTGTGGGGGTGGCACACACACCACAAAGGTTATTACCACTGAGGATTGCTGATGAAGACAGGAAGTAATGGGCTAAAATATTCTTTCTAGTGCCAGGGACAATAATAAAACTTCCGCTGACATGGGTAGGCCCTATGGACTAAGGAAGTGCAATTTTTTTCTACAGAGAAGTCGCATGGTCTTCTGAGGGTAAGTCGACGGTACGAAATGTCTTTTCCATGAGGAAAACCCCTCGTAATTCATGAGCAGCTAAACCTAAGGAGTTGCAAAGGTCATTCTTATTTTATAACAAGAAGAAATATCTAAGGAACCTTTAAACCCTTCATTTTCCTTGCACAGCTACACAGCACTCATACATCATAATATAGAATGTCCCACCTCTCTGCAGTAAGGATGTTCATTTAATAAATACTGTGGGTGGGCGTTCTCGGGATGGATTAGTAATCTTGCGGAATACAGAGATAGGCAAGAAATTCAAAAATAGTCCTTAGATCCATAAGGCATTGATTAGGCACCAGGTGTTTAAAACTCTGAGGAAACAAATATGATAAATTTGTTAAACTCAGAATGATCAGGAAAGGCAGACAGGAGAATAGCCACACAACAATAAGATAGTTGCTATGATGGGGGCGGTACCACATCCCTTAAAGGGCTATACCTAGTTATCCCAAAGTGAGTAAAGATCTAAAAGCTTTAAAAGATCTTATTGTTTAAAAATCTCCTGCTAAAAGTGGGACAGAGGAGAGGACATGCTATTGGGACTCTAGGTGAGAGAAGCATAGGAGAATGGGAAAATAGAAAGATCCAGAAGGTCCTAGAAACCTGCAAGAAGAACATTATGATGGGCAGATCTGGGCCCAGGTGTCTTGCTCAAACTATGGCACAAACCAAGGACAATATGTGCAGTAAACTTCGAACCCCTATCCAGATCTAGCCAATGGACAGGACATTCTCCACAGCTGAGTGGAGAGTGGGCACTGACTTTCACACGAACTCTGGTGCCCCATATTTGACCACGTCCCCTGGATGGGGAGGCCTAGTGGCACTCAGAGGTAGCCTGCTAAGGCTACCAAGAAGAGACTTGATACCCTATGAGCATATACAGGGGGAGGAGGTACCCCTCAGTCACAGTCATAGGGGAGGGGAGTAGGGGAAAAATGGGAGGGAGGGAGTAATGGAAGGATACAAGGGATGGGATAACAATTGAGATGTAATATGAGTAAATCAATAAAATATATTAATAAATAAATAAATGGAAATCTCCTGCTGGGAAACCCATGGTAGATTGAAGAACACTTCTGAGATGAATTGGTGCTGGATTCCTGCATCCCACAAACTCCAATGCTTGCTTGTTGGAGTTTTGTAAAGTAGAGGACATGTTTAGAAAGCACTGGGTTTTACAAGAAAATTATTTCTGAATAAGAGCTAATTGTGTTTATATTTGTTGTGGAAGATATTTAGAAACAGTCTATGAATGTTACTATTAACCACCACAGCCAAATGAGAAGGCATATTTAGTGCTATTCAAAGCCATATTCAATGTGAAGGCACTCAGAAGGAGGTTTGTCTGGAATGCAAACATGTCTGACTTGCATATTCTAAACAGGAGTAAAACAAGCAATGAGCTAGCTGTAAAACAATAAGATGATCAGGATGTGCAAATTTGTCTTTGATGGCTTTTGAAATCTGAGAAAAGTTGTAGAGTCTTTTCTACTTAAACAAGAACTTGCTTATTCTTTTTTGAGCTACATCAAAATGGTCCTCAGGGTTTAGAAAAGCATAAATGACTATCCAGCTTTGTTCATTGTTCAGGCAATGGCTTGTGGTAAAGTCTACCTGAAAGGATTTTGGCTTCTACAAATGCAGCCATCTGGGCCTCCCTCTATTCATCAGCCATCTATCAGTACATCCAGGAAATTATCTATCCATCCTGTTACCCAACTTTTTCTCCATGTATCTATCCCCTACCCATCTATTCATTTCACAGACATTATGATGAGTCTTTTCTTTCTTTTTTTTTAAAGATTTTATTTTATTTTATTTTATTGGCATATACATTTATATTATTACCCATAAATTTAAAAATTACACACAGCAAGAAGAACCATGAAACAATCAGGGATTATATGAAAGCTACATTCATGGTGTTTTGGCTAATTGCATTTGGCAACCTTGTAGAAAATATCTTTCCTATCTTGGTGAGTCTAAAATTCTGAATGAGAATCAGTATCTATCATATCTCATCTCTGCCAATTCAAAACCTCGATCTAGACCTAAAAACATCTTAGCCCCTAAATAGCTAAGGTTAATTCTAAGGCTAAGCTATCTGGTCTCCAAACCCATCAGAGACTTGAAAAGGAATGAAACCTAATTACTTGAGTGAACTGGAGGTGCAGGTTAGCAACTTCCAAAATGAGAAAAAAAAAAGGAAAAAAATGACAGAGGTAGTTTGCTACCTGAGCAGTCACCCAAAACTCTCTATAATGTTGGAGGATCTTCTTCATCCTTCTGGCCCAATATATCTGACAGACATATTTGTGAGGCAGGAGCTATTGAGGACTTGCTTACCCTGCTTGGACACAGGCAGAGTCAACAGCCAAACTCTGCCAAGACAGCATCCTCTTTTCTAGACGATATGCTAAGTGCTTGGAATACTCAGAGAAGTGCTTGGGGTAAAGCCTTATCCTTGAGAGGACCTCACAGTCTAATCAAGAGGTTTACCATATACATCCATCTGGGTAAAGCTCATATAATTTTCCTCCTGTGTTAGACTTCTGTCACTGTGGGAAAGTGCCTGAGATGACCAACTTAGAAGGAATAAGAAGTCATTGGCTCACAGTTTCCAGGGGTTTTCATCCATCATCACTATTGCCATCATATGGGCCTGTGACACATCAGGGAACATGTGGTAGAGCAAAGGACATGCCGTCATTTGCTAGATGTAAGTAAATGCCTACAAGCACCAGATCAGCACCTCTTCTGTTCCCCAGCCCCCTGCAGGGAAAGGAAAGCCGACCCAGCAGATGCCCAACACCACTCAGAAAGTCCCAGGCATGTTTATTATCATTCTGCTTCCGGTCTAATTGTGCAAGCTTATTTGAATAACTGCACGTCTGAGCGCTTACCTTATGTAGTTTACTTCTGTGTGTTTGTAAAAATATGGGATGGCTCTGTATCCGTTTGCTTTGAAAGAGGTTTTTTTTTTCAAATGAGAGATTTTTGTTTTTAATTTTAGCCTGGACTGGCTGGACTGATTGTCAGCTCCTAGGCACTAACAATCACTGTCACATTGCAGGGAGCCTGATGGAGTAGAGGCAGACAGCACAGAGATGAGTTGACAGCTTGCTTCTTTCTACCTGGCTTTGCAAAGCAGATGGGAGCCTGAAGGCAGCAGCTACTTGTTGCAGCACAGCCAATGTCTCCCTTTTTCTTTGTTTGGATTTTGAAATCTACTGTTTCAACACTATTGCTTCTTCCCTCAGCCATTGCCTGCCCAGCCCGAGCCCCAGCCACCTTTCTGCAGACATGTTTTTTTCTTGGTGAAATTTTCTATGTTATACACTACACTACACTACACTACACTACATACACACACACACACACACACACACACACACACACCTGTGCAAATTAAATATATATTATATCCCACATAGTCACATACACCCACACCACAGAAGCACTTAACTTATTTCAAGAATTGTGTTTTATTATAAAAATGAAAAAGATATGCAGGGTGTATAATAAATTATGCTTGAGGGAAAAAAATGTCTCCCTCAAATTAGTCTGGGCTTGGAAGTCCAGCTGTCTGAGCCTAGATCTTGGCTCTATCCTGAAATATTATCTATGTGATTTGGGACATTTTATTTAAAAAGAAAAAACCTTTGTTCTGTGAATGTGGGACTACAGACCACTTGCCTCTTAGCGTATGGTAAGGAGAAGTGGACAATGCCTCATACTCTTTGAGGTGCCAGATCTTCCTCAACAGAGCTTCATTTGGTGCCCAAAGATTGTGTAACATGGGACAATTTCAAACCAAGCAATTATGGCATCAAAGTGAATTAAAACTAAGAGAAAAAGCTAGTAAAAATTGAGTAAACTCAGCTAAGTCTGGAGTCTGGGGCACTTCTAATGATTTTGGCAATTGAATGAGAAACAGAGCAAGCACTTTTCCTTAATGAGCTTAGGGACTTGTGTGCAGACGTGGCCACTCACAATCGGAGTTACAAATCAACAGCAGAAGGCAGGAGAGAGAGCAAGGATGTGGCAGCTTCCAGTTGGGGCTTCCTGCCCACCCACTGTGCTGCGGTCCACAAAAGTATCTGCTCCTCTCCCTTCTTCTTTCCCTTCCCCTCTCCCTCTCCCTTTCCTTCCCCTTCTCCCTCTCTCTCCCCCTCCCCCTCCCCCTCCCCCTCCCCCTCCCCCTCCCCTTCCCCTTTCTCTCCTCTCTCTCTCTCTCTCTCTCTCTCTCTCTCTCTCTCTCTCTCTCTCTCTCTCTCTCAACTGCACTTGAAATGCAATCAGACACATTGCTTTGACTTGATAAATTATTGTGTTTATCAAGTCACATGCAACTTTGGGAATTTTGACTCAAATAAATAAATGTACCCTATCCAAATAAACCATATTTATCTACTAACTAGTATGCTGTATCAAACAGATACAGTCATGGGATCAAAATTGTTCAAAAAAACTGACAAACAGGAGAGGGCTGGGCTGGCAGGAAGCCCCAAGCTTGGGGGGTTTTCTCTGATGTTATTTCTTTTATGCCCCGTTACTCTCAAGGGGCGAATGCCTGCCCAGAGCGATCTTGAAGTCCTTTGTACTCTTATCTCAAAATATCAAACTTATGCCAGTCTTAGTTGGAATAATTTTTATTAATAAATAAAGACATTCAATGCCTGTCAGAAGCTGCGTAGACAGTGCTAATATATACCCATCCTATCCTGCCATGCAGATTTTTTATACTTTTATTGAATGTCTATAATTTACACATCATGCACCAAAATCCCTCTCGTCACCCCAGTAAAATAAAATAAACAAATAAAAAGTCTTGTCACAGAAGCTGTAGTGTATCACGCAGTATAGCCTTTGTCCACATATGTGTACTTTCAAATGTTCACTGCTATGAGTCACGGGTCTGGTTGGAGGCCTACACTGTCGTTACCGGATCCTCGCTGGCACTGTTGCTGTGTGCCATGCAGATCTAAAACATGTGTGTGTGTGCGCGTGTGTGTGTGCGCGCGCGCGCGTGCGTGCGTGCATGTGGTAGCCAGAGGTCGATTTCAAGTGTTGTTAGTTAGCCACCTTCTACCTTTTACCTTAGCTAATGACTAAGAGCACTTGCAGAGGTCCCAGATTTGGTTCCCAGCACTCAAAAAGCAGTTCACAGCAGCAGAAATATATGCACACAAACATGCATAAATAAAATAGATAAATGTTTTTTTTAAATGGAAACTTTGTGGCTACCCTAATTTCATTTCTTTCTTTAATGACTTGACTGATATTTAAATCAGTTACCACAACCCATACCCAGAAAGACATGCATGGTATATATTCACTTATAAGTGGATATTAGCCAAACATAGATGTCCTCTGAGAGACTCCATCCAGCAGGGGATCTGGACAGATGCTGGGACTCACAGTCAGACTCTGGATGGAGCACTAAGAGTTGTGTGGAGGAGCTGGGGGGATGGAAGGACCTGGAGGGGGGGTCAGGAGCTCTCAATAGAGACCATCAAGGCTGGTGGACCTGGACCTGGGGGGCCCTGTACAAACTGATGCACCAACCAAGGGCAAGGCATGCAGAGAACCTAGACCCCCTGTTCAGATGTAGCAAATGGGCAGCTCACTCTGCATGTCCGGGGGTGGGGGTGGCGGGGACGACCTGAGACTGCAGCGATTTAGTCACTTCCCCTTGGTGGGGCAGACACAGAGGAAGGGGATACAGGCTACCCTGATCAGACCTGATAGGCTGTGGCCAGACGGTGGGAGGAGGGCCCACCCTCTCAGAGGTCTAGGAGAGGGGAATAGGGCAGAAGAGAGAGGGAGGGTGGGAATGGGAAGATAAGAGCAGGGGGATAACAATTGGGATGTAATGTAAATACATTATAATAAATTTTAAAAATTAATAAAAATAAATAACTTTTTAATCTTTTAAATTGTAATCTTTAATTTTAACTTATTTATTTTTTATAATTTATCCAGATCACATCCAGTTGTTATCCCCTTGCTTGTGTCTGCCCGTTCCCACCCTCCCTCCCTCTTCCACCCTACTCCCCTCCCCTAGACCTCTGACAGAAGGGCTCCTCTTCACCCACCTTATGACCACAGCCTCTCAAGTTCATCCTGACAGGCTGCTTCTCCCTCCTCTGTGTCTCCCAGGCCTCCCCACCAGGTGGAAATAATCAAACCAGGGGTGGGGCACCATAGTTCATGTCAGAGGCAGTCCCCATTCTCCCCACCACCATGGAGAATGAGCTGTCCATTGGCTATGTCTGAGTAGGGGGTCTAGGTTTACTGCATGCATTGTCCTTGGTTTGTGCAGGCCCCTGGGTCCAGATCCTCCAGCCTTGATGGTCTCTTTGTGGGGCTCCTGAACCCTCTAAAATTTAACCTATTGAAG
The DNA here is from genome assembly GCF_964271855.1 of Acomys minous. NCBI lineage: Eukaryota > Metazoa > Chordata > Mammalia > Rodentia > Muridae > Acomys > Acomys minous. Next base: position 3,456,466 of record NC_140494.1, on the reverse strand, counting down.
TGTCTGATTTAATGGGATTTTTTTTTTTGGTATGTTCCCAATGCTGTTCAACCAACATTATCTAACTTTAGAACATTTTAATCGCACCAGAAAGAAGCTACTGTCATTTTGTTCCTTTCCTGACACACAACTAATCTCATCTAGTTCTGTCTCTATAGATTTTCCTGTAGTGGACATTTCATGTAATGTGTGACCTTTCGTGTCTGTTGTTGTTGCTTTTTTTTTTCACTTAGTGTGAAGTTTCCAAAGCTCTTTCAGGTTCTAACATGAACTCTGCCTTCATTTCTTTTCAGTGCTGAGCACTATTCCATTTTTATGAACAGACTGGATTTTGTCTGTCTACTCATCTGTGGATTCCCCACACACTCAGCTTGTTTCTACCTGGGGCTATTATGAATACCGGATGCTATGTAAGCATTCCTATGTGTCATTTAACGTGGCTGTTTGTCCTCGTTTCTCTTTGGTAGGTACCTACGGGTAGAATTATTTAGTTCTAATATATTTAGCATTTTGATAATATTCTTCAGACTGGCTGCATCCCTTTAAAATCCTGCGTGAAGTATGTGAGGAATCCGTCTCTCCACATTCTTGCCAGCACGTATCATTTGCGCACACAAACCATCCTAGTGCACGTGAGGATGGCGTCTCATCACAGTTCTAACTTTCCATTCCTTGTGCAATGATACTGAACATCTTGCAATGCATCATTTGGCATCTGTATATCTTCTTGAGAGAAATATCTACTTGAATCTTTACACTGTTTTTATTTGAGTCTCTTCCTTGCTGGACTGCAAAATGTCATTGTGTATTCTGGTACCGAATACCATAACCAAATATATGACTTGCAAAGATATGCTCCCATTCTACAGATGCCTGTGCATTTTCTTTCATGGTGTCCTTTGAAGTATAAAACCTTTTTCTTTTAGACAGAGAGAGAGAGAGAGAGAGAGAGAGAGAGAGAGAGAGAGAGAGAGAGAAAGAGAGAGAGAGAGAGAGAGAGAAAGAGAGAGAGAGAGAGAGAGAGAGAGAGAGAGGAGAGAGAGGATAACTTGCATTAGTAGCATTTCTCTCCAAGCATGTGTATCCAGGGGACTGAACATTCAGGTCATCAGGCCTGACATCAGGTGCCTCTACCCAACTGAGCCATCTCACTAGGCTGAAGAGTCTTAGCTATGGTCACCCTCATTGATTCCTGGACTTTTCCATTGTCCTAGCTCTTCAGCTCATACCAGCAATGCATCCCTCCTGCCACCAATTCCAGTTCTCTCTCTCTCTCTCTCTCTCTCTCTCTCTCTCTCTCTCTCTCTCTCTCTCTCTCTCTCCTTCCACCCCCCTCCACACACCCAGTTCCCTGCCTCCATCCAAGCCCCCATCTCTATTATATTTTTCCTACTCAGTAAGATTCAAGCGTCCCCTCTTGGGCCCTCCTTGTTACTTAGCTTCTTTGGGTGTGTGAATTGTAACATGCTTATCCTGGTCTTGATGGATAATATCCACTTATAAGTGAGTACATATCATGTTTGTCATTCTGGGTCTGGGTTACAACTCAGGACAATTTTTTCTAGTTCCCTCCATTAGGCTGAAATTTTCATTACGCCCTTATTTTAAATAGCTGAGTAGTATTCTGTTGTGTAAATATGTACCATTGTGTAAATGCATCTTTGGTTGATGGACATCTGGGTTGTTTCCGATCTCTGGCTATCACAAATAAAGCTTCTCTGAGCATAGTTGAGCAAGTGTTCTTGTGGTATGGTGGAGCATCTCAAAAAAGCAAGAACAGATCAGAATATTCAACCTTTGTTGAGTCTCTACCAAGTTTAGAAACATTTCTATCAAGTTCTATTTATGAGAAGCTAATCAGAGGTTACCTGTCCAGTATCAAAAGACACTGCAATCATTAGACAGTGCGGTGAGGTACTGTCCCCAAGTCCCCAAGTACAAATCAGAAATAGAGCTATCATAGAGACAAAATTTGGAGAGCAATTAATAAAATATTGAAACTGGCAATCCAAAAGAGCCCTCATCCTCCAAAGCAAGTAGACAGAGCTGCAAAGTTCACATAGAAACTAGTGGGCAAAAACCACAACCAAGGAAAAATTAAAATTCAGGTTAGAATATGGCCAACAGGAACTTTTACGTAAAATATCAATGTCTTGGAGATGGTTACAGTGCCAGCCAGGGCAAGCCAGCTACCTCACTGTGTAGACAATTGCTCTACAATTTTCCAACATTAGGGAATTCTGCTTCCCAGTCTGCAAGATGTTGAACAAGTAATGCATTTTAATAGATTTAATTATTTAACCTCTTATGGATCACTGAAACAAATTTAGTAGCAGAGGTTTTTCTTATTATTTTATTCACACTTTCATTATGGTTACCACCTTGATTTCCATTTAGAAATAAATAGTCTGACAAATTTTACATCTCAACTGGCAGCAGGCACAAAATAGGAGACAGCTGCCAAGATGCTCTCTGCCAGGCTGGAATGTATCACCGCGTTTTGTTAAATTCTTTATCTACATAACTGCCACAGTCGCACATGTTAGAGTGTGAACTTTGTATTGAATCAGAGCAGCATGTCTAAAGGTAGATGTATCATAAATTAGCAAGTGACAAATTTTGTGAGCCCCTTCCTCTTGCTCTGCTTTTTGATAAGCAAAGTGAAATAAGAGTTTGATGTGCCAAAGCGCTAGAGGCATAATTCTGTGGAAAGCAACTAGGAATCTCTCTTTGCTTGATCGACAGTCTAGGGAGAGTTATGCTCTGGACTAAGAATAGCTACAAGATAGATGATGGGGATGGCGATGATGATGATGATTAATAAAATGTTAGTAATGTTTTTACTCTTCAACAGAAAGTATCTGTAAGGTTTTAATTACTCTGGACTCTCCAGAAAATTAGAACCAATACAAAATGTATACATACTAAGTAGGCATATAGAGACAGATAGATGGATGGATAGACAGATGGTAGATAGATGGGAAATAGATGATAAATAATAAATGATAAACTTAAAGAGATAGTAAATGATAAGTAAGTGAATAATGTACTTATAGATATATGATAAAAATAGGTCGATGGGTGTTAGGTTTATAGATAAATAACAGATCGATAAAAGACAGGCAGATGAGAGCAAGAGATAATGGGTAACCCTCCCATCTCAGAGGGCGAAAGTTCCATGTTAGGTTTCTACAACCTGAAGAGCCGAAGAAGATGGCAGAGATGCTCAGCCCAAGAAGCTGGAAACCTCAAATCAGCCTAACAGTACATCCTCCAGATGAGGACCAAAGGCTCGAGAGCTCCTGAGGCCTCTGGAGCAAGACCAGTGACCTTTCCGTGTGAAGCTTAAGGGCAGCAGTGGGAGGAAACGTGTTTGCACCCTCATCCACTCCCCTGAGCTGCCCAGTCCTCCAGCTGAAGGACAATACTGCCACTGCTCAGGGTGCCTTCCATGCCCCTTTCCTGACCCAGTCCAGTCTTTGCTGGAAACATCCTCAGAGACGATGCTTTGCCAGTCCCCAGTGTGTCCCTCCATACAGTCACTTGGCATTTGAGATTGGGCATCGTAGGACTGAACTGAAGAACTGGACCTTCCATAGTCCAGGCTGTCCATTTCCTTCCATGGGACTGATGTGTGATTCCCTAATGCACAATTTATTTTTGAGACATCCTCCATCTTGCAATCTTCCTGCCCTGCCTCCAAAGTGCTAAGATTCCAGGCTGTGCTGCCATGCCTGAATGTTAACAGAACTTAAAATTCTACTTTTCAGCCCTATTTATGAGCTCTTTGAGTCACATGCCACTTTGAGTAACACTCTTTTAAACTCCAGATTGCTTTTAACAAGCAACTTCCTTCATGTTGCCCTTCGTTTACTAAAGACAGGGATCCTCAGAATGCCCCTTCAAGGCCTTTGTGGTGGCCAGGGGCTGCTATGATGATTTATCTCAGTTTCCACACATACTCCTAGCACATGTAGAGACTATTTCAACATCTCAAGATCCTACGATGCCTTACCAACTTAAAGATGTCACCTTGATGTAGGTACACACTGCTCCTGGGGAAATCATTACACGACTTTCTCTCTTGTCGCATTTCCATCTGTGCAACTTCTCTGAAACTTGTACTTCCTAACCCTGCTAGAGAAATGTTTATACACCTTGTATCTCACCCGCTCAATAGTCCTCCAGGGTCTCCCCATCATTTTTATTATACAGTCAAGCCCCTTTCCCTGTATGCAAAGCCAGTCGTGATCAGAGAAACGAGTCTGAAGTCAGCACACACTGCTAGTAGGCTTTACCTTATCCTAACCAAGTTATCTGAGTCAACTTATTTATTTCAACATTTCCCGTCCATAAGATATGCTCCCTCAGCTTTGGATCTCTGAGAAAACAGTGCATCATGGCAGCAAGTAGAAGAACAAAATTGTTCACCTCATGCAGATATGTAAAAAGGAGAAGGAGAGGGGGTTCATATCTCACAGTCCCCTTCAAAGTATGTACCCAGTGACCTGACAATTTCTCATTAGCCTGTCCTTCCTAAATGTCCCACAAACTATTAATTGTACCACCTGGAAACCAAATCCTTTAACATATGGACTTTGGGGTACAGTTATACAAATCGTACCAATAATGACCCTCTTCCAGCTGATGTTGCTTGGATCCAGATGCCATTACAAAGACAAATTTCTTCTGCCTGGAGCATCCTCCTCTACTTCTGTGGTCCAGCTGCCTCATCTGTGTATCAATGGTCAAGTATTTTCTCATTCACCGTGACTCCCTGACAACCCTTTGTTGTCCCACCTCCAGGCTGGTCAGTTGTCCTTCTGTTGTGTGTCTGCAGTACTGGCACACAATTGTAGCTATAGGGTGTGTGTCACTATCCTATTATGCCTCACAGCGTCGTGGATACCTTCCTCCTGTTTATCTCTTCCTACTGGAAGAAGAGCTGTGGCTAATTTCTCTCCATTTCCACTTCTGTCAAGGTTCGGCATAAACAAGGGTCCAGCAGACATTCTTTGGGGGTGCCTAATATTTTCACTCTCTTGCTTTTTATGTTTATTATTCCCTTCCTCTTCTGACTTTGTGAGGATATTTTGGTGCACATGTGAAATGCACAGTAAGGCTACTTCCTCCAGTTCATATGAAAATAGTAACTGGGGAGAAATTAGTTCGTGAGTCATCTTTCTTGAGGGCAATATCTTTTCTGCAACGTAAGCCGCATCATTTTGCCAGCAGCAAAGAGTGGCTCGAGATATTGAAAGAATTCAGCTTTACTCCTTGGATGGTTTTCACTGGGAGCCACTGAGTAAACATGATGCTTCCTGAATCAGGGGTCTGATCCACTTTTCAAGAACACCGTTCTTTCCATCATAACAGTGAGCAACTTATGAGTCTTCTTCATATTGCAAATCTCCTACAACTGTGTGCTTAAACGCATAATAAGTGAGTTTCCTGTATGTCCAACCTTATATACAGAACATCAAAATAGTTGGGATTACCAAATGGAAAAGTTCAAAGTCAATGGTACAATAGTAAATTCTCTTAATAGTCGCCTGTTGTTTTAACTTTCTATTGTCTTCTCTTTCCTGATGATTTCACAACAGTTGTGCACGCTGCATATTATTCACACTTATAGTTATGGGATGAACCACAGGACTTGGTGTATGTGATGGATATGCATGTGAATATATAAATATTTATTTTAATAATCTTAAATGAGATTTTTATCTTAAGAAATAACTAAAATTCCAAGACCCTTTCATCCAGCATCCCTTAATAATTATGTCCATTAAAATTATAGTACATTTTAGCACATACTTCACCACAGACATTAATGAACTACACCCTCCTTGCTCAGAGTTGCCATTGTAATTCACATATATGCAGTGCATGGGTACACGCATATGTACATACATGTATGTGCATGTGTGCATATATGTATGTGTGCATGAGTCCCACTATCATTCAACACAGAGAACACCTCTTTCCAACAAAGTCCTTCAAGTAGCCTCCTACAGCCATGCCTACCTCCATCCCACCATTTTCTGTATCATTAACCTCCAGTAGCCATGAGGTTTCTCATGTCATGAATATTAAATAAACATAGTCATAAAATCTTAAGACATTTTTCACTCAGCATAATGCTCTGGAGACTCATTTGGGTTGTTGGATGTGTCCACAGTTCATCCTTTTTTATTGCTGAATAGTAGTCCATGACACAACTGTCTCACAATCTGTTTAACTAACTGGAGGACACATGGATTGATCCAGGTTTTAGGCTATTATGAACATATCTCCTGTGAACCCTGGCACATGCTCTGTATGGATAGCATCACAAACTTCTGTTTTTTAGGATAACTAATCAAGGGTACATTTGCCGGGTTTTATGTTTCTCACAGGTTTGACTTAATGTTAAACTGCCAAACTACATCCCAGAGTGATTGTCTCATCTTTATTCCCACCAGTGATTTAAATGTGGAGGACTCAAATAGTAAATGTGTCAAATGCCTTTAAATCTACCAAGGATTGGGTATAATTTTTATTACTTGTTTTATTATTTTTTATTTTGAGTAATGAATGTAGAAATGATATAATTATTCCTAGGTGGAGTGTACCAAGCAAACCACTCTTCCCAGCAAGCATAAAAATAACTAACATTACTTATATTATATAACCATATATTATATGGCATAGCATATATCACATAGAATATTATACATATTTTAGAGATTTCAGCTCACATTTTGTAGATTTATGGAAAAGTATCATATAGATGTCATATATAGAGAGAGGGAGACAGACAGACAGACAGACAAGAAATGGAGAGAAAAACAGGAGACAGAGAAGTCAGTGAGCGGGGGAACCGCAGAGTTTTAGATTCGACCTACCGTCCACTTGACTCTGAGCCTAGCTGTTTGTTCTCCATGGTAATAAGCAAAAGGCAAAGATAAGATAGACTGTGACCCAGACAGCAAATGGTTCTGAGTCTTTTCTGCCAACAGAAAGTGGGATTTAGAGCCAACCACAAGAAACCAAGTTTACGGCCAGCCTTTAATTACTGCCCTCTCTCCCATCACCTCTCACCAGGCTTCAAAGACTTTCATTACAAAGGCAGCACAGAATGTTGAGGCCTGCACTTTTCCCTAGCACTGAGTTATTTAAAAATATCACCAGGGACTAATTTATGCCTCCCAGGCCCAATGGAGATAGGAGAAGACAGCGAAGAAAACGAACCAGATGAGATCTCAACTCTGCTGCAGGCCTTCGCCTCATCCTAAGCGTCGGAAAGTACACCATAAACCCTCTGTCCTGTCACTATAGCTCCTGTACTTTTTGTCTCTCCCTCTTGCCAAGTAACGGTTGGATACAAGTGCCCATAGGCAGGAACTGAGTCCATAAATCTATACTTATTTTGTTTCAAGTTAGAGTGTGGAGAAGCCATTTCTGTGCCATTTTCATCATGGATAGTAGCCCTTGTAGCTGGGAAGTTTTCTCTGGGTCACAATAAGAAGTGCTTAAGATAGGGGCAGTATTAAAAATAGTAACATTATCCCATATCTAGGAACGTTAGATAGTATGATAGTCTTTAGTTACAGTGGGGATTTTCCATAGAGTACAGGATCAGGACCTGTATTGATGACTCCGGAGTTGAGAGTACTGTGCAATCTTCAAGACTAAAATCTGGATCTTAGCATCCATGTAGCAAACTGGACACCCCAATGCAAGCCTATGATCCCAAACCTGAGTCAGTAAAAGTCAGAAGGATCACTGGATCTCGCTGCCTTCCAGCCTTGTGAGGAAAACACAAGTTCTGAGTTCAAGAAGAGACCCTGCCACAAAGGAGTAAAACCCAGTGTCAGGACACCTGGAGCCCTCCTCTGGCCTCCCTGTCACCCACATGTGCAAATCCACTCAGACCCACACAGAGACAAAATAAAGAAGCAAACGCCCTTCTTTCCATGCATGTGCGGATTCAGATGGATGTATTCTTCGAAATAGAGAAGATCCCACTGGGCTCATTCGCTGTCAGTCAGACTCCAACTCTAGGGAAGGAATGAGGAGGATTTGAGGGAAGGTTTGGGCGCTGCCTCTGCAGGCAAGCAGGGCGTGGGATCTATATGAACGGCATCATGTGGAAGACCTATAAAGAGCCAACAGGATAAACTGCTGCTCTAAATTATGTCTATGGGTTTTTAACTACGCAGTCATATGGTACATTGGTCTGACAGATGGAAGTGAAAATGAAACCTGTTGTTCCAGGGACAAGAACTTTACATATTTTAGTGCAATCGGAGCAATTCAGGGTAAAATATGTTCCTAGTGATGAGCCAATCCCAATGATCCTAATTGGGCCGTGGGGCTCTAACTCTGGATCGGTTCAGGTCAGTTTCTGTTTACCACATGGCGTTCCGCATCCTTGTGGCCTGTCCTCCTAAATGTTTTATTACTGTACTTACAAAACAGAAGGCGATGTTTTATCATTTGCCTGCTGGGCCATCTCTGCTGTTATAGTTTCTTCTTAAGGAATGTGTTTATCATCTGTCCTTTGTTTTGTAGCTCACCATATCACTTTCTCCTGCTAAGGAAACAAGAGGCTCTAACAAACAGGCCGCAAATCTCACAGTGACTGTTATCTGGCACAGCGACAGTTAAAAAGTCAACTCCAAAATGACCAAATAACTCTTTGGGAAAATTCCCTCTTCACAGATCATTGTTCAGTGGTTTATAGCATGACTAGGAAGTGTCTGGTGCACCACCATCTGGCAGTCCTTCTTAGCCTAAGAGAGAGCATTTGTCCTTCACCAAGGAAACACACTGAAACTGTGTTTTCACCTGAGCTCAGAAACTTGCTCACCTAAGACTAAGTGGTATCTTCGTGATGTAATTGGAGGAATGCTGGGAAGCACATCCCAAATGTGGATGGTTTGTTCATATATACAAATCACAACTGTGATGAGCTGAAACGGTATCCTTAGGTGTGGTGCCTGCAATCTCAGCACTCTGGAGGCTGACAGGGGAAGATTGCAGCTTGAACTTTGCAGCGAGAACTAGGCCACCCAAGGAGATAGACCAAGAGCATTTTTTATAAAGGGTGAAACTTCTTGTTACAAGTCAGTTAGCCCCCGGTGCTACAAGACACCCATGGATCCTAGGGTAAGCAGTTCAATTTCAGTAGACTGGGTCTGTTTTGATAGGAGGTGTTAGGCAACTGGGAACAACTTTGAGTCTTAAGAGTGTTGAGAACTACATGAAGATTCTGGAAAGAGGAAAGGAAATGTGGTAAAAGGAGGTGACTGAGACAATATCATACATTTAGCATAAACCCCACGATGTGTGTGATATGCATAGGGCCAGACACAGCAGGTGGGACGTTCCTTGTACAGAACAACTCAATGGGGCTGGGGGCGTGGTTGGCTCAGTTGGTAAAGTGCTTGACATTTAAGCATGAGTACATAAGTTCCATCCCCACTCACTCACAAAACAAAAAACAAAGCAAAAACAAAAACCTGGCCCAGCAGTGTTGGAGAGACAGAGACAAGGAGGCTCCTTGGAGCTCTTTAGCCAAACAATCCAGCTGAATTGGTAAGATCTGAGTTAAGTAAGAGACTGTCTCAAAAAAAAAAGACGGTGGAGGAGTGATTGAGAAAGAGGTTCCAAGTTTATCACAAACCTACAAACACATGAGCACATGCACGCACGCACAAATGCACGCATACGTGCACAGAAAAACATAAATATGTACACCATATCCAAAGGAAACATTGTGTTGGTATGGAAAAGTGAAAGATACTATCCAAGCATCTGGGAATTCAACTGCATACCTTCATTACACATATAATGTGTAATTCCCAGGAGGACAACAATGTCCCAAGAAGGCAAAAACAGCTGCTAAGATCAAGCACAGATTAGCCTGGTGCCCAAGACAAAGTGTATCTCACAGTCTCAGTGCTCTATTAAAGGGGAAATACCAAGTTTCATTAATCAAAAACTAGGCTCTTTTTCATGTCCTTATGTGAGGGGGAAGTGTGTAATGATTTCTTAATAAACACAGTGTGATGATAACCATTTGGCTTGAGAGCCTACTAAGCCACCATCGACTGTCTGACTATGTCTTTTTGTTGTTGTTTTTGTCACACTAAAGACTGAACTTGGGCCCTCACATGTCCTAGGCAGGAGTTCTATCGCTGAGCTACATCCCTGCCCTACACAGTCACTCAGTCATTTATATTTATTTTTAAACAGGGTCAAACTTGTGGTCCTCCTGCCTCAGCCTCCCAAGTTAGCATCTATCTTTGTATTGTGGGTTTTGTTTGCATTGTGGTAGAGGGTTTTTGTTGTTTGTCTTTCGATTTTGCAGTCTTTAGAACCAAACCTAAGACCTTTTTCATATTCGGCAAGTGCTCTGCTGCTGAGCTACACCTTCATCCATTAGGGAGAGTGTTTGAACTGAGAAAAATTCTATGTCTATGTAATTTCTCTGTGTAACATCCAACTGATTCTATTGTTTTACGCTTTGGAGAACCTTTTCCACCTGCCCTGAAATTTGGTATCTGTCATATTTTACTTTTTTTCTGCTTTGACCTCCAGAGTGCTAGGATTATAGGTGTGCACCACCACACCTGGTTTACACAGTTCCAAGCAGGCACTCTACCAGCTAAGGTAACTCAGGCCTCTTCTGCAGCTACTGCGAGTTATTCTACCACATAGGCTAGGGACTGACCCAGAAGCAAGTCCGCACTTGCTACAGTCATCCTAAAAACCTTCACCAAGTCCTGCTTGTCCTTGTACTGCTTGGTGATGCCCTTGCATCACATCACCCACGTTTATTAGGGTTTATTCTAAGAAAGCAGCCTTGCCTCCCAGATCCATCCTTGTCCTGGTACCAGTTTTGCCTTATTTGATAATCATCAGGTAGGATTTTGAAAGGATTCACATGGCAGAAGACAGAAAATAAGGCAATTAGCCATATTTATAAGCTGTTGGAACTTATCTATTCTGAACAGTTTTCTACTAGAAAAGACATCTGTCTGGAGACCGGTAATCTCTTCTCGCCCTGTTGGAATTTGTGGGCTGTGTTCTTAGACTCTTTTTCTGGCAACAAGGGTGGGAATTAGATTGTTTTCTGTCTGTCGCTGACATGGTAACAAGAGAATCCCACACACTTTGGTATTCTTTCTGACAAGGACAAATTACATTTGACAACACTCTCAAGTTCACAGAAAGGCCTTCCCAACATCAGCTCACTCAGTCTCCACCTCAGCCCCGAGATGAATGAACAAGCATTGTCATGCCCACTCACAAATGAGGACACTGACTCTGAGAGGTCACATCGAACTTGCTTTCTGGATTCACTGCCACAGGCTCAGCGTAATGAGACGTGGGTGGGGGCTGTGGGATGTACACCAAGCTGGTAATTCACAAATGAATGAATGAATAATATTCAATGAATCCAAGCCACTCTCCAAATTGGGAATATATCCGGTACATCCTGTTACTTTTGAATTTTCTAGTACTGCTGAGATCTTGATCCCAGTAAAATTTCTTCATTCTTGAGAATCATGTAAACAATAAAACATGATCCTAGACCAACCTCCTTCTATGCACCCCAACACATCTCCTTCGCATCCTCATGGCTCTCACATTTTTGCATAACCTGCTAAATGCAGTTAGTGATGCCCATAAGTGTGTGACTGTGGGACCTTTCACTATAGTATAGAATTTTGCTAGTAGACATAACTTCAAAAAAGAACAATTCCCTCCCCCTAGCAGCTATGAAGTGTCAAAGGATCATCAGTATGGGACGGGGCTCTAGGAATTCCAGCTGGCTTGGTCTTTCACATAAGAGAGGCGTCTATGTCGTCCAGAATACAGCATTGCACAGCATTCCTCCTAATTCTTCAGCTCTACTATTCTTTCCTCCCCTTCTTCAGATGTGTCTCCTGAGCATTGGGGGCAGGAGATGTGCATGGAGCAACCAGCATTTAAGTGTAAAGGAAAAATTGCATTATGTCATGGGCTTCAAGAAAAGGCAGAGGCAAATGAGAGGGACCCTAAGGTTTCCCATTTTCTACTGTCAGACTGTATGCCCTGCCACTGCATCTCCCTGTGGGGAGGCTTCTCCTCTTCATCTGATTGTCTTTGTTACTATGAAACTCGTTGTGTTACTTTTCCTATTGTTATGACCAAAGCCAAACTCCTAAAAAAGAAGCGACTTAAAGAAAGAAAGTTTATTTTTGGCTTATGGTTGAAAGGGATACAGTCTTTTATGGCAAGGAAGGCATATTAGGGAGACCTGGAAATGACTGGACGGATTGCATCCATAGTCAGAAAACAGAAGGCAGACAAGCTGTGGGACCTGGCTACCAGCCCTCAAGGCCACCTTCAGGAACTCGCTTCCTCTAGTGAGGCTCCACCTCCTGTTAGGTATCGTAATCTCCCAAAACAGCACCAACAACTTAGGATCAGGAGTTCAAACGCAGGAACCTACAGAGGGCATCTCACATTCCAGCCACAATGTTCATATATATCAGGAAACAGCTTGCATTTTGTTTTATGTAACAGAATTACAGCTGACTTGCCATCATCTTAAATTGCCCAGCTGGGCAGTAGATACATAATAACAAACATCTCACATACTTCACAAAGGGAGGTCTTATAAAATTACAGTGTTACGGGCCAGGACCCTACAGGAACCTAGCATCCTCACCAGGGATACTGAAGGGAGCTTGGGTGAAGGGACTAACCACCAAGAGTGAGCAGACTGGAAACACTGACCAGATGCTACCAACGTGGAGCCTCTGAGATGGGATGCAGAGAGGGCAGCTGAAGATCTGGTTCCTGGTTCCCACTGGACCTTTGGCTGAAAGATGTTGCCCCAGAGGCCAGACAGGTGATGCAAACCAAATAACTTTCTTCAGCCCCCATCTCTGACATGCCCCCATTAATATCCTTGACCTGAAGCCAAAGGCACAAAGCTCTGGGCACTGCCCATTGGGTCTGAAGGGCAGATGGAAATGCCCAGCAACACAGAAAAACAGAATGTGTCTGAAGGCACCACGGACTCTCTTGCGTGGACCCTAACCAGGAGATGGTGCCTAGGAAAAGGGTTTTTTCTCAATATTGACTCAAGCCGGAGGAAAACCTTATAGAGCAGTTAAAACTAAGCTACGTGTGCTGAGATAGTTAATCACTTTTCCTTCAGCAAAATTAATAAACACGTGCAAGATCCGCACTGTCCTGGAAAAATCCAGGCCACAGGATCACTTACAAAGCCAATTGGCTAAGCATATCAGGCTCTTGGTGATTATGTAATTATGTTTAGGATTATGCTTGATTGTGTAACTGATATTTTGTGATTAACTCTCAGGGACGTTATCTGACTCAAGGTATAGAGGATGCAATATAATAATTATCTTTAAATTATATCTGCCTGCCTCCATTGTCATTTCCCCCCTAATAGAGTATAAAAATAAGTTGTTAAGCACAAGAGAGAGAGAAATCAGAAAGATGAGAATTGGCAAAAATAAAAAGTAAAAGAGAAATAAGCAGTCAGCAAAAAAAAAAAATTGCTGGGGAGGGGGAAGGGAGCTTTTCAACAGCCTTTATAAAAATGGAATTATTTTATTTTGCCACGGCAATGCTCATAAAAATGACTTTTCCCTTCCAGCTGCAGAAGCAGCAGCTCAAGAGGAAATGGACCAGATCTTAGATTGGGGGGTTAACTGGGAGAAAAATGGCGAGGCTGCATTTTGCACACAAGTGTGCACATGCATACACAGGCGCGCACGCGCACGCACACACACGCGAAACTACAACCCCGTGCTTCCGAACAAGCACATTATTCATCTGCAGCAGAATGATGGGGAAAATCTATCATTTCAGTATTTCATTTTCAGGGCCTAAGTTCAATGACAATCTAGTTTGAGTTTTAGCCAAATGGCATTTTCCATTAATGCAAAGTGGGCACTTTTGAAGCAAGCCCTGTTAACCAGATGCCCACGTATGTGCACGGAGGGGCAAGGAGGAGAGGATTACACCGCCGTCCACGCACCTGTGCGACACACAACGGTTTGTACTGTTTCATGCTTCAGTAAGAACAGTTTCACATAACCTGAATGCAAAGGATTTATGGGTGCTGCCACGTTTTTAAACAATCATTTCAGGGTGGGAGGGAAGTCCATAGCTACCAGACTGACTGGGATTACTTTAGATCATGCAGTCACAAGGGTCTCAGACCATTTATAAGGTGAGAGCCAGATGTATACTAGATCCCAACACTGCACAGCATCTTACACATACCCCAAGTCTTGCATCTGTCATACAAGATGCGGATTGCTATGACCCCGTTTTATGGATGAAGAAACTGAGGTCTAATGAGGCTGTAACTGGGTCAAGGTGGCATATAGGACTCAAACTCTAGCCACCTAGTTCCTGAGCCACTCCCTTGGATACTGTGCATAGTGTGTGCGTGCTGTGTGTGTGTGTGTGTGTGTGTGTGTGTGTAGTATGTATGCACATAGTGAATGTGGCCGTATAGTTACACACCCACATACAGGAAGCTAGAAGATGTGTGCCGTCTTCTGTCTTTCCTGGCCTTATCCTACTGACACGGACTCAGTGAACCTGGAGTCAGCCTGGCATTCTCCAGTCACTTTTCCCACCCCTCCCCCAGCACTGGTTTTTAGCAGGGGTTACTATAATTGGTGTAACAGCGGCACCTAACTATTGGGACTTTAACGCGTGTCTTCCTGATTGTACAGCAAGCACTCGTACCCACTGTGATACCTTCCCACTCTCACCACTGCACTTCTTAAATACATAAACAAACTCAAAAATGGAAATGAATTCAGCTTAGAAACCAAACAGCAAACAGATGCATCCCTGGTTTTCCAGAGGAGGATGGAATGAAGAACTACAAAGTTCATACCCGGTGTAAAAAAAAAAATTAAACTTTTAACATTAATTGCTCCTGAACATTTGTGAGTGCCCAAAATCCCAACATAAAAGCTTTAATTTCTATGCAAAACAGATAGGATGATTGAGTTATAATTAAAATGGTAATTATACCCTTAATGCTCCATATTTGACTTTTCAAAAAAAATGTTATGCTCCAAGAAAAGCTATTTAAAGATCAGAGGGAAAATGTTTGAAAATGAATGTATTCAAGACATTTTAAATCTTTTAAAATCCAGTTATTGATTTTTACATGCTTTCAAGTGTAGTCTAAAACATTTTCTTCATTTATTTTGGTCGATGGAAATAATAAAAAATCATTGGAATGTGAAAAGCTTAAGCGAAGGCAATATTCTAGAGGTTGATATTTAATGTGATAAATATTTGAAATATTGGGGCGCAGAGGGAGTGTTGTCTCTGACTACGGTTGGCCATGAAGGCCTGGAAGCCCCACCCATGGAGGGCCAGGGAAGAAGCTGCCGGCACCAAGTTACCTGGAGCAGCTACCTCTCTGGCTTCAGAGCGCACACTATGAGCTTGAACACTGCAAATATGACATTTCCTTTGATCCTTCATTGACTGTTTAGAATTAAAAAAGAACACCTAAAGCTATAAATCAAATGTCAGGTGCAGCAGTCTAGTGGAACCATATCAATATTTCATGATGTATAGCTTGCTGGGAGACGTGGGAATCGCCAGCCTTGCCAAGAAAAAAAAAAAAAAAAAGGAAAAGTGGGAGGGGAGGGGGATGGGAAGGAGAAAAGGTTTTTTTAAAAACCTCCTGCTTTGCACCTGCTCAGCCTTGTGGGGTGCCCCAGGCTGAGGTGAGCTGCAGTCAGTGAGAGCCAAGCCACCCTTGGTAGGAGAGCCCCCTGGAGATCCCCTCCTGCTCACTGGAACACGCTCTGCCCCTGGCTGGACTGCAGCCATGGAATGCTCTCTGGCCCCTCCATTTGAGGCCCAGAACCCTTGGAGGAGCTACCCACTCAAATCGCTCCTGGCTGCCTCTCCCAGGACCCTAGAAACTTAGAAAGAGAGGAGTGCTTAGGGCTGAAAGAGGGGTCCCAATCAAAGCCTTTCTTTTTGTGCTTCTTTTTAAAATAACTCTTATTGGAGATTTTCTTTCACAGCTTCATACGTGTGTCTATAGATCTAGTGCATTATTAACATCCGAGGGACAGGCTCTCCCCGGGTATCCTCAGCAGGCCTCAACTCCTGTAGAACCAGGCTGGCCTTGAAGTGACCATCTTTCTGCCTCAAGTGCCTCAAGTGCTGGGATTCTAGCTGTGGGCCACCATACCCTGTGTCTTCATAAAGGCTCTGAGGGCGCTGAGGACCTATAAACACACATAAGAACAGTACAGTAACAAGAGCCAAAAGTGGACCTTTCTACAAAATCACTCTCCTCCCACTGTTGCTTTCTTTGGTGGAAATCTCTCTCTAAGGTTTTTGGTTTGGTTTGGTTTGGTTTGAGTTCTTTTTTTTTTTTTTTTTTTTTTTCTTCGTGTTTTAAGATAGTTTTATGTAGCTTGAGCTGCCCTTAATCTTGCTACATAGTTAAAGATGCTCTTGAACTCCCAGCCCTCCTGTCTCTACCTCTCAAATGCGGGTATAACAAGTGTTCAGCATCATATCTGGCCTTCTCTCCGCCTTTATCAGAGAGGTAACTTGCTGCCAACTGCTCCTTCCCTGGCCCTCCATGGGTGGGGCTTCTAGGGACTTAAGAACAAACATGTCCTAGAATATATTTCTGTGATGGTTAACTACTCCAGGGCAAGGAAGGTCCTCAGATTCGTCCTCGCAACTCAGAGCAGACAGGGCAGAGAGTCCTCCAAGCAGGTGTTGTTTCCTAGGCACACACTGAGCCGTCCTCCCAGCCTGTTGCCTTGTGTTTGATGGGGGCTTGATGGAGGTGTCCCCAGAGGGGCAGGCGTGGCAGATGCATTTCATTCCTGGGGAAGAGTTTCCTGAAGTCTACACCCCACCTCCACCCCCACCCCACAGCCACCACTCCAAGACCTTGAACCAGCAGCTAGGAGAGATGGAGAGCCAGTCACATCAGCACAGAGGCAGGAGCAAGCAGGACACCCAGATGGGGTCATGGGAAGAGGAACAAGAAAAAAGGTGCCTAGCTGTGAGCAGGGTGTGGCCGTGGAAGGAGGGGCTCTGTTAGAAAGCTGGGTTCAGGGATAGCGTGATAGCGTGGCATGGAAAAGCACAATCCTGACAGTCTGAGTTTGAGCCCGAGGTCGAACATGGTAGAAAGAAACAACAGATGCCGCATGCTGCTCTCTGACCTCCACATGTATACATGTGCAATAAATAAATAAATTGTAATGAAATATCTTTAAGAGAACTGGGTTCCAGAGGAGAAAAAGTAGATGCTGAGTTTGATGGTGAGTGTGGGCATCCGCCATGGTAGGAGCACAAGTCTATTACCTGAGTCCTCTCACCACTCAGAACTTCGGGGGCCTTGCAAGCAGAAACCTCAACGGCTGGCAACTACCGTGCTTCCATTGCAAGAAGGGAGCAAAGAGACAGCCAAGGGTGAGAGATGTGAGAGATGTAGAGAAATCTCACTTCTTGGTTTTTCAGAGCATCATATTTGAGGTGTGGGCTATCAGTGAGGATCGCTGGCTATGCCACACGAGGGGAAGGTGTGGTCCTTACGAGGGCCGTGATGGTTCCTAGACCAAAGGGAAAAGGAGACCTGGATTTAAGAACCGAAAATGCCAAGAAAGTAAGCAATACAAAAACTCCAAATCAGCCAGTGCCTAAGCTTTCAGAGCCGCTGGCGCTCCGGGAACACAGACCCTGACATCAGCCAGTGCCTCAAGTCTGAAGGGCTCCTGCGCCCTCTCATCATCATACAATTTGATTTCCGCCTTCCCTTCCTTCATCAAGAGCTGAGACTAGAAATTGCCTTGCAGAATGTTCCAGATGACTGCTTCTCAGACATAGTGAATTTCAAAAATATTACCAGTTAGCAAAAGACACATTATGGATCTTTAGCGCTGCCAGTTGGCGGGAGAAACGTGTCAGGAGGCAGCACCGACAGCCATGAGCAATCGGGGCCTATCTACAATCTCAGACGGAAAGTGAAGTGGCAAGCACATTTTTGTAAAAGCTTGGCATAATAGAAGCATGGCCTCAGCTCTGCTGGCCCCTGGGATTGACTGGCTGGGCGGTACCAATGCTGTGCCTGTGGCCACAGTTCCCCCTCCCTGCCCTCCACCCAGGAGAAGCAGGCAGCCCAGCCCCTCTGATCAGGATTAACTGTTTATGCTCCTGTTGTCACAGGGATCAGGGACTCACAGTGGTGACAGCGTTAGCAAGGACAGTTGCCTCGAAGATCAACCCACACTTGGAAAGGATAAAAATGAATTAGTTTGATCACACCTTTTGTTTGGGGCAGGGGTGGAGGGTGATGGTGGTTTCGAGACAGGGTCGCTCTCACTTGGAAGTCCTAGCTTTCCTCAGACCCATGGCAAGCTTTCTGCCTCAGGCCTGCAAGTGCTGGAATGGTAGGCACGAGTCACCACACCTGGAGAGAGCAGCATGGTTGATGGATGGCCGGCAAGCACACTTCCACCTTGATGCCTACTGTTGAGAACCCAGCAGGGTCCTAGGAATGTCCAGGAT
The DNA here is from genome assembly GCF_964271855.1 of Acomys minous. Taxonomy (NCBI): domain Eukaryota; kingdom Metazoa; phylum Chordata; class Mammalia; order Rodentia; family Muridae; genus Acomys; species Acomys minous. The sequence goes on along the minus strand of NC_140494.1, from coordinate 3,437,872 downwards.
ACCGATGTTAGGGCCCATCCCTGACAGTGGGGCATGCTGTGGAGGCCAAGAAGGAAGCAGTTGAGAAATAGGATCAAAATAGTTACCCAAGGCTCAGATTCCTGTCCTAAGGTGACACTAAGGCACAGGTTACTCTTTGTCCTTCTCCGTAAAGCTGTCCACACCTGAGGTGGGGAGAAGCCACCCTGCACAAGTAGGTAACCAAAAGCTACGTGTGCATATCTGCTTGCCGCTATATGGTTCAATCCTTGACATTCAAATGGTTATGAAAGGATTAGAAGAATGGGGGACAATGGTATGGCTCAGTGGGTTGAGGGGT